>NC_137150.1:64446342-65056182 GCF_951394435.1 Stenella coeruleoalba
GAAGGAAGCAACTGACAAAGGATTAATCTCCAAAATATACATGGAGCTCATGCAGCTCAATATCAGAAATTCAAACAAACACCCCAATCCAAAAATGGGCAGAAGACCTAAATAGACATTCCTCCAGAGAAGATATACAGATTGCCAACAAACACACGAAAGGATGCTCAACGTCATTAATCATTAGAGAAATGCAAATCAAAACTACAATGAGGTATCACCTCACACCAGTTAGAATGGGCATCATCCGAAAATCTACAAACAACAAATGCTGGAGAGGGTGTGGAGAAAAGAGAACCCTCTTGCACTGTTGGTGGGAATGTAAACTGATAGAGCCACTATGGAGAACAGTATGGAGGTTCCTTAAAAAACTAAAAATAGAACTACCATACGACCCAGCAATCCCACTGCTGGGCATATACCCTGAGAAAACCATAATTCAGAAAGAGTCATGTACCTCAGTGTTCATTTCACACTATTTACAGTAGCCAGGACATGGAAGCAAGTGTCCATTGACAGATGAACGGATAAAGAAGATGTGGCACATATATACGATGGAATATTACTCAGCTGTAAAAGAAACGAAATTGAGTTATTTGTAGTGAGGTGGATGGACCTAGAGTCTCCTACAGATTGAAGTAAGTCAGAAAGAGAAAAACAAATACCGTATGCTAACACATATATATGGAATCTAAAAAAAAAAAAAAAAAGGTTCTGAAGGACCTAGGGGCAGGACAGGCATAACGACCCAGATGTAGAGAATGGACTTGAGGACACGGGGAGGGGGAAGGGTAAGCTGGGACGAAGTGAGACACTAGCATGGATATATATACACTACCAAATGTAAAATAGATAGCTAGTGGGAAGCAGCACAGGGAAATCAGCTGGGTGCTTTGTGACCACCTAGAGGGGTGGGACAGGGAGGGTGGGAGGGAGTGGCCAAAGGGAGTAGATATGGGGGTATATGTATACATATAGCTGATTCACTTTGTTATACGGCAGCAACTAACACAACAACATAAAGCAATTATACTCCAATAAAGATGTTTAAAAAATAAATTGTTGGTGACCTGAAATTGGCTATAGTGGGAAAATTGATACCACAGAAATTAGCCTTTGCTGCAAACCAGGGCTTTTTTGTTTTGGAGATTCAGATTACCAGCACACCTCTGGTTCCAGGTCTTGCTCTACCCCGGACATGCTGGGAGGCATGGGGCAAGTCCCTTCACCTGTGCATCCCTTGATTTCTCTTCTGTGAACAGTAGGTGCTCAATAAGCATTAGTTGAATAGATGAATAAGACTGAGGTTCTGTTCTTATTATTCCATAAGTTAAGGTCCCATAAGACAGTGAACATGAAGTGTTTTTCATATTGTGAATTTCCCTGCCTGTGGAGGGAGGGCTTTAATTGATTGGTGAGCCTTTTGTGTATTGATGAAGTGAAGTTGGCTGGTACTTCCCTTTTTGGCTCTCGCCTCTTGGGAAATCTGTGAATTACTGATACCCTTTCATAAGGGCAGATGAAAACTCTCCATTTACTGACCGACATCTGGGGCAAATTTCCTTCCTGGAAAAATCAAGAAGTCAAGAGTAGCGTGAAAAGGAAGCCCTGGCCCTGCTGGGTATGAGAGCCAGGGCTGAAATCAGAGCTTTGGACTCAAGCTTTGATGGGGGGGTGGGGGTGGAGGAGGAGGGGCGGGTTCAGCGGAGCAGGGGCACTTCCTGCCAAATGTGAATGTTAAACAAAAGCCTCTTTCTTCAAGGCCCTGCTGTCAGCAGATTAGCGCTAATTAAATTAGCATAATGGAGCCCCCGCCTCTGCCCTCTCCCTCTGCTTTTTTCTGAACCTTCTGGCTCCTTTTCCCAACCTCCTTTAAGTATCTTGAAAGAGGGGATGGGGAGAAGGCAGGGCATCAGTTAAGCACCAGTGTACTGTGTAGAAGTGTAGTTTGTAAAATTACAGAAGTGGAAAGGACTATAGGGGCCACCTGGTGCCACACTTTCATTTTAAGAAGCCAGTTCACACAGCCATGGTTATCGGTGCCTGAGGTGAAGGTGTGTGCTCCAGGGGAGGGAGGGACATGGGCTGGTGAGACGGGCACTGCTCCTGAGGCCACTTGCTCACTGAACCTTTGCTTGTCCCTGGCATGGGGACATGTGGGTGTTCTCCAGGTGCCAGCCCTGTGTCCCCCTCCTCAGCCCCTCCCCTGTGTCTGCTGCCCCAGCCCCAGTGCACTTCATGACGTGCCCCTCCAGTGCACTTGGAGTTAAGTCTTCTTCCTCATCAGAGGCTTGGCTTTCTGGGTCAGTGAAACCAGTTGAGAAGATGTTATCTGAGGATATTTAAAGTATATATACGCAAGGAAGGGTAGAGAAGGGCGTTGACTGATCTCAGGGTGGTTCCAGGATCTGTGCTTGCGATCTGGTCTCTAATTCTGCAATGACCTAACAAGGTGGGTATTTCTATCCCCATGTGGCAGATGTAGAAACTGCGTCTCAGAGGTAAAAGAGACTTACTTGCCCAAGATTTCACAATTCAAGAGTAACAGAGATGTAAACTAAGCCTGTCTGTGCCCTCTGCAGCTTCTCAAAGTTCCGGAGTGTTCTTTATAGTAAGTACTGGCCCCCCAGTACTTGTTCCCCCAGGCTCCTTTCCCTCATCTCTGAGGCTATGGGAACAGCTGCAGCTCAAAGTGCTCGGAGCTTTATGAAAAGATTCACTGTTCCTTTCAAACCCCAGTGGCTGTTCCCTGTGCAGTAACATAGCATCAGAGTGAGGGAGTATCCATAGAGTGCTGAAGTGTAGTCCCCTCATTCATGGGATGCCCCAGGCAGTGAGGAGGATTCTCCTGGCCCCAGGCCTCTCAGACAGTGAGAAGGTGGGGGGGGGGCGGTTTCTTGGCCTCTGTACTCTCAGTGCTCTTTGCAGGGGAATGTACCGAGTTAGGTCTGTTTGGTTTTCCTCCATGTTTAAACAAGAGATTATTCCTCTGGTAAGAGGGATTTAATTCAGTTTTATAGATATTTACTGAAAGCCTGCTGTGTACCCAGCCAAATATCCTGGCCTGTTTGGGCAAGAGATTCTGGCCCAGCCTTGGGCACATGGATGTGACAAGGGACACGGGAGGAGCTGCCTACATCAGAACATGAATTAGGGCTGAAAGAGTTCCTTGGAGAGCTAGTTGGTTGGCCTTCACGTCTTATATCTGAGGGAGGGGGGCCCAGGAAGGGAAAGGGCCTTGTCTGTGACACAAGTGGAGCTGGAGTCTGTTCTGAATGTCTGGTCAGGGTCTGTCCCACCAAACCACTCTGGCTGTAGAGGGCAGAATGTTCAGGAGAGGAGGTACAGCCCGCTCTCTGCCTTAGCCTGTCTGGCCCAGTACTTGTGATGGGCTGGGCTTGACTGTTAGAGGAATTTGTGGCAATGGCAACCCAGCAGGGAGAGGGTGTCATCTCAGTGATGCCGGAGATCCCCTGGCATCCCAGTGATTCTTTCAGATTCCTCCTCGAGGCCTTGCTTAGGACAGGGGTCTTCACGCTGGAAAGTCACTATTGTGGGAAGGCATCACAATGCAGAGAAGAGTGCCCCAGCTTTGAAGACGTTTGATCTGGGTTTGAGCCTGGCTTGACCGTAGCTGCATGACTACCTCGCCTTTCTGACTCAGTTTCCTCATATGTAAAATGGGCTGAATAATACCTACTTTGAGTGAAGATTAAAAATTATTTTTATAATGTTCTTCCCATAAAGTAGATGCTTATTAAATGATACCCATTTTTTTTCCATGCAGCTCTATTAAGGTATAATTGAGAGACAAAAACCTGCATATATTTAAATTGTACAATTTGGTGAGTTTCGACATATGTATACACTTATGAAGTTCTCCGCACAAGTCAGGTTAATGAGCATAACCATCAACCCCCCAAGTTTCTTCCTTCACCTAATCCCTCCCTTCTGCCCCTCTCCATGTCCTGCCTCCCATCCCTAGGCAACCACTAATCTGCTTTATTGCTATAGATTGGTTTGCATTTTCTAGAACTTTACATAAATAGCACAATACAGCATATGTTTTTCTTACACTCAGCATAATTATTTTGATATTCATCCATGTTTGTGTATCAGTAGTTCATTCCTTTATTGCTGAATAGTGTCTCACCATACGGAAATATCAAGATTTGTTTATCCATTCATCTGTTGACAGAGTTCTGGGGTTGTTCCCAATTTTTGGCTGTTAAAATAAAACCTATATATATATATATATTTGCAGCAACGTGGATGGACCTAGAGATTATCATACTAAGTGAAATAAGTCAGGCAGAGAAAGACAAATATCATTTGATATCACTTACATGTAGAATCCAAAGAAATGATACAAATGAACTTATTTACAAAACAGAAATAGACTCACAGGCATAGAAAACAAACTTATGGTTACCAAAGAGGAAAGTGCGTGGGGAGGGATAAATTAGGAGTTTGGGATTAGCAGATACAAACTACTACATATAAAATAGATAAACAACAAGGACCTACTGTATGGCACAGGGAACTATATATATTCAATATCTTGTAATAACCTATAATGGAAAAGAATCTGAAAAACAATATACATATATATATATACAAATAACTGAATCACTGCTGTACACCCGAAGCTAATACAACATTGTACATCAACTATACTTCAATAAAAAGGTGTTCCGTTTGAAAAAAAGCCACTATAAGCATTTGTGAAAAATCTTTTGTGGGGCCTATGCATTCTGTTTGGGTGAATACCTAGGAGTGGAATGGCTGGGTCATATGGTAGGTGTATGTTTAGCTTCTTAAGAAGCTGCCACGCTTTTTTCTAGAGCAGTTGTACCAGCTTATACTTCCACCAGCAGCGTATGAGAGTTTCAGGTGCTCCACTTCCTTGTCAGCACTTGGTGTGGTCAGTCTTTTTAGTTTTAGCTATTCTAATAGGGGGGTAGTGATAGCTCATGGGTTTATTTGCATCTCTCTGAAGAGTAATGATGTTGAGCATCTTGTCATGTGCTTATTTGGCATCTGCATATCTCCTTTGACGAAATGTCTGTTCAGATCTTTTGTTCATTAAAAAAATTGGATTGTCTTCTTATGATTGGATTGTAAGGGTTCTTTATATATTCTACAGACAAGTTTTTTAATTTGCAATATATTGCAAATATATTTTCCAGTTCTGTGGCTTCCACGTGGTGGGAGACAGTAACACATAAACTAAGAATTACAATTCAGTTGACTAGTGCTGTGCTCAGGAAGTACAAAGGAAGATCAGTAATCTTAGCATGGGAAGTCAGGGAAGCTTCCAGGATGCAAAGGTATGTGACTTGGGTCTTAAAGGAAATTATAAGTTAGCTAGGCAGGGGAAGGGCAGTCTAGGTAAAAGTTTGTATGTGCAGAGGCACGGAGATACAGAATGTCATGGTGCATACCAAATTGTAAGTCATTTGATTGGAGCCCTGGGATTTTTGGAGTAGAAGGATATGGGCTGGAATCCCAGATGCCCTCTTACTGGCTGTGCACCTCGTTTATTTATTTATTTTTAACTTTTAATTTGGAAACAATTATAGATTCAGGGGGAGTTGCGAAGATAGTACAGAGAGGTCTGGTGTATCCTTCATTTAGTTTCTTCCACTGGTTTCATCTTATACAATTATAGTACAATATCAAAACTAGGAGTCTGAGGTTAGTACAACTGTGTGTGGAGCTGTGTCATCTTCTCATATGTTTAGATTAGTGGAGCCACCGCGGTAATCAAGGTATGGAACGAGTCCTCCACACAAATGTCTCTCTCGTGCTACCCATTCATCATCACGCTGGCCCAGCCCTTTCTCCCTTTTCCCATCCCTATAATTTTGTCATTTTGAGAGTGTTCTGTAAATAGAGTCATATGATATGCAACCTTCTGAGACTGGCTTGTTTTCACTCATCATAATGCACTTCAGGTCCATCCGGGTTGTTGAGTGTACCAATAATTTGCTCTTTTTTACTGATGAGTGGTATTCCGTTGTATGGATGGATCACAGTTTCACTATTGACCTAATGAAGAACATTTTAGTTGTTTCTAGTTTTTGACTATAACAAATAAAGCTGCTATGAGCAATTGTGTACAGGTTTTTATGTGAACATAAACTTAATTTTTTAATTGATTTTTAAAAATAAATTTATTTATTTTTGGCTGCGTTGGGTCTTTGTTGCTGCGCACAGGCCCTCTCCAGCTGCAGCAAGCAGGGGCCACTCCTTGCGGCAGCGTGCGGGCCTCTCACTGCAGTGGCCTCTCTTGTTGTGGAGCGCGGGCTCTAGGCGCGCGGACCTCAGCAGCTGTGGCTCGCGGGCTCGAGCACAGGCCCAGAGGTTGCGGCGCACGGGGCCCAGTTGCTCCGCGGCATGTGGGATCCTCCCAGACCAGGGCTCGAACCCGTGTCCCCTGCATTGGCTGGCGGAGTCCCAATTACTGTGCCACCAGGGAAGCCCATATAAATTTAATTTTTCCAAAAAAACAGAAGCCCAAACATTTTTTCTGTATTTTTCCAGGATAAATGCTGAGTTGTATGGCAAGTGTATTTTTAACTTTTTAAGAAACTGCCAGATTGTTTTCTACAGTGACTGTATGGTTTTCTGTTCCCACCAGCAGTGTAGGAAAGATCCACTTTTTCCATGTCCTCATCAGCATCTGGGGTGTCCTATTTTAATTTTAGCCATTCTAATAGGTGTGCAGTGGTAGTTCATTGTGGTCTTCATTTCCATTTCTCTAGTGGCTATAGTTGTGTGACTCTTAGCCTTTCTGCTCTCAGGTCAGGTCGGCTGTATGAATCTAGACTCCAGCCTGTACCTTTTAAGTGTGAGAAGCAAAAGGCCCTAGTGCTGATAGCCCCCTCCCACCATTTCTGGAGCTTCCCTGGAAGTCTGGCTTCCCTTGTTTTCTGATCCAGTTAGCCGGCTACAGGATCTTTCTTCATTGTCCTGGGTGGCTCCAGGAAAGTGATATTTTATAGAGCTGAGTATTTCTCCAGGGGAGGTTTTTTTGTTTGTCTGTTTCCCATAGAGGAGCAAACAACCTGTAAGTGTTGATTTTTTACCTCCACCCTGTCCCTCCCTGGTCCCCGTGTGCCAGCATCTGTACTTACTGGCAGCTGAGCTGGAGAAACCTCTGGAGCTGACCCAGGATGACTTTTCTCAGTGTTTGGAGGTCTGAGGTGCCAGGGGAAGCTGCCATGGCCTCGGGCCCTCCCTGTGCTCACAATCTTCTCTTCTTTTCACTTACAGATCGAGAGGCAGCTTTAATGTGCTGGGGAAAATAATAATGGTAGCTGCGAATTGTATAGCACTTATGATGTACCAGGTACTAAGTGCTTTATGTATATTTACTCATTTAATTCCCACAACAACCTGACAGATCTGGGTTCCAGGTGCAGAGCCTCAGTTTCCTCACCTGTAAACAGGGTGGTAACAATCCCTAGTGGATAGATTGGGAGGGCTAAGTAGGGGTGGCGTAGTGACTTACCCCCCTAGAGAACGCTGGTTCCCTCTCCTCTACAGGGGCCCTTAACAATCGTGAGCACCCAGCTGTACTGCCGTGCTGCACTGAAAGAAAGTGGGTGTCTGTATCCCTTGCTCCACTTCAGTCAAAGATGAGTGTCCATTCACTCATTCAGCATCCAATCAACTTTAAGAATGAGCACCTACCGTGTGCTTGCTTCTGTACTAAGCACTGTGAGCCCCAGAGCTACAGTCCTTGACCTCATGCAGCACGTGGTCTACAGAGAGAGACAAATACGAATTTAATAATAACACAACTGAGTGTAAACTCATGAATTGTGGGATTTCTGTAAAGGCAATTCTCTGGTGCTGTGTGAGTGAACCAGTCTGAGATCGGAGGATGCGTCCTCGGGGAAGTGATTCTGGCTTGGAGTCTGATTCCTTAGCCTTGATCTACTGCAGAGGCCCATGTGGAATGTTCTATAGGATCAGCTCACTTTAAGCTGCGTCCTGACTATAGACTGACCTGATGCCTGGCCATCCCAGTGCTCTCCCCCCCATAACAACCCAGACTATTCCATGAGGTTACCCATCCCCAACCATTCACAGCTGCTGCTGACCCCATGGGGACCAAGACTAAGCTCAGGGCCACACCTTACAGGGCTGGGTCATCCTTTTCTGTTGTTTCTTTGTTTTTGAATGTGCTCATGACTCAGTCAACTTATTACACAGTGAGCCACCGTGGTAGAGTTATTCGTCAAACAGATTTTTTAAAAACCATCTTTATTGAGGTATAATTTATATTCCATGAAATTAACTTGCTTTAAGTGTAAATTCAGTGATTTTTCGTAAATTTACTGGGTTGTGCAACAATTACCAAAATCCAGTTTTAGAACATTTCCATCATTGGTTGGGTCATCTTCAAATGGAAAAGGCAAGGGATTATTTTTCACCGCAATAGCTCCGTAACTCCTTTTTATGGAATTAGTTCTGTGCTCCCAGCAGGAGGATCTCGTTAATTAATTCAATTAGTATTTACTGAGAGCCTGCTGGAGCCCACAGCTGGGCTAGGTGCAAAAGGCAATAAAGAGAGAAACAAGTGGAGATGGCAGCTTCCCTGTGGCTGACAAGCTTCCTATTGAAGATACATTGTTAAATGTAACCCACCTGCAGCTTACAGTTTGCTTGTGGCTGCTGCAGGGCAGGTGATTATTTTCTACCTTGTGGCTCGTAATTGATGAGGCAAGGGCCTTGCTTTTGCAATACTGCTATTGTACTGAAATTATTGGCCAAGCAGAAGGAGGGAAGTGTACTCTCCAACATCTGCAAACTGCTGTAGGCGTTGGCAAGCCTGGATGCAGGATCTGGGAAGAGAGGGGATTGGATTGGGTGTGCTGTTTGCAGTGCGAAGATTCGACAGGTGGACTTGGGGTGAGCGGTGAGGTGTACTGAAGGAGGAAAAGAGTGCGGGGAAAGTCAGGGAGTTGCGGCTCACCAGGTGGCCTACAGCTTAGGGGTGCCTCTGCGTGCAGTGGGGTGTTGCTTGGAGGCGTGGCGGTAAGGCGGGAGTGCAAGCTTGGATGCTAGACTGAGGAATTTGGACTTGGTGGAGCAAACAGGGAAGATGCTATTTTAAGTCTTGGAGGAGGGCTGTGACTATTCAGAGCTGGGCTTGGGAGAGTAATCTCGCGTGAGCTGAGAGATGGGAAGTGGGCATGGGTTAGGAGGCTATCGAGAGCGTCTTAACGTTAGGTGACGTGGACCTGATGCGAGCAGGAGAAGGGCGGCAAGGAAAAAAGAAGTGGGTGGGAGAGAAGATCCTGCCAGGTAGGGGAGAAAATCTCTCTGTCCCAACCCCTTCTCCCAGGTTCCATACTTGCCTTACCCAGCTGCCTTTTGCACTTCAACCAACCGCTCAGGCTCAGCCTGTCCAAAGCCCCCTCCACGTCATGCTTTCCCCTTGCCTGGCGTACTTTTCTCTCCCTGTCCCATTCCTCTTGCCCAGGAGGAAGGAGAGGAGCCAGAAAGAAGCGGAACGCTGTCCCTTTGGAAGGCAGCGCCGTAGAAGGTAGCGGCAAGAGATTTCCAGGGAGGGAGGTGCCAGATGCGAAGGCGGTGAGTGAGTGCGGGCGCTGAAGACGGGCCGGGGACTCAGGTACTCGTGTGAGGCGAGTGGGGTGCCTCGGGTGCAAAATTTAAGGAGGCACTGGGTGCCAACCCGGCTTGCACAACCCTGAGAGTGAGGGTCCTGGACTAGGTTCCTGGAGAGAACCGGTAGTTGGGAGGACGCCGGTGACTTTGAAGAAAGCATTAGCTTTCAAAAAGTTAAGGACCGGGCTTCCCTGGTGGCGCAGTGGTTGAGGGTCCGCCTGCCGATGCGGAGGGCACGGATTCGTGCCCCGGTCCGGGAGTATCCCGCGTGCCGCGGAGCGGCTGGGCCCGTGGGCCACGGCCGCTGGGCCTGTGCGTCTGGAGCCTGTGCTCCGCAACGCGGGGTGGGGGGGCCGTGGGAGGCCCGCGTATCGCAAAAAAAAAAAAAAAAAACCCAAAAAACCCAAAAAGTTAAGGACCAGGTGTGGAACGGTTTCTTCAGAACACCTTCCATAGGAAGCTTCCTGAAGCTGTCTGGGGGCCTGCCTGTCTGCTTTCTCCCCACCCCAAGACAGCCCCTCAGTGTCTCCACGGACTCTCTAGGCTTCCTGGAGCACAATGTGAAGACCACTGATTAAGCCTAGCCCCCCATCTTACCAGAGAATTCTGAGACCCAGAGAAGTACATGACTTCGTCCAAGGTTACACAGGGAGGGGTGACCTTAGGGGTCTTCTTTACTTTGATTTATCACCTTCAGTTGCTTTAGCTTCTCTTTTCATTGTTCCTCCCAATCTCCTCCTCCCTCTTCCAACTGTGAGAATTGGCAACAGTTGATATTCAAGGACTCATCTATATTGGAGGACTGAGGGCTAATTCTGAGAAGTCTGTTTCTAGAGTGCCTGTTGCCTAGCACACTCTTGTAGGGGCTTTCCCATTCATTATTGTATTCGTATAAGGACTTTCAAAGTACTTGTCATCGTCCCATTTTCCTGATGAGAGGACTGAGGCTCAGAGAGGACAAGGGCTGGCTTAGATTTGCATGGTTACTAACTGGTGCTGCCGGACCCAGAGCCCGTGTTCTTCCTCCACCACGTATCTCTTTAGTTATTCATACAACTGAGTGCCTTGAGGCCAGGCACTAGTTTGGTGCTGGTATGGTACAAAGGAGACAAAAATCCTGCTGAAACTTATTCTGCTTGTCCCCCTGCTTGTGCAGGGGATTGACCTGTGCTTCTTAAGGTCCGCTGCCTCGGGGTCTCTGGGCTGCCTGTGGTGGCTGCTGTGTTTGGGGCTGTTGCTGAGATACTGTCCGCGGCCTAATTCATTCCTCAGCCGTGTCTCACGGACTCCTTTCTCTGTGCCTCTGGGTCACTGAAACATTCCACTGAAATCACTCATAGGTGACATAGGCAGTTTATTCTCCAAGGAACACGGTTTCCCCTACATTTCTTAGCTTTTATCACCAGCCATTTCCTTTGGCCACCACCCGTGTAAAGAGCTCTGACTCAATCCCATGACTTAGCCCTGATAAGGCAAGTTATTTTGGCCTCCTCTGCCCTCAGCCCCAGTGAGAATTTGGACTCAATGTTTGCACTTCTCGCTTTAGACTGTTTGTCAGAGTTTGTGGAAAAAGCCATGTATTATTAATGCCTTGGCCGGGAATGGCTGTGCCCTGCCAGGTTGTCATGTGAGCCCTCTGAAAAGCCCTAGGCTGCAAGGCCCCAAGCTCTCCTGGGCCCAGGGGCTTTGGTGGGAAATGTGATCCTATCCTACAGAAACTGCAAACAGCCACCGAGGGTAGAGAGGAACTTGGAAGGGGTGGATCGGAGTCTCACCCAGGAATTCGTAACTGCTTAGAGAGTGTCTCATGGGGCTGATTCCATTCTGCTTCCGTGGGACCCGCGGTTTGTTGAAGGTCTTTTAGTCTGATGTCCTCCTCCCCCATAAGACAAAAATGAGCTGATTTAAAATCAGCTAAGTAATATTAAATATTAAAATCAGTTGAGTAATATTTAGAGATCTGTCTTACAGTGGGTGATATGCTGGCCACTTGAAATCAGTGATGTAGTTTTAATCCTCAGAACAAGTCTTTGAGGTGGCGCTTGTTATCTCCATGTAATGGATGAGAAAACCACCTCTGAGATGTCAAATGAATTACACAAGGTCATGCAGGTGGTAAGGAGTAGAGATGGGATTTGAACCCTGGTCCATCTGGGCCAAAAAGCTCATGTTCCTTTCAGGACATCGTGAGCCAGCAGACATAAAATATTTCCCTGACCTCCTCTGGTTTATCCCTATAGTTGGTCCCAGCTCCTCTGTCTCTCATCTTTGTGGCTTCCCATCTCTCTGTAAAGATCTTCTGGAGCTTGTATTCCAGTGGAGACCTGACTAGAGTTTAGTATTAGTTGGGTCAGGGTTTGGTGGGGTAGATGGTGAGGCTGCAGGCCAGCCCAGGGCTGAGGAGAAATGGTCTCTGGCACCTTCTCCTCTGTCAACTGAAATGGCTCCTCTTCATGCCCCATCAAAGCTCCTTTTTAGTGCTTAGGAGCTCAACTCAGAGTTTAGAGAAAATAATCTATCACTTGCTTGCTTAGAAAACCTCCCATCAGTCCTAGTTTTTTTCCAGGATAAACTGGGACTAGATACACTTATGTTTGGAGCAGATAATCCTGTTGAACCCCATTTCCCATCCCTGAAGCTCTCATACTCTCACCCTTCACAGCTTCTCACCATTCCTTAAGTACAACAGGCCCACTTTCATGACTGAGCCTTTGCACTGTGTTTTGTTTTGTTTTGTTTTCTATTGGGCTTACCTCTTTCTGCCTGGTAAGCTCTTATTCATCCTTCAAAACCCAGGATGAACTTTACCTTTTCTGACTTCCTCTAGCAGAGTTGGTACCACCCCAGCTCTTAGTTCCTAATGCCTTACTTGATCTTTCCACCTGTCAGTTTATGGGTCTTCCCCTTTCTCTAAGGCCTCAGGAGTAGGAACTGGACCCTATTTATTTCTCTATCACCTGTACTTGGGGCATATTTGTATGGACAAATGCATAAGGGCTCGTTAATTAAACTATTTAAGTATGAGTCGCAGGTGGCCCCACTTTAACTGAAATGCAAGGTCAAGGGACTTTAGAGAAAGAGAAGCGATAGGCTAAGGCTGTGGTGCTATTAACTGATCGACAGGTGGGCCAGGCAGTGTGCTGCAAGCATTCCTGCAAATGGACCCCATTGCAGAGAGAGAGGGTCCCAGAGGAATGAAGCCATAACGCAAAGCCTGGCAGTTGAGGAGCGAAGCACGGCCTGCCCGACTCCCCAGGCCAGCCTCTTCAACTCTGTTCCCAGCCTGCCTCCCAGGAGAGCTGGGTACAGACCTGGAGAAAAAGTGGGCATTCTGAATGGTCCCAAAAGGAAGGGGAGGCGGGTGGCATATAGGGGGGGAGCAGAAGCAGAGGCAGGAGGAAGTCCAGGGCAACCTTTCTTTCCTTAATGTGGCGCTGGGGGCGTCTTGCTGGCCAGAGCTCCTGCCTGATGTTAGCTCCTGAGGATGCAGTCGAGCTGAGTCCGAGAGTGAATTTGGAGCCGGGACCCGGTCATCCTGTGCCACTGGGCCTCTTGCCCATTTAACTCCTCCTTCCCCTGCTGCTGGGTGTAGGCACTTACACTTTAGAGATGGTCAGATCTGAGCTTAAATCCTTGTCTCACCCATTTTAACTGCAAATTTTGTAGCACTCAGCGAAAATAACAGGGTTGCTATTATTATTATGTTGCAGTGATGATGACACTATTGACGGGGTTTGTGTTAAGTGGTTTATGGCATTTCATTTATTCCTCTGAATACCCTAAAGGTAGATGCTGTTATCATTCTGAAGTCACAGGTAGAGGACTGAAGCGCAGAGAGGCTAAATAACTTGCCCAAGGTCACATAGTGAGTAAATGATGGAATCAGGTAGTGGACCCAGGTTTGCCTCACCTGATCCACTAGGCCGCCAGTCTCCAATTTGCCTCATCTTAGTCACCTGGGGCTCTCTGATTCCGCCTGGCTGGGGCCTGGGGAGCAGTGGATCTAATAGGTACCCAGGATGATATTAAGATCTGGGAAGTTCAGGAAACACTATATGGTACTTTCCTGCCTGTAAGGTGTGACACCGCTGGCCCACAATAAATATTAGCTGTGAGTATTATGACATGAATTGATTGAAAAAATATCATGCAAAGACTTTCATCTTTTAAAAATTCATTAGTCCTAGAACTAGATCTTACAGGTAGAAGTCAAGGGAAGTAGATTCTGGATCAGTGAACCTACATTCTAAAACTATAAACTCAGAACTATCGGATGGAATGAGCTGCCTTCAAAGATCCCTGTTGCTCCTGTTCAATCAATCTGTGACAGCACATAGCGGGTGTGCTTTAAGGACCTGGGGCCAGGTGTGTGTCTGCCCTCTGCACGCATGCGCTGGGGAGGACTTGGGTGTGTGAAGGTTCCAGCGGAGCTTGAGTTTAGGAGCTATGCAAAGTCAGAAATGATCCCAACTCTGGGAGGGAAAGCAGAGGCCAAAGCATGTATATATTTTGGGGCCATAGCTTCCTGTGTTGTGTCCTGGGCAACCTGCACTGGTCTCCTCCATAGCTTCTGAGCCTCTAGACCCGCAGTCCTGCCATCAGGGCGCTGGGCACTTCATGTTTCTCAGAGACTGCTGGCGGGCAGATGTCTTTCTATCTCTTCCCAGTGTTCCCAGGTCTTCTTGTCTTTGTTTTTTTTTTTTTTTTTTAATTCTGACTTCCTTGCAGTTAGAAAGTCAGAATTTTTTTAAAAGAAATTAATTAATTAATTCATTAATTTTGGGCTGTGTTGGGTCTTCGTTTCTGTGCGAGGGTTTTCTCTAGTTGTGGCAAGCGGGGGCCACTCTTCATCGCGGTGCGCCGGCCTCTCACTATCGCGCGGCCTCTCTTGTTGCGGAGAACAGGCTCCAGACACGCAGGCTCAGTAGTTGTGGCTCACGGGCCTAGTTGCTCTGCGGCATGTGGGATCTTCCCAAACCAGGGCTCGAACCCGTGTGCCCTGCATTAGCAGGCAGATTCTCAACCACTGCGCCACCAGGGAAGCCCTTGTCTTTGTTTGGTTTTTTTTTGCGGTACACGGTCCTCTCACTGCTGTGGCCTCTCCCGTTGTGGAGCACAGGCTCCAGACACGCAGGCTCAGTAGTTGTGGCTCACGGGCCTAGCCGCTCCATGGCATATGGGATCTTCCCGGACCGGGGCACGAACCCGTGTCCCCTGCATCGGCAGGTGGACTCCCAACCACTGTGCCACCAGGGAAGCCCCTTGTCTTTGTTTTTAAGTTCTCAAGGCCCATCCTGTGAGCACATACATTACAGTTCATAGGCAGGGAATGTTGTCCCGTGAGAGCCTGGAGAAAGGCTTGACCCCTACCCTGACCCATTGATCTTCTGTTTCCAACCTCAACCTTGATGATAAAACTCAGCCTAAGCTTTCTTCCAGACTAAGAGCAGTCAGTAAGGCCCTGCTAAAAGCGGAAGGAAACCCACTGAATGATTGCCCAGGATACTTCTGTTTCTAAGATCCATGATAATAGCTGCCACCTTGAACACTGATTGTGTGCTGGGTGTTTCTTTTCTCATTTAACTCTCCCCACAACCCTATGATAGAGGTAACACTATCCCTGTGTACAGACGAATAAACTGAGGCCCAACAATTCAGCTAAGTTGCCCTAGGTGACAGAGCCAGTAAGCAGTGGAGGTGGACTTCAAACCTAGCTCTGTGTGACTCACAAGTTAAAACTTATTATGTATATATAATTTTGGCTTATTGGAATAATAGGAAGTTTTGCTTCTCTTGACGAGGAAACTTAGGGACTAGTTACCCTGATTGGTGACAGAGAGCAAAGCTATATACAGAGCGTATCACAGGGATGGCAGACCCTTATATTCACATTTGCAGTCATCCCTAACCTTTATTAATGTGGACAACCATGACCTTCCTCAAGGCATCTTTTGGTGATTGTGGCAGAGAGAGATTTCTGTTACTAGTGACTCTCAGTGAGGCTCCACTAATGCTAAGGATGGTGGCCGACTCTGCTGGGGAACGCTTGTCTGCAAACTGTTGGGCTCTGCGGCAGGCAAGTACGTTGAGGTCCAGGAATTTTTCACGAGGAGTGAAAACGTGGGAAGATGAAGTGAGAGGGTGAGAGGAAGGGAGCGTGAGCTGTGCGTCCTTTCATCAACCTTGAGCTTGAGCTCAAAGGGCACCTGTGTGTATTAACTTTGGTAAGGAGACCATCTGAGCCCCCATCTCTGTCGGCCAACACAAAGAGATTGTATCTTCTGATGTACAGATTTGTTGTGTTAGAAGAACAAAAATCATCCAAGAGTGGCGAAGGAATTTGAGGGCTTTCTCCAACTCAAGTTTTATTTTCCGTAACTGTGAACAGTTGTTTTTGGTTTTACACATTTGAGTACTCAAGATGGAGGGTCCTCACCACCCTCTCCTTTCTGATTGACTATCTGCCATTGTCTTCTTCCAGCAGCTCCTTTGGGCTCCAGTTTGAGCTGGGCGCCCTTACACACTACCATTTCTCATCTGCTATCCCTGACCACTGACGAAGCCCCCAGGGGTCTGCCTCACTTCTCAATCTTCTATTCAAAACTCCTGCTCACATCTTTCTTCTTGAAGCCTTCTGGTTATAGCCAGCCATTTCAATAACAGCACCTGTCTTCATTTCTAACTCTAGCCAAGATGGTATCTTTTCTTGGGGCTCTTTGTGTAAATATGGTCGATATCATATAGTTTGCTCTGTCATTAATCTCATTACATTTATTCAGCTGTTTTGTTTTCTGCCTCAGGTGCACTAAGTTTGTCTTTCAACCCTTTGAGGGCAGGAAATGTCGTTGATGTGGAGGTGGTGATGACTGGATTTTAATTTCAGTGTCCAGCAGGTAGCCAAAAAAATTGTTTTTTCATCTGTGCAACTGATGTTTATTGGATAATTTCCATGGTCTGGGCATTGGACACAAAGGCACTGGGGCTATGGAGCTAATCATTACTTGGTGGTTGAAATGCTTACAGTTTTAAGGGAAGCCAGACATGTGAGCAAATTAAAATTATATTTTAATTTTATTTGAGCTATAATTGAGGTTTAAGTAAAATTTATTGGGAGCTCACATGAGAAATAATGAGACAAGAGAGATGGAGACAGATTTAAGAAATGTTTGAGAGTAGTAATAGTAGAACTTTGTTTCCTATAGAGTTTGACTTAATACCTTTAGGGGCTTGTTCTAGGGGCAGTGAGGTACCAGGATGAACACGTGATCCAGGCGCACCCTGAGTAAAGAATGAGTTGAATAGGGGATAAGAAAGAAGGAAAAAAGCTTAGCAAGATAGTAAGTGATGGAGAGACTGAGAGAGAGGATTATAATTACTAACATATATTGCATGCTTATTACCATGTGCAAGGTAATTAATATGAATTGCCTCATTTTTTCCCTCATTATAACCCTAAGAGGTAGGTACTGTTCTCTCCATTTTTACAGATGAGGAAACATCATCAGAGCAGTCGAGTAGCCTGTTAAGATCACACAGCTGAGAAGTGGTAGAGTCAAGTTTAAACCTGTGGACTCTTGTTCCAGAGTAAACACCCATATGCTTGGGGAGAGAAAAACTCAACCAGCCGATCAAGAACCTCCAAAGGGCCCTCGGTGCTGATAACTCCCACATTTATACCTCCAGCCCGGACCTTCCTCCTGACCTTAGTAATTGCCTATCAGACTGCCTATTTCCACTCCACCTGAGGGTCTAATCTCAAACTCAGGATGCCCAGAGCTGAACTTCTGATCTGCTCTTCCCTCATCTTCTCTTCCGTTGAAAGCAGCACCATCCTTCAGTTGTTTGGACCCCAAACTTTGGAATCATCCTTGCTGTTTTCCTCTCATGCCCACGCCCAGTCCATCGGGCTTGACTTTTGAAGCACATCTGAATCATATCCACTTCTCACCACCTCCCCTGCGGCGGAGCCACGGGCAGCTGTCACTGGGATCTGCCTGGTGGTCTGCCTGCTTCTGCCCTTGACCCCTATCCTATCCCCACAGGCAGTCCTGGCGACATTGAATCAGATTAGGTTGCTCCTCTGCTCAAACGCTTGCAGTGGCTTCCAGTTTTACTTGGAGTAAAACCCAAAGTCCTCACCTGTTGCCTCTGTTCCTCTAGGATGCCCTCTCCCTGTGCCCTCCCCTGCTCCTTTCCTTCCAGTCAATACACAACAGTGCACGCCTGCCTTGGGGCTTTGCATGGGTCTTACCCTTGCTTTAAATGCTCTTCCGAGAGATTGCAGGGCTCACTCCTTTGCCATCTTTGATTCTTTGCTCAAATGTCCATTTCTCAATGAGGCTTACTCTGCCCTTTTAAAAATGGAAACCGGCCTCAGTTCAGCACTTGTGGTCCTCCTCTTCCCATACTCTGCTCTGCTTTGTTTCCTATAGCACTTAGCATCTTCCCAGAGACTAAATAATTCACTCATTACATTTATGATTTTGTGTCTCACTCTGCTAGAATGTAAAGCTCTAAGGGTACTGTTCTTCATCTGGTTAAGCATCTTAAGCACTAAGAATTACGCTGAACACGTAGTTAGTGGTTAATACCTTTAAAAAAAATGAGTAAATGTGGGGTGTAAAGTTTCTGTACAGGTGTCTGGTTTAAATTTTGTTTTTAAATGTGGTCTCGAGTCTGGGGGAGGTGCCCATGGGTGTGCGTAAGGGGGTACAGAGTGAGGAGAGACCATGAGGCTGAGGCTGGACTCCTGGGGATGTGGACACTTCAGGGCTGGCAGGAATCTGGGCACTAGAGGAGGCTGGGATGGGGAGGGAGGAGGGAAGCTGGGAGGATGCCTGTTGGAGGGAGGGAGTTTGAAGAAAAAGAACCAGGGAGGCCTCACTGAAGTAGGTGCTGGAGAGGAGTCTTTAGATTTCGCAATTAGAAATGCAACTTCAGTGGAATGGTGTGGGCTGATTTCAGTGGTCTGAGGAACAAGTGGAAAGTGGGGGAAGTATAAGCATCTCAAGAGGCCCTGCTCTGAGGAAGGAGAGATTAGGTTGTTGCTTGAGGAACTGGTTTGTTTGAGGGTGTTTTCTTAATCTGTAAAAAAACACCAACATTTTGAGTGTGGGCCAGTGGGAGAGGTGAGGAGGTGACACAGGAAGGAGTGGGGAAGTGAAAAGTAAGCTAATAACATCCAGACTGGCAAATTATATCTGGTCCTTGCCAAAGAGTTGCTACTGAGTCCCAACCCCAAGCTCAGGGCCTGGCACATAGTGGGCCCACAATATTTATTGAATACAATATAAAATACAATAGAATTGAGTGACAGGTCACTATCAACAATAACAAAATAACAGGCATGTCTGATGTAGTGAGACTGCTTTTTGAACCACTGACTGTGGGCAAGTGGCATTTCTCTCATCAGCCCTCTCCTTAGCGTTTTGAGCAGCTGTATGTGGTTCTATTTTTGTTTCCTCTTTTCTGCACCATGGTCATGCTTTTAGGAGATAAATCTGCAGGTGACTCACGTGGGTGACTAGAATGACATGTTACCCAGGAGTTCTGTGTGGATGTAATGGTGACTTAGTCTGTTTGGGCTGCTTATAAACAACAGACATTTCTTTCTCACAGTTTTGGAGGCTGAGAAGTCTGAGATCAAGGCGCCAGCATGCTGGCGTTCTGGTGACGGCCTACTTCCTGGTTCATAGCTGGTGCCTTCTTGCTGTGTCCTCACACGGTAGAAGGGGTGATGGGGCTTTTCTGGGTCTTCTTTAAAATAAGAGCACTAATCCCATTCATGAGGACTCCACCTTCATGACCTAATCACATTCCAAAGGTTCCACCTCATACCTTCACATCTGGGGATTAGGATGTCAATATATGAGTTTGCAGGGGATACAAACATTCAGACCATAGCAAATGGTAAGTCCAGGGAAACAAAAGTGTTGGCCAAGGGTGGCAGAAAGACCATTTGACTCCTGGTCAGCGCCTAGCATTGAACCAGCTCCACCTCACGCCAAGTTGTACTACCCCTGGGAGCTGGATTTAAATTTGGCTGTGCTGGGTCTTCGTTGCTGTGCGTGGGCTGTGTAGGGTGCAGGCTCAGTAGTTGTGGCACGTGGGCTTCAGTAGTTGTGGCTCGCAGGCTCTAGAGCGCAGACTCAGTAGTTGTGGCGCACAGGCTTAGTTGCTCTGCGGCATGTGGGATCTTCCCAGACCAGGGCTTGAACCCGTGTCCCCTGCATTGGCAGGCGGATTCTTAACCACTGCGCCACCAGGGAAGCCCCTTCTTTGGATTTTATAAATAGAATAGTGTCAGGAAAAGAAGAAATAAAAGGAACTATGACTTACAAAATATATCAAGAACTAAAGTCTTTCTTTTTCCTTCTTAAAAAAATGACATGCAAAGAATGCAGGTTTAATTCCCAGATGGTGGGAAATGACATAAAGTTCCCAGATGTCCAGGGAGAAGGCAGAACAATTAGATTCCTATTTTTTTTTTAATGTTTATTTATTTGGTTGTGCTGGGTCTTTGTTGTGGCACGTGAGCTCCTTAGTTGTGGCACGTGAACTCTTAGTTGCAGCATGCATGTGGGATCTGGTTCCCTGACCAGGGATCGAACCCAGGCCCTCTGCATTGGGAGCGCAGAGTCTTAACCACTGCACCACCGGGGAAGAATTAGACTCCTGTTTTATTCCTACCTTCTCTGAAAAGACATTGGCAGACTGCGTAGGAAAGAATGAAAGAAAAAAATCCCTACTATTTACGAAATATCCTATGTGCCTGGAATTATGCTGGGCACACGTGCACATTACACTCATCCTGATTAGGGAAAGGGCATTATATCAGTGTTCACTGTAACCTACCCAAGGCCACACAGCCAACAAAGGGAAGAGGGTATTGAAGCCCATGTCTAAAGAGGGATGAATCTAAGAAATGTAGCTACTTGAAGTCAGCCAGAGTCCCTAGTGCCCTGCACAGTGTCTTATTCTCAGGAAAATCTTGAGAAATGTTTATCAAAGGATAGTTAGTTGGTTGAATGAATTACCAGGGCCCTGAGAAAACTTGCAAATAGTTTTGCTAAAGTGCTATTGGAAGCCTTCAACACCTTCTAGAGGATGGGAGAAACCTAGGGAGAGAAAAACATTTAAATTTTCAAAAGGAATAATTACAAAGCATCAGGCAGTCACTAAGATGACCTATGTAAAACGCCTGCACACGGTAGCACTCAATAAGTGATAACTGATGGGTAAGGTAATTATTAAATCAGTACATCCTGCTGCTTCTCCTCACCCTGGGACACAAGACATAGGGTTCCATGACCTGACACTTTCAATTTGGGGTTCATATTGGAAAGCACCATAGCTTTTCTCTATCCATAATGTCTTATTATATAAGATAATGTCTTTCCCAGATGGCAGTCTCAGCCTGTTGCCCTCAGTTTAGCAGCTCTTTGTGGTGTCTGCACGAGGAAACTTGTGTATTGCCCCAGAAGTTATATCTTTAAAGACCATTCCAAGTACCCGCTCAGTGGCCAGTCATTTTTGTGTGATACCGAAGCACAGAGAAACTTTATGTTGATTATGATGATAATTAACTTAGAACTCTTCTATCAGTGAACATATTTGTATCCTTAATAACTGAGGATTTATATTCTCATAAGCAAGATGGAAAATGTGGACTAGATGGTGGTTCATTTGGCTTGAATGTACTGCTTTTATAACTATCACTTAAGATAGTTATAAAACAGACACAGACACAAATGCTAATTTGTGTCTGTTGGGAAGATAGTGCCTCTCTAACCCGTGATTTAGAGCAGTACGTAGACAGGGCTTGCTGATCCCATTTATGGATAATTTAAAGTCAGGAGGGGTAGCGAAGGTTGCGTGTGCCAGGGTCAAAGTTCTGTAAGCTTCACAGGCTAGAAGAGGAGCTGAGTGTGGGAAAATAAAGTGTAGCACCAGGATAAATAGAGGATAAAACGTGAGCTCCAAATACCAATGGCGCACTAAGGCAGCCCAGCTGGGAGGTAGGGAGTAGGGCTTGTAAGAAAGTCTGGTGAGCTTGAGTTCAGTGGATGCTCGACTAACTGAGGAAGTCATTAGCATGAGGCTGCTAAAAACTAACCAGAAACCCTCCACATTTGCATGGTGACGTATAGTCGGTCTCCTGTTCCATATTAGTCAGGCCACATCTGGACACTGTGTGGAGTTCAGAAAACGTGTTATTTAAGGAATGGTTCAAAGAATGAGAATGCTTAGCTCGAAAAAGAGAAGGTTTAGGGGGTGTAATAGTTTTAAAGGATTGTTTTATGGAAAAAAGAACAGACATTTGTTTTCCTCTTGGGAGGAGATGAGTCCAATGTAAGTAAAAAGCTTTTTATAACTAATATTTGGCTGTCTGCAGATGGGCTGCCTTGGAAGAAGAGCTGATCATTATTACAGGTGTGAAAGCAGATGCTGGTAGGCTGGCCATTTTGGGGCTGCTCTTGAATAGGGAATTCATTTGTCAGGTGGTGGGGTGACCACATGACTGTTCACTAAGGTCATTTCCAACTGTGATGGGGCTGCTACACCTCAGAGAGCACTCGGGCGCCGCACATCATGTACGAGGGAACCCAAATAAGCATGTACCTGATGCCTGGGCTTTGGGCAAAGAGCTAATGGAAACCTTCCTATATTTGACTTTCTCGGCAATTAGCGAAAAATTTGAATTCTAAAGTACCCACAGGTAGCATTTACTGTTTAAAAAATGGCGGGATAACTACAGGGCACTGGAATTTGAATCTACCTGTAACTCTATTTCTGTATTGTAGGTAAGTTCATTTGTGTCCTTTTTTAGACTCCGCATATAAGCGCTATCTGATATTTGTCTTTCTCTGACTAACTTCACTCAGCTGACTGATTCCTTTTTTTTCCTTTTGTGGGAAGGGACCTTTCCATTGAAGCTTTTAGTTTATAATATGGGAGAGGTAGGCAGGACCTAGCCAGTCGCCTTCTCGTGGACGTTTTCTGACTTGGCTTTTCAGTCAGGCCAGGCATTTATTTGCTCTTGGGTGGAGTGTGATTCTTGTATAGGCACCTCACGCATGACTCCGTCACTCAGGGCATGCAGAAGTCCTTGCTAAGGACCCAGTCTAGACCTAGCAGTGTGGTAGGTGCCCGGGCTTCAGAGAGGACTGGAATGCTTCCTGCACTCTGGAAGGTCACACCCTCTTGAAGACAGACGTAGAAACTGAGAGGGTGTTGGGATGGGGTCTGCACAGGGTGCTGTGGGAGCACAGAGGAGGGGCTTCTATCTCAGACTGGGGGTCAGGGAGACTTTGGCTCCTATACTAAATTACCTCATAGTCAGCACACTCTAAAGAACCATTCAGACCCATTGGTTCCTCCCACATGTTCAGTCAAAGGATGCCTGTGGGCCCTCCCTGGATGGCCCATTGTAGACCTTTCACAGTCGTCCCACATGAGGACTGTCTTCTCTAGCCTCCCCAGGCCTCACCAGTGAAGTGTGTGCTCTTGTGACCTGGGTTCCTTGGAAGCATGGGTTAGTCGCCTGATGGTCTCATCCCATACTGTGCGGGGGTATGAGCTGCCATGGTGCCTTCTATGATGATCCTTATTTATCTTGCTTCCTTTGCTCCTATAACTCCACCACTGGGGATGGGGAGGGGGTGTTGATCTCGTGAGCAGAAGCGGATTCCACCGAATCACAGAGCTTGGCCTCTGCTCACCTTCCCACAATAGAAGCCAGTGTGGACTTCCATTCCCCAGCCACCTCCCCTCCCTTCTGAGATGACAGAGGGTCACTGCCTGTAATCTTTTGGGATATCAGTGGATCCCACTGTTTGAGAGGCCTTCTGGGTAGCACTCTACCATCTTCCTCATCTCCAGCTGACCTCCCATACTGCCAAACGTAGTTTGAGGACAGGAATCCAGTTCCTCAAACCGAGCCTTCAGATTCTGCTGTGCACCTGCGAACAGTTTCAGTATTCACCATAAATATCTTTTAAAACTGTAAACATAGTACATGACCATGATCTAAAATACCCACAACAAATATCTGAGGCCTACTTTTCTGGGAATACAAAAGCAAATTAGACATGGTCTTTGCCCTCAAGGCATTCACAGCCCACTATCCTATCCAGGTCAGATGGTTCCCACTGCTGGTCATCCCTTACGAGGCGAACCCTTTACTAACCCCCTCCAACACCACCCGTCTCCTCAAATCCTTCTGGGGATGGTAGAATTTGAGGAGATGGACTCGTGTGACAGAGGATGGCTCTGATCCCCCCGTGCCAGCTCCCCATGATGCCTGGAGCTACCTGTGGGCTGGGACTCTGACTTGAGTGTCCCTGTCCCCACAGCACCCAGCCTGGGTTGGGGGCTTTCTTTGCAGACACTTGATAAACACTTTCATGAGGAGTTGAGTCAAGTTGTATCAAGTATCAAGTTCATAAAGGAATCCATTCCAAGGTCAAACTCCCTGCGGGGTCCCTGTGTCACTGCTTGGCTGGCCCTTGGGCAGAGCACATCCTTTGTCAGTTCACTTCCATGAACAGCCAGTCCAACTCAATTATTAAGTTGCCATAAATAACCCAATGGACTTGAGATTTAAAGAAAAAAATTGCCGTACAGGGCCTGTTTTATGCCGGAGGGGGGGTTATTAGGTCACTGGGACTTCTGTCATTCCAAACAAAGAAGTCATTTCCTGTTTTGTCCTTTCAAGTATGTCACATGGAGCGAAGAGATGCTGGAATAGCAAAGGGAATGCCAGAGAAACTGGAAGTAAAGCTCACCAGGGCTGCAGACTTGCAGAAGTCATCCTGTGAGATCATGGAGTGGGATTTTTGTCTGCTTTTCAGTTAGGCAACTCAACAGGTGTTTTTTTTTTTAATTTTAATTATTTAAAAAATGTTTTAGAATATCAAGGGGCCTTGTTAAGTAACTGTGCCTTAAGGGCCTCATTTGTAGGCAGGGGTAGCAGCGTGGTAGAAAGGGCTAGACTTGGGGAGTGAGATCTGAATCTTGGTTCTGTCCTTTTCAAGCTGTGTGGTCTTTGGAAACTCACCCAGTTGCTCTGAGCTTCAGCCTTCTCACCTGTAAAATAACCCACAGAGTTATTCAGAAGACTTAAAATAGAGAGTGCCTAGGACATAATAGGGGCTCAGGAAGTGAAACTTATAATAATGGTGATGCATACGGGTAGACATAGCAATGCTTCCTCATCAAAGATGGTCTCTGTGACCTGAATCACTCTGCATCCTCCTTATCGTCCATATATTCCCACGTGTTAAGATGTGATTATCTTCTTCTCCTAAATATCAACTCTAATACTGGAAGCTTGGTATAGCTTCCTCTCAGGCAGCATATGGGTACCCAGTGGCATGTCAATTCTACTCAGCACATTTTTAAAAAGGGAGACATTGGGAAAGAGAGGGTAATAGAAATAGTGCCCACAGTTCTGACAGCCACTCAGTCAGCTTAATTTGAGGCTTGCACAAGTGCAGGTAGGGAGACATGAACCAGGGTTCCCTCAGTCTCTGTAGAGTGAGCATCTTGTGCTGGATATGATCCCAGTGTTGAAATAGTTGTCTTTTTCTTGCTACATGTTACTAAACTCAAGATAAGTATTTCTTCTGGTCCCCAGAAAAAGAAATCATAATCTTCTCCAGGGCTGGAGAATCATCCAGCGTGTTGGATTCACTGAGTGAACTTTTATATGAGTGTTCCAGGGTTGTATAAACAGACTATGTATTCTGTATTTTATGGGTGATTTAAGATAGTAGGACTTTTTGTCTGTTTCTTTTTTACTGCACATGAATGTCCTTACAAAATAAGGGCTTATTTTAATTGACTTCTAATTCGGATTTATTAATTCAAATTTATTTTTTCATTTTATCTATAAATATTTCAATATGTATTTTTAAAAGGGACTTTTTAAAAATAAAAGCAACTTAACTATAATAGACTATTATCACATTTAAATAATGAACAAGTCCTTTGTATCATCAGATATGGAGTCAGTATTTAAATTTCCCCAACTGTCGTATGTATTGTGGACGTGTGTGTGTACACAGATGTGTATGCATATTTATATGTGTGTATATATGTACATATATATAATTTTAAAAACAGTGTGTTTATTCAAATCAGGATCCAAATAAAGTCACTACATTGCAGTAGGTTCATACGACTTTTAAAATTCTTAAAATGCTTTTAATCAGTAGTTTCCCAAGAGAGGGGCATTCTCGAGCCTTAACACTGATTTTGTAACCAACCATTGGGTGACGTGTGGCTCTACCGTCTCCAACCGCAGAGATGGATGTGAGGCCCACAGATGCCACCTCCGCTTATTTACTCCCATTGCTCAACTGTCCCTTTCAGAAGCACCCACTTCCTGATCTTTTATTCATTCTTAAATGAAAAGATGACCTTTTGAGATTCTTCTTTAAATATTTGAAAACCAATCTGAAGGATGAGTTCAGCTGCCGAAATCTCAACTTCAGATCTTCACCCAAGAAGCTTTTCGTATTTGCTTTTCCTGGGCCATGCAGGTAGAACGCCATGTTTTTGATGAAGTGAAAGCTTGCAGCTTAGCTTAACTAGAAATAACATGGATCTCACCTTGGGATTGGGAAGAAGCAGGCTGTGATGTAGAGACGCCTGCCTGACCTCCCACACGATGGTGGAGCTTTGTACGCTTGCTGGCCTCAGGAGGAGGTAGATAGAGTGTAGCCGGTAAGGAGGTATTTCTGGGTAAAAATGACAGGATGTTTTGAAACAGGGCTCCTGTTCTCACAAGCCTCTCTCTGCAAATAGCTGAGGTTTCTGCAGTTGCCGCTGCTGGAACTTAAGTTCCTAAGAGCTCATTGCACACCTCCTTGAGTGGACCGTAGGGTGAGCTGGGCGAACCTGAAGTAGCCAAGTCAGGAGGGCAATGGTGTTTCCATCTGTAGAAAGGGCCTCTTAGCCAGGGGCCTCTCACGATCAGACTCAGATTGTTAGATGGCCCATTGTACATCCTATGCTGATGTTCACTTTGGATTAAATACTCTAGAGTTCCATGCTCACTCATATCTTTATGCCCTTCTGTTTTGCAAATGCCTCCAAGAGTCCTTCCTGTTGGCCATTTCATACCTCTTCCCCACCTCCACCCTTCTCTGCTTCTCCCAAGTAAGGTGCACCCTCCTCTTGGTCCCTGGTGCACTTACACGTATTCAATTCCTCCATGACCCACGTGTCCCATGTTGCGTTGTCAGTTTCTTTTGTTGCCAGGCCATCTGCACTGCTGCACTCTGAGCTCTCTAAGCTTACTACCCAGTACCCAGGATACGCTCAGCTTGCATGGTGGCTTGGGGGGGTCTGCCTGCAGCACTCTGCTTGGGCTATGTTGTGGGCACATGAGAAGGAGGAGGTGTGTTCTTGGGAAAACTTGTTTCCAGAGACCTGAGACATGGAAAATAGTTAAATCACATTACAGAATGGAAGGCAGAGAATAGCAGGGGAGGCAGACAGGACGGCCCAACCTCCTTCCTGTGCAAATTATACTACTTAATCCTGGCCCATGCAGTCATTTACAGTTTATCTAGCACTTTCACATGCGTTTTCATCATTGGCCCCTGTTTTGTGAAACTGTGGCTCAGAGAGTGAAATGACGTGCTGAGGGCTATCCAATTAGTAATGGTAGAACCAGGACTGGGGCCCAGTCTTCTGATTCTAAATCTAGTTTCCTTTTTGCTCTTGGTCCCCAGTCTTAGGTTGGTAACCTGGAGCCTGGGAAGGAGAAGGGACTCACCTGGAACTGCAGGTGTGATGAAAGACTTTAGACAGTGCTGACAGTGCTGAGTGCTCTATGTGGCCAATGAATGGGAGGGAAAAACAGAGAAAGAACATTGACCAGTTACTATGTTCAATGAAAATCAA
The DNA here is from genome assembly GCF_951394435.1 of Stenella coeruleoalba. NCBI lineage: Eukaryota > Metazoa > Chordata > Mammalia > Artiodactyla > Delphinidae > Stenella > Stenella coeruleoalba. Next base: position 64,473,898 of record NC_137150.1, read on the forward strand.
GTCACAAATGTGGGCCACATTTGTAATTTTAAATTTTATAATAGTCATGATAAAAAAGTACACGTGAAATTAACTTTAATAGTATATTTTATGTAACCCTATATATGTTCAAAATATTATGTACTTTCGCATGTAATCAATAGAAAAAGTATTAATCCAACATCTTGCTTTTTTTGCCACATGAAATTGTCAGACTCTGGTGTGTATTTTACATTTATAGTTCATCTCAACCGGGATTAGCCACACTGCTGGGGCTCTGTAGGCACATGTGGCTAGTGGCTACTGTATCGGGCAGTGCAGTATTTTATACATATTTCAGGAATCACATGAAGAATTTATTACAGTACTGCCTAAGAACTGAGGAAATGAAACCGGGAGAGGTTAGGTAGCTTGTCTGGGGTCCTGAAGCTGGAGAGTGACAGAGTTGGATCCTGATAGAGCAGATCTGTCCCTCTGCTTCCCACTGTGGTGGCCTGCCACTCCTCAGGCAGAGAGAAAAGGAGGGGTGCTTGATCCGGGCCTGGAATGATGGCAGAATTGAATAGGTGGAAGTGAGCTGTGTTCTCGATGTCGTGACGTTACCCCTGAGTGATTGAGCTGCTGCTGGTGTGGATAATATTGCGAGTGGTAGGGAAGGGGGCCCAGGGGCAAAGCAGAAGTAGCCCATTTCCAAACCATTGTTAAATTTGCTTCTGGAGGTAGCTGAGAGATTCTAGGGAAGTAAGGGGAACCATCATCTTCAAATGCATATGCCAGAGTTACGGGAGTCCTTTGAGTAGGTGGAGAGCCTCTCTTCCGGGACATGGGGTCATTAAGGACACTTTCCTTTTAGAAGTTATGTGAAGAGTCTGTTATAATACACAGAGCTCAGCTAGCCAGGGCTGGGTCATCAGGTACATAGTACCGTAAGTCCCCTGCATACGAACGAGTTCTGTTCCGAGAGCACGTTCGTAAGTCCAATTTGTTCTTAAGTCCAACCAAGTTAGCCTAGGTACCCAACTAACGCAATCAGCTATATAGTACTGTACTGTAATAGGTTTATAATAGTTTTAACACAAATGATACATAAAAAGCAAACAAACACAAAAAACAAAGGAAACATTTTTAATCTTACACTACAGTACCTTGAAAAGTACAGTAGTGCAGTACAGCAGCCGGTGCTTCTTAGCAGTCGCAGCTACATGTCTGCTGCTTTTACACTTGCTTCCACACATCCCGGAGTTCAAATAAAGATACCGTACTACTGTACCGTATACAGTCCTGTAAAGAACACAAAAGCACAACCACGTGTAGAGGATGCACACACGTGACAATGTACGCCAGACACACGAACTAACGTACATGATTGGACATGCAAACGCACGTTCGCATCACTGAAAGTTTGCAACTTGTAGGTTTGTACGTAGGGGCCTTACTGTAAATGTATTTGCCCTCCCCTGTGCTAAAGCAGAAGATCCTGTGGAGAAGGCCCGGTTTTATCTTTTTCCAGGAAGACTACCATATCCTAATGCAGGAGAAACTGAATGGGGAGGGCCACGGGCTTCTCCTGTGGGCAACCAAGTTGGTTCTAAGTTTGTTCTTCTTGTTTTATTCATAAACACTACAACAGCAGTAAAGACACACTTTGAAAATCCTGGCATCCTGACACATTGCTATTCATTTTACAGTGTTCCCTTGCAATCATTGTCCTTTTGTGGAAAAAATAATTTTTTAATATAATTTTAACATGGACAAAGTTGATTTTATTGCTCCTGTTATCATAAACATTTTTCCATCTTTATAAGGCATGTAGTATGTTAACGGATTCAAAGAATATGACTAAATTCTATATCACAGTTTGCTTATTCCTGTGGCTAGATATTTGGGTTGTTTCAAGATTTCTTGAGATTGTGTTTGATGCTACTGCCTGCAGCCTCATGCTTATTTTCTTTTATATCTTTTATAATTAGATTGTGAAATTATAAATTTATAGTTGTCACTACTGTTATTTATAAATATAGATATAATTATAACTTTAAAACTATTTCTTAATAAGAAATTATCCAGCCTTTGAATTCTAAGCCAGAAGGCTTACAAACATTTTAAAATGTATTGCTTCTTCTGGCATATTACTTCTGTTTTCTTGAGGTGTTGTTTCTGTTCCTCCTGCCTCCCCCGTCCCCAGTTTTATTTGAAATGTAACTGACATACAGCATTGTGTAAGTTTAAGATGTACAGCATAAAATTCTGTTTTCTCAGCAACAAGTGACGTGTGAGCTCACCAGTCTTGCCACAAAACTACCAGCACTGGGTATGAAAATTTACCTAAAGTTTTGCTAAATTTCACAAAGGTCAAAATGTGTCAAGTGTTTGTGTGTTCTTCCCCACATGCTTCTTAGAACACCACTGATGTAACTGACCAGAGGAATAGGTGAGGCTACCATCCGTGCAGGGTGCTTCCTTGGAGGGAGGTTGGTTAAACAGCTTTTTTTTGCAGACTGATGGTGAGGGCCAACCCCAGATATCCACAGCCTTTAAGTCCGGGCACGGCACCTCGCCAGAGCTCAGCCTCAACCTCTCACAGCTGCAAAAAGCACAAAGCTTCAGTCTGAACCGCATAGAGCCTGTGGGAAAGGGATGACCTTCCTGTTTTCTTCCACACCCCGGATTGCACATGGATCTATCACAGGCTTTGGAGTCAGGAAGATGTGTGACTCTGGGCACATTATTTAATCTCCCTTTCATCTAAAGGGGACAACAGTGGTAGTTCCCTATAAATTTGCTGAGAGGATTAAATGTGTCAGTACTTGAAAGGTACTAAGCGCAGGGTCTGACATAATTAGTACTCAATAAAATGTTGTAAATGTGGGTTTGAATCTCAGTTTCAACACATTCTAGATGCCTTCTTCAGGCAAATTACTTAATATTTCTGGCCTTGAGCTTCCTCATCTGTAAACTGGGATTATTTAACAATAGCCTCACAGAGATATCAGGGGATTTTAGTGAGATAATGTATAGAGAGCATTTAGCAGAGTCCTGCACAAAGAGGCCCTCCGTGAATGTACTATTAAGAAAAACATTGCTTTTTAGTTTTATTTTCTGTCCTTACATTGGTCTAAGCAGCAGTTCTATTGTAATTAGCTCAGATTTTGACATATGTGTGGTTACAGTGTATTTTTATTGTCCACGTTGTAGGTTTGGGGCCATCCTGAAACAAATGGGAGGCAGTTTCATGTCCCTGAAGCTTTTAACAGGTTTTAATGAAATCTTGTTTTTAAGGTTAGCGAGAGCATAATTTCACAGAGAAGGATGATACTTCATATGCTTATTAATTTTGTGGCTTTCCCCTACAGTTGGCATCAAAGGAAACTGTCAGGTTTATGGAAGGTATCAAGTGTTTCTTTATGCTCAGCAACACAAATCAAGTCTGTCTAAATGATAAGGTAAAAACCCAGTCTTAGGGAAATGCAAAAATGACCAAGGAGGTACTTGAACACAGCTCATCCCTTTCGCCTTCCTCTTGTCTGTCCCAATTCCTCCTCCTCTTCATGTCTGAGTTGAGATCAAACATGGGAGGTGATCCCCAGGCTCCTCGAACCATCCAGACTGGGTGGCTGGCTTCTCCGTGTGGCACATGCTCTGCGGCTGTCATTCCTTCTTCCCTGTCTCTCTCCCTCCGCAGTCACCCCTGCCTTCTCATTGCCTAGCGCCAGGCCTGACCAGCATAGCACTCCATAAGTCTATGTTGGCTAAGTGGAGAAACTGCCAAAATCTGCCTGTGAAGTTAGAAGGTGTGTGTAGAGTAATGACAGGTGCATCTGCAAAGTGAGGCAAGTGGGCTGAGGAAAAGGAACGCAGTGATATTTACATTTGGAAAATGCAAAGGACTTTTCCCTTGCCTACACTTTCCTGGACCCTGTGAGGCATCAGTGTACCCTAATCCCAGCTGTTTCTCACTCCTAAGCAGCTTCTCTCTTTCAACATCTCGCCAAGTCCCATCTGCTCCATCCACCCTTGCCAAGGATTTGGGGTGAGGCTAGTTCTGTTCCTGTCCAATTTATATCCTTCCGTTTTTTGGGGCAAAATCTGGACTCCAGGCACACCAGCAGAAAGGAGGAATGTTTCCTTTTTTAATCCTCATGCCCTGAGAAGGGCCAGGGCCTCCCTGGCCTTCCTTGGATGGTAGTAACTGGTGGCGTGGGGTGCTAGGCAGGTGGAGGAATAGTCTTGGTATGAAATGAGCCTTTGCTATTCAAATGTTGGCTTCAGGGCCTTCTGCTTTGTCACTACTCATCTGGGAAGTCAAATCTAACCTCGTAACAGTATTCTTTACTGAGCACCTACTATATGGTGACAGTGTACTGAGAGCTTCACAAATACTGGCTCAGGTGCTCACAATTGTAGGACCAGTGTGAGTCCCCTACAACTTCTGAGAAGCCTGGCCAGACCCTGAAGCCAGCAGCATGACACAGACTCAGTGGTAGAAGGAGAATTTGTCAGGAAGCCAAGAAATCTGAGTTCCACTTTAGCTTTGTCACAAACCAATACTCTGTAGCAGTGGGCCTCAGTTTTTCCAGCTATGAAAATAGGATGGGGAGAGTTTGATCAGATGCGTTTAAATTTCCTTCTGTTTCATGCCATCAGTGTGTCGACTCCAATCCAACCTGCTCTCTTCTTTGCCTGAGTGAATTTGGATTGTGGGTTGGAATTATATAATTCAGTGGTCTGAGTGAGTCTATCTCCTAGTGATACTCTGATCTCCCAGTGACAAAAACCTTGTTCTCGTAAATGCTTCCTAGCCCTGGGCCTACCATATTGGTGAGATACGAAGCTTTTCCCCTTGTGTGAGGTCCCGAAACATCTTGGCTGCATGTATTTATCCTGGGACAGTTGTTTCCAGGCCTGGATCTTAAATCTTTCTCACACTGAAAACTGAAATCAGTTGTCAGGGCCACTTTTAAATAACTTGGCCTTTAAATGTGTTGAAGTTCTTATTATTCTCCCTTTTATTATTAATGCTTTTGTGTCTGGTCTAAGAAATCTTTGCCTACCTCAAGATCATGAAGATATTCTCCTATATTTTCTTCTAGAAAAATATATAGTCCTTTATATAGTTCTTTATAACTATATAGTTCTTTATATATCTATATAAACTATATAAAGAAAATATATAGCTTCTTTATAGTTTGAATTTTCACATATAGGTCTAGGATCCACTTCAAATTAATAGGGTGAAGGACAGTTCAAGATTCATTTTTTCCCCTATATAGATGTCCAGATACTCCAGAACAATTTATTATGAAGACCTTTCTTTCCTCCATTGAATTTCACTGATACCACGATAAAAAAATTAAGTTACTGTAAAAACTTAAGTTACTGGTATTTCCAGATTCTTGTCATTTTCATTGATCTATTTGTCCTTACATCATTGTCTTGATTACTGCGGTTTTATAACAAGTCTGGTAATTTAAGTCTTTAACTTTGTTCTTCTCTTCTCAGATTGCCTTTGCTCTTCTAGGTCCTTTGAGTTTTCTTATAAATTTTATAGTTAGCTTGTTAATTTCTACAAAATGCCTGTTGGGATTTTGATTGAAAATGCACTGAAGCTATAGGTCAATGTAATAGGGTTCTCCAGAGAAACAGAACTAATAGGATATGTGCGTGTTAATCTTATTAACACCCTTACAGACATACCCGGAATAATGTTTGACCAAATAAATATCTGGGCACCCGTGGCCCAGTTAACACATAAAACTAACCATCACAATCTGTTTGGGGGAAAATGAACATTTTAACAAAATTGAACCTTCCAATTCATAAACATGGTATATGTTCCCATTTCTTTAGGTCATCCTTAATGTCTATCAGTAAGGTTTGTAGTTTTCAGTAAGAAGTCTTGTCTATCTTTAATTTAATTTGCTTCCTGGCATTCGATGTTTTGTTATTATAAATTGTATGTAAGATATATTTTCCAATTTTTTGTGTACTCGTACTTTTAAATAATACAGAATTTTTGCAAGAAACATAATTCCCAATTTGTCAGACAGCAGTGATGTTTAGGAGCTGTCATTCTGGATGTAACCATAAATCATCACTAAAATATCCTATTCATCTCTATGCTACTTTACCATTTCCAAAGTATTTCCTTCCTTTGGGCCTCACGAGGGCTCTCAGAAAGAGACAGGGGAGCTATTATTATCCCTATTTTCATATAAGAAAATTTGGCCTCAGGGATGTTATCTAAAGGTCCTGTGACTGACAAGTGACAGTGCCAGCCCCAGAACTCAGGACTTTCCTAAGAGAGAGGTCCTGCTCCTGATACTAAAGTCATTCTATATAAAGGTGACCTTTTATTGAGAACACACTGCAAAGGCCTCTGGCTTTATGGAGAATCTTCTGCCTGTGGCCTCTGTGGACAGCGTAGAAGGCAGGGAAGAATTCAGCAGAGGGAGAAAAGCGGACCAAGGTACCTATAAACCACTAGATGACGGAGGGAGGACAGGGTCACCGTCAGCCCATAGAGCACTTTTTTGTCTATTGGGAAAGATGCCCTTCCACCAGCGCAGCTAGAATGTGAGGGCTGTATGCAGTGCACGCCTTGCACAGTCATGTGTGGCATCCCAGAGAGAAAACAGCAAACACAGAAGCCTTAATTATTCAGGAATTAATTAATGTTGACGAACCTAATTTAGTGAGTATTTTGGTTTTTTCCTTTTGAGAAGTTCAGCAGAAATTGATTCATTAAAAGGGAATTCGCTAAAAGGGAAGACACTCTCTTCCTTTAATTTTCCTTTTACAACCTTTCCAGTTTCCTTCCTTTCTCCCTCCTCCTCTTTCCTCTGTAGTAAGTGCCAGACCCTGTGAGTGCAGAGATAAATGAGGGGGCATTTCCCCCTGGGAACTTAAATTCTTACAAACTTTCTGGACTGTCATCAACAATAAGGAACGTAGTTTATGTTATTATAGTTATTTAAAAAAAACAAAACTTTATTTTTTAAAAAACATTTATTTATTTATTTTATTTATTTTTGGCTGCATTGGGTCTTAGTTGCAGCACGTGGGATCTTCGTTGAGGCATGCGGGATCTTTCGTAGCAGCACGCCAGCTCTTCTTTGTGGCGCGCGGGCTCTTCGTTGTGGCGTGCAGGCTTCTCTCTAGTTGTGGCGCGCAGGCTCCAGGGCATGTGGGCTCTGTAGTTTGCAGCACACGGGCTCTCTAGTTGAGGCACGCGAGCTCAGTAGCTGTGGTGTGCGGGCTTAGCTGCCTGACAGCATTTGGGATCTTAGTTCCCTGACCAGGGACCAAACCCGCGTCCCCTGCATTGGAAGGCGGATTCTTTACCACTGGACCACCAGGGAAGTCCCAAAAGTCTTTATCTTTTAGAAATATATACCGAAGTATTTACAAATGAATGCCATGTTATTTGGGGTTTGTTTAAAAATAATCTAGGGGGTAGGAATGGGTAGAAATATAAACAAAATAAGATTGGCCATAGTTGATAATTATTGAATCTGGGTCATGGGTCCATGGGAGTTCATTATCTGTCATCCATCCATATCCATCTTTCTAATGATCTATTTCAGACAGAAGTTTCATGAAGCACAGTTATTACATGCAGTGAATTCTGATACTTTCAAATCTAGTTTACTCTATTTTTAAAAAGCTGGTAGTGATGTTTTAAATTGGTTTTGAGACTCATTAATGTAAAATAATATGTATTTTGAAAAACACTGCTATAGTGTGGGAGAGAAGGACTGTAAAATAAGTGATTACCATCCACCCCAAAGTGGTACTAGGGTGTTTATAGAGAGCTATGGGACACAAAGGAGAGAGAAGGACTGACCAAACAGGGTCCTGGAGGGTCCAGGAAAGCCTCAGAGACGTCCTTGAGCAGTTTGCATGGAAGAGGAGGCATTTATGTGTTGACAAGATGGTAAGGAGAGATATTTGAGCTCAAGGATGAGGGCATTGGTGCACGTGGGAATTGGTGAGGTGGGCTGGGTGAGTCTTAGTTAGGTCAGTGCAGCTAGAATGTGTGGGCTGTGGAGGAGTGGCCAGAGATGAGGTTACAGATAGCAGCAGAAAGCACAAAAGGTCTACGGGACAGCTTAAGGAATTTGGAATTGATTCTGTGTGTTTCAGGAAGACATTGCATGGTAAACTGAGAAATGACCCTGTACCATTTGACTTTTACGAAGATCGCTATCAGCTATGTGGAGGTAGACCAGCCTATCTTATACAGTCATGGTTTACAATAGAAAACACAGACCCAAAGGAGACCCGGTCCTGGAAGCCAAATCTCTCAACGCATCTCATGTAGTTATCTTCCCACTCTGCCACATGCTTCTCAGAAGATCCACACAGATACACATATTGGGCTCTTACAAGTATTTACTAAAGCAAAAATTATAGTCACTTTCAGGACACAGTGAGAGTTGGGAATAGAGCAAGCGCTGTCTGTTCTTTCCTCTTCCCGCTGCAGGGTTCTCTCATCTGCAGAGTAAAGTTATGGTAACTGTGAGAGATTGATAATAATCACTTACACTTACAACATTGAATTTCTCTAGGTGCTTTACAACTATTAACTCAATGTTCACAACAATTCTATGTGGTAATTATTATTATTTCCATATCATAGACGAGGAAACTGAAGTACACAGAAGTAAGTGATGTGCTTATGGTCCCACATCCAGCAATTAGCAAAGCTGGAATTTAGGTGAAGTCCCCTCTCTTAACCACCATAATGCTTCTTGGCTAGGTTTGATTTCATCCCGTGAACCCAGATGTTTGAACAAAGATAGTCATGAAAAGATTTGGCTGTCAGCTTGATTCTCAATATTGCTAAATCTGAATCTTCCCTAATTCAGAGGAAGGAGGAAGTTTTTCTAGCTGGGAGAAGAAGGATGGCTTCTTGGAAGGAAGTGGTATTTTAATGGAGCTTTGAGAGATGGGTGAAATTTTGAGAAGTAAAAATTGCTGAGAACAAAGGACATAGCACCAGCCAAGGTGAAATAATCCAACTACAACCTCTGTCTACCACTGTTTATAATGAAAAACTGGACTGAATGCAAAAGCCAACTGCATGGGAACTTGAAAAGTAATAGGCAGATAAGATACTGGAGTCAAAACTTGAACAGTGACCCATGATGGCCCTTGTCACGTGGAACTGCACAATTGTTTGGGAGGCTAAAACTCTAAGATAACCCCATCTTTCCAGTCAGAGGAACTAGGAAAATGAGCCGCTGGAAGCCAGAGAGTGTGAGGAAATTCCTGAGAGGAAAGAGCTGGCAAAGGGGAGCCACTAGTTCTGTGTATGGATTGGCACAAGTCCTGGGTGTGCTACAAGGTGTGCATTTGTGGAACAGATCCCAGGAAGCACAGCAAAGGTTTTGAGAACCTATCTGTGTTATTAACCACTAGCCGAGTCCCAGATAAATCCTTGAGTTGCCTATGTGACCGGCACACGCAACTGGCTTAGCAAAGCCTTTGAAAACTGAACTGACATCAGAGCTACCAGTCACAAAAGGTAAGACAGAATTTTCTATCTGAACCTAAGTGGGCTACATGCCTGCTAAAACAAATAAACAAAAATACCAACGTTTCAGAAGAATTTAACGGAATTCAGAGCCTCATTACATAATATCTAAAAGTCCAGGATGCAATTCAAATTTACTAAATCTAAAAAGTACCAGGAAAATCTGAACAATACTCAAAGGGAAAGACTATCACCAGGTGCTACCCCTGAGATGTCTCAGATGGTAGAACTCTCAGAGACTTAATGTAGCTCTTAGAACCATTTTCCACTCTTGAAAGACATGAAAAGATCGAGGTTTTCAGCAGAAAAATGGAAATGATACAAAATAACCAGATGGAAAATTCAGAATTGAGGAGACAACATCTGAAGTAGTGAATTCACTGGGTGGGCTCAGTGGCAGAATAAAAAAAAGTCAGTGAACTTGAAGAGGGAACAAAAGAAATTATACAATATTTTAAATATATTTGTAAATATATTTTTTATTGGAAAGAATGGATAGAATCTCAGGATCTGTGGACCAATATCAAAAAGATGAAAATTCATGTTATTGGGGTCCCATCCTAGAAGGTGAAAAGAAAGATTTTCATGCAGACAAAATATTTGAAGACAGGATGGCTGAAAGTGTCCCATATTTGGTAAAAGGCATAAATTTACAAAGTATAGAATCTCTGTGTGAATCCAACACAGAATAAACCCAATGACAACTACTCAGCCACATCATAATCAAACTGCTGAAAACCAAAAATAAAAAAATATTGAGAGCATCCAGGGACAGATGATATATTATATAAAAGGGAAACCTATTCAAGTACTGTGGAACATCTTTAAAGTGGTAGAAAAACAGAATTGTCAACCCACATTTTTTTTTTTTTTTTTTTTTTGCGGTACGTGGGCGTCTCACTGTTGTGGCCTCTCCCGTTGCGGAGCACAGGCTCCGGACTTTGTAGTATAGTCTGAAGTCAGGGAGCCTGATTCCTCCAGCTCCGTTTTTCTTTCTCAAGATTGCTTTGGCTCTTTGGGGTCTTTTGTGTTTCCATACAAATTGTGAAATTTTTTGCTCTAGTTCTTTGAAAAATGCCATTGGTAATTTGATAGGGATTGCATGGAATCTGTAGATTGCTTTGGGTAGTATAGTCATTTTCACAATTTTGATTCTTTCAATCTAAGAACATGGTACATCTCTCCATCTCTTTGTATCATCTTTAATTTCTTTCATCAGTGTCTTATAGTTTTCTGCATACAGGTCTTTTGTCTCCTTAGGTAGGTTTATTCCTAGGTATTTTATTCTTTTTGTTGCAATGGGAAATGGGAGTGTTTCCTTAATTTCTCTTTCAGATTTTTCATCATTAGTGTATAGGAATGCAAGAGATTTCTGTGCATTAATTTTGTATCCTGCAACTTTACCAAATTCATTCATGAGCTCTAGTAGTTTTCTGGTAGTATCTTTAGGATTCTCTATGTATAGTATCATGGCATCTGCAAAGAGTGACAGTTTTAACTTCTTTTCCGATTTGGATTCCTTTTATTTCTCTCTGATTGCTGTGGCAAAAACTTCCAAAACTATGATGAATAACAGTGGTGAGAGTGGGCAACCTTGTCATGTTCCTGATCTTAGACAAAATGATTTCAGTTTTTCACCATTGAGAAGGATGTTGGCTGTGGGTTTGTCAGTTATGGTCTTTATTATGTTGAGGTAAGTTCCCTCTCTGCCTACTTTCTGGAGCGTTTTTATCATAAATGGGTGTTGAATTTTTTCAAAAATTTTTTTCTGCATCTATTGAGATTAGCATATGGTTTTTATCCTTCAGTTTGTTAATATGGTGTATCACATTGATTGATTTGCGTAGATTGAAGAGTCCTTGCATCCTGGGATAAATCCCTCTTGATCATGGTGTATGATCCTTTTACTGTGCTGTTGGATTCTGTTTGCTAGTATTTTGTCGAGGATTTTTGCATCTATGTTCATCAGTGATGTTGGCCTGTAGTTTTCTCCTTTGTGCCATCTTTGTCTGGTTTTGATATCAGGGTGATGGTGGCCTCGTAGAATGAGTTTGGGTGTGTTCCTCCCTCTGCTGTATTTTGGAAGAGTTTGAGAAGGATAGGTGTTAGCTCTTCTCTAAATGTTTGATAGAATTCGCCTATGAAGCCATTTGGTCCTGGGCTTTTGTTTGTTGGAAGATTTTTAATCACAGTTTCAATTTCAGTGCTTGTGATTGGTGTGTTTATATTTTCTATTTCTTCCTGGTTCAGTCTCGGGAGGTTGTGCTTTTCTAGGAATTTGTCCATTTCTTCCAGGTTTTCCATTTTATTGGCATAGAGTTGCTTGTAGTAATCTCTCATGATCCTTTGTAGTTCTGCAGTGTCAGTTGTTACTTCTCCTTTTTCATTTCTAATTCTATTGAGTTGAGTCCTCTCCCTTTTTTTCTTGATGAGTCTGGCTAATGGTTTATCAATTTTGTTTATCTTCTCAAAGAACCAGCTTTTAGTTTTATTGATATTAGGTATTGTTTCCTTCATTTCTTTTTCATTTATTTCTGATCTGATCTTTATTATTTCTTTCCTTCTCCTAACTTTGGGGTTTTTTTTTGTTCTTCTTTCTCTAAGTGCTTTAGGTGTAAGGTTAGGTTGTTTATTTGAGATGTTTTTTGTTTCTTGAGGTAGGATTGTATTGCTACAAACTTCCCTCTTAGACCTGCTTTTTGCTGCATCCTATAGGTTTGGGGTCATCGTGTTTTCATTGTCATTTGTTTCTAGGTATTTTTTGATTTCCTCTTTGACTTTTTCTGTGACCTCCTGCTTATTTAGTAGTGTACTGTTTAGCCTCCATGTGTTTGTATTTTTTACAGATTTTTTCCTGTAATTGATATCTAGTCTCATTGCATTGTGGTCAGAAAAGGTACTTGATATGATTTCAGTTTTCTTAAATTTACCAAGGCTTGATTTGTGACCCAAGATATGATCTATCCTGGAGAATGTTCCACGAGCACTTGAGAAGAAAGTGTATTCTGTTGTTTTGGGATGGAATGTTCTGTAAATATCAGTTAAGTCCATCTTGTTTAATGTACCATTTAAAGCTTGTGTTTCCTTATTTACTTTCATTTTGGATGATCTGTCCATTGGTGAAGGTGGGGTGTTAAAGTCCCCTACTATGATTGTGTTACTGTCGATTTCCCCTTTTATGGCTGTTAGCATTTGCCTTATGTATTGAGGTGGTCCTATGTTGGGTGCATAAATATTTACAATTGTTATATCTTCTTCTTGGATTGATCCCTTGATCATTATATAGTGTCCTTCTTTGTCTCTTGTAATAGTCTTTATTTTAAAGTCTATTTTGCCTGATATGCAAATTGCTACTCCAGCTTTCTTTTGATTTCCATTTGCATGGAATCTCTTTTTCCATCCCCGCAATTTCAGTCTGTATGTGTCCCTAGGTCTGAAGTGGGTCTCTTGTAGACAGCATATATATTGTTCTTGTTTTTGTATCCATTCAGCCAGTCTATTGGAGCATTTAATCCATTTACATTTAAGGTAGTTATCGATATGTGTGTTCCTATTACCATTTTCTTAATTGTTTTGGGTTTGTTATTGTAGGTCTTTTCCTTCTCTTCTGTTTCCTGCCTAGAGGAGTTCCTTTAGCATTTGTTGTAAAGCTGGTTTGGTGGTTCTGAATTCTTTTAACTTCTGCTTGTCTGTAAAGGTTTTAATTTCTCCATCGAATCTGAATGAGATCCTTGCTGGGTAGATTAATCTTGGTTGTAGGTTTTTCTTTCGTCATTTTAAATATGTCCTGCCACTCCCTTCTGGCTTGCAGAGTTTCTGCTGAAAGATCAGTTGTTACCCTTATGTGGATTACCTTGTATGTTGCTTTTCCCTTGCTACTTTTAATATGTTTTCTTTGTATTTAATTTTTGATAGTTTGATTAATATGTGTCTTGGCGTGTTTCTCCTTCGATTTTTCCTGTATGGGACTCTTTGTTTTTCCTGGATTTGATTGACTATTTCCTTTCCCATATTAGGGAACTTTTCAACTATAATCTCTTCAAATATTTTCTCAGTCCCTTTCTTTTTCTCTTTTTCTTCTGGGACCCCTATAATTTGAATGTTGGTGTGCTTAATGTTGTCCCAGGGGTCTCTGAGACTGTCCTCAGTTCTTTTCATTCTTTTTTCTTTATTCTGCTCTGAGGTAGTTATTTCCACTATTTTACCTTCCAGGTCACTTATCAATTCTTCTGCCTCAGTTATTCTGCTATTGATTCCTTCCAGAGAATTTTTAATTTCATTTATTGAGTTGTTCATCATTGTTTGTTTTACTCTTTAGTTCTTCTAGGTCCTTGTTAAACGTTTCTTGTATTTTCTCCAGTCTATTTCCAAGATTTTGCATCATCTTTACCATCATTACTCTAAATTCTTTTTCAGGTAGACTGCCTATTTCCTTTTCTTTTGTTTGGTCTGGTGGGTTTTTACCTTGCTCCTTCATCTGGTGTGTATTTCTCTGTCTTCTCATTTTGCTTAATTTACTGGGCTTGGGGTCTCCTTTCTGCAGGCTGCGTGTTCGTAGTTTCCATTGTTTTTGGTGTCTGCCCCCAGTAGGTGTATTTGGTTCATTGGGTTGTGTAGGCTTCCTGGTGGAGTGGACTGGTGCCTGTGTTCTGGAGGATGAGGCTGGTCTTGTGTTTCTGGTGGGCAGGACCGCGTCTGGTGGTGTGTTTTGGGGTGTCTGTGAACTGAGCATGGTTTTAGGCAGCCTTTCTACTAACGGGTGGGGTTGTGTTCCTGCCTTGCTAGTCGTTTGGCACAGGGTGTCCAGCACTGTAGCTTGCTGGTTGTTGGGTGGAGCTGGGTCTTAGTGTTGAGATGGAGATCTCTGAGACAGCGTTTGCCATTTGATATTAAGTGGGGCCAGAGGTCTGTGGTGGACCAATGTCCTGAAGTTGGCTCTCCCACCTCAGAGGCTCAGGGCTGACACCCGGCTGCAGCACCAAGACTCTGTCAGCCACCCGGCTTGTCTTCTTAAAGCTGGGCTGCCTGCAGCAGCCTGACCAATGTAATATTCAAATTGCAAGTATTACCTTTGCACCGGGTGCTAGAGGAGATCTCCGTCGTTCCACACCAGAAATAAAAAAGGATGAACAGGTCTTCTTATCCGTGATGCGAAGTTAAATTCTATTCCTCCAGGGAAAATTTCAGGGCACTGCCCCTGCCACCACCAGTGATAGAGATGGCTTGGGAAACATTGGAACCACCTCTAAGCTGGGGTTTTTATGAATGTGACGTGGCTCCTCCACTGTCTCTTTCCCTTTCTGCCAACGGAAGCAGAAGACTCTGAGGCTTTAGAACAGGGCAGTGCTCCTCAACATTGTCGAGGTCGTCAAAAATGAGGAAAGTATGAGAAATTGTCACAGCCAAGAGGAGCCTATGGAGACATGAAGAGTAAATGTAATGCTTGGCCACCTGTGGCTGCCCAGGTCTGCGTCCCGGGCAAGAATTTGCTCCCGGGCCCGAGCTTGTTATTTTACTGTGTATTTTTTTGATTTTCTGTGACATTGAATCCCCAGCCTTCCACTGAGTTGGTCCCCACCCTTTTCGGGAGAAAGCAGGGAGAAGAGTAGAAGAAAAGAGATTTATGACTCGCTCCCCATTCATCGCTTTGAAGATGAGAAGCGAATGCAGACACAGAGAGCCCTGGGTTCAAATCGTATCTCTGCAACTTCCTAGCTCCTGACTTTGTGCAACCTTCACTTCTCTGAGCCTCAGATTGTTCACTGAAGGATAGAGCATTCGTCCTGTCCTCCATGAGGGTGAGGTAGTAGAGGTTTATAAGGAAAGAGTCTGGAGTGCAGTCTGGTCAATCTGAAGACAGTAGCTTTTGTTGTCTGTGGGGAGCTGAAGCTCAGGATATACAAGCACCTCCTGGTGCACAGAGGCAGCGAGGAACTCAGAGCTGGCTCTCCCGTCCAGGGACGGCCCCTGCAGGGACTGCTGCTCATGTTCAGGTCACCGCCTCTTCCCCTTCATTCGTCGCAACCTCCCTGTGGGGTGGTCTTCTAATCACCTCTGGGCCATGGAGGCATCTATCCCAAGCCAGGAAATTAATCCTGGGGAATTGGGTGACCTTGGGGGAGTGAATTCTGACTGCGATTGTGTTTATCTGGTTCTGCGGGAATCCACCTTTCAGAACTTGGCTCGGGACCAGGGTGGACTTCAGGTGGGTTTGTTTGGCCGTGTCTCCCCTTATTCTCTGGAGCAGAATTCAGAACAGGAGCATGCTCTTTCCAGGACAGCCCAGCCAAGCTGGGTCTCTGCCTCAATTCATTATCTTTCCCTGACCCCCTCATCTAAACTGCACATGTCCTTTTCTTTTTTTTTATTAATTAATTAATTTACTTTTGGCTGCATCGGGTCTTCTTTGCTGCGCACGGGCTTTCTCTAGTTGCGGCGAGCGGGGGCTACTCTTCGTTGCAGTGCGCAGGCTTCTCATTGCGGTGGCTTCTGTTGTTGTGGAGCACGGGCTCTAGAGTGCAGGCTCAGTAGTTGTGGCATGCGGGCTCAGTAGTTGGGGCTCACGGGCTCTAGAGCGCAGGCTCAGTAGTTGTGGTGCGCGGGCTTAGTTGCTCCGCGGCATGTGGGATCTTCCCGGACCAGGGCTTGAACCCGTGTCCCCTGCATTGGCAGGCGGATTCTTAACCGCTGCACCACCAGGGAAACCCTGGACATGTTCTTGTTACGCACCTATAGAAGGTTAAGAGCAGCTGATACAGAAGAGGCGGCTGTGGCTCCAAATAAGCTGTCCGCCCACAGCACAAGAGAGAACCCACGGCACTCTTCTACTACTGCTTTGATTGGTGGTGGGGGGCTCTACTCTTCAGGTTATTTGAACGCCAGATGAGTAGGACATCTGGACCCAGGCTCACAGTGAGGCCAGAAAACCCTACCACACTCTCAGCTCAGTGCGGCTGACTGGGCTGAGAAGTATTTCTCCTGAAATCAAGGTTGGGTGCCTAGGCCCCGGTGCTATCAGCCTACCCTGGTTTTGCTCTGGAAATACCTCATCGATTTCCCGTTTTCTTACCTGGGCACATTCCACTTGCAAGAGACCTAAGGGTCGAGCTGGGAGGTGGAGTGAGTTTGGCTTATTTTCTAAGTTGAAGGAAAATTCAGAAAAAAAGTCAGCAGGCTTTCTTGTGAGAATATGGGTCTACTGACTTTTTTTGTGTCGGGCAGCAAGCCAGCCCTCTACTCTGTGGCTGTGAGAGTAGAACTTCTCCAGGCGTTTGTCTGCAGAAGGCTCTCAGGTGTATCCATGCTTGGAGAGAACTGAACCATTTTGTGTTTTCGTTTTGATGATCATCGAGAAATGATTCTTATACCAGTTATAATTCACATCAATTCATAGTTGAATGACCCTTTAGTAGAAGAAAACCATTGGTGTCTTAAGTAAAGGTTTGTCAAACAGCAAGCATTTCTTTTTCCTCTTTCAAATGGAAGGGTGCTTGATAAAACACAAGCTTCGTTTCCTATGGCTTTACAGAAGTGGTGAACTCATGACACTGTCTTGGAGCTTTAAAGCTACTTTTCATCTCTTATTTCCCTTGTGTTTCCACCACAACCGTGTGAAGTAAAGATTATTAAGCCCCTTTGATCATGAGGAAACAGTGGCTCAGAAAGGATGAGTGACTTCCAAGGATATGCAGTGATTTGGCTGGAGGGCTGGGGGACTTCACATCTGTGTTACAGTTTCGGGCTTTTCCATGAGTTCAGCCTTCCCAGTAACACCCCCTTGTCTCTGACTCCTTTGAGAGTCCCAGATTCTGGTTCCCATTGCTGTGGGGCAGTGTTTGAAATGGTTAATAGTGAAAGAGGCTGATACCAGTTTTGTTGAGATGGACATCAAGGTCCCATGCTTAACCAGACAAATATTGAGTCGTGCACTTCCGGAAGGTTTATCTCCTCTTCTCAGAAATGAAGACTTCCTCCATCCACAGCAGATAAGCCATGATCAGCCTCCGGTCCCTCCTCCTCGATTCCTGGCAGGTTCAGGATTACCAGGCACCATTTAATAAGCACCTACTATGTTCTGGGCATGGCAGGATCCTTTTTTCTAACCCTTACAGCAATCCTGTGAGGTAGGTGGCCTTGCACACATTTTACAGATAAGGAAACTGATGTCCAGAGCACTCATGTTATTTGCCTAAGGTCATACGGTGATGACAAAGGAAGCTGGGATCCAAATCTAGATTTGTCTGACTCCAAGGCTGGTTCACAGGAAATTTAGCACCACTCTTCCAGATGGGGCCTTGTGCGGGGTCTTCCTCATCTCAGTCCTGGTCCCTCATCTCATCAGTGCGTGGGGTGGAGGAGTACAGGAGGGGGGCCGCACCTAGGTTTTCTTGGCCTCTGGGCCCTGAGTCATATCTGAGTTGAGGTCCTGGCTCTGTCTCTTAACAGTGGGGTGATTGTGGGAAAATCCCACAACCTCTCTGAGCCTGTTGCCTCATTTGTAAAATAAGGTCGGCAATCATGGTGTTATTCTGAACACTAAACGGGTGCTTGGCACAGTGCCTGGCCCTAGCAGTTGCGTAAGAAGAAGTGGCTCTTATCTGTTTGTTGGTCACGTACTTTCAGGGAGTGGAGAAGGGGGTTGCGGGAGGGCCAAGGCTGCTGAACTCACACAGCCCCCCACCGGCTCCGCAGCACCCTTCTCCGCTCTGGAACTTTTGATCTGCTCTCCACTGCGCTCCTGGTGAAGGCCAGGCTCTCCCACCTGACACTCACGGTGCCGCATAGTGAGGCCTGACGCTCCCTCTCAGCTTCACCTCCCGATGCTTGGCTTTGCGTACCTGCTTGGGCTGACCTGACCCTCTCTGTGCCCCAGTGCCCCACCCTCGCCCACCTCCAGGCCATTTCCCTCCCATCTCACAGGTCTTTCCCATCTACGAAGGCTTCTTTGATCCTAGACTGGATTCAGGCCCCTCCTCCTGGGCTAAGATTCTTGAACAACTTCTTTTCAAGAAGCAAACATTCACTTATTTGGCAAAGTAAGCTGAGCCACAGGCCCTGACCCAGGTCCTGGGAACACAGAGGTAACTACGTGGTTCAGGAGCCCACTGTCTAGTGGGGGGAACAGACAAAGTAAGTAGTGCATTAGGTATTTGGTCCTTGTCTGATTTCTTGTGGTATTTAAGACGACTAGCATCTCAAGGGCAGGGGGAGTACCAGTTACCTCTGGGCCCGCTGTTCTGAGCTCACAGTTACCAATGTCTTGGTTGAATTGATTGATCTGAACAGATGTGGTCAAAGGTAAGCTCACAGTTCTGGCACGCCCCGGCTAGCACCGGTGGGGGGCTTCGAGGAGGGTGGGGAGCCCAGGGGCAGCCTTCTCCCATCTGTGGCCTTCCTTTCTCCCCCTCCATCCTCCTAAGTCACATTCTGTGATGGAGTCAGCATGCAGGGTTTGGCACTTTTTTTTTTTGACAATTTGCTACTGGCTTCTAAGGAGGGAAGCACACTGGCTTTAGAGCCAGACATTCCTGGGCAAGTCATATGACCTCCTCCAGCCTCAGTTTCCTCTTGTATAAGATGTTGAAACGGTAGACTCCACATTCATATGCGAGTTCTCTGGAGATCTTTGAAAATTCTCCAAATCGTCTTCATCATTCTTATCAAGTTCTCATTTGTTGACAATGGCCCTAAGGTGAGGCATTCTGCTGTCATTTGACAGATGAAGACATGAGGCACACGCTACAAGAGCACATAATTTCCCTCATTTATGCAGTCATGCACAATCGAGCTATGTTAAGTGACTTCTGTATTGATTTCATGAATATGGAGCTGTAGGTGTTTGTAAGTCTATTAAAATAAATTCATTGTTGGGTATAAACTCTTCTGAACATGCACTAGCACTCTGGTTTCTTTGGGAGCTGTAGCTCACAAGCAAGTGGTTATTTCTATCACGTCCTGATACATGAAGGGCATGGAACTCCCTGTGCCCTGGGTCGTGGCCTGGGGGAGAGCTCTCTCGCAGACTAAGGGACGGGCCCCTGCCACCTTGCTATTGCACATACCTCACTCCTGAGCAAAATCAGGAGACCTTTGGGGTTGTTCTCAAATAGTCAAAATCCCAAATGTTGACTCTGTACCTGCCAAAGGTCAACTGTGAGGACAACCGCCGTCCAGGGCTTGGTGAGATGATACGGCACGTGTCTCGCGCTCTCAGTGTGCCCTGGGCTTGGAACTGCAGCGCTGTTGCTTTCCCTTTAACTGAAACCGTTTGCTTCTAGCGGCATTAGTGGGCTTTGCCGTGGCTGAGAGAGTCATGAGTCAAACAAGATGAACCTCTGAGCACAGGCATTAGGAGCACAGTCCTTATATTCAGACAGTTCTGGATTTAAGTCTTGCTGCTGCCACTCACTACCAGAAGCACTTTAACCTCTTTAAGATTCAGCTTCCTTATCTATGAAATGGAAAGGATAGCACTGCCAACCTCAGAGGACAGTGAAGGGAGGGAGGTTTAGGGGTGGGATTAAGCAGTGAGTGCTGAGATCTGGCCTCTAAAGAAAAAGATCCAAATTTTCCACCTGCCAACGTAGGTGCACATATCAAGTGGTCTTTCTGTATGGGAGGCGGGCAGGGAGGTGGATGTGAAAAACCCCAGAAAACCAGCCCTTGCCTTCTAGAAGGGAATGACTGTGGGGCAAAAGTGGACTGGAGTGTATAATCTCTAGGTCCATCCATGTTGCTGCAAATGGTAACAGTTCATTCTTTTTTATGGCTGAGTAATATTCCATTGTGTGTGTGTGTGTACCACATCTTCTTTATCCATTCATCTGTTGATGGACACATAGGCTGCTTCCATGTCTTGGCTATTGTAAATAGTGCTGCTATGAACATTGGGGTGCATGTAGCTTTTTAAAAAAATTTTTATTTATTTTTATACAGCAGGTTCTTATTAGTTATCTATTTTATACATATTAGTGTATATATGTCAATCCCAGTCTCCCAATTCATCATCCCCTCCCCACCCCGGCTTTCCCCACCTTGGTGTCCATACGTTTGTTCTCTACATCTGTGTCTCTATTTCTGCCTTGCAAACCGGTTCATCTGTACCATTTTTCTAGGTTCCACATATATGTGTTAATATACGGTATTTGTTTTTCCCTTTCTGACTTACTTCACTCTGTATGACAGTCTCTAGGTCCATCCACATCTCTACAAATGACCCAATTTCCTTCCTTTTTATGGCTGAGTAATATTCCATTGTATATATATACCACATCTTCTTTATCCATTCATCTGTTGATGGACACATAGGTTGCTTCCATGTCTTGGCTATTGTAAATAGTGCTGCTATGAATATTGGGGTGCATGTATCTTTTTGAATTATAGTTTTGTCTGGATATATGTCCAAGAGTGGGATTGTTGGATCATATGGTAACTCTATTTTTAGTTTTAACCATTTTCAGTAGTGGCTGCACCAATTTACATTCCTACCAACAGTGTAGGAGGGTTCCCTTTTCTCCACACCCTCTTCAGCATTTATTATTTATTGACTTTTTGATGATGGCCATTCTGACTGGTATGAGGTGATACCTCATTGCAGTTTTGATTTGCGTTTCTCTAATAATTAGCAATGTTGAGCATTTTTTCATGTGCCTATTGGCCATCTGTATATCTTCTTTGGAGAAACGTATATTTAGGTCTTCTGCCCATTTTTTGATTGGGTTGTTTGTTTTGTTATTGAGTTGTATGAGTTGCTTACATATTTTGGAAATTAAGCCCTTGTTGGTCGCATCATTTGCAAATATTCTCTCCCATTCTGTAGGTTGTCTTTTTGCTTTGTTTGTGGTTTCCTTTGCTGTGCAAAAGCTTATAAGTTTGATTAGATCCCATTTGTTTATTTTTGCTTTTATTTCTATTGCCTTGGGAGACTCACCTAAAAAACAGTGCTAAGATTTATGTCAGAGAATGTTTTGCCTATGTTCTCTTCTAAAAGTTTTAAGGTGTTATGCCTTATATTTATGTCTTTAAACCATTTTGAGTTTATTTTTGTGTACTGTATGAGGGTGTGTTCTAACTTCGTTGATTTATGTGAGGCTGTCCAGCTTTCCCAATACCACTTGCTGAAGGACTGTCTTTGCTCCATTATGTATTCTTGCCTTCTTTGTCAAAGATTAATTGACCCTAAGTGTGTGCATTTATTTATGGGCTCTCTATTCTGTTCCATTGATCCATAGGTCTGTTTTCATGCCAGAACTGTGCTGTTTTTATTACTGTAGCTTTGTAGTATTGTCTGAAGTCTAGAAGCATTGTGCCTTCAACTTTGTTCTTTTTCCTCAGGATTGCTTTGGCAATTCTAGGTCTTTTGCGGTTCCATATAAGTTTTATGATTATTTATTCTAGTTGTGTGAAAAATGTCATGGGTAAGGCATCTGTATTTTTAAAATGCTCCCTAAGTGCTGTTAATGCTCAGGCAAGATGGAGAAGCACTGATTTAAGTGGTTTCCTTCACTCACACTGAACTTCATGGCTATGGGACTAGAGGTGGGGAGCACCTCTGAGGACAGACTTGCTCAAACTCTTTCTCTTCTATATTCTCTTCCCTTTTCTCTTTGCATGTGGCCTATTTGGGCTTGGACTGGTTCTAGGAAAGAGATCAATTTGCTAAGGTGAGAGGGGTAAATTGTTGTCACCTTGGTAACCTTAAGGAGAGGCCAATCACTTCAGTGATACTGGTATTTAGGAAATGTTAAGGAACTCTGGCCCTGACTTCCTCCTGCCGAACAGGTAAAACTACATGGAAGGAAATAACAAACAGCCCCTGACACAATACCCAGCTGAGGAGTTTCTGGAGGAAAATACGTTTAAGACAACATTAGCAGAATCATTGTTCTCACTAAAGATAGTTAAACTGGGGTTTGAAGAGAGAGATGTAGGTCATCAGACTCTTGTTATCAAGATTTTGTGGGGTTTTTTTGTTTGTTTTTTTTAAAGCATCCTTCCATATCTAGCCAACCAGTAGAACCTGTTTGTTAGGAGGCCAGCTGGGATCAGAGGGTTCTGATTTTATTGGGGTAAGTTTCAGGCCATGGACAAACCAGAATTCCTTGCCCAGGGTTTCCAGAGACCCACCAGACGCTTTCAGGATTTCAGAAAGCCAGACAGGAGAAGCACATTTATCCCAACAAACCTGCACAGGCCAAGGAAATCATCAAGTTTCTTTGTATTAAGGCTGAACTTGTATCACCTGATTGTGATAACAATGAGCATCTCATGCTGGTCAGAACCTCTTATTGGCAGCAACATCCTTGTCCATTTGATAACAAACGAGAACTCAGATGATTACTTAAATTTGACTGACAGCACTTTCAAAACTTGGGGATCATAGCAGGGGGAAACAAATACAAGATGTACCAGATGTGGAAGAATTTAGGAACCGGTGGCTTTGGCTAAGTTAAGGGGCGCTTCTGTTATTTCACTGGGCTAACGTCACGCTGGGATGAAGAGAGAACTGTGTGGATGGTGAAAAATCTATACTGAACATTCTGATGAATTCTCAGAATTCTACTTAGACCAGTAGAAATAAAGTCTCTACTTAGTAGTTCATTTAGTTACAGTAAACAAATAAACTCACAACAAATAAACTCACTTCTTACCTTGCCCAGAAGTGACACGTTATTTTTGCTCACACTTTCTTGCTGATAACTAGTCAGACAGTCCCAGTTCCACTGAGATGCAGGGTGTGTGTGTATGCACACTTGCTGAAAAATATAATGCCCGGCTGGACCACCAGTTTAAGCAACAACTCTATATGGCAGAGAGCACATCTTCTGTCAGGCAGCCAGTGTTTCCTCACTGACATGAGGAAACAGGAAGAGGAGTCATTGCAGAATTAAGTGGCAACTCAGGAGACACAAATTAAGAGTTCATGGTCATAAAGAAACGGGAACCCATTACAGGGAGGTGTTTTTTGTTTTTTTTTTTTTTTTTTGCGGTACGCGGGCCTCTCACTGTTGTGGCCTCTCCCGTTGAGGAGCACAGGCTCCGGACGCGCAGGCTCAGAGGCCATGGCTCACGGGCCCAGCCGCTCCGCGGCATGTGGGATCTTCCCGGACCAGGGCACGAACCCGTGTCCCCTGCATCGGCAGGCAGACTCTCAACCACTGCGCCGCCAGGGAAGCCCCTACAGGGAGGTTTTTGGAGACCAGGACACACAGACTGCTGCTTCTTGGAGGTATTATGGTTAGCCAAGGGCAATATGGTGTCAAAGTTTCTAGTCTAGGGACAGAAAGTTTGGGTCCTAAAGTACAGATGAGGGTGAAGTTTGCACACTGAGAGGTTAAGGAGGTGGGGATCGGGGCAAAGTATGGGTTGGCTAAAAAGTTCGTTCAGGTTTTTCCATAACATCATATATATAAAGCGATGTCACCAGAAGGTCCAAGATGGTCACTGGCAACTCTAGTTGGCCTGGTAGAGCAGAGAGGTGCTCAGGGGCCATTTCAGGGGCCCTGAGTAGAGAGATATATGTTGGAAAGCTGGACCAGGCTTGCAAGTTAGAACAGTCTGGCTTGCATCCCAGTTTTGACCATTTGTAATATCTTAAGCATATGGCTTCAACTCTCTGAGCCTCAGTTTCTTCACTCATAAAAGAGGATCATTAATACCCCACCCCACTGGGTGGTGGTAAGAATTAAATATGGTAACATAAAATGCTAGCACCCAGTAAGAGCTCAGTAAACGGGATCCTGGGCCTTCCTCACCTGAATTGTTGCAATAGCCTCTCGAAAGGTCTTTCTTTCTTTAACCTTCCCCAACCTGCCACCTACCACAGTTGATTCTCAGTGTAGCAGCCAGAATGATCCCTTTCAAACATAAGTCAGCCAAATCTTCTTTAGAGTGAGAGCTAGAGTTCTCACACCAGTCGAAGACCCTCCGTGCTCTGTACTTACTACTTCCCTGCTCTCCTCTTACGCTGCTCTCCTCCTCCACCTCTGTCCTCCAGGCCTCCGTCCTGTTCTTCAAGCAGGTCAGGCATGCCTCTGCCTAGGGATTTTGCTGTTCCCTCCACCTGGAACTCTCTTCCCTCAAAAATCTGCATGAGCCCTCCTTCACCTCCCTCTAATGTTTGCTCAAATGCCTTCTCAGTGAGGCTTTCTCTGAATATGTAATTTAAAATGCATACCCCCAGCCCCGCTGTCCCTCTCCATCTACCCTGCTTTAATTTTCTGGGTAGCAATTATCCCCTTACAAACACTACATCTGTGTTTATTTTGTTTTCCTCTTCACTTACCCTGTCACTGGAAGGCATATTCTGGGGGCTGTTAGATTTCTGGCTGGCTTCTGCACTGTCAAAACTTTTTCTGCATCTCCACTTTGGCTCACCATAGAAAATAAGCATTTGCTGGATGAATGAAACTATTATGAGTATCAGAGTATGTTGTTCTTATAAGCTCTGGGGCCACTGCAACACGGAGGCCTCCCTGTTCATTTCCCCACCCCAAACTTCCTTAGATGACCAAGGCTTAGCTCCTCTTAGATATAAAAACATTGGGAGAACCACTGAACTTGAAACCACTGATTCTCAAGAAGCCTTGAAATCGAACGCTAAGTTCACAGGCAACAGAGCAAAGGGGAGTAAGTTAATACCTTGAGGAAGTCGTCAGCCAGATTCAGTGCGTGGCACCTTCCACAGGACAAATGACTTAGTTTTTTCAACAAATTTAATATCATGAAAAAGAAAAATAAGGGAGTGGGGAATTGTTATAGATTAAAAGAGAGTTGAGAGTGGCATATCGTCCAAACAAAATGTGCCTACCTTGTTTGGGTCCTCATTCAAGGAATTTAGTGTAAAAGACATTTTTGAGAGACTTGGTAAAAATTTGAAAGTGGAGTGGTTATTGGGTGATAATGGCATCGTGGTCATGTATGTGGGTGCGTGTGTATGTGTTCTCATGTATCCTCTGGCAGAACCCAACATGTGGGAAGTGGGGGAGAGTACTATTATAGAGAATTCAGCTCCGCAGAAAATGATTTTGAGGGCCTATGTTCTCAGTTTTCCCAAGGATGGTGCATAGCTAATACTGTTCTAGATACCAGGGAGGTAAGCTAATTCATTACATAAATGGATGTCTTAGGACATTAAGGCTTAATTTTCTCATGGCACGCCAGTCGGGAAGAGCTGGGCGGGGGGTAACTGACATGAAGTCTGGTGTTTGCTTTAAATTATTCCAAGAAAGAAAGGGGGGTGCGGGATCAATTAAATGAGATTAGCAAAATGTTGATAATGTTTGGAGCCAGGTTATGAAAACATGGAGGTTCATCGTGCTATTCTCTGTACCTTTTCATTTTTTTATTTTGTTTTTAATTTTTGGCTGGGTTGGGTCTTCGTTGCTGTGTGTGGGCTTTCTCTAGTTGCGGCAAGAGGGGGCTACTCTTGGTTGCGGTGCACGGCCTTCTCACTGCGGTGGCTTCTCTTGCTGCGGAGCACAGACTCTAGGCGGGCGGACGTCAGTAGTTGTGGCACGTAGGCTCAGTAGTTGTGGCTCATGAGCCTAGTTGCTCCGCAGCATGTGGGATCTTCCCAGACCAGGGCTCGAACCTGTGTCCCCTGCGTTGACAGGAGGATACCCAACCACTGTGCCACCAGAGAAGCCCTCTGTACCTTTTTGTATGTGTAAAAACTTCCATAATACAAATGTCATTTTTTCCCCAAGATTAGGGAGAGGTGAAACAGTTCTTTCTGAGGAGGAAAGAGGCCTATTTTCTTTTCTCTCTACATCTCTGTGGGGTGTGGAGGAGAGAGGTGGGTGGGTCTATTGCTTGCGAGGGGCGTGGTGTTTATTCAGCCCTCGTTATGGGCCCTTTTTTGTTCCTTCCTCCTCGGCTTACCCCTGACTGTTGGAGTGGAGCAGAGTGGTCTTAGTTGGTAAGACTGGGGGGATGCCTGCTGGGGCTGGGGCTTCTACTGCTTGTACTGGGGAGTGGGCATGATACAGAAAGGGAGCTGATGGGGTGTGAAGTGCGTGCTTTCCGCCAGGCACCTGTCAAATTGGAAGGCAAAAATCGCTACAAGTACGTGTCCGCTAAAGGCGCAAGGTTGAAGACAAAGCACAAGCCAATGGCCTGTGGTTTTTCTTTGCCCTGGCTCCCTTAGTCCTGAGTCCAGAGCTCTCCCTACCTGTTCTGAGTGGCTGGCTCTGATCCAGGACCATGGAGCAGCTGCCCTGTCTGCGGTGGGGACTCAACATCCCGCACAGAAAAAGTTCTGTTCTCCACGTTTTTAGATAACCTCAGGGAAATGTACTCGGCCGTTTCACAGTCTTCTCCTTCAGTGCCTGCCTGGCTGGGTAAAAGATCTGATCTCTGTTAAGAGACCGTGTTTTTTTTTTTTTTTTTTTGCAGCCTGGGTCTGGAACAGCTGGGGCAGCAGGAATGAAGGCCCCTTTGTCTTCAGGGCTCTGATGTGGCAGGATTTCCCCCTCCCTCCCATTAGCCTGGCAGCGGGGCTGGTCCTCAGGTAAACACTTGTCAACGCGGCCACTCAGGCACCTGGCAAAGTCTTTCATGGTTTCCTTTCACTCCCTCCTCAGATTCACCAACTACAGAGTGGTTTCCGTTGCTTATCTGACTTTTTCTGTCCTTTCGAGTAAAACCGGGACTTGTCAGAAATGTTTTGATACAACTACTAATGTTTTGACCTATGCCGGCTCCCACTGGTAGGTGGCCAGGAGCTGTTAGGCTGTTTCTGACGGCAGCCTGGACCAGCTCTGCCGGAGCCCCTGGGGGGTGAGCCAGCGGCACCCACCTCAAGCACTATTGTTGCCGCAGGGATTAAATGAGTTTTACCCAATTACAGGAACTTTACCGTTTGTAAAATACTCAGCACGTGGTAAAGGTACAATAATTCTTAGCCAGAACAAAGTGATAAAGTCTATCAGTAAATTGTCGGCACAACCCTGCAGGGGCAAATTTTAAAGTATTATTATCCATACTTCACAGATGAAGACACAGGCTCACAGAAGTTGACCAAACGGCTCTGACATGCAACTGACAGATAGAAAAGCCAGGATTTGACTCTGGACTTTTGAGATGCCAGAGCCCGAGGTCTTTCTCCAAAGCTTGAGCTTCTCAAACTATTGTTGGTAAAGGACTGGGTTTCTTCCCCAACCTCTCACGCATCCATAATTTTAAAAATACAATAAAAGGGAGTTATTAGAATAATGAAATGAAAAAGACATTTAAAATACAAGCCATATTTTTAAAGTTATTAGACTGATCAGGCATAAAACTACTCTTTCCAATACCTATAAAAGTTGATTACACTCCATTTCTATGCTTTTCCCATCCTCGATCTAGAGAAAGCTTTCTCAGACTAGCACTTCTGATTGCGTCAGAATCACTTGGGGGTGCTTGCTAAATGCAGGTTTCCGAGCCCCATCCCAGACCACCTGGAACAGAATGACTGAGGGAGAATTCAGGAATCTGCATCTTGACAAGTAATTTTAATAATGTGCTCTATATCTGATAGCATTGTTCTCTGCAATGCTGCCTCCCCTCTACAGATTATAGAGGGTAGTCTAAATAGTGAAGTGAACACAATGTTTTATTCTACTGTCTCCCAACCCCAGCCCTACTATTTTGTTTTTGTTTTTAATTATTAGGGACTTCCTTTCTGTAGAAACTCAGCAACAGAAACTGCTTCCGAACTCATTTTAGTGCACGTCAACAAACGTGTTTTGATTGCAAACGACAGGCTGAGTAGAGGGGGAACAGATCACAAGGTGCCCACATCCAGTAGGAAGCAAGTGTCTCTAGAACAAAGTCCAGAACCTGGGGCGCTTGGGTGTGTAGAGGTAGGGGAGATGTGGAGGAACCAGCATCAGAGACAGCTGAGGAGGAGTGACCAGTGAGTGGAGAAAAACCAAAAGTGTGTGGGTTTTGGAAGCCAGAAGGGGGAAGTGGCCAACTGTGTAAAGTACGGCTGATGGGCTGAGTAAGAAAAAGACTTAGCCCTGACCATTTGATTGGTGGCATGGAGGTCACGGAGGTCTTTGGGGACATGACAAGAGCAGTTTCATCGAGATGAGGGAGGTTTGATGGAGTTGGTTCAAGGGAGAATGGGAAGAGGGAAATTGGAAACAGTGACTACAGATAGTTCTTTCAAGGAGTTTTACTGTAAAGGGAAGAAAAAGGGCAGGGGAAGTGAAATGAGGTCAAGAGGTTTTGTTGGAGGGACAGGGAAATGGAGTTTCTTTAGACCTCATGTAATGGCTAAATATGTGACTTTTGTAATGTCATGTATCTTTTTCAGTTAATTCCTTCAGTAACACGAAAACATTGTCAATGTAAGTTTTTTCTTCATGCTCTTTCAAACGCTCCCTAATCCCAAATGATATTGTCAAGAAGGGTCTGCAAATCACTCTCGTTCCTTACATAGCTTAATTTGAATATATTTGAAAAAAATGATGCTGCTTTTTTTTCATATTTGCTTTATTTTTGGCTAAAGTATTTTTAAAGTAAATTTCATCTCTACTTCAAATGTGTAGGACTTTTTTTCTAACATGACCACATATATAATCATAATATAACAATACTATTATTAAACCTAACAAAATTAACAGTGATTTCTTAATATCATATATAATACCCAGTCTATATTCAGATACCCCCATTTCTCCCCAGTGTTGTTCTGTTCAAACCAAAGGTCTGCAGACTGCATGTGATTGTTGTGTTTTTTGGTGTGTTTTTTAAGTCATTTGTTTTTTGTGCTCATTAACTTGTTGATGAAACTAGTTCAATCGTTCTGTAGAATGTCCTGCTTTCTGGATATAACTGGTAAACTAGGGTGTCTTTTAACTTGTTCTTCTTTCTCTTGTATTTCCGAAAAACTGGAATTGCCTATAAAGGCTTGATCACTTACAGATTAAACATTTTGGGCAAGAATTTTTCATTCGTGGTGCTGTGTGCTTCATACTGTCTCACTTCAGAAGGCAGAAGCTGTCTAGGTGTCCCATTGTTAGTGATGCTGAGACTGATCTGGGTCATGTGGTGTCTGCCTCAATCAGGAGAGAGTTGTTTTTTTTTTTAAACATAGGAGAAATAATAGCATACCTCTATGCTGATGAGCATGATCTCTGAGAGAAAGATACCTACTGATGCAGAAGAAAAAAGGGGGACTTTTAAGAATGTCCTTAAGTAGACAAGAGTGTGTAGGATTTATGGAAAAATGTTGGATATTCCAAGTGTTGGACGCAGCCAATTAATTGATAGTAATGAGATCATTTGGGCATAAGTGCAGGTAAGGTGAGTAGCGGTGGTACAAAAGCATGCGTGTGGAAGTTCTACTCTGGTAGCTTCCTTTTTTTCTATGAGTAAGTAGCAAGTTCATCAGGCGAGGGTGAGGATAAGAGGAGTTTTTAGTGGGGAGGAAGTCACACAGTCCTCTAGGACAGTGGCAGATGAATTGACTGGAAAAGTAGCATATCGTTGCTGTGGAGCATTAAGGAGCTATTTGCAGTTAGTGATCATGAACTTGAAGTGACATCATTAAGCATCGTTGCATGATTTTCTCTAGCCATGTTCAGCTGCCTGCTTGCAGGTGTGGAGTAGGACAGAGAGTTGGATTTAACCAGGATTGGGGTTTATCCAAACATGTGTGATGAGAGAGGTCAACTGAATGACTGACCGTGGAATTTAAGCTGGATAGGAAGGGAAAGGATGGCAGGGAGGAAGTGAGAGACAGTAGGAAGGTAGTAGGATCAAACACAGAAGATTGTTAGAGTTGGGTACTGGTTGGACTAAGCTGCAGAGATAGGAGTGGTGATTAGAGAAGGACGCCTGAAATCGAGGTATCCCTTGATGAAGGGAGTATATTTTTTGGAAATGACAAGACCAAAGCTATGACCTTGGGGGTGAGTTGCTGATGTCACAGTCATTGGAGTTGACTAGGATAATTCTATAAGTGATTGTTAATGCCACCAAGAGTTATGACAGAAATAGTGTTGGAGAGAATTCTAGTGAGCCAGGAGCTAACATATTCAAGGAATGAGGAAGATTGTCCTGGGTGGAGGAGAAGATACAGCAGCAAGGTGGTCTGCACAGGGTTGCCACAAGGATGAAACGAGTGGGTGCACGTGGAGTTCCCAGCACTGAGCATGGGCTGAGCACAGGCTCAGCAAGTGTTACTGGTTTTCATTCTGAGTCTATATGGCTCCAGAGAGCTGAGCTTAAACTGCTGGGTTTATTTTTACAGGGAGGTTGATTTCTTTTCATTTTAAGACCTTTCTAAGAGGCAGAGCTGCTCACATAGCCATGTGCAACCTGGGGAGGTGGTGAATTTCCTGTCACTCAATGTACTCACCAGATGGAATGAATACCTGCCACGGCAGTGCTGTAAAGGGGACTCCAGCAATTGAAGGTGATGGGTGGGTAGGTGGTGGGGGTGATTCTAACAACTGAAGGACGTGGGGAACGGGAGGAGTGGGGTCCGAGCTATCCTCATTCTTTCGTTCAAACATGACCGAGCACTTCCCAGTTAGGGCGCAGAGCCTGGCTTGATGCAGGGGACCAGAGATAAATCTTAAAGCTTGGGACAGACCTGCAAACGAGTAAGTGTCATGCGGTCTGATGAGAGCCAGCACAGGCACAGCGGAGCTGTGACCATCTCCGTGGGGGTCAAGAAAGGCTTCAGCGTCCAGGGGCACTTGAGCTGGTATAGGAGGCTGAGTGGTCATGGCCCTGCGTGAACAGGGCAGGAAGGGACATTTCAAGCAGAAGGTATTCTATGTGCAGGGCTACAAAGGCATGAAAACGCATGGGACATTTGGAGTGTCACGAGTGAGTTACTCTGGGCAAATTGCTCATCACACCTGTCTCAGTTTCCCATTTGTAGAAATGGGGATAGTAGTGGTGTCCACACAGCAGGGGATGGGGAGGGGTAAATGAAGTGACAGGGATGATTTTTGTCACAGTTCCTATTGCAATCCCTTTGGGTGTATTATCGAACTTGATTATTTAAATAATCCCATGAGATGGGCTCTGTTATTATTATTTCCATTTTACAGATAAAGAAGCTGAGTCCTAGGGGGTTGAGTAGCTTGTCCAAGGTCATGTAACTGGGGAAAGGCAGAGTTTGGACTCTTGCCCAGCTCAGTCTAATTCCAGAGTTCTTACTCTTAACCCCTAAGCTATAGTCAGTGCTTTGAACATAGCTCGTATTAAATACTTGGTAGCTGTTGTTGTCGTGAGTGCTAAAGTTTCTCCCCCAGAGAGTTGAGGATTCTGTTACCACTTGTGTAGCTGGTTGAAGATCACCACTGCTACTCTCATGAGCAGCGGTGACTATTTTTGGAAGGCCCTCATCAGCTACAACAGATATAGATCAACAGTTATACCACTTGTTTCAATTGGTTGATTTTTGGAAATCAACAGTGGGGAGTGATCTTAAATCTCCTTAGAGGGCAGGTTGTTCCGAGCAGATGCGACATGTGGGAGGAAGATACGGGTTTGCTGCACTCCTCTGATGTCTGTGCACTGAACCCAAATAAAAGTCTCATGCCCCAGCAGCTCATGCATTGAGGGAATGGCAGTGAAGCAGCACATACAGGCAAGAGGCGGCATCCAAACTGCGGATGACTGCCCAAAGTGTTCTCAGTGAGGCTGCTGAGAAAGAACCCTGTCCATCAATGGTGCCTGAGGTAAGCATAGACCTCTTAAGGGCTGGCAACACTTCCCTCATTCATTCATTCAACCAATAGCTATTGAGTACCTACCATATGCCAGACATGCATCTAGGCACTGAGGGTAGTAGTGAAGAAAGGCCAATACTTACAGAGGTTACACTTTTGGTAGGAGGAGACAAATGGTAATCCTGCTTGCATAATCACAAACCCCCTGCCTCAAAGGAAAGTTACATGACATGAAAAGAGGGATAGCTTTCAGAGACATTTTTTTTTTTTTTTTGGACTCTACCAGGAGGCTGCTAGGCAGGGAGTAGAAATTAATTTAACTTTTTAAGAAAGTAATCATGCCATAGAATTAAGAGCTCGTGACTATGAACCAAGTTATTGTACTTCCAGGAAATAAAACTGAATAAATAATTCAAAAGGATAAAAGGTTAATAATTAAGCTTCCAGCAGTAGGGAAATAATACGCTACATCCACCAGATAGAATATATACACAATGGTGTGTGAATTTAAGTAGCAACATGAAATAAAATGCTTAAAATATTATAAAAAAAAAGTGAAACACAGAATGTTACCTGTACATATTTAGTCACATTGCGACTAAAAGTTATGCTTGTCCAAATATCTAGAAAAAAATGTACATGGCTGAGACTTGAAAACAGTTGATGAGCAAACTGAGAAGAGATAAATTCTCATCTTTCAGTTTGACTTTCTTCATGTTGAGTAATTTAGGCAAAACTGTTGGGGATATTGAATTGGTTATAATATTGCATCTGTTTTATGTTTTAGTTCTTTGGCCGTGAGGCATGCGGGATCTTAGCTCCCTGACCAGGGATTGAATCTGCACCCCCTGCATTGGAGGGCGAAGTTCTGTCTGACCACGGGACTGCCAGGGAAGTCCCTTAACTGTAGATTTTTCACCATTATAAATCATTTTGAAACTGAAAGCTATTTTTCTTTTTGCACATGCATATTGCTTTATAAAATTCATTCTTTACTTCATGAATCTTCTTCCAGTTCTCACTACAGCCATGTAAGGTAGGGAATTATTTTATATATGAGGAAACTGAAATAATATAACCTTTTCTCCCTTTGAATTATTTATTCAGTTTTTTTTTTTCCTGGAAGTACAATAACTTGGTTCATAGTCATGAGCTCTTAATTCTATGGCATGATTACTTTCTAAAAAAGTTAATTTCTACTGCTCTCTTGAAATATACCAACTTCATTACAATCTGCCTGGCAATGAGTATTAATCTTTTTGAAAACTGCTGGTTAATGTTAATTTTACAAACTAGTATCTTAATGTTCAGTTGCCTCTTTTGAGTTTCTCTCAAGAGTAATCATAATTTCATATGCTCATTAATTGTATTTTCTGTTTTGTGATTTGTCTGTTCATGTTGATTGCCCGTTCATTTCTAGAGGCTTTTACTGTTTGAACCCTTTGCACACCTTGAGTTTATCTTCCTTTTTATTACAGTATTTTTTATTGTATACAAGTTGGAATTTTCATGCAACTGACTATTAAACTTTTCCTTTGTTATTTTTCTACATTCCATCAGAAAGAAGAGAGCTAACAAATATAGAGTTCTATTTTTAGCTTTTAAAAATTATATTTTTATAATTTTTTCCAACTCTAAGAGTAACACGTGTACACTTTAGAAATCTTGGAATATACAAAAAAAATTATAAAAAATGAAAACCCTCATTACTCCTTATTCTACCATCCAGGGTGTATTTTTTTTTTTTTTTTGTCCTTTCTCTTTCTCACATGTGAATTCTAAAAAATGTATTTTTTCTGAATTTCAGTTAACATTATACTGATAGAATTTTCACGTATCATTAAATATTCTTTGAAAATAATTTTTAAAAAATTTGTTTAGAGTTCATTTGGGGATGAACTGAACCCTCTCTTCCCCAAATTGCTGTTTATGTTATGCTCAAACCAGTGACTAAACAATCCTTTCTTCCCAGGTTGGTCTGTGGTGCTTGCTCATGTTCTTATGTAGTATCGGACTATTTCTAGGCTCTCTGTGCTGTTTATGGACCCAGAGCACTGCACCTGTAACTGGCTTTTGTCTCTCTTTTTCTGAGCCCTTGGGGCTTCCAGGGCCCGCACTGGAGTGTAGCAGACGTCCCTGTCTATCTTGTTAATCTTTAACTCTGCCCCTGCTGGAAAACGGCACTTAACTCATCTTTTTTTTTTTTTTTTCTCCTTTGTAGATGCTTTTTGATCATCCTGAGAAAAATGAGCCTTGGCCTCCAGACCCAATAAAGCAAACATTCCTCCCATGGGGAATAGTGCTGGCTCCTGAGGACCTGGAGGGCCTGCAGCCCCAGGGGGATTAGCCAGAAGCAGGTAAGGAACACCTGGAGACGTGGGCTATAGAGGTAGCACCGGGGTCCATTTTCTATTTGGGATCGGCGCGGCAGAGTGCGCTGGTGAGGAGCCACAGAGGGGCTGCAGGTCTGGCTACAGCTTTGCTGTTTTCTTCTTCTTTTTTTTTTAGTCCTTAGTCAATGAGGGGTGGAGATAAGTGATTTGCCTATTTTGCCTATTTCTGTAAACTATAAATATAAGATTTAAAGTGATTCTGTAATTCAGTCTACCTTTTTAAAGCACCTACTATGGCCAAGCCCTGCATCTGCTACTGGGCATCTAGTGATGAGTAGCCTAGGGTGGGAGCCCTATTTTGGCTGGGATTTTTCTTTCTGTTGGTTCAGTGTTGGCTTGTTCTCTGTACGTGATAATGTGAGTTGTTACTTATTCTTCTGGAAACCTGGTGGGCTCGTAAGTGTTCGTTGATACAGTCCCATTAATTCAAGAACCCTTTATTGAATACCCACTGTGTTCCAGGCATGGTGCCGGGCACTGGAGTGTCAGAAATGAGTCAGGAGGAGTTTCCCTCTAGCAGGGGGTCAGCATGAAAGCAAGCATTACTAAACACTAGAGGCAAGCAGCAGGGAGCAAGAACAAGAAGGGGAGGTGGGCTCCACAGGATGCCAGAAGCAGAAAGGTAATGCTGTCTGGTTGCCAGGCAAATGGACAAGGGGAGAGATTACAGCAGTGCAGAGTCCTAGAGGCTTAAGAAGGCAATCTGGGATGTGACTGGAAAATTAAAAACTTGGACTGATTTCCCAAAGAATCTGGGGAGAAATATTTACTACTCCTTTCCTTCAGTTTGGGCTGCTTAGATGAAACTTCTTCAAGTCCTTGTCTCTCTAGAGCAGCTTGAGAGATGAGAGTGAAGCTCTAAGTGCCTATGACCAGAAGCTCCAGCCAGCTGGTAGACTTGGAACCTCAACAGAGGGTGGTGGTCAAGAGAATTGGGAGCCCTGACACGAGGTTTCACGTGAATGCCCTCACGACCGAGCACTGGCCTTGAAGGCTGAGGCTTTCTTAAAGTTGTAAGACTGTGTTACGGTTGAAGGTTTGGGGAATTCTTGTTTCCTGGGAAACTCAACCTTGGAGAGTAGGTGCTGGCAGGTAGTCAAACACAAACCCCTCTGAGCCTCAGCGCAGTGTGACAGTGAACCGGGCGCCCCCTCCCTAACTCCTGTCTTATTTCACTCATACACGTAAAAGTTAAGTCCCAACTCCATCATTTCCAAATCACTCATGCAGCTTTGAAA
The DNA here is from genome assembly GCF_951394435.1 of Stenella coeruleoalba. Taxonomy (NCBI): domain Eukaryota; kingdom Metazoa; phylum Chordata; class Mammalia; order Artiodactyla; family Delphinidae; genus Stenella; species Stenella coeruleoalba. The sequence continues at coordinate 64,509,722 of NC_137150.1, forward strand.
ATTATCTATATTTACAAAACCGTAGTTTCTTCAGTTGTAAATGGAACTCATAAAATTTTCTCTGCTCATCTCACAGGGTCGTACTGGGTCTCATAAACCTAATTGCTGTGAAAGAGTTGCCTGACTGGTAAAACAGTGCACATTAGTAGTGTCAGTGCTGATAGTGAGGGTGTTTATTCTGTAACTTTCCAGCAGTTGTGTCACTAGAGATCCTGATTTCTGAGTCCTAGTTGCTCAACACTGACTATTCACTGTGCTTTTTCACAATGCCTGTTCTTTGGTCCAAAGACCATGGACTTTTAGTCAGATAGACCTGGGTTCGAATCCTAGTTCTAGCACTGATTAGCTATTGACTTCAGAGAAGCCCTGTGTCCTTGCTAAGCCTGTTTCCTCATTTTCTCAAGAGGGGTTGTTAATACCTATCCCATAGTGGTATAGTAAAAATTAAATGAGATGAAGCAGGTAGAGTGCCTACCGTATAGTAGGCGCTTCTCAAATGCTACTTTCCCTTCTTTTCTAGTTTTTCCTCAGCTGTCTTAGTGTCCTATGATTAGCTGTGTTGGGTGTCTGGGGAAATTGAATTGCTTAGTTTTCTGATGATGCAACAAGCGCCTGCCCCATTTCATGATCTCATGTTTGAATTCTCCCTCTGTGTACATTTCATCACTTCCAAAACTTTGGTGGCCCAAGGTAAGCACCCATCCTCCCTAGAGTCACTGGTTCCTGAGGTCTGTGGCGGTAGGAAGCACTGTTTGGTGCTTAAATTAGAGTCTCAGTGAGGTGGGATCAAGATGGTGGAGTAGGAGGACCCTGAGCTCACCTCCTCCCACAGACACAGCAAAACTACAACTACATATAGAACAACTTTCTCTGAGAACGACCTGAAGACTAGCAGAATAGCTCTTATACAATTAAGGATATGAAGAAAAAACACATCAAGATGGGTAGGAGGGGGCAGAGACGTGATTCAGTCAGGACCCACACCTCTGGCAAGTGACCCACAGAGGAAGAGGATATCACAAACTTGGAGGTCCTTCCTAAGAGCAAAGGGTTCAAGCCCCACATTGGGGGCCCCAGCCCTGGGGACCAGCACCAGGAAGAAGTCAAACTTACGGCTGGGCGAGCTGGAGGGCTGTAGGAAACTGAGACTATGCTCTTAAAGAGCTTGTGCACAAACTTACTTGCTCCCAGTCCCAGTGCAGAGGCTGTGGATTGAAAAGCACTTGACATTCTAGCCGGCCAGCCAAGACCACACCAGCACACCCCAGGCTACCCCTCAGCCTGTACATGGCTCCTCCAACTGTCCCCCATTTGCCGAGATGGCAGCCCCTGGTGCACCCTGGGAGAAGTCCTGGCCCACACCAGGCTGTAACTCTAGCCCCTGCAGTGACAGCACTTCCCAAGATGGCGGCCGCTGGTGCATCCTGGGGACAGAGTAATATGTTCCAAATGAGAGAAACAAGATAAAACCCCAGAAAAAAAAAAAAAAACAATGAAACTGACATAAGTAATTGTAATTTACGTCATACACCATACAGAGTTCAAAGCAAGGGTCATAAATATGCTCACCAAACTCAGGAGAATAGAGGAATATGAGAACTTCAACAAATAATTAGAAAATATAAAAAATAACCAGTCACAGATGAGGAATACAATAACTGAAATGAAAAAAAATACACTAGAGGGAATCAGCAGCAGATTAGGTGATACAGAACATGTAAGTGACCTGGAAGACAGAATAGTGGAAATCACCCAATCAGAGCATCAAAAAGAAAAAAGAATTTAAAAAATTGAGAATTGTTTACTGGAGCTTTGGGACAACATCAAGCATACTAACATTTGCATTATAGGGGTCCCAGAAGGATAAGAGAGGGAAAAAGGGTAGGAAAAAAAATATTTGATGAAATAATGGCTGAAAACTTTACTAACTTGGGGAAGGAAACAGATATCCAGGTCCAGGAAGCATAGAGAGTCCCAAACAAAATGAACCCCAAAAGATCCATATCACAACATATATTTTTTTCACACTGCAATAGAGATTTATTACTTTTAAAATTTTTTATTGAAATATAATTGAAACTAATACAATATTGTAAATCAAGTGTATAGCAAAGTGATTTAGTTAATGTTTTTCAGATTTTATTCCATTAGAGGTTACATATCAAGAGGTCATAATTAAAAGGGAAAAATTAAAGACAGAGAGAATTTTGAAGGCAGCAAGAGGAAAACAAAGAGTAACGTACAAGGGAACCCCCTTAATACTATCAACTGATTTTTCAGCAGAAACTTTGCAGGCTAGAAGGGAGTGCCATGATATATGTAAAGTGCTGAAAGAAAAAACCCTACAACCAAAGACACTCTGTCCGGCAAGGTTGTCATTCAGAATTGGAGAAGAGATAAAGAGTTTCCCAGACAAACAAAAATCTAAAAGAGGTCACCACTAAACTGGCCTTACCAGGTATGTTAAGTGAACACCTTCTTTAAGTGAAAAAGTAAGGTTATAGCAAGAAATAAAAAAATATACAAAGGAAGAAAATCTCACTGGTAAAGGCAATATATAGAAAAGGCAATGGATCAACTACTAGTATAAAGGTTAAAAGACAAAATTTGTAAAATCAACTGTAACTGCAATAATAGTTAAGGGATACACAAAAGATGTAAAATATGACGTCAAAAATATGAAATATTGGACAGTAAAAAGCATAGAGCTTTTAGAATATATTGAAAATTAAACAACTACCAGATTAAAATAAATCTATATCTATGTATCTATCTGTATATAAATATATGTGAACTTCATGGTAACCATAAAACAAAACTTACAATAGATACACACACACACACACACCACACACACATGAAAAAAAAAGAGAGGAAAAAAAAGAAACAGCACCAAAGAAAAGCATCAGACCATAAGAGAAGAGACTAAAAGAAGAGAGAAGAACTACAAAAACAACTTGGAACAGTAACACTGGAAATAAGTACACACCTATCAATAATCACTTTAAATGTAAATGGACTAAATACGTCAATCAAACGACATAGGGGACTCCCCTGGTGGCGCAGTGGTTGAGAGTCCGCCTGCTGATGCAGGGGACGCGGGTTAGTGCCCCAGTCTGGGAAGATCCCACATGCCGCAGAGCGGCTGGGCCCGTGAGCCATGGCCATTGAGCCTGCGCGTCCGGAGCCTGTGCTCCGCAACGGGAGAGGCCACAACAGTGAGAGGCCTGTGTACTGCAAAAAAAAAAAAAAAAAAAAAAAAAAAAAACACGACATAGGGAAGCCAAATGGATTAAAAAAAAAAGACATATATATGCTGCCTACAAGAGACTCACTTCAGAACTAAAGACACACAGACTGAAAATGAAAGGATGGAAAATAATATTCCATGCAAAAGGAAATGGAAAGAAATCTGGAGTAACAATACTCATATCAGACAAGATAGACTTTAAAACAAAAATTATAACAAAAGACAAAGAAGGGCATTACATAATGATAAAGGGGTCAGTCTAAGAAGAGGACATAACATTTGTAAAGATAGGAACACCTAAATGCTTAAAGCAAATATCAATAAACATAAAGGGAGAAACTGAAAGTAACACAGTAATAGTAGGGGGCTTTAATACCCCACTTACATCAATGGATAGATTATCCAGATAGAGAATCAATAAAGAAACACTGGCCTTAAAACACATTAGCCCAAACGGACTTAGTAGATATTAATAGAACATTCCATCCCAAAACAGCAGAATACACATTCTTTTAAAGTGCACATGGGACATTCTCCAGGATAGATTACATGCTAGTCCACAGAACAAATTTCAATGAATTTAAGAAGACTGAAATCATATCAAACATCTTTTCAAACAATGGTATGAAACTGGAAATCAATTGCAGGAAGACTGGAAAAACACAAATATGTAAAGACTGAACAACATGCTACTAAAAACCAATGGGTCAATGAAGAAATCAAAGAAGAAATAAAAAGGTACTTTGAGATGAGTGTCAATAGAAACATAATCCAAAATCTATGGATGTAGCAAAAGGAGTTCTAAGAGGGAAGTTTATAGTGATACAGGCATACCTCAAGAAATAAGAAACATCTCAAGTTAACAACCTAATTTTACACCCAGAGGAATCACAAAAAGAAGAACAAACAAAGCTCAAAGTTAGTAGAAGGAAGGAAATGATAAAGATCAGAGGAAAAATAAATGAAATAGGGACTAAAAAGTCATAGAAATGATCAGTGAAACGAAGAGCTGGTCCTTTGCAAAGATAAATATAATTGACAAAACTTGAGCTAGGCTTATTAAGAAAAAAAGAGAGAGGGCCCAATTGAATGAAATCAGAAATGATAGACAAGTTACAACCAATATCACAAATACAAACAATCAGAATACTTTGAACAATTATATACCAACAAATTGGACAACCTATGAGAGATGTATAAATTCCTAGAAACATATAGTATTGCAAGACTGAATCAGGAAGAAATAGAAAATCTGAACAGTTCAATTTCTAGCAATGAAATTGAATCAGAAATCAAACAAAAAAACCAAAAAACCCAACAAACAGAAGTTCAGGACCAGACAGCTTCACAGGGGAATTACCAAACATTTAAAGAAGAGTTAATACCTATCCTTCTCAAACTATTCAAAAAAAAAAAAAAAAATAGAAGAGGAGGGAACACTTCCAAACTCCTTCTAAGAGGCCAACTTTACCCTGATACACAAACTAAAAAAGACACTACAAAAAAAGAAAATTACAGGCCAATATCCCTGATGCATAGATGTAAAAGTCTTCTTCAAAATATTAGAAGCCGAATTTAACAATACATTAGAAGAATCATACATCATGATCTAGTGAGATTTATTCCAGGGATTCATGGATGGTTCAGTATCCACAAATCAATCTGATACACCACATGAACAAAATGAAGGCTAAAAATCACATGATCATCTCAATAGATGCAGAAAAAGCATTTGACAAAATTTAACATCCATTCATGATAAAAAAATCTCAACAAAGTGGGTATAGAGGCAACATCCCATTTATAATAATAATTATTATTATGATAAAGGCCATTTATGACAAACCCACAGCTAATATCATACTCAACAGTGAAAAGCTGAAAGCATTTCCTCTGGGATCCCCACTCTCATCACTCTTATTTAGCATAGTACTGGAAGTCTTAGCCACTGAAATCAGAAAAGGAAAAGAAATAAAAGGAATCTAAATTGGAGGTGATGAAGTAAAACTATCACTATTGGCAGGTGACATGATTTTATGTATAGGAAACCCTAAAGATGCCACCAAAAACTTAGAACTAATCAATGAGTTCAGTAAAGTTGCAGGCTAAAAAATTAATATACAGAAATTTCTTGCATTTCTATACACTAATAAATTATCAGAAAGAGAAATCAAGAATCCCATTTACAATCATATCACAAGATTAAAATACCTAGGAATAAATTTAACCAAGAGGGTGAAGACCTATACTCTGAAAATTATGACATTGATAAAAGAAATTGAAGACAACACAAACAAATGGAAAGATATACTGTGCTTGCTCATGGATCAGGAGAATTAATATTGTTAAAATGTCCATGCTACCCAAAGCAATCTACAGATTCAATGTAATCCTTATCAGAATACCCATGACATTTTTCACATATCTAGGACAAGTAATCCTAAAATTTGTATTGAACCACAAAAGAACCCAAATAGCCAAAACAATTTTGAGAAAGAACATAGCTGGAGGTGGTAGGCTCCCTGACTTCCAACTATACTACAAAGCTGCAGTAATCAAAACAGTATGGTACTGCCCCCCCCCCCCAAAAAAATCAGACACATAGATCAATGGAACAGAATTGAGAGACTGAAATAAACCCATGCACATACGGTCAGTTAATCTCAGACAAAGAAGACAAGCGCTCACCATCACTAATCATCAGGGAAATGCAAATCAAAACCACAGTGAGATAGCACCTCACACCTGTCAGAATGGCTGTCATCAAAAGGACAAGAAATAAGTGTTGGCAAGGATGTGGAGAAAAGGAAACCCTTGTACACTGTTGGTGGGGATGTAAATTTGTGCATCCACTACAGAAAACAGCATGGAGTTTTCTTAAAAAATTAAAAATAGGGCCACCATACAATCCAGCAATTCCACTCCTGGGTATTTATCCTAGAAAACAAAAACCCTAATTCAAAAGATTTATGCACTCCAACGTTCACTGTAGAATTATTTATAATTTGCAACTGCCAAGATATGGAAGCATCCTGAGTGAATGGATAAAGAATATGTGATATATACATACATATACACACACAATGAATATTAGCCATAAAAAAGAATGAAATCTTGCATTTTGAGATATGGATGGGCCTAAGGGGTATTATGCTAAGTGAAATAAGTCAGACAGAGAAAGACAAATACTGTATGTTTTCACTTATATGTGGAATCTAAAAAACCAACCAAACAAAACAGAAACAGACTCACAGATACAGAGAACAATCTAGTGGTTGCCAGAGGGAAGGGCAATGGCGGGGATAGGAGAAATAGGTAAAGGATATTTGAGGTACAAATTACCAGTTATAAAATAAATAAGTCACAGGGATGTAATGTACTGCACAGAGATTATAGTCAATAATATTGTAATGGTGGGACATAATCTATAAAAACATTGAATCACTAAGTTTCACACCTGTAACTAATATTATAACTGCACTATACTTCAATTATAATTATACTTTAGTTATACTTGATGAAGGACCTGAAGTTCAGGTTGATGAGCCATGGCCAGTGCTCCACTCCACCATCGTTTGCTGTCCCACGTTGCCTCAACGTGGCCCTCATGCCTAGGGGCTGCTCTAACCTTCTGTGCCTTTACATTTACCTAGTTCAAAGCCCATGAACACCATTCTCGTTTGGTCTTCCCAGCACTCAGTGAATGAGACAGGGCAGAGGTGGTTACTACACAGAAACTTAGGTGCAGAGAGGTGAAGAGGCTTGCCTAGGGTCACCAAGAATGGGGACAAGAAGCCAGGTTTTGTGATACCCAGTTCAGTACTCCTACCACTTTATCCCTGATATCCTTAGGAGCAGGCTTCATTGATATGGGCTATAGATTTTTATTTTCCTGAATTTTTTTAAATTGAAGTATAGTTGATTTACAGTGTTGTATTAATTACTGTTGTAGAGATTCCTAATCAGTTAGCAAAACCCTGGGGGTGATTGCTTAGACTCATTACGGTAAATAAACCTAGATACTTAGGGAAGAATTTAATGTTTTCCAGAAGATACAGACCTTGTTTGAGTTCAAAGTACTTCCATTTTCCGTTCAGTTTCACAATAAATTCTGGGAAAACTAAGTAGGTCTTTACCCAGATATAAAGGGGCCTGTTCAGGCTCTATTTGCTTAGTGAAATCCATTTTCCAGAACTTTCAGCAGTTGTGTACAGGGTACAGTGAAAGGGGTCATGGATTAGGGAATCAAGTGCACTTGGATTTGAATCTCAATGCTACCATTCACTCAGCTCTGTGATCCTAGGCATTTCTCTTAATTTCTCAGAGCCTCAGGTGGCTTAGCTATAAAAATCGAGATTATAGCACCTTCATGGGTGGTAATGGTCAGGGCCTTTCTGCACAGCTCAGGAGATGCCCTTCATATTAGATTATTATAAACACAGTGCTCACTGAAGTTGTACATCACAGTTTATGATGAAATTGAATGAAATAACCTCTTGTGTGCTTAATGCATTTTTATTTTCATTTCCTTAATTGGTCACATATCTGCTATTTTATCAGGAGTTCCCATCTTCCACCGTGAGGTCAGTCAGTTTCCTGCCACTTGCTAGTACTCATGCAGAACCCCATAAACCTGAATGTTATGTTGTGAAGCTGACCCTTGGCTTTCTTCTCACGCAGGAGTCTAGCACCAGAGCCCTTAGAGCAGTGGTCCCTGACCTTCCTGGCACCAGGGACCGGTTTCGTGGAAGACAATTTTTCCATGGATGGGGGGGAGGGCGGGGTGTGGGGGGATAGTTGGTTCAGGCGGTAATGCGAGCCACGGGGAGCAATGGGGAGCAGCAGATGAAGTTTCGCTCGCTTGCCCACCACTCACCTCCTGCTGTGTGGCCGGTTCCTAGTAGCGGTCCTCGGCCCGGGGGTTGGGGACCCCTGCCTTAGAGAGATGCATCACAAACCTATGACACTGTCTATGGCAAGAGGTCTCTTTCTGGCAATTTTAAAAGGAGGCTGGGTCTTTTTAGGGAGTTTGGCTTCTTGTGATGTAGACCCCTCAGCCTGCTCTGCCTTTTTCTTTTAGTTTTTCAAGCATTGTATCCCTTCCCTGAACAAATAGTGTAAGGCCCTACAAACCGAATGTGTCAAATGTGATTCCTGACCTCAAGCAGCTCAGAGAGCAGTCAGGGAGCTAGACCAAGACGACAGGAAACTAAGGTTCAGGGAGTACAAAGGAGTGGTGGGCGAGTCCATAAAGTGCTCACAGCTCGGAGAGGAAGACGGGAGTGTCTGAGCGCTACTTTCTACATTACAAGCCCAAACTGAGGGTGATTTTTTTTTTTTTTTTAAGACTTGCTGAAGGTTGCAGACCTGGTGGGAGATAGACCTGGACTGGAATTCAATTCTTGTCACTCTAAAGCCATTGCTCAGCCCATCATTACTTTTAGATATACTTTACATCATTTTCTGCCTTGTCTCACTTTTTTTTTAGGCCTGTTTTCCTGCTCGGGACAGCGTGGCTTCCTTGAACATGTCTTTCGTTATGATTCACACTAACTTGAAGAAAAAATTCAGCTGCTGTGTGCTGGTCTTTCTCCTGTTTGCAATCATCTGTGTATGGAAGGAAAAGAAGAAAGGGAGTTACTATGAGTCCCTTAAACTGCAAACCAAGGAATTCCAGGTGTTGAGGTCTGGTTCCCAGTCTGTGTCTTCAAGCGGCACCCACAACCCCCAGAGGGGCAGCCAGGCCCTCAGTGGTCCCAAGGCCAAGCCGGAGGCTACCTTCCAGGTGTGGAACAAGGACAGCTCCACCAAAAACCTTATCCCCAGGCTGCAAAAGATCTGGAAGAATTATCTGAGCATGAACAAGTACAAAGTGTCCTACAAGGGGCCAGGGCCTGGTGTTAAGTTCAGTGCAGAGGCCCTGCTTTGCCACCTTCGGGACCACGTGAACGTTTCAATGGTAGAGGCCACAGATTTTCCCTTCAACACCTCTGAATGGGAGGGTTACCTGCCTAAGGAGAACATTAGGACCAAGGCTGGGCCGTGGGGCAGGTGTGCTGTCGTCTCATCAGCGGGATCTCTGAAGTCCTCCCAACTGGGTCGAGAAATAGGTGGGTTCTGGGGTGTTAAGACTGTTATCTGAGCAGCCAGTGCTCACTCACTTGGAGCTTCTGGGCATGTAGACAGTACTGGAGACTAGGAGTCCCAGTGTGGCTCCACCGACTGGTGGAGCGGGCCCAGATCGGTGTTACTCAACTGTCCTTCCTGAGTTAGAGGTGGCACGGGGGCAGTGGAGAGGGTGGGGATCCAGTCTTCCAGCACCTTTATCAACTAGAATGGCTTTATTTTGATCTGTCTTAAATATTGGTGTTCCACAGAAGATTTTGTTTGAAAAGAAAGTTCCACTGCTACCAATAAGCAAAACACTACATTCACATTTTAAAATATTTAAAGCATAGATCTCTACTTTTCCTTCAGGTCCTGAAATTCTGTAATGTACTGATTAATTAACGACTAATTGTCTCTTTTGGCCTCAACTACCTGGGTAATTTTTAGTTTTTCTCTTTGAAAAGAATTAATTGGGGACTCTGGACCAACTTCAGGAAGGTCCATGAATCCCTAAAATCATGTGCAAAAATGTGTGCTGATTAGGAGTGTATAACGTGTGTGTATATGTGTAAATCAGTCTGCATTTTTCCAAAGAGAGTGTCCATAGCTTTCAGTTGTGACCCAAAAAAGGTTAAAAATCACTGGTCAGAATATATCAATTTGCTTTTCTTGAAATTCTTCACAGTTAATAAAGATTTAGGGATAAATTAGGAGCTTGGGATTAACATATACACACTGTTATATATAAAACAGATAACCAACAAGGACCTCCTGTATAGCACAGGGAACTATACTAAATATTTTGTAATAACCTATAAGGGAAAAGAATATGAAAAAGATTCACTGAATCACTGTGCTGTACACCTGAAACGAACACAACATTGTAAATCAATTATACTTCAGTAAAAATAAACAAAAAAAAAGACAGAAAGTTTATCCAGATTTGTAAACATGTGTCCAACACAGAGCTATGGATTTGCCTAAAACTCCTTAGTTCCCTTATTTTGAGAGAATGTGTTTTCCTTGACTGCAAAATGAATCAGGCTAAAGAGAGCAAAGCACAGGAAGCCTAGCTCTTCTGTCAGGCTCTGGAAGGTACTGGAGCAGGTGAGGTCATGTGTCTCCTTTTTTATTTCCTTCGTATGACTGCCAGGAAAAATGGTCTGAAACCAAGCACAGGCTCTCAAAAGAAGAAAAGGAGAAGCAAATTGGATTCTCTAGAGCAGGAAGCAGTGGTGAGATCATATTTCATAACTCTCCAAATAGGCAGCACTTTGGAAGACGAGCTGCCAGGATAACCAGTCCCACCCCAACTTCTGCTTGTGCTTCTGCTTTTCTGGTTTCTTTTGGACTTTGTTTTCTAGAAACTAAATGTAATTGGTTTTTGTTCATCCATAATGGAACTACATTTCTTTCTTTCTTCCCAAGTCATTATAGTCTGCCTGGCCGGAATCATGTTGCAGTTTCAGGCAGAGCTTAATACTCCCATGAATTGCAACTATAATCTTTATTTTTATGCACTCCATAAAACGTTGGAGTTTTATGGATTTAAATAAACATTCATTAAAATAACCTTTCTCTATAGACTGGAGTTATAATTTCAAATATGTATTTCCATGGAAGGATTTTGATCCTGAGATCTAACAAAAATTGCATGCTACACTTCAAATGTTCTGCTTTTTATAGGGTATTTCCTTTGGGCATTTAGTCTAACAAAAATTTTAAGGAATTCATTCATGTATTCTTTTATTCAGCCATGGACTCATCAACAATACCAAAGAGGAACTTAGAATACAAAGAGGAGAGGGAGAGGAAAGGCCCTTTGTTAAAGACCTCTGAGCTCCACAGGCCCCAGCCTTCCCACCACACCTGGAATTTGTCCAGCTTAGTCCCAACTGTTGAACATATCAAATGGTTTCAGACTGTTTGCTCTTATAAATAGTACTGCTAAGGAGGTTGTGGGGAAGACAACTTAAGTGACTACTACTGCCCTCCAGAGGGGAAATATCCTCAGGAGTGGCGGTAGAAGACCAAAGTAAGATATGTTTTATGGCTCTTTTTTTTTTTGGTCCATTACACAAGCATTTACCAGAGGGACTGTAACAATGTGTTGTGTCTCCGGCAGCCCCACAAACCAGCCAATGGTGGGCACAGTCATTTTCAATTGTTTTTGATACGCATACATGTAAAGTATCTTAGGTTTGTTTGACCATTCATTTCAAGCAGTAGCACATTTTTAAAATATTAGAATGAATAGGAGTAACATGTATGGTGTACCTGCTGTGCGTATAACAAGCCTTGCTCTCTTAATCCTCCCAGTAATCCCACGCGGTAGGTACGGTTATTGCTCCCATTTTACTCAGGAGCTAAGTGCGGACACTCAGAGAGGTTACGCAGCTGGTTAACGGTAGACTGGGACTTGAAACTGGGGTGTTTGAGTCCAAGGGGCCCACACTTAGCCTCATCTCTGCTCTTGCACCTCGTGGTGATTATAGCTTTGTAATAATGAATGAATCCCTTTCCAGGTTAAAATAATCCCTTGATACTCTTCCTGACTTGCTCCCCTGGAAGAGAGGAGAAGAGCGTTCTGAACTGAGGCAAAAGCAAGAAGCAAAGGCTGTATGGAAAAACGTGCAGAGTGTGTTTAAGCATCACAGATAATCCTGTTTGCCTGGGCCGTAGGGCCCCACAAGGTGAAGAGGGCTGAGCAATGAGGTCAGAAAGGTAGCCGGGGGTAAGTTCTTAGAGAACGTTGATGGTCTTAAGGACTTTGGCTTTCATTCTTTAAGCCACAAAGAGCCCTAGAAGGTTTTTGAGCAAGCGAGTGATGGGATCATGTGTGTTTTGGAGAGATTTCTCATTTCTCTGAGTCCCCTTCCCCATGGGGACTGCTGTATAGCCTCTCTGCTGTTAGGGACTATCGTCATATCCAAGTGAGAAGCACCAGGCCTGTTGAACAGTGGTAGTGGAGGTGGGTTGAAATGGTCTGACATGAGAGGCATCATGAGGAAGAAGAGACAGAACTCGGTTCTAACTAGAAATGACCTCGAGTGAGAGGCAGGAGCCAGGGTCTCTGGCTTGGGAGCAGGCTATATTGTATCACAGGGGAGCATACGCTCCTGGAGGAGGACAGGTTCCATCTTGGATGTGCTGAGTCTGAAGTGTTTGTGGATTTCCCTTCATAGATATCTATGCAGTTGGGTATTTTCTTCCAGGAAAAAGTGTCAAGGTGGGAGATCAGATTTAGGAGTCATTTGTATCAAGGTGATAGTTGTAGTCCAGGGAAGAGGACTGATGAGAAAACATAGAAAAAAAGTTTACATTTGAAGGACAAGGAAAGAACAGGGACAAGATAGATAGATAGATAAATAAATACAAATTCTGAAGGGCCAGTGAGAAGGGCTGGAAGAGAAGTAGGCATGTACCATATGATGGAAGGCAAAGGTGGGGGATGGAATTTGGGCATATTTGGGGGCAGATGGAGTTCTTGGGCAGAGTGAAGACTGGGTTGAGCAGCTCAGAGAGCATGACTGTTTATATCAGGGGTGAGCAAACTTTTCCTATAAAGGGCCAGATAGTAAATATTTTTGCTTTTGAGGACATACAGTGTCTCTTACAATGACTCTGCTATTTTAGTGTAAAATCAACCCTACACAGTAATAAATGAATGTGCCTGGCTAAGTTCCAATAAAACTTTATTTACAAAAACAAGGCAGGTCAGATTTGGCCTGTGGGCCATAGTTTGCCAAACCTGATCTGTATCATATCTAGTTTTCCTGACCAGAATCAGAATGCAGTCTTCCATACATGGTTATATGATTCATTAAGCTGACTGGAAAATGTAAGAAATGTTTGGTCCAAATAATGATAAAATTTCTTTCACCACAATTTCTAGCTATTTAGAATTCTTATACCTGGACACAGTAGATTTTGATGTATTTATGAATTTACTAACAAGCTGATTCTATTGAATTTTCTAGGCATGCAGTTATATCATGTGCATGTCGTGGTGCATTTATTTCTTCCTTTTCTAATTTGCATCTTTTTCTGCTAATTCTAAGTTACAGAGAAGTGGAGGCCCCTGTTTTCTACAGCCTTCCCCCTTCAAGGCTTGTTTTCTGGGATCCCAGTAGCTGTGGATTTTTCCTAGGGATTTCCTGGAGACCTATTTGAGGTTGAAAGTCTTAGTTTTCAGTAGCAATAGCAAAGGACAGTTTGGCAAACAAGGATCTGATCCCTTTTTTTATAAGCTCACATTTAGTGGTCTGTTTTAAAGTTCTCTTCTTTGATTTAAAAATCTTAGAATAAAATCCAAACTTCATACCTGGCCTCCACAGCCTGCATGATCTGCTTCCTGCCGACCTCTTTCATTGCACTTTTTATTTTTTCTTTCCTTCACTCACTTGTCCCCAGCCAAGTCCTTACCCTCCTTGGGGTCTTGACACTGCTGTGTCCTTCGGCTGGAATTTACTTTCCTGGGCCCTTCCCATGCCCTGTGGGTCTCAGCTCAGACGCAGTCCCTGAACAATCCCTCTATCTAAAGGAGATTCCCTCGGGGTCTCTGTTACACAGCTCAGTTTATTCGTGTCATAGTATTTTTTGTTAATTTTTATTTTTTTATGGAAGTATAGTTGATTTACAATGTTTCAGATGTACAGCAAAGTGATTCAGTTATACGTGTGTGTGTATATATATATGTGTGTGTGTATTCTTTTTCAGATTCTTTTCCATTATAGGTTATTATTTTGTGCCATAGTATTAACCACAATCTGTAATTATCTCGAATGTGGGTTGTTGTGCTTATCTATTGTCTGCCTCCTTGCAGTAGATCTCGAGGTCTCTAAGGGCAAGGACCTTGATTTCATGCTCACAACCATTGTCTCCAGCACCTAGAACTGTGTCTGGCAGAGAGTACGAGCTTTATCAGTATTTATTGAAGGAATAAAAGCATTCTCCTTTCTCATGGTCAACACCAAGGACCTATCTCAAGCCTCCTGTGCTGGGCGTTCTCCATCTGCCCCCCGCAAATTCACTCTCCATGCTTTCCTATGACTCTGTGCCCGGGGAAATAGAAATTTGGACTGTGTCAACTGGATGTCCTTGCTCTCTGGCTTTGATTTGGGACTGGACAGTAGTAACGCTGGTACAAAACTGAGAAGAAGAAGGAGAGTGAGGCCAGGGTGTCTGTCCCCCTCCTCCCCGCCCTTGCAGAAGGAACCTGTAACCACGGGCTCCTTCTCTCCTTTGACTGTAAGTTTCAGCCCCTTTCAGGCAGCCCTGTCTGTGTCTCCCCTTTTCCCTCCAGGCCTGGAAGTCAGAGGGGAGGAGGAGAGGCTGGGGTAATGATTCCCTTCGCAGTTCCCACCAGGTGGGCTTCCTCAGGGGGGGGCTCTGCTCCTCCTGCTGCCTTAGGTGTACGGGTGGGATTGGTTCCCTGCTGTGGCCAAGCCTGGGGTATGACCTCTTGGGCAGAGTGACCTCTGTGACCTCTTTTCCACCTCTGCCACCACCCAGGTTTGTGACCCTTCCTGGGGCTCGTGTTCCTAAATGCGACACTTCAGGATGCCATAGTGAATCTCTTTCATTTGCCGTGCACTGCAAGCTTTTCAGAATGCCATGGGGTACTTTGCACTTGTGGGTTAGACCAAGCTTATGGTAGGATCTTCATTTTTCTGACAGGGATAGAAGTATGACCTACTGGTAATACCAAGAGAATCTGATTTGCTCCTTTGGTAACTGGAATAGTGATTCCACTATGAGTAGTGCACTGGCCCTGTCCACGTTGCCCCTGTGCCCGGGCACACTGGCATCATCGAGTGGATTTCAGGAACACCACCATATGGACCTCTTTAGCCTTCGCAGTGGTTGGGCAGAGAGTTGGTCACCTCTGTCTGTGAACTTTACCTGATTGCACTGTACAAATATGATCGTTGTCCCCTGTGTACCAGGATGAGATAAAGATTAGGATGTATTATTCTCTTGCCCCCCCCTTCCTCCTGCCCCCTCTCTCTCCAGACTGCTCTCTGCATATTGCTGACGCTCGCATCGTCATCACTGCTGATGTGTTCTGTTTCCTTGTGGTTTATAGATGATCACGATGCAGTCCTGAGGTTTAATGGGGCACCCACAGCCAACTTCCAACAAGATGTGGGCACGAGAACCACCATTCGCCTGATGAACTCTCAGGTAAAATTTCTTCTGTGCAGAAGTACAGTGAGAGAAGTTTCCTTCCTAACACAGTCATGGACGGCGCTGAGTAGAGTGCAGTGGTCAGTACAGAGACTCTGCAGTTAGCTTGCCTGCCATCTAAACCAGCTTTGCCTCTCTTAGCTAAAAGATCATGCCTAAGTTACTCATGCCTCTGTTTACTCATCTGTAAAGAGGGGAGAATAACAGTACCTTCCTCACAGGGTTGTTGTGAGGAACACACGAGAAAATCCACGGGCTCTGAAGTAGAATGTATTTACTAGGAGCACATCAAAGCCACCGGCTTAATTAAGTCCCTTGCCCTTCCTGCGTCCCGGATTCCTCATGGAGAAAAAGACAGTGATTCCATGACCCAGCCTGGTACTTTGGTCATGGGAAAGCCCCTGTGGCATTAGTCTGCATTACTGGAGGTGTCCAGTGTCCAGAGAAAGCCGAGTTCTGCTGTCCCTGTGGCCGCAGGTCACATCCAGAGTGTTGCCCAAGGGAAAACAGAGGATATCCAGGGAGAGAGAGGACTGTCGTGAAAAGTAAATGAAGCAATGAACGTGGGTGTGCTTTCTATGCTGTAAAACCTTATCCGAGTATTATAAGACAGCATCACAGTGTAATTTATGTGTAATACGGCATTACAATTCAGGTATTACCTCATGAATCCCCCTAGACTATTCATTTCCTGAAGTATTTCCAGGTAGCATATGCTGATTTCTCTATACTAATGGGAACTTGAGAAGTACTCTTGCCACAAAGTTCTGCTAATGGATTGAATTAGTGGAAAAAGCTGGATTGCACATATAACAAAAATAGCATGATAGGGCTATAAACCCACTCACCTCACTCCCGACCACCAATGTCTGTCTTTTTTCTGAGTATACGTGTAAGCCTTGGGGGGTTTTATGTCAGCGTTTAGACTCTGTACACTTTCTAGGGCTCGTGGGTGTGGACTGGGTCCTGGAAGTGACCCTAAGTGCCCTTTCAGCACCGTCCCAGCAGAATATGCATTTCTCCTCCCCTCTGCCAGGCCTCCACTTCCCTGTTTCTCCCAGCAATCTCTTCACTGCCTGACCTTCAGGAACTCACCACCTGGGCAGAAGCTGCTTCCTGCATGGCCTGCTTTCCATCTGAGGCCCACAGTCCTAGGAACCTTTTCGTGATGGGACTTAACTCCTTTGCAAGAGGCCACCATCTTGTTTTCGATTCTTCTAATCCTTCTGTTATTATTTGGGTGATGATGATGTTGTCACTTTCTAACACTGTAACATCCTCCAGCAGCCTCTCTGTGCTTCTAATACCTGTTTCTGTTCAGCCTTACGTTTGGGGGTTCTACATTACTTTTATGATAAGCTATAAGAGGGCAGGTTAAAAAAAATAGATTCGTCGGCAAGAGAGTCTCTGGAGCAAGTGGTACTTGAGCTAGACTTTGAGAGATGGGCAGGATCTAGAGAAACAGCACTAGGAAGGCATCCAAACAGTGGGATTGGCAGGACAGAGCCGCACAGGAGACGAGGGGGCACTCAGACAGCCCTGGCAGGGTGGGGATGGGTCTGGACTCGTGCTGCATCGCAGAGGGAGGTGAGGCTGGGGCTTCATGGCTGCTCAGACTCTGGTGAGTCTGGAAGATCAGGCAGAGGGGCTGGGATGAGCTCGCCCTTCTCTCTCCTGTCCCTTCTTGTGCCGCAGTCACAGAAACCTGGAGCTGGAGGGCTCCCCAGGGAATGCAAATGCCTAACTTCTGCTTCTGTATAAGATGGTACCTAAATACCCAGGAGAAAGGTGTACTTACCCTTGCTTCCTAACACAAACGGGGACGGTGCTGCGCAGAGCACAGTGGTGAGGACAGAGACTGCAGCTAGCCTGACTGCCGTTGAAACCAGCTCTGCCTCTCTTAGCTAAACGATCACGCCTAAGCTCCTTATGCCTCTGTGAAGAGGGGAGAGGGGAGAATAACTACCTCCTCACAGGGTTGCTGTGAGGAGTAAGTGAGAAGATCCACGCAAAGCATTTAGCGGCCGGCGCTTATGCATAAGTGTCACCTGCTCTGATATTTATGTGTGCGGAACTGAGGTGGGTGTAGGGGGTACGTTGGTGAGCGAAACAGACTCAGCCCTGTTCTCGTGACACCATCCAATAGTCGTACAAACAAATATAAAGTTACAACAGACAGCTACAGAGGAGAGGGTTAAGGTGCTACCAGAGCCCATAAAGGGGCATTTTCCCTAGGCAGGGAAGTCAGGAAGAAGTGAGGAGGTGATTCTCCACCGCGCCTGAGGAGTAAGGGTAGACGGCGAGAAGTGGGAGAAGAGGCAGCAGCGTGGGTGAGGCCTGTGTGGAAGGGAGCTGGGACGCACCAGGACCCGGGAAGAGGTGAGTCTGGGTGGTGGGGATGTAGAGAGGGACGAGGCTGAGGGTGAGGAGGAGCCAGGCCATGGTGCCTGTTTTCTTCTCTGAGGCATAGCCAGACTTGCGTTTTGTAAACCCCTCTGGCTTCCATCTGATCAGTGCAGTGGGTGCGGTGGATGGACAGACACACTTAGGGGGCTCTTGCAATCGTGTGGACTAGCAATGCTGGCAGTTGCGCCAGAGTGGAAATGAAGGGGACTGTGAGGAAAGAATGGATTTGAGAGCTACTCAGAGTGTGCAGCCACCAGGCTGTAGTGTGTGGTTGGGCGTGAGAGGTGAAGGGAGGGGGGCCACAGGTGCACCTGGGTTTCTGGCTTGCGTAACTGGCCAGCTAGTCACTGAGACAGGAAGGAGTACTGGCAGATGTTTTGGGTTGTGAGGGGCGGGTAGGGTCAGAGAGGCGGGCAGGGATCAAAAACGTGGTTCTGCATATGGTTGATCTGAGCTGCCTTTTACGTGTCTGTGAAGAGAGGTCCAGTAGGCAGTTATAGAGATGGGACTGGAGTTCAGTGGAAAGGTCTGGGCTGCAGATGAGGGTTTGGGAATCGTCTCTATCTATGTGGCAGTGAAACAGTGAGACCAATTGAGGGCACTAGAGGGAGTGTAGAGAGAGGAAAAGTCCATGCAGGGGGTTTGGGTAATGAGAGCGGCGAGAAGGAGGTCAGAGCCATCAGACGCTGCTGAGACGCCAATTTAGATGAAGATTGAAAAGCATCGTTCTCTCCTTAGCAAAATGGAGGCCACCGTTGGCCTCAGCGACAGCCGTTGGGGAGAGCGGTGAAGCCAGATTGGAGAGTGTGGAGGAGTGGGGAGGGAGGAAAATGTGGCGAGTTCTTGCAAGAAGGCTGGCTCCGATGGGCAGAGAGAAATAGGGCAATAGCTATAGAGAGTTGAGGGTTCCGGGGCCAGTTTTTGTTCTTTTCATTTTTTAGATTGCAGAGAATTGAGTATGTTTAAAAGTCAATGGGGGGCTTCCCTGGTGGCGCAGTGGTTGAGAGTCCGCCTGCCGATGCAGGGGACACGGGTTCATGCCCCAGTCCGGGAAGATCCCACATGCTGCGGAGCGGCTGGGCCCGTGAGCCATGGCTGCTGAGCCTGCGCGTCCGGAGCCTGTGCTCCGCAGAGGCAGAGGCCACAGCGGTGAGAGGCCCGCGTACTGCAAAAAAAAAAAGTCAATGGGAAGACAGTCACAAAAGGACAATCACTGTATGATTCCACTTATATGAGGTCCCTGGAGTGGTCAAGCTCCTAGAGACAGGAAGTAGAATGGTGGTTACCAGGGCCTGAGAGGAAAGGGGAATACTTGTTTAATGGATCTAGAGTTTCAGTTTCAGAAGAAGATGAAAGAGTTCTAGAGATGGATGGTGGTGATGGTTGTATAACAGCATGAATGTACTTAATGCCACTGAACTGTACACTCAAAAATGGTTAAAAGAGTGCATTTTATGTTATACATATTTTGTCACACACACAAATTTAAGTCAATGAGGAGAAAACCAGTTGATAGAGAAACTGAATATACTTAAAAGAGGAGATAATTAAGTCAGTGGTGGGAGTGGTGGATCCAAAGCCTAGTGGAGGATTAACCCCAGCAGGAGGGGTCAGGAGGGGTCAGAAGGGAAGTAGGATGCAGGGGAGTAGCTGGAGGCCGTCTCTAGTGGAAGGATGACGGGGCTTCAATTTTCTCTGCAAAGTAGGGTACAGAGAAAAGGAGGCTTTTCATAGGGAGGCTGAGGGGAAGAGAGGTTTCAATAGAGGAGGTTTGAGCCAAGAAGGTTTGAAATTGTCATTGAGGAAAGAGTAAACCAGAGGAATGGAGTAGGGGCTCCAGGCCGTGCTAGCCGCTTCGAGGTTGGGGAGCATGGATTCAGAGAGAAATCCAGCTGTTTGCTCAGGGGTGGTATGGTCTGCAGATCAGTAGGAAGCTACAAGCAAGAGAGGGAGCACGGAGGAGGCCTGGAAATTCTCCTGGATTCGGGAGGCTACTCCCTTCTCGGGCATCTCTTCCAGGTGTTTAGTGAAGAACTAACCCTCAATCCTCAAAGATTCTGAAACTTTAATTTCTAGCAATTGCTCTCCTGGGTATATATCCAAACAAAACAAAAACAATGCTGGGAAAAGACACATGCACCCCAATGTTCACTGCAGTGCCATTTACAATAGCCAAGACATGGAAGAAACCTAAGTGTCCATCAACAGATGAATGGATAAAGAAGATGTGGTACATGCATACAATGGAATATTACTCAGCCGTAAAAAAGAATGAAATTTTGCCATTTGCAACAACATGGATGGACTTGGATGGTATTATGCTAAGTGAAATAAGTCAGAGAAAGATAAATATTGTATGATATCACTTATATGTGGAATCTAAAAAATAAAACAAACTAGTGAATGTAACAACAACAACAAAAACAGACTCACAGATACAAAGAACAAACTAGTGGCTACCAGTGGGGAGGGGCAAGATAGGGGCAGGGGATTAAGGGGTAGAAAACTACTAGGTACAAAATAAAAAGCTACAAGGATATATTGTACAGCACAGGGAATTGATTTTATAAGAACTTTAAGTGGAGTATAACCTTTAAACATAGTCACTATATTGTGACTAAACATATAATACTGTTCACCAACTATACCTCAATGAAAGAAAATAAAGCCAAGGTAAGGTTGCCTGAGAATTAAGAGACAGACCTTGATCGAATTTCTCCCTCAGTACCTAACTGCATGAGTGACTTGAGCAAGTCGCCTTATCTTTCTGAGTGTCAGTTCCCTTATTTGTAAAGGGAAATAAGAAAAGTTGCCCTGCTGGGTCTTTGTAGGATCCGGTGAGATTACTGAGCGTGGAGCATGTCACTCAGAGGCCCTCATGCTGAAGCAAAGGCTGTGTAAAGGGTGGCCGTTGTCCCTAGTGCAGTGTGAAGGCCTGCCTGTGTCTGCTGAGCAGTCACTGTGCCCTCCCATTTCCCAGGCAAGTGGGCATCTTGGCTCCCAGCAAGGATGTCAGCCAGCTTGGGGACGCTTCAGAGGTGCCCAGCAGAAGGGAGAAAATTAAAGGATAATTTTCAGGAAAAAGTAAGCTCATGACTATCATAGTGTCTATTTTATTCATATGAGGAGGGAACCAGGCAGATGTTATAACCGGTTCAGAGGAAAAGTCAAAACAGTACAAAATCTGAATAAAGGAATGCAACTGTTTTTTGTCACGAGGTGGGCAGGAGGAAGAGGGAATTTAACTGAAACTCTACTGGGCAAGGTTGAATAAGCGTGTCTGTAGTTCACTACAACTTACAACGCGCTGCAAAACAGCTCTCACGGGATTAGAATCTGATAAAGAGGAAGGGAGTGCTGCAGACAATGCATGGTTCTCCACTGAGGTGCAGCATGTTTTCCTGCACTTCTGGATGGCTGTGGTCCCTTTGCCAGGGCTGAGAGGGGGTGGATGGCTTCCCAGGGTGCCCAGTCCACTCTCAAGAAAGCCCTTCCCTTCCTCTTCAGGCACGCTGACCCTCCTTCCTCTCTTCCTGTAAGTGGCACTAAACATCAAGCCTGTTGCTGTAACACTGGTCACGGGCAGCCGCGTGACCTTGCTCCTTGTGATACTGACATGTGACTGATGCCCTTCTATTATGGCCCTTTCTCATATTGGTATCCTAGGAAGCTGGCAGTCTGTCTCCTCTATCTTTTGTCCCAGTTGGTTATCCCAGCTGTTTTGTGTCTGTTTCTGGGCAAACTGAGTCCCCACCATCGCACCCAGACAGCACCTGGCACCCCAGAGTTCCTGGGGGAATAGCTGTGGGTTTGGTAAATTGTGCCTTTGAGCAGCTCATTTTCTTCCCAGAGGGAGAGCTCCTCTGGACGGCAGCTGGGCCCGGTTTTGTTTGTTCAGCTCCCAGCCTCCTCACATGCAGAGGACAGCCTTTTGTGCATCTGGCCTGTGACAAAGCCATGGAAAACAAAGAGGTGGTTTCTAATTGAGAAGATGGCTTTTTAAAGAGAACGGTGTCATACCGTGAAGTTTCAGCAGCTCTACGCAGGCATGTATGTGCCAGGTGTTGTTATGAGATTCCATAGGGAAACCACATAGAGCTAAATGTGGGTCTTTAAACAAATTCAATTGTGACTCTAAGTGTAAAGGTTTCGTGAGACTCAGCTGAGCCCCTGCTGGGCCCAGTGGCTTCCTTAGAAGCTCTTGTACAGGTTTGGGAAGAGAAAACCTACACCCTGTGCATAGTGATACATGGACTGGACTTCACCCAGGGCATTGCCAGATCACTTCATGGGGCTTATCTTGAGATATTAGCTGATGCCACTTACTAAATACTTCTGTTGTCTAAGGGCCATACCTGTCTTACCACATTTCATGACAACTCTGTGAGGTGTGGCCACAAAACACCATTTTAGATAAAGACACTAAGGTTCAAAGAGTTGAAGTGAGTTACTCAGGGTAGCACAGAAACTAAGCAGTAGAGGTGGATCTGGATCTAGGTTTGTTTGCCGGTGGTACATTAACTCCCCTGAGCTTTCTTTAAGCGTTTCTAGGTCGCTGATATTTTTCAGAAACAGAGAAGGGGCTCGACTTGATGATATTGGACACAGGGTGCCTTCTTACTCCAAACCTCTGGGTCATAAGTGGCTTTCAACGTGCCAGAGCTGCCCTTGGTCTTCTCTTCCTTGTGTAGCCCATCCATCTGGTGTGCAGCCAGCTACCTAGATTCCATTCAGTCAATCGAATAAGCTCCCTCGAGACCCTGCCTAGTATGGGGGAAGAGCAGGAGAATGCAACGCTCTCCTCCTCATAAGGGCTTCCGTTTAGTTGAAGAGAAGACGACACACCCCGCTCCCCAACATACACACACACACACAAAGCCAGTAAAGGTGCTGTGCGGAAGCAGAGTATATTCTTTTTGCATGAGTTTGACTATTTTAGATACCTCATGTAAGTGGAATCGTGCCGTATTTGTCCTCTGTGTCTGGTTTACTTCACTCAGTATAATGTCCTCCAGGTTCATCCATATTTGTCATATTTGGTAGAATTTCCTTCTTTTTTGATGCTGAGTAATATTCTATAGAAGCAGATTGTTGAATGGTGGTTGCCAGGGGCTGGGGTGAGGGACAGATGGGGAGTTGCTATTCAATGGGTATAAAGTTTCAATTGTGCAAGATAAATAAGTTCTTAGAGATCTGCTCTACCTTGTGCCGATAGTTAACAGTACTATATTTTGCACTTAAAAATTGGTTAAGAGCGTAGATCTCATGTTAAGTGTTCTTACTGCAATGAAAAAAAAGCAGGGTGTACTCCAGTGTGGGGCCGATACCCCCGGCCTGGAGTTCTTTGGCATGGAGTTCTTTCTGTGAGGGCACTACTGAATTTTGAAGGGAACATTCAAAACCTATATTTAATTTGTGGAAAATAGCTATCTTTAAAATAACCTGCTATCTGACCTCACACCACATTTCAGCTCAGTCACCACGTACAACCAGTGCTTACATCAGAATCTCACTCAATCATCAAATGTCTACACTTTGAGGTCATTTGCTAGGAATTTTTGCGTCTGTGTTCATGAGGGATATAGGTTTGTAATTTTCCTTTCTTGTTATGTCTGTCTGTATTTTTGATATCAGAGTAATGCTATCTTTGTAGAGTGAGCTGGGAATGGTTCGTCTAAAATTTTCTGGAAGGGTTTGTGTAGAACTGGTATTACTTTTTTCCTGAGTGTTTGGTAGAGTTCACCAGTAAAGTCATCTGGGCCTAGAATTTACCTTGTGGGAAGGTTTTTAGCTACAAATTCAACTTCTTTAATAGACACAGGGTTATTCATGTCACTTGTTTCTTCTTCCCGAGCTTTGTTAGTCTATATCTTTCAAGAAATTTGTTCATTTCTTCTACGTTATCGACTTTGTTAGCATAAAGTTGTTCATAATATTTCCTCATTATCCTTCTAATATCTGTGGAATAAGATGTGATGTCTGAAGTGACATGACATCCTTTAAGGTGATCCAAATGGTATTGGAAATCCCAGAGCCGAAAAGGACTTTGGAGATCAACTAGCCATTCATTCATTTCAGAATGAATTACTGATCACCTGCTCCATGCCAGACTTAGTGAACAGGGCTAGAACTCAGCTGCCAACAACAGCAGTAAAACAGAAACAGACATGCTCCCTGCCTTTGTGAAGCTCAGGGTCTTGCCTGATTGTTTCATTTTACAAATGAGATAACTGAGGCCTGAGAGGAGAAGGTGAGCTGTACAGTTGCACAGAGGACAATGGCAGGCCCATGTAGGCTGAAGCCTTCCTAACGGCCTGTCCAGGACTCTTTCCTGGCTCTCTGGTGACACGTTCTAAGTCCATGTTTTCTCACTCCCATCATATAATTTATCCATCTCATTTATCACTTAGCTCTCCCACTATGAGAGGAGGCACTTTGGGCCTGTTTTGTTCATTGATGCCCAATGCCCAAGTGCCCAGGATAGTGCCCATTACGTAGTAGATGTGCAAGAAATATTTGTTGAATGAAATATAGTCCAAAGAACCTTCTGTTCACTCAGTGGATTGCCTCCAAACTTCGTTTTGTTAAACTTTTTATTTGAAAATACTTGAAAACTTCCAGAAAAGTTGCAATAATATGACAAATACAAAGAATGCCTATATACCATTTATCCAGATTCACTTATTTTTTCATTTTACCCCATTGCTATATCATCTGATCTATCCATCTTTCATATTTTTTTTCATTTGAGAGTAAGTTGTGTACATTGCAGACATCAAGCCCTAAATATTTGTTACAGACCGAAAGTTTACAGCTCTCCCACAAATTTTACGTTGAAGCCCTAACTATCCAATATGATAGTATTTGGAGGGAGGTGGGGCTTTGGGGAGAGAATTATGTTTAGATGAGGTCCTGAGGGTGGCGCCCCCATGATGAAGGGATTAGGATCCTTATAAGAGGGGGAAGAGGGACCAGAGCTCGCTCTCTCTCCGCCATTAAGGACACAGTTAGAAGGTGGCCATCTGCAAGCCAGGATGAGGGCCCTCACCAGGAACCAATCTGCTGGCACCTTGACCTTGGACTTCCCAGCCTCCAGAACTATGAGAAATAAATATCTGTTGTTTAAGTTACCCAGTCTATGGTGTTTTGTTATCGCAACCTGAGCAGACTATGATTTTTTGGTACCGAGAAACAGAGTGCTGCTATACAAATACCTGAAAGCGTGCAAGTGGCTTTGGAACTGGGAAACTGGTAGAAGCTGGAGGAGTTCTGAAGGGCACACTAGAAATACAGACAGAGGGAAATTCTGGTGAGGACTCAGAAGGAAAAGAGGAGAGCTGGAGAGAACGCCTCTTTTTTTTTTTTTTTTTTTTTTTTTGCGGTACGCGGGCCTCTCACTGTTGTGGCCTCTCCCGTTGCGGAGCACAGGCTCCAGATGCGCAGGCTCAGCGGCCATGGCTCACGGGCCCAGCTGCTCCGCGGCGCGTGGGATCTTCGCGGACCGGGGCACGAACCCGTGTCCCGTGCATCGGCAGGCGGACTCTCAACCACTGCGCCACCAGGGGAGCCCGAGAACACCTCCTTTTAGAGAAGACAGATAATCATAAACAGAACGTTGGCAGAAATATGGATGATAAAGGCCATTCTGGTGTGGTCTCTCAGATGGAAATGACACGAGGAACATGTTATTGACCAGTGGAGAACAAGTGACCCTTGTTATAAAGTGGCAGAGGACTTGGCTGAACTGTGTTCTAATGTTTTGTGGAAGGTGGAACTTGTGAGTGAAGAAACTGGATATTTAGCTGAGGCAATTTTTAGAAATTGCCTTAGGGAAAGCACTGAAGGAGTGGCTTGGTTCCTCGTGACTGCTTTTAGTAAAATGTGAGAGGAGAGAAATGAATTGAAGAAGGAATGGTTTAGCAAAAAGGAAACAGAACTTAAAAGATTTGGAAAATTCTCAGCTTATCTATATTGCAAAAAATGAGAAAACTTGTTCTGAAAAAAACTAAGAGGATGGCCCAACAAGCATTTGATAAAAAGGTCAGTGTGGGAGTGAACCACAGACCTAATCAGCCACCCCAGCAGAAACACTGCTAGTGTGAACTGAACGAGTGTGGATACAGGACAAAATGAAGGCAGGCTGTCAAACTTAGATTCTACAGGACCAAACTATAGAGCTCTTTGCCCGCAAACATATACCATTCTTCAAGACAAGGGAAGAATGAACCCAATGGTGATTCAGAGACCATCAGGGCTGCCTCCTTGGTTTCAAAGGGGGCAGGGCACTGCCTTGACCTCAGTAGGCCATATGGCAGCTGCCCAGGGCCTTGGGGGAGTGACTCCTACCCGGCAGAGCCACGCAGGTGGGACTGATGCCCCACCACGTCTATAAGGCAGAGCATCAAACCAGAGAGGATTATTCTCAAGCCTTAAGATCTAATGGTATGTACTTTGCTAGGCTTAGACTTTCTTGGAACCTGTCACTTCTTTCTTCCTTCTAATTTCTCCCTTTTGGAATGAGAATCTCTACTCTATGCCTGTTCCACCACTGTATTTAGGAAACACATAATTTATCCAGTTTCACAGGTTCACAGCAGGAGAACAGTTTAACTTCAGGTTGAATCGTTTTGCTCTCTTCTGGTTTAGATAATAATATTTAGATAAGACTTTGGACTTCAGCCTTTAGAGTTGATACCGGAATGAGTTAAAACTTTTGGGGATGTTGGGGTAGAATTAATGTGTTTTGTACGTGAGAAGGACATGATTTTGGGGGATACAGGGGTAGAACGTTATGGACTGAATGTTTCTCCCCCAAATTCATATGTTGAAGTCCTAACCCCCAATGTGATGGTATTTGGAGACGGGGCAAATGGGAAATAATTAGGTATAGAAGAGGTCTTGAGGGAGGGGCTTCCACGATGGGATTGCTGTCCTCATAAAAAAATAAGGAGAGAGACTAGAGCTTGCTCTCTTTTTACCATGTGAGGACACAGGGAGAAAGCAGCCATCTGCAAGCCAGGAAGTGGGCCCTCACCTGGTAGCTGAATCTGCTGGTACCTTGATCTTGGACTTTCCAGCCTCCAGAGCTGTGAGAAAGAAATGTCTGTTGTTTAAGGCATCCAGTCTGTGGTATTTTGTTATAGTAGCCTGAACTGACCAAGATAATACTTTAATGTGTACTTCCTAAGAATATGTCTTATGTAACCAAAATATAGTTATCAACTTCATACATTTACACTGATACCATACCTTAATCTGGCTGCATTGCAGTTTTGTTAATTGACCCAATAATGTCTTTTATGGCATATTTTTTCTTCTAGCACAAGATCCAGATTAGGATCACGTGTTGCATCTAGTTGTTACGCCTCTTTAGTCTCCTTCAACCTAGAATATTTCCATATCCTCTATCGTTTAAGACACTGACATTTTTGAAGAATAAAGTCCTTCTTTAAAGTTTTTTAAAATTTAGGGTTTATCTGATGCTTTCTCAGTATTAAATTCAGTTTCTGTATTCCTGGCTGGAAAACTACACAAATGACACTGTATCCTCCTAAGAGCATCATATCAGGAGGCATCCAGTGTCCATCTGCCCTTCAGCTTGGATATGGTGTTGTTTGATTTGGCCACTGTATAATTACATTTTTCCCTTGCGGTCTATGAGTGAACACTTTTAATACTGTGCCATTATTCTGCTCCAGATCAAAATTCCCTCCTACGTTTAACATTCATCGATCACTTTTGCCTGAGCCAGCCTTTACTATGATGGCTGAAAAATGATGGGTCTTTTAACTTCAGCTCTCCCTTCTCCATGTAATCCAGCTGGCACTCAGAATTTTATTATAAGCAAGAAGCCTCCCTTCTCCTCCTCCATTTATTTCCTTCCTCCCTCCCTCCCTCCCTCCTTTCCTCCCTCCCTTTCTTTCTTTCTTTTCTTTTTGTATTTGTTATTGGTAAGAACTCAGAGATTCCTATATTTTCAATGGTTTCTAATTCATTACGGTTCTGAACTACTTAGGTGTTCAACTTGTCCCAGATCTGGCTAGTGGGAGTTCCGTCAAGCTGGCTCTTGTTTCCCCATGACATGCATGCCCTCATCATTTTTTAAAATACTTCTATACTTTCTGGCATAACAAGATGTTCCAGTTCATTTTGTAACCTATCTGTTGGGTTTTTAATATTTCATCTTTATTAATTTTATCCTGAATGCACAAAGTGTTCTGGCTCAGAGACAGATTTCTTATTTAAATACCTTAGAGTAAGTAAGAAGTGCATTAGTCTCCGCTTACATTCTTATTCCTAGTGCAATGCAATAAGAGCCAGGCCAATTATCCTACATGAGTAGCCAGGTACCCTATAAGCAAGGGACAAAAAATAAGTCATTTTTTTCCCTTGCTTATAAAAGGCAGGAGGTAGCTGAAAAAGAGTCCCCTTCTTACTCCAGCCCTTTGGAATATAAATAAACTTACCTAGAGCTGTCCCTAAGTTCCTGGGCTCTTTCCTCCTGCTCCGGTCTTCCTGGTCTCTTAGAATATATTTGTATTAACCTAGAGATATAGTCTGAGCTGTAACCATTTAGCTTCTTGGGGGAGATAAGCGAAGTTTTACTATGTTTTGAGTCAGAGAAGAGCAATTAACTAGACAAATAGCTATAGATTTTATTCTCATTGTTTATAAAGTCTCAGGAATCTGGGGCTTTCTGCAGGAGTGCCGAGAGATCCTGGGAAGTTTTATTTCCCCATACTATCCTCCCCTACTTCTGGGATAGGCCAGTTTTTCCCAAGGAGCCCTGGTTCCTTTAAGTGAAAAATGGTATTAGAGACCAAGATCTAGGTACTAGATATGTTCATGCCTAACGAGGTTGTCTTTGCTTCTTGGCCCTTTCAGCAGGTAGAGGAAATATATGCATGTACACACACAGTACTCATACATGTGTATTCATTCATTTACACATATGCATACGTGTATATGTATACACACCTACATAGACACATGTATATACATGCAAAGATACCTATTTTAGAAATGACAGACTTAAATTGATACCTCAGTCTTTCCACATGAAGGTATTCCTTGCCTTCCCCATTGTGTATTTGTAACCCCCCCCTTCTTTCAAAGTGAGAATCCCCCTTCTAACAACATCAGCACACTGATTTATTTGCTCATATCTATAGTACATCTAAAGTAATTTGAAAATTGTTTTGCATATCTCTACATAAAACAAACCTATCAAAGTTTAGGATTTGTTTGCAATTCTCTTTCACACCCTGCCCAAGACTGAGGGGATATGGCCAAATAATGAGGTAACCCTAAGTTACCTCGATTAGTCCTTCTGTTTCTCTTCACTTCGATTATGAATTCATTTGAAATTCAACTGTATTCATTTTGTTCCAGTTCTAGGTTTTCCTTTTCCTTACTTAAAAAAAAAAAAAACACAGAATATTAACATGCTTCCAAAATTCAAAACTATCCAAAAAGGTATCCAAAAAGGTGAGTGTTACTCACTCCTGAATTCCTTCCACCCTGTTTCACCACCACCCTTTGTAGGTAACTCACTACTGTTGTGTGATTTATACTTATATGTTTCTATTTGTAAAGACAAATATATATATAAATATATATGTTTTAATTCACCTTACTCCTTACAAAAATGTAGTAGACTATATATGCTCTTTTACAGTCTGCCTTTTCCCAGTACCTTCTGGAAACTACTCCATATCAGTTCAGAGAAATCTTCCTCATTCTTTGTTGCAGCTGCATAGTACTGCTTTGTGGGGGAGTTTCACAGCTTATTCTTTCAATCTCCTTTGCTTGAACATTTAAGTACTTTCCAACATTTACTTCCTCTAATATATTATGGTTCTTTGGATGACCTTTCCTGTGATTCTAGGTAGAATTACGGGCCCCTCTGATTTGGGGTTTGTGGTGGGTTTCAATTTGTGGTGCCCTTCTGTTTAGCACTTCCCTGTCCAGGTCCAGTTTACAATGGTCAGGCCTTCCCTTAAGGCCCAGAGCCTTCATATCATTTTTCAGGTCTACGGAAGACCTTGAAGACCTCTTTGTCTTCCTAGAGCACTAGCTAGCTTTGCAACTGTGGCAAATTTGCAAATCTGGTGGCCAGAACACAAACTTTATCGTCCCTTAACATTTTTGAAAGATTGCCTAGTACAGTGGGAGGTCAGACATACCTTGATTTGCAACCCAGCTCCATCCCTTCCTAGCTGTGTGATCTTGGGCCAGTTTCATAACCTCTCAGTTTCCTTTTCAAGCCCTGTTTGGGGCTTGGAAATATTGTGAGGGGTAAGCGAGAAGACATCGAACTGGACTGTTGTCTGAGTTTAACAAAACCACTAAGCCTAAGCTCTATAGTTAAGAGATATCAATATCTACACATACACACACACACACGGTGTATTAGTTTCCTAGGCCTGCCATGACAAAACGCCACAGATGGGGTGGCTGAAACAGAGAGATTTATTTTCTCAGTTCTGGAGGCCAGAAATACTAGACCAAGGTGTCATCAAGGTTGGTTTCTGACAAGGGCTCTTCCTGGCTTATGGATGGCCACCTTCTCTCTATGCCATCTCATGTGCATGTCGGTTGGGGGGAGAGAGATCTCTGCTGTCTCTTCCTTTTTCTTATAAGGACATCAGTTTTATTAGATTAGGGCCCCATCCTTATGACCTTGTTTAACCTTAATTACCTCTCCAAAGGCCCTATCATCTCCAATATAGTTACACTGGGGGTTAGGGATTCAACATATGAATTTGGTGCAGGGGGACATAATTCAGTTCATAACAGAGGGGAAGAAAGATCTGGTACGATAAAAGACTCACATATTCACAGTGGGAATATCTGAAGAATGCAGTTATGCATGATTATTTTCTTCCATATGTATGTAGATAGATTGTGTGTGTGTGTGTGTGTGTGTGTGTGTGTGCGCGCGCGCGCGCGCGTGCACGTGGATTCCTGTATTTTCTAACTTTCTGCAGTGACTATTTCTTACTTTATGACTGCAAAGTTTACTTTAAACAGGTTGCTAAACAGCAACAGTCCATCTCCCAAGTGTAGTCTTTTCCTGGCATGTACTGCCTGGGGGCTCCGTTGCTCTGGCAATGACTTGCTTTCTTCATCATGAGGCCCTGGGGATCCCTGAACTCAGGTCAGACTGTGCATGTGGGTGAGTACAGGAGCATCTGAGAAGAGCTTTATTTTTAAGTCACTTGTGCTGCAGTTGGACAAATGACAGACTGAGATGTTGTCCAGACATGGCTGGTCACCCAGGCAGGGACTTACAGGATGGTCATGTCCTATAAATAAGGCACCTGGGGCCCAGAGAAGGTAAGTGAGTAGGGATAAATCACCTGGTGTCAGGTCCTCTGCACAGAAAGAAGCATAGCTTAAGGCTTAGACTTTCAATATACCAGCAGATTTTTTTTTTGAATGGGGGGTGGAGTGGGATGGGACAGGGAGTGAAATTGTAGAGTTCAGTCATGAAAGTCATGTAAAAAATAGTGTGAGGGTGTTCCACTTCCCCCTGGGGCCTCCCTGTCACCCGCTCAAACATGTCTACCTTGCAAAGCCCTGTCTGCCAGGATGCACACTCTGCCTTTGGACTATAGCGCTGAATTCCTGTGCTGTGAGTTACCGTGTTCTCCACAGAAAGAGGACAGTGCTTAATGTTGGAAGGTGTGGGGCCCCTCCTAGTTCCTATGGCCGCTCACCTGTGGGACTCCAGGTCAGTTGCCTCATCCTTGAACTTCAAATCCCCACTCCACTCCCAAAGGCACATACCAGCTGCTCTTCTTTCCAAGTTCTCATTTTAGGAAATGGCCTGAGGTCCAGGAGTCACCTTGACCTCTTTTTTCTTCACTTTCAACAACCAGTTAGTCTACAAGCCTACAGCTGACAGTTGTAACTCTTTTTCATTTCCCCATCATTTTTTACTTAGGCTATAGCAGCAGCTTCTATCTGATCTCCTTTTCTGTAAAAACTCTAGTCCAGAACACGGGTCAGTTTGGATTCTTCTCACTTACAAGCCTTCACTGGTCCTGTAATCTACTGAGGAAATGCTAAGCTCCCTGGTGTGGCCCCTGCCTACACTTCTCTGACCCCTTCTGGCCCTCCTTTTGTATCTAAGCCACTGGACAAACTGCAATTCCCAAAAAAGCTATTCACTCTACTAATTAGAATTAGGTTTGGCTGCAAGTGACAGGAATACTCTGCCCGCCTCTCAACACTAGCTTAACAAGATAAAAATGTATTTTTCATGTAAAAGAAGTCTAGAGTTGGTATGGTGTTCCAGAGAGTCAGGAACTCAAGCTTCTACTCCCTTGTGCATCTGCCATTCTAACATGTGACTTGCACTTCATGGTCCAAGATGGCTGCTCAAGCTCCAGCCATCACATCCACTTTTTGCCAGCAGGAAGGAGGAATGAACAAGGGCGGGCATAACCCTGACTCTAAGAACAGTTCCTGGAAGTCACACTTGCTTACACACCTTTGGCCAACATTTTGTCACATGGCCATACTTAGCTGTAAGAGAGGCTGGGAAATTTTTATTTCAGGTAGTCTTTATTTTAGGTAGCCATGTGTTGAGGTATCTGTTACCAAGGAGGAAAGAGAGGATGGGTATGGGGTGACATCTAGCAGTCTCTGCCATGTATTCTCATATCTGGGGATTTGCACACGTCGTTTCTTCTGTCCAGGTCCTCTTCCCTCTCCCTCCTCACTCCCTTGACTTGCCTAGTCTTATTTGTCCCTTAACATTCACTTACCTCATGGCCATCCTCACTCTGGCACCCTGTGACTGCCTGGGGGCTCCTTAGCACGCAGTACAACTGCACAATCTCTGGCCAGGGTGGGCCCACCACCAATAGTTCTTGTTTCAAAGATACACTGAGGAAATGAGATGATATTCTTCAGGCTCCCAGTACCTTCCTACGTCTGGGGGAAGGTGTGGGGACGGGGTAGCTGAATGACCTTAGAGGCTCTTGGCAAATTGCCATCCTTGGTTGTACAGACCACCCATCTTCCCATAGTCATTCTTCAGATACTGCAGGGACATTGATTAAGTCTCAGCCTCCTCGTGATGGTGAGTGATCGAGGTGGGGAGGGATTTTTTTGGAGGGGAGCCATGCTGTGCGGCTTGCGGGGATCTTAGTTCCCCAACCAGGGACTGAACCTGGGCCCCCAGGCAGTGAGTGCGCCGAGTCCTAACCACTGGACCGCCAGGGAATTCCTGGGGAGGGATTATTGTTGTGATTCTTGCTTTCAATTCCAGTCAATTCTTGTTTTGATTTCTGCCATTTGTTCATTTTACACCTGGGCAACATCATCTCCCACCTGCTTTTTAAGGTGACTGACAGCAGATCACACAAAACAACTCTGTCCCTTAAGAGGGACACAGCTGCTTTCATTGCTAAGCCTTCGGGGCCCCTTCTCTCTCTTTCTCACTCACTCCTGTGCCGCATTTGATCCTCAAGACACCTCCTGTTTGAGACAGCAGGGCAGTGTTACCTGCACTAGGCCTAGGGCGACTGTCTGACCTTCTCACGGTCATCAGACGAGTGGCAAAGCCAAGAACTGAGCCAGGTCTTTCTGTAATAAGTCTAGTAGTTTTCACCTTCTGCTGCCACACTTTTCATATTTTGATAAGTACTTTAATTAACATTTCTGTTCATAATTTTTCCCCAAATTTAGCTTCTCTTAGGATAAATGCCAAAATGTAAAATTACTGAGTCAAAGGGTATACAGTAAATATTTTTATTTTATTTTATTTTTCATCTTTATTGGAGTGTAATTGCTTTACAATGGTGTGTTAGTTTCTGCTTTTTTAAAAGGCTGTTAATGGATTTTGCAAAACTGATCTG
This sequence comes from Stenella coeruleoalba, assembly GCF_951394435.1. Classification (NCBI taxonomy): domain Eukaryota; kingdom Metazoa; phylum Chordata; class Mammalia; order Artiodactyla; family Delphinidae; genus Stenella; species Stenella coeruleoalba. The sequence goes on from NC_137150.1 coordinate 64,543,544, forward strand.
TCCCATGGAGTCTTATCACAGTCACATTTTGCCCAGGCCAGCCTGACAGCAGGGGAGCCTGGGAGTGTGGGGAGGAGAGGAGCAGTAGCTGGTTCCCCACCACGGTGCACGTGATCACTGCCCCAGCCTGGTGAGATTCTCACATTTAAGCGTATGTTTCTGCATATGCCATGGTCCCTCCACACGAGCCGACTACTTCATTTGGTGCTCAACCACAGATACTGGCATCTGGTCCAGTGCTGCAGAAACCATGGCCTGTATTAGATTCTGAGATGTCCTGTGTCCGTCTCCATCATGCTTTGTAATAACTACGTGCTGAACTTTATAGGTGACTGAAGGGCTTTTCAGAGATCATTTTGGTTATATGAGATTCTGACTTTAAACCTCACCCCCCCGACTCCCATATAAGGTATGACTGCAGGGGACTATACCCAGAGCCATTTTCACTGTACCCTTGGCTCCAACAACCTCAAAAGTCTGAGTGGAACCCTTTCTACTCTATGGCTGATGAATTATGACAAAATGTCCTTTCAGGCCCACACAGTTCTGGCTGGCATCTTTGCCTTCTTCTTAAGTTAAGTGCTGCACCCAAACTCAGAAGCTTCATGGGGCTCTGGGGCCTCAGGTGGTACTTATAATGTGTCAGGTATTACTACAAGCCAACAGTCACATGTACATGTCCAGGTGACAGCTTGTCTGTTTCTTCCTGCAGTTGGTCACCACAGAAGGGCGCTTCCTCAAAGACAGTTTGTACAATGAAGGAATCCTAATTGTATGGGACCCGTCTATTTACCATTCAGATATCCCAAAGGTAAGTGGGTGTCCATGGGAAATTGGGATTGAGTCACCTGTTTGTCTATAGATTTCCCTGAGGTCCTGGGTTTTAAAGTCACGGCTGACCTGGACCACACTGAGGGCTGGCTATTTCCATTTTAGGGCACCCCACTTCTGGACTAGCAGTTCAGAAGGATTCCTGTCCTGTACCAGTGCTCTCCATGCCCACCCTGCACTGCCATGTATTTGTCTCCCAATTATGGTCTGTACCAGGTGTAACAGTGGTTGGATTTCCCACCATCTGGGGTGGATTGTGTTCATGTAATACAATTATTATTCCTGACGGGCACCAGCAGGAATAGACAGTGGTTACTATCACTTCTATACGTAATATTACCACACTCTTCCCACACTTCCAATTTCCAGATGCTTCTCATTTCACTCTCGTAGCTACATAAAGAAGTAGATAGGCAGAAGCATGGTTATTCCCATTGTACAGAGGAGGAAAACAGAATATGTGTGCATGTCGGGGGGTCACCTTCCCTGGGACTTGATTGCTAAGCAGAGGGCCCAGATCTGCAACATCAGCTTTTCCAGGGAAGGAGAAAGAGTCTCAGTCCTGCTGGAGTCTAGCTTCTCCAGAATGACCCTCTCACCGTTACACACGTCAGTTGGCCTCTCCCTGATACGGGCCTCTCCCTGATACGGGCTGTGGCAGTGGCCACAGGAGAATGGCTTTAGGGAGGAGGGACAGAGAGCACTGTTCTTGGGACACTTAATTCTTATGCTGGACACACCAATAGCTGATGGGCTCTGGTATCCCTGGCACTGTCCTCTCACTACCTCAGTTTCCAGTTTTGTGTTGATCTCACTTAGAACTGAAATTTGCCTGGGTCAGGTCAAGGACTGTGAATCCACAGATGTGGCAAGCTGTGCCCCCGTTTTCACCCCTTTAAAAGAGAGGTGGGGTTAGGTAGGGCCAAGAGGCCCTCTCGGCTCTGATATCCTTCCCAGATTCTAGGATCCTGAAGTCTGAAGCCGTTCCAGGGTCAACAAGCTCAAAGCTTGGTGAGCACAGTGCTGGCTCCCCCACTATCGAGTGAGAGCTTGAAGTCCGGAATTGTCTGTGCCTCAGGAGTCTGCCTTGGTCCTTCCCCACCTCCCCTCAAGTCCTCAGACGAGGATGACCCCCTGGGGGCAGCAGTGGCATTGGCACGTTGCTCTCCTTGAGAAGACCTCTTCCTTCTTTTTCAGTGGTACAAGAATCCCGACTACAGTTTCTTCGATAGCTTCAAGAGTTATCGTAAGCTTCATCCTGATCAGCCCTTTTACATCCTCAAGCCCCAGATGCCTTGGGAGCTGTGGGACGTCATTCAAGAAATCTCCCCCGAGCAGATTCAGCCAAACCCCCCCTCTTCTGGGATGCTCGGTGAGTCCATGTCTGGGGAAGGACCTCTTGTGCTTGATTCTAGAACAGATTAGCCTTCTACTGGGGTCTCATTCGTTCATTCGTTTGTTCGTTCACCACACAGTTGCTAGGTTTTGGCTGTGTTTGTACGCTGAGGCAAATTCCAGCTAAGACACAGAGGTCGATAAGATAGACTCCGCCTCCTTAATTGCAGGGTGTCCAGTGGGAGAGTTCAGTCAGGTGTCTGCGGCAACGTTCAGTTTGTGCCAGGAAAGAGTGACCAGCCCGTTGCCATAGGAGAGAGGACCCCCTTCCAGAGGGACAGTTTGAGAACTTGGCCCAGGCCTGGGAGAGGGGAGGATTTGGCAGGTGGAGATGGAGAAACGGGAAGCACAGACAAGAGGCAGCAAGAAAACAGGAGGAGCAGGGCTGAGACTCGGATGAGGCCAGCGAAGCACTTGCTTCAGGTGTCGATTGAAGGAGGTGCCAAGAAATTCAGAAACAAATGATATCTTAATACAGTATCTTTTTTAAAAAAATCACAATTACTGCAAAATTTTATGATAGACAAAATATCAAAATTTTAGATAAAGACAGGATCAATAATGTCATTATTGTCCTGGGCCATATTAAAATCTGTGGAAAAAGGAAGAGTCAATAATATTTTATTCAGAATTTCAAAAATCTGTTCACCCTAGTGACCACCCTAGTCGTGGCCCTGAGAGAAGCCTGAGTGGTCAGGCTTAGCCGGGTTTGGGGGCCACGAATGGAGCTGTGGGTGCTGACGTGGGGGTGGGCTGGGGTCAGAGTGCTGGGGGCCCTGCATGTTGGCTACAGACTTTCTTCTTGGACCTACTCCACACCTCTCCACCCTGATGGCCCGTCTGCCCTTCCCTCCCTTTCACTTTGAGTTCAGCTGGACCACGGGCACTTTCCACGAGCCTCCAGGGCTGCCTACGGCTCCCCGCCCCCCGCCCACCTCACGGTCCCGGCCCACCCATCTTCCCTACTGGACTGCAAAGTCCCTCAGGGCAGGGACTGCGTTTGCCTCATCCTTGTGGGTCTGGTGCAGGATAGCCCTGAGCTAAACGTTCCTTGAGCAAACGAACAAATAAGTGTTTACTATCAGAGGCATTTCCTGATAGAAAGAGATGGAAGCGCTTTCAGCATCCCATCGTCTTCATGCCTTTCTCTTCCACTTTTGGATGGGTGCATTAGGGGGCTCTCCCTGGACCCCTTTTGAGCAGAAGTAGATGGAGAGCTTCCTGGGACACTTTCTCATTGCCCTACTGCCTGCCTTTGCCCATGCTATTCCCGCCACCGCCAGGCTTTCCCCCTTGCCCAGCCCTCATGGCCAGAGCCCCTGCCAGGCCCCATAGCAGTGCTCCGGGAGGTGCACCAGGACCCTCTCTCATGGAGGGCTCCCTCCCATCATCTCTAGAAGCACTTCTGCTGTGCCTTCATCAGTTAGTTGCAGAGGTGTCTTTTCTCCCCCACTGAACCAGGAGGCAGCCAGAGGGCAGAGGTGGGGCTTTTCCCATGTCTGATTCTTCTAGAACAGAGTTGCTGCTAGCAGTTTACAGTTTTGCTGTTAGTGAGGACTGTTCATCATAAAGATTCCCTATATTTATGGTTGACAAAAGCAGTCTAGAGCCATGATGTTATTGCATCCTAACGATAGCCTATGTGGTAGGAAGCGTGGGTAAATCACCCCCTTGGGGCAGATGAAGAACCTGAGGCCCCAAGCAGATGAGCAAGCCAGGTGGGGACAAGCGTGGGTGGTGGCAGGCGTCTCCCACCTCTTGCTGGGTTTGCACCCTGAGTGTTCTGTACCCTCCCTGAGAGCACGACCTGGCCACACCCTCCCGGCTCTTGTCTCCCGCCTGACTGAGCAGAGCGCATCAGTACAGACCACGGCATGCTCCTGTGCCAACGGTCCCTCCTCCCACCTGAGGCACGAAGCCTTCCCTCCCCACGCTGTTCCTCCGGGTACTGATATAAGAAACGCCTCCCAAGTTACCATCTACAGAGCTGCTAGAAGGTAATATCTGCACGGAATGGTTCCGTCTCCTCAGTCACGTTGTCCTGTCTCTTCACATAGCTTATGGACAGTCATCAGTTCATTGATGATGGAGCCCTCCAACCCATTAGTGTTCAGGGAGGACCTGCTGTGCACCAGGCCCTGACCTGGGTGCTGAGCAGGGCAGCACGAACCCTACGAAGGTGCACAGGGCCCTGCACCCAGAGGAACAGCCTGCTGGACTGGCTTCCCAGAACAGCTCAGACTGGGAATCACACTCAGGAACTCCAGACAGCCCCCTCCCCAGAGTTGGGGGCGTAAGCTGCTGGGCTCCCTGGGCAGCACTCTGGGGAGCTGGGGTGGGCTGCCGGGCAGGACTCACCTCTGCTCGCCTCTCCAGGCATCATCATCATGATGACGCTGTGCGACCAGGTGGACATTTACGAGTTTCTTCCATCCAAGCGCAAGACCGACGTGTGCTACTACTACCAGAAGTTCTTCGACAGCGCCTGCACGATGGGCGCCTACCACCCGCTCCTCTTCGAGAAGAACATGGTGAAGCACCTCAACCGGGGCACGGACGACGACATTTACCTGCTTGGAAAAGCCACGCTGCCTGGCTTCCGGAGCATCCGCTGCGGAGCATAAGCTGCCCGGCCAGGCCCCCTCACCCTTCTCCACCGGGCATTTTACAGCTGGTCTCCTGGCCACCCTGGGCCCAGGAAGGCTGTTCCTGAATGATCACTGCCTGCAGTCCAGGCAGCAAGAACCTTCAGGAATCCAAGGGCAGGGACCCAGGCCCAGCCTGCCCTTTTGTCATGGGGGTGTGTGACTCGAGAGCTTCCCACCACACTCATGTACACACGCCTAGGATTCCTTCCAGTCAGAGTCTTCTCTGCCCCTCCCCCGCACAGGTAAATGCGAGATCCACCTTTCCCAGCAGGGCTGCCAAAGCTGGGCTGCTTTCCCCACTGGAATGGTGTTATTCTTGCAAACCAGTGCTCTGTCACGCTTGAAATCTACACCTAGACACTGATTTCATGTTTTAAACAAACTCTCCCATATTATGATTGTGCCCATTACAAGGTGCCTCTGAGGGGCAAGTAAGTGTCACAAGGCATAGGAAACACAGTCAGTTCCTCCAGAACTACTAAGCTGCTCCTCAGGTCCACGCCCTGGGAGAGGCAGTGTTCCTATCACTCCGCTGGTCTGGCGGCCCTTGGCCTTGGTGCTGGTGAGCAAAGGGTCTTGATGCACCCACAGCCCTCTCCATGTGTGAGGAGATGAGAGTACAGAAAAGGTACCGTCTCCATCCTCAAGTTGCTTACAGCTCAGTGCGAGTGGCCGAATGGATTCGGTGTGCTCAGTGCCCTGTGGGCTTGCCGGGTGGTGGGCTTGCTGTGCTGCCATCTTTGCACCAGCAGGGGCCACACGCTTCCTGTGTCAGTGGGCCATAGAGGGCGTCATGGAGCTGGGCGCTGTGGAGTGGATTTTAGAAGAGGAAGAACATGTCAAGCAGATTCTGTCCGAGTCATCTGAGATGTGTTTTCCTTTCTGCCTTTACTACCCATATTTATCCGCTAAGAGCTGCCTGAATTCACATGAACTTCAAGTTATTTTTGAGGAAGCCCCTCCCTCATGTCTGAGGCAGCAAGTGCAGCCCCGTGACAGATGCCAGGCAAGCCAGATGCCAAAAGCCCGATTTCCCCAGGCTCGCCTGCTCTGAGCCTAGCCTACCCGCTGGGCGTGCACACCATATCCAGGTCTTCCTGTTGGATGCCTACCCCCAAACCTCCTCCTGCAATCTTGTTTTTCCCTTTACTCTTCCTCCTCCAAAATTACTTTTAAGCATTTTCCACTTTAAAATATCCTCACCCATTTTTTTTTTTTTGGACCTTCACGGGCCTTTTGTGAAAGGTCTCTCAGGGACTGGGAATGGGGTTTCCCAGGACTTAAAGTAGCTCTCAGAGGTCAGAACCCTGGAGATCATGACTGATTCTCACCAGGTGTATCAGATTGCTGTACCCTCCACCCCTCCCTGCAAGGGAGCAACACCAGAGTCTCCAGGCAGAGGCCTACCCACTGTGGTCTGTCTACTCACTCCCTGGACCATTGTGCTAAGTCCCCTCCCCCGATGGGGAGCCACACTGGACTGGACCAGGCTTCTGGACTCCCAAAGCTAGCCCTGTGTGCTCAAGGGCCTCGAATGTTTGAGCTCCAGACCAGCTGTTTTGGAGCTGGAATCCTCGTTCGCTGCCAAACCACTGGCTTGAGGAGGCAGTAGAAAGAGCTCTGGAGTGAGAAGCCCTGGGTCTTCAAAGTGATGTTCCCCTATTACTCGATATGCCACCATGGGCAAATTCTCCTCTCTGAGCCTCTGTTTCCACATCTGTAAAATGGGTGATAAGCCTGCTTCACAGGTGCTGTGAGGGTTACCTGGCATATTGTAGGTGCTCAGTACATGCTGCATTCCTCCCTTCCTTTACTAAGGACCTGCTCTGTGCCCACATCTGGGCAGGACCCTGCTTTGAAGGCCAGAGAGGGGTCCTTGTCCTGAGGGAAGTTAATGTCCTATTGGGAGACTACACCTACCCTGCTTAGAACACCCTGGAAACCATCCGAGGGAGTGGAGGGTGCAGAACGTGCCCCTCCTCCTCCCTGCCTGCAGCTTAGGCCTGATCTGCTCGGGGATGGGCAGAGCACTGGGGCCACTGGCTGCTGTGTAACATGAGTCTTTTCCATGTCTCTGGGCCCACGAATTCCTCACAATCTCTGAATCATGAGCACTGAGTGCAGAGGAAGGTGGCATTCCATCATCAGGAGCGAGATGTTGGTGTGGACACTAAGACTACACTGGGTAGATGCTAGCTTTTAGTTGTTATTATTAAGGGATCAAGTTAATTTCATTCTGTGCTTTCTCTACATGGAAACCGGTAGAATGCAAATAAGATGTGGATATTATCATTAGCCTGATAAGATGTTTAATATTTGTGACAGGTAATTTAAAAATTATGACCGAGTCCTGTAGGAAAGCCACTGTCTCTAAGGTGTTCTGTTTTCTTCAGTAGCCATCTGTTCATTCTATACCATGAGGTCCTGAAATCCTTCCATCAATCAGATAAGCTATTGATATTGGTTTGGAGTTGAGACATCAGTCTCAGAAACTTCTGAATCATGACTAAGCTAATTCTGAATTACCCAAAGATTATGTAAAATTTTAAAATAAATGTTTTTGAAAAAGCTTGTCCCTCTTTTCTTACTTGCTAAGGGAACAACTGCTCATTGTCAATTCTTGTCTCCAAAGAGGACACAACTGGAATTCCAAACCCCCAAATCCTCCCCCACAAGCTCCTCTGGCCTCTTAGCCTCTCTTTTCAACACTCCAGGAAAAGGAATGCTTACTTACATGGCAGGACAGCATCTTTGAGATAGTGACTGGTTTACTTTCTTCCTTTTGCTCTTGCTGGGATTCAAATGATGAAGCTGTGGTTCATCCAACACCTCAGGGAAGGGCTGCAGTAGGGCAGAAAGCAGAATGAAAAAAAGGTTGGTTTCAAAAGCCTAAAACCCTTAAAGGAATGATGTCCCAAGGGAACAGCCAAATTGTTTACATACAAATCCTGAGGAGGCGCAGGAGTAAGTGGAGAAAAGAATCATTCCTCTTCCCCATGAACTGCCCTGCCCGCCTCCTGTTATGGGCTGAATATGTCCTCCTAGATTCATATGTTGAAGTCTTGACCCCTAGTACCTCAGAATGTGACCTTATTTGGAAATAGACAATTGGTTAAGATGAGGTCATACTGGAGCTGGGTGAGCCCCTAATCCAGTATGACTGGTGTGCTTACAAAAGGGGGAATTTAGAGGTAGACGTGCACACAGGGAGAACGCCATGTGAAGATGAAGGCAGAAGTCGGGGTGATGCTTCTCCAAGCCAGAGGTTGCCAGTGAACCACCAGAAACTAGAGGAGAGGCACGGAAGATTTTCCCTCCCAGCCCTCAGAAAGAACCAACCCTGCTGACACCTTGATCTCGGACTTCCAGTCTCCAGGACTGTGAGACCAAAATTTCTACTGTTGAAATCACCCGGTTCGTGGTGCTTTGTTATGGCAGCCCTAGCAAACAAATATTTCCCCACCCCCGCTTATAACTCCTTACCTACAACAGAGTCCCCTGGAGTGGGGCTGGAAAGAACACTGAGAGGAACCAGGCTGTCTCAGGACCTGGAGAGAGGGCCCTGTGCCGTGTCCCCAGCCAAAGCTCTAGGAAGGACCAGCAAATCCTTGGAGAGCAAGGCTTTCACGGGGCTCTAGTCCAGGCAGATTGGACCTTAGGCAGCCTTGAAGAGCTCCCATGCCTGGAGAGGCAAAGAAGCAGCTGAGTGATGAGATCGTGAATGAGGGACCCCTGAGTAGTGTTGAGAGGTCAGATAACACGGAAGACTACTCCCCGACCCCTGCACGTATGCCTTAGCGTTGCAAGTTCCCTGGAACTCAGATGTAACGCCATCTCAACTGAGATTGGGTTTCTGCCTGAATCTCAGGAGAATGGGAGCTCAAAAGAGGAGTGAAAGAAAAACAGATTTCAATTCGTTTGGAAATTGAGATTTGTGCTTGCCAAATTTACAGTGGCCTTAAATCTCTATAAAGTCCTTTCAACTGGTGAGCTGGGCCTTGGGGTGGCACTAGGCTTCCCCGTTTGGGTCTTGGGGGAGCTTCTGCAACCTCCCCAGGCTGCCTTTCCCCTGGTTCCTACTTTGCTATCTGCTGGTTATTTTAAGGTGTGTATGTTAGGGGTGAAGGAGGAAAAATGAGACCCTGGCTTCTCTTTTCATCACCAGCTGCTTAAGGAGAAGAAAGACACAAGTCACAAAGAGAAAGGCCAATAGAGAGAGAGATTCGTACCTGCATCCTCCATGCCCACCCCACCCACAGATCCCCTTACTGACTGAAGCCCAACTCCAGGCTCTTTGTTCTTGCAGAATGCTTCACACCTTGGCAAGTGTGCGTTACCCACACCAGTAATGGCTCCACAGTCATAAGCAGGAGGCAGAGAAGCGGTGCACTGGGCCTCTGGGACTGCCACCCCCACCCTATTCCCAGCTCCCTGTGTGGCTCTGGTTTCTACCTCGTCTGTGACTCTCACGGCAGCCTTCGAGGATGTTCTGTGATGTTATGGGGAGTGCATTATGGCCCCAGAGACACTTTCCACTCTAACTGGGGCAGGAACACCCTAACCCAGAAAATTCATCCTTATGGGCTTGAGTAATGGCATCAGTTTCAGGAGAGAGGAAAAGGCCTCACCTGCACCCATGAAATCCCATCACCCAATGCATTTATGCTGCCATCCAGTCGTCCTCAGGATTGACTGGAAAACAAGTTTATAATGGGGAGAGGAATTCTATTCAGTCCAGCAAGTGCACAGTGAGCACCCACTGTGGCTGGCATTGGGAGACAGTGACAAAGACTCCCAGCACCTGCCCTCCAAGAAATCAGAGCCTGGGAGACTAGACCTGCCCTGTCTGTGTGTAGTATTATCAGGTTCAAGTGAGAGAAGAGAGCTGCCATTTTCTGAAAAGCTAAGCCTGGAAAGTATGGTTATTGTTGTTAGGCATGAATTTATAACTGCATAGAAGAAAAATACTATGCAAATGCCAAATACGAAGGAATATGATCATACAAGGTAAAAGCACAATAATGAAGTTATAGAAGATTCATTTTGGCTGGGATCTGGGGAGTCTTAGCGGGTGACAGTCTTGAGGGACAGGCAGGATTCCCCCTTTTTTCTTTAAGGAAAATGCTTTTCCTGATTATAAAAGTTACACATATTTACTGTCAATACACAAAATCATGAAGAGGAAAAACTCCATCTCCACCCAAAGATAATCCCTACTAGCAGTTCCCAAAGGTATAGTAGTCAAAACAGTATGGTACTGGCACAAAAACAGAAATACAGATCAATGGAACAGGACAGAAAGCCCAGAAATAAACCCACACACCTATGGTCAATTAATCTACAACAAAGGAAGCAAGAATACACAATGGAGAAAATACAGTCTCTTCAATAAGTAGTGCTGGGAAAACGGGACAGCTACATGTAAAAGAATGAAATTAACCATATACAAAAATAACAACCCAATCCAAAAATGGGCAGAAGACCTAAACAGACATTTCTCCAAAGAAGATATACAGACTGCCAACAAACACATGAAAGAATGCTCAACATCATTAATCATTAGAGAAATGCAAATCAAAACTACAATGACATATCATCTCACACCAGTCAGAATGGCCATCACCAAAAAATCTAGAAACAATAAATGCTGGAGAGGGTGTGGAGAAAAGGGAACACTCTTGCACTGCTGGTGGGAATGTGAATTGGTACAGCCACTATGGAGAACAGTATGGAGGTTCCTTAAAAAACTACAAATAGAATTACCATATGACCCAGCAATCCCACTACTGGGCATATACCCTGAGAAAACCATAATTCAAAAAGAATCATGTACCAAAATGTTCATTGCAGCTCTATTTACAATAGCCCAGAGATGGAAACAACCTAAGTGCACATCATCGGATGAATGGATAAAGAAGATGTGGCACATATATACAATGGAATATTACTCAGCCATAAAAAGAAATGAAATTGAGCTATTTGTAATGAGGTGGATAGACCTAGAGTCTGTCATACAGAGTGAAGTAAGTCAGAAAGAGAAAGACAAATACCGTATGCTAACACATATATATGGAATTTAAGAAAAAAAAATGTCATGAAGAACCTAGGGGTAAGACAGGAATAAAGACACAGACCTACTAGAGAACGGACTTGAGGATATGGGGAGGGGGAAGGGTGAGCTGTGACAAAGCGAGAGAGAGGCATGGACATATATACACTACCAAACGTAAGGTAGATAGCTAGTGGGAAGCAGCCGCATAGCACAGGGAGATCAGCTCGGTGCTTTGTGACCACCTAGAGGGGTGGGAGGGAGGGAGACGCAAGAGGGAAGAGATATGGGAACATATGTATATGTATAGCTGATTCACTTTGTTATAAAGCAGAAACTAACACACCATTGTAAAGCAATTATACTCCAATAAAGATGTTAAAAAAAATAACACCATATACAAAAATAAACTCAAAATGGATTAGAGACCTAAATGTAAGACCGGACACTATAAACCTCAGAGGAAAACATAGGAAGAACACTCTTTGACACAAATCGCAGCAATATCTTTTTTGATCCACCTCCTAGAGTAATGAAAATAAAAACAAAAATAAACAAATGGGACCTAATTAAACTTAAAAGCTTCTGCACAGCAAAGGAAACCATAAACAAAATGAAAGACAACCCACAGAATGGGAGAAAATATTTGCAAACGAAGTGACCAACAAGGGCTTAATCTCCTAGATATACAAACAGCTCATGCAGTTCTATGTCAAAAAAAAAAAACAATCAAAAAATGGGCAGAAGATCTAAATAGAAATCTCTCCAAACAAGACATATAGATGGCCAAAAAGCACATGAAAAGATGCTCAACATCACAAATTATCAGAGAAATGCAAATCAGAACTACAATGAGGTATCACCTCACGCCGGTCAGAATGGTCATCATCAAAAAGTTCACGAACGATAAATGCTGGAGAGGGTGTGGAGAAAAGGGAACCCTCCCTACACTGTTGGTGGGAATGTAAAGTGGTACAACCATGATGGAGAACAGTATGGAGGTTCCTTAAAAAACTAAAAATCGAGCTACCATATGATCCAGCAATCCCACTCCTGGGCATATATCTGGAGAAAACCATAATCCAAAAAGATACATGCACCCCAATGTTCACTGAAGCACTATTTACAATAGCCAAGACAAGGAAGCAACCTAAATGTCCATCAACAGAGGAATGGATAAAGATGTGGTACATATAAACAATAGAATATTACTCAGCCACAAAAAGGAATGAAATAATGCCATTTGCAGCAACATGGATGGACCTAGAGATTATCATACTAAGTGAAGTAAATCAGACAAAGACAAATATCATATGATATCTCTCATATGTGCAATCTAATTTTAAAAAATGATACAAATGCACTTACTTACAATACTGAAACAGACTTGCAGATATCTAAAACAAACTTATGGTTACCAAGGGGGAAACACGGTGCGGAGGGATAAATCAGGAGCTTGGGATGAACATGCATACGCTACTACATATAAGATAGATAACCAACAAGGACCTACCGTGTAGCACAGGGAACTCTACTCAATATTCTGTGATACCTATATGAGAAAAGAATCTAAAAAGGAGTTAATATATGTATATGTATAACTGAATCACTTTGTTGTGCATCTGAAACTAACACAGTAAATCAACTATACTCCAGTAAAATTTAAAAATACATACATACACACACACACACACACACACACATATATATAGAAAATGCAAAAAAAGACCATATCCCACTTTTTTTTTTAATTTAAAAATATATCATAAAAATGCCTCCAGATCATTTAGGCAGCCAGCTGTGTCAGGAATCAGCCCCATCCACCAGCAGATTAACACTAGATCCAGGACCCCCTGGCCCTGCAACCACCTACCCCAGAACCTGGCTCTGCCCACTAGTGGGCTGGCACTAGCCCTGGGACCCCCTGAGGTTCTGCAACCAGCCAGCTCATGACCTGGTCCCGCCTACCAGTGGCCGGCAGCCACGGCACAAAGTAGGGCCTGGCAACCGACTGGACCGGGGACCAGCCACACCTAACAGACTACCAACAGTAGTCAGGAGTTTTCTTTATGTTTCCTATGCTTGGGGTTATTTGAGCTTCTTGGATATGTACGTTTATAGTTTTAATCAAATTTGGAAAATTTTTGGCCATTATTCCCTCAAACCTTTTTTCACTTCCTCTCTCTCTGCTCCTTTGGAAACTCTAATACAGTAACAGATTGCTTAATGCTCACTGATGCTCTTTCCAGTTTTTATAATTCTTATTTTTTCTGTTTCATTTTGTATAGTTTCTGGTGTTACATCTTCAGGCTCACTAAACTTTTCTTCTGCAATGTCAAATCTGCCGTTAATCCTATCCAGAGTATTCTTCATCTGAGATATTGCAGTTTTCATCTTTCTGCTACTTTCTTGAAAATATAAAATATACTTTTAGCAACGTTTAATGTTCTTATCTACTAATAATATCAACTTTTATTTTTGGGTCAGTTTTGATAGATTTTGCTCCTCATTATGGGTAGCTTTTTCCAGCTTTTTTGAATGTCCTGCTAACTTTAGATTGGATGCCAGATATAAATATTTTCTTTTTGGGTGTTAGATACTTTTGTAGTCTAATAAATATTCTTGAGTTTTGTTCTGGGATGCAAGTAAGCTTCCTGGTAACCAATGGTTCTTTTTAGGTACTGCTCCTAAGCTCTGTTGTTTCTCATTTCTCAGGGATCACTGTTCTTTGTTACCTGATTTCCAATGTCTTCAAAACTGTATTTTACATTTTTTGTAGTTCTTTAGCTGTTTCATGCAGGAGGGTAAATCAAGTCTCTTTTACTCTATCTTGGCCAGAGATTGAAGTATCTCTTCATTAAAAGTTGAAGTGAATAAACGTTATAAGAGTTAAGCTGAATCCGGACTCATTCAGCTCTGTCTCAGAGACTGGAGTAGGGATACTATGGGCCTCTATTTCCCTCATTGGCAAAGAGCCTCCAGAAAAGGGCCTCATCCAAAGGGGAGGGGACAGAGCTGAGGTGAACCTGCCTGGCTTAGGGTCAAGGGGCCACAGTAGGAGGGGATCAGATGCTGATTGTTCTATAGCCCTGTCCCATGGAATAGGAAGAGAGGACTGTAGTGAAAGTATGAGAAGACCTTGTAAGTTCATACTCCCCAAAATATCTATGGGATACTGAAAACGCAGTGTGGCATGAGCACGTAAGGAGAGGCAGCCAGAATGGCTGGTGCCTGGCACTGGTGCTCATAGAAGAAAAAAGAAGAGGACAGTATCCACTTCCTCTCAGCCCTGTTTCGGTAGAGATTTGTGGTAGCTGGAGCTTCTATTAAAGGGCCAAGGTCAAAGCATGAAGCGAGATTTGGGGAAGCAAAAATGGCCTCTGACAGAAAAGTTCCACATAGTGTGTGTGTACATACACAGGGCAACCAGGAGAGGGGTGGGGGGCAACACGATCGTGGGAACCGCAGGGTAGTGTGGCTGCTTTCAGTAACTGCATTTTCAAAGACTTTAGCTACCAAAGTGACCCACTCTTTCCAGACATGAGATCTGGTCTTTCTGTGGTGCTGAGGTCTGTGTTTGTCTCTAATGACTACATCTTTGCCCTGGGCAGCCTACAGGTGGGCCTCCCCAGCGGAATAAACAGGGTCAGGGCTGAAAGCCCAAAGCTCTCACGGTGCTTCCTCAGAGGTTTGTTTTTACCACTTGCCAAAAACGATTGAAGGAGTCTTAAAACAGGTGGGAAAAACTTACATTGAGTTCTTTATCGGGAAGCTCTGAAACCCACTTGTCAAAGGTCTATCCCAAGGCATAATTAAGTGAATGGAAAAGGACCAGTCTTAGGCACAGCACAAAAATAGCTGAACGTCTGTTAAATTCTGCAGCTTAGGTTGAGACAAAGACTGTGAACCTTCTTGAATGTCGGTGGAAGTAGATCAAAAGGGAAATGTGTGCTAGGCCTTTACATGAATACCGTTTTTCCAAATAGGAAATATCCCATTCTTGGACCATATTGCACAGCAAAAGTGGGTGGCCCTGGGCAGCACTGAGTAATAAAGTAGTATTCAACTGAGAGTTCTAGGTGAAAGGAAAAACTTAGAGAAACCCTGAGTAGCCGCTTTTACAATAAAATAATCCAACCGTAGTAGACCATAATGATCCAGGCGGCACTCACCAAGAGAAGGGAGTTGGTGGTTTGGCCTGTGGTGACCATGCTGATCTCACTGTCTGCCATACTTGGCTAGCAGTTAGTAATCTCAGCTTTTTTCCCTTCAGTTTCACTCATGTGAGTTATTTCTCATCAGACCACGGTAAATTCCATCAGAAGCCACACAGCAGTATTTCATGTTTACCAGCTAGAAGAACACCAACAGTGCTAGCCCACTACTCAAGAGTGGTAACACTTTCTAAATTTACCCTTACACTGAAGTTTCTACTGTGGCCTAACTCAGCAAGCTTCACTTAGGACAGACTCTCTAGCCCGGAGCTAAAGTTCACTTAAAACTCGATGAGCCTAGTGCCCACCAATCCTGCCAGCTATCTCTTTGCACCCTCTTCTTTTAGAACTTAAAAAAAAAAAAAAAACAGTAAATTTGTTCCTTCATTCATCTATCCATCCACCCATCCACTCATCCATTCAACTAATGAATATTGGTGCCTACAATGGGCCCAGTTCTCTGATGGAGCTACACAGATAACATGGACAACAATAGCGATAAGGAGAGAGATGGCACCAAAATGGCAACATAGGAGCCCCCAAGCTCTATCCCTGCACAGAGACCAGTAATTAGACAGCTAGCCGTGAAGAAAAATAGCTCTGGGAGAGCTCTGGATTCCACTTAGAAATTTTCGCACATAGTGGAACAAAAACCCTGAGAATAAATGCACAAGAAGAGAAGAAAATTAGTTGCATCTTGCCTGCATCATCCCATCCCTCAAGCTGGCACTCCTTAGCGCCAAGAGGGAACTTCCCAGATAGAAAGAATTCTCCTTTCTAGGAAAGGAACAGTCAGGTGAGCAGCTTCTCCAGCCTTTCTGGGTGCCACACAAAGGATCTGCTTAGGTTTCACCCCACAGACAGGAAAAGCTGAGATGTACGGAGATGGCTAGGAGCAAAAAGAAAAGTGGTCATAGAGTGGCAGGCATCACAGTTCACAGTGACCTGCTCTGTAGACAAACCCAGCAAGGAGCCTTTGCCACTGAAGAATCAATCGCTAACACAGCTGCCAGACCCCCTGCAGATTGCACCAGCTTTTGCCCTATAGGTATCTGTGCTTGCTGATGCCAGCTGCCTGAGTCCCTCCCTGATCCATCACCTTCCTCAACCCCATATCCCATCTTCCTCCAGAGCCTGGGAACTGCACTGGCAGCTAGCTCAGGCCTCTGAGGCTGCACCAGTGTGAAACACCAGCTTAGACCCCTGCGGATGACCCCCTACTGTTGAGCGTGCACTCAGAGCCAGCCCCTCCAGCTCACTTTTATGCTGCCAGCCTGACATCCATCACTAGCCTTCACCCAGCTGCACACCTGGGGCATTTGTACAGCCACTAGGAGAGCATGCTGACAGCTAGGGCTCCCATAGCTCCTTGTGGGCCCAGATCAGGCCCTGTCTTATGTCACTGGCCTGAACGACTGTACTTACCTATAGCTAGAGTTCCTCCAGCTGTGCACCTGTGCACCTCCAGCCCAATCCCCTTCACCGTGCAGTTCACACACCCAGGGGAGGACTGTACAGCCATGGGAGAGCATGCTGATAGCCAGGGCTCCAGTAGCTGCCAGTGAGCTTCTAGTTGTCCCTGACCCTTGCTGCCTACACTGGCCCCCACCACGTTGTGTGTGCCTGCAACTGCCACCTGCCATGATGTAGGCGCCTGCAGCTGCCCCTACAGCCAAGTGTGTGCGTACTACCGCCTACTACCGCCACTGCCTGCCCTGGTCCCTAGCTGCTGGATCTGCAGACACCACTGAGGACCCCAGCAGCTCTTGCAACCACTGCAGACTCCCCACAGTCCTTGCCAAGGACATACCGTTGTTGACGCTGGGAACCCCAGTGGCCTGAGCTGAAGAGACATAATGCCCCTGATGGACCTGTGTGCTGCCACGTGCCCCCAGACTTGGCACCCCTAGACCTGACATCACAGCATGCTCCAGTGTGCACCCACCCACAGGTGAAGGTCTTTCCTTACCAAAGTCAGTCCACAAAGTCTGGAAGAGGCAACTGCTTCTTTAAATGCACAGACACCTAAACAAGGCTACCAGAATCATGAAGACTCAGAAAAACATGACTCCATCAAAGGAATACAGTAAACCTACAGGAACTGGCCCCGAAGAGATGGAGTTCCAGGAACTGCCTGATGAAGAATTCAAAATAGTATTTCTACAGATGCTCAACGAGTCAAAAGAGAACACGGATTAAAAATTTAATGATAGGGGAGGACCTTCAAGATGGTAGAGGAGTAAGATGTGGAGATCACCTTCCTCCCCACAAATACATCAGAAATACATCTACATGTGGAACAGCTACTACAGCACACCTACTGAACGCTGGCAGAAGACCTCAGACCTCCCAAAAGGCAAGAAACCCCCCACGTACCTGGGTAGGGCAAAAGAAAAAAAGAAAAAATGGAGACAGAAGAACAGGGACAGGACCTGCACCAGTGGGAGGGAGCTGTGAAGGAGGAAAGGTTTCCACACACTAGGAAGCCCCTTCATGGGCGGAGACTGCGGGTGGCAGAGCGGGGGAGCTTAGGAGCCACTGAGGAAAGCACAGCCACAGGGGTGCGGAGGGCAAAGCGGAGAGATTCCCGCACAGAGGATCGGTGCTGACCAGCACTCACCAGCCCAAGAGGCTTGTCTGCTCACCCGCCGGGGCAGGAGGGGCTGGGAGCTGAGGCTCGGGCTTCGGTCAGAGCGCAGGGAGAGGACTGGCGGTGTGAACACAGCCCGAAGGGGGCTAGTGCACCATGGCTAGCCGGGAGGGAGTCTGGGAAAAACTTTGGACCTGCCTAAGAGGCAAGAGACCATTGTTTAGGGGTGCACGAGGAGAGGGGATTCAGAGCACCGCCTAAACGAGCTCCACAGTCGGGCACGAGCCCCACCTATCAGCGTGCACACCAGAGATGGGCATGAGATGCTAAGGCTGCTGCTGCAGCCACCAAGAAGCCTGTGTGCAAGCACAGGTCACTATCCACACCTCCCCTACCAGGAGCCTGTGCAGCCCGCCACTGCCAGGGTCCCGGGATCCAGGGACAACTTCCCTGGGAGAACACATGGCATGCCTCAGGCTAGTGCAACGTCACACCGGCCTCTGCCGCCCCAGGCTCGCCCCGCATCCGTGCCCCTCCCTCCCCCAAGCCTGAGTGAGCCAGAGCCCCCTGATCAGCTGCTCCTTTAACCCCGTCCTGTCTGAGCGAAGAACAGATGCCCTCGGGCAACCTACATGCAGAGGCGGGTCCAAATCCAAAGCTGGGCCCCAGGAGCTGTGCGAACAAAGAAGAGAAAAGGAAATCTCTCCCAGCAGCCTCAGGAGCAGCGGATTAAAGCTCCACAATCAACTTGATGTACCCTGCATCTGTGGAATACCTGAATACACAACGAATCATCCCAAAATTGAGGCAGTGGACTTTGGGAGCAACTGTAGACTTGGGGATTGCTGTATGTGACTGACTAGTTTCTGATTTATATGTTGATCTTAGTTTAGTTTTTAGCGCTTGTTATCATTGGTGGATTTGTTTATTGGTTCGGTTGCTCTGTTTTTTTTTTAATACTTTTTTATATTTTTATTTTAATAATTTTAAAATTTAATTTAATAACTTTACTTATTTTTTCTTCCTTCCTTCCTTCCTTATGTCCTTCCTTCCTTTCTTTTTTTTTCTCTCTTTTCTTCTGAGCCATGTGGCTGACAGAGTTTCAGTGCTCCAGCCAGGTGTCAAGCCTGAGCCTCTGAGGTGGGAGAGCTGAGTTCAGGACATTGGACCACCAGAGACCTCCCAGCTCCACATAATATCAGTTGACGAGAGCTCTCCCAGAGATCTCTGTCTCAATGCTAAGACCCAGCTCTACTCAACGACCAGCAAGCTCCAGTGCTGGACACCCCATGACAAACAACTAGCAAGACAGGAACACAACCCCACCCATTAATAGAGAGGCTGCCTAAAATCATACTAAGTTCACAGACACCCCAAAACACACCACCAGACTCAGTCCTGCCCATCAGAAAAAACAGATCCAGCCTTACCCACCAGAACACAGACACAGTCCCTTCTTCCAGGAAGCCTACATAACCCACTGAACCAACCTTACGCACTGGAGGCAGACACCAAAAACAACGGGAACTACTCAGCCTGTGAAAAGGAGACCCCAAACACAGTAAGTTAAGCAAAATGAGAAGACAGAGAAATACACAGCAGATGAAGGAACAAGGTAAAAACCCACCAAACCAAACAAATGAAGAGGAAATAGGCAGTCTACCTGAAAAAGAATTTAGAGTAATGATAGTAAAGTTGAACCAAAATCTTGGAAATAGAATAGACAAAATGCAAGAAACATTTAACAAGGACCTAGAAGAACTAAAGAGGAAACAAGCAACAATGAACAACACAATAAATGAAATGTAAAATTATCTAGAAGGAATCAATAGCAGAATAACTGAGGCAGAAGAATGGATAAGTGACCTGGAAGATGAAATAGTGGAAATAACTACCGCAGAGCAGAATAAAGAAAAAAAAATGAAAAGAATTGAGGACAGTCTCAGAGACCTCTGGGACAACATTAAATGCACCAACATTCGAATTATAGGGGTCCCAGAAGAAGAGAAAAAGAAAGGGACTGAAAAAATATTTGAAGAGATTATAGTTGGAAACTTCCCTAATACGGAAAAGGAAATAGTCAATCAAGTCCAGGAAGTGCAGAGAGTCCCGTACAGGATAAATCCAAGGAGAAACATGCCAAGACACATATTAATCAAACTATCAAAAATTAAATACAAAGAAAAAATAATAAAAGCAGCAAAGGAAAAGCAACAAATAACATACAAGGGACTCCCCATAAGGTTAATGGCTGATCTTTCAGCAGAAACTCTGCAAGCCAGAAGGGACTGGCAGGATATATTTAAAATGATGAAACAGAAAAACCTGCAGCCAAGATTACTCTACCCAGCAAGGATCTCATTCAGTTTCAACGGAGAAATTAAAACCTTTACAGACAAGCAAGAGCTAAGAGAATTTAGCACCACCAAGCCAGCTTTACAACAAATGCTAAAGGAACTTCTTTACGCAGGAAACACAAGAGAAGGAAAAGACCTACAAAAACAAACCCAAAACAATTAAGAAAATGGGAACATACATATCAATAATAACCTTAAATGTAAATTGATTAAATGCTCCAACCAAAAGACACAGACTCGCTGAATGGATACAAAAACAAGACCCATATATATGCTGTCTAAAAGAGACCCACTTCAGACCTAGGGACACATACAGACTGAAAGTGAGGGGATGGAAAAAGATATTCCATGCAAATGGAAATCAAAAGAAAGCTGGAGTAGCAATTCTCATATCAGACAAAATAGACTTTAAAATAAGGACTATTACAAGAGACAAAGAAGGACACTATATAATGATCAATATGGATTGATCATAGGGATCAATCCAAGAAGAGGATATAATAATTGTAAATATTTATGCACCCAACATAGGAGCACCTCAATACATAAGGCAAATGCTAACAGCCATAAAAGGGGAAATCAACACAATATAGTAAGGGACTTTAACACCCCACTTTCACCAATGGACAGATCAACCAAAATGAAAAAATAAGGCAACACAAGCTTTAAATAATGCATTAAACAAAATGGATTTAATTGATATTTATAGGACATTCCATCCACAAACAACAGAATACACGTTCTTCTCAGGTGCTCATGGAACATTCTCCAGGATAGATCATATCTTGGGTCACAAATCAAGCCTTGGTAAATTTCAGAAAACTGAAATCGTAACAAGCATCTTTTCTGACCACAACGTTATGAGACTAGATATCAATTACAGGAAAAAAACCCCATAAAAAATACAAACACATGGAGGCTAAACAATACACTACTTAATAACGAAGTGATCACTGAAGAAATCAAAGAGGAAATCAAAAAATATCTAGAAACAAATGATAATGAAAACACGACGACCCAAAACCTATGGGATGCAGCAAAAGCAGTTCTAAGAGGGAAGTTTATAGCAATACAATCCTACCTCAAGAAACAAGAAACATCTCAAATAAACAACCTAACCTTACAACTAAAGCAATTAGACAAAGAAGAACAAAAAAAAACCCCAAAGTTAGCAGAAGGAAAGAAATCATAAAGATCAGATCAGAAATAAATGAAAAAGAAATGAAGGAAACGATAGCAGACATCAATAAAACTAAAAGCTGGTTCTTTGAGAACATAAACAAAATTGATAAACCATTAGCCAGACTCATCAAGAAAAAAAGCGAGAAAAATCAACAGAACTACAAATGTACAAGGAGACGTAACAACTGACACTGCAGAAACAGAAAGGATCATGAGAGATTACTACAAGCAACTATATGCCAATAAAATGGACAACCTGAAAGAAATGGACAAATTCTTAGAAAAGCACAACCTCCCGAGACTGAACCAGGAAGAAATAGAAAATATAAACACCAATCACAAGCACTGAAATTGAAACTGTGATTAAAAAACTTCCAACAAACAAAAGCCCAGGACCAGATGGCTTTACAGGCCAATTCTATCAAACATTTAGAGAAGAGCTAACACCTATCCTTCTCAAACTCTTCCAAAATATAGCAGAGGAGGAACACTCCCAAACTCATTCTACGAGGCCACCATCATCCTGATACCAAAACCAGACAAAGATGTGACGGAAAAAAAACCCCAAAAACTAAAGGCCAGTATCACTGATGAACAGAGATGTAAAAATCCTTAACAAAATATTAGCGAACAGAATCCAATAGCACATTAAAAGGATCACACACCATGATCAAGTGGGGTTTATCCCAGGAATGCAAGGATTCTTCAATATACGCAAATCAATCAATGGGATACACCATATTAACAAACTGAAGGATAAAAACCAGATCATAATCTCAATAGATGCAGAGAAAGCTGTTGACAAAATTCAAGTCCCATTTATGATAAAAACTCTCCAGAAAGCAGGCATAGACGGAACTTACCTCAACATAATAAAGGTCATATATGACACACCCACAGCCAACATCGTTCTCAATGGTGAAAAACTGAAACCATTTCCACTAAGATCCGGAACAAGACAAGGTTGCCCACTCTCACCACTATTATTCAACATAGTTTTGGAAGTTTTAGCCATGGAAATCAGAGTAGAAAAAGAAATAAAAGGAATACAAATCGGAAAAGAAGTGAAACTGTCACTGTTTGCAGATGACATAATACTATACGTACAGAATCCTAAAGATGCTAACAGAAAACTGCTAGATTATAATTAATGAATTTGGTAAAGTAGCAGGATACAAAATTAATGCACAGAAATCTCTTGCATCCCTGTACACTAATGATGAAAAATCTGAAAGAGAAATTAAAGAAACACTCCCATTTACCATTGCAAGAAAAAGAATAAAACACCTAGGAATAAACCTACCTAAGGAGAAAAAAGACCTGTATGCAGAAAATTATAAGATACTGATGAAAGAAATTAAAGATGATACCAACAGATAGAGAGATATACCATGTTCTTGGATTAGAAGAATGAATATTGTGAAAATGACTATACTACCCAAAGCAATCCACAGATTCAATGCAATCCCTATCAAATTACCAATGGCATTTTTTACGGAACTGGAACAAATCATCTTAAAATTTGTATGGAGACACAAAAGACCCCAGGAATCAGACTCCCTGACTTCAGACTATACTACAAAGCTACAGTAATCAAGGCAATATGGTACTGGCACAAAAACAGAAACATAGATCAGTGGAACAAGATAGAAAGCCCAGAGATAAACCCACGCACCTATTGTCAACTAATCTATGACAAAGGAGGCAAAGATATACAATGGAGAAAAGACAGTCTCTTCAATGAGTGGTGCTGGGAAAACTGGACAGCTACATGGAAAAGAATGAAATTAGAACACTCCCTAACACCATACACAAAAATAAACTCAAAATGGATTAGAGACCTAAATGTAAGACTGGACACTAAAACTCTTAGAGAAAACATAGGAAGAATACTCTTTGACATAAATCACAGCAAGACATTTTTTGATCCACCCCCTAGAGTAATGGAAATTAAAACAAAAATAAACAAATGGGACCTAATGAAACTTAAAAGCTTTTGCAAAGCAAAGGAAACTACAAACAAGACACAATGACAACCCTGAGAATGGGAGAAAATATTTGCAAAAGAATGAACGGACAAAGGATTAATCTCCAAAATATATAAACAGATCATGCAGTTCAACATTAAAAAAACAAACAACCGGGCTTCCCTGGTGGTGCAGTGGTTGAGAGTCCGCCTGCCGATGCAGGGGACACGGGTTCGTGCCCCGGTCTAGGAAGATCCCACATGCCGCGGAGCGGCTGGGCCCGTGAGCCATGGCCGCTGAGCCTGCGTGTCCAGAGCCTGTGCTCCATGGCGGGAGGGGCCACAGCGGTGAGAGGCCCATGTACCGCAAAACAAACAAACAAACAAACAACCCAATCAAAAGATGGGCAGAAGACCTAAATAGACATTTCTCCAAAGAAGACATACAGATGACCCAGAAGCACATGAAAACCTGCTCAACATCACTAATTATTAGGGAAATGCAAATCAAAACTACAATGAGGTATCACCTCACACCAGTTAGAATGGGAATCATCAGAAAATCTACAGAGAACAAATGCTGGAGAGGGTGCGGAGAAAAGGGCACCCTCTTGCACTGTTGGTGGGAATGTAAATTGATATAGCCGGTATGGAGAACAGTATGGCGGTTCCTTAAAAAACTAAAAATAGAACTACCATATGACCCAGCAATCCCACTACTGGGCATATACCCAGAGAAAACCATAATTCAAAAAGACACACGGACCCCAATGTTCATTGCAGCGCTATTTACAATAGCCAGGTCATGGAAGCAACCTAAATGTCCACTGACAGAGGAATGGATAAAGAAGATGTGATACATATATACAATGGAGTATTACTCAGCCATAAAAAGGAATGAAATTGGGTCATTTGTAGGGATGTGGATGGATCCAGAAACTGTCATACAGAGTGAACTAAGTCAGAAAGAGAAAAACAAATATCGTATATTAACACATATATGTGGAACCTAGAAAAATGGTACAGATGAACCGGTTTGTAGGGCAGAAATAGAGACACAGATGTAGAGAACAAACGTATGGACACCAAGGGGGGAAAGTGGCGGGGTAGGGGTGGTGGTGGGATGAAGTGGAAGATTGGGATTGACACGTATACACTAATATGTATAAAATGGATAATTAATAGGAACCTGCTGTATAAAAATATAATAAAATAAAATTCAAAGAAAAAAGAAACAAACCTATCCCCCTCCCAGGAGTTAATGATTAAATTTTTGCTTGCTTAGTGGGTTTTTTTTTGTTTTGGTAGTATAACCAGTTTATCCCCAAATTCTGACAGAGCTGTAAAACTTTTCTCAGTATATTTATTTATAAATATTAGACATTCTATTACCTTCATTTTTTGAGGAGGGGTTGTGAGGGAGTCATCCCTCCTGAGCTGGTGATCTCTAATCTTACACTAAACAAGGTGTTGCCATAGAATTTCATTTCATCATCATCTCAGGAATTCCCTTTGCCTTTCTTCTATGTTAATTCTGTCCCTTTTTTTCCCTATGAGTGCTTTATTGTTGGTTTAAGCCTGCTTGCTTTTGTGAGACCTACCTAAACAGTGGTTTCCAGAGGCAGAGGGCACATGGAAGGAGAGAAGGAAATAGGGAGTAAAGTTGGGGATGGCTTAGAGAAAGCATTCCCATAAGGAAATGTGAAGATAGCACCCTGGGGTAATGCAAGAATACTGTGTGCTTCTGCTCTTCCTGAGACAGCAATAAGCTTCAATCATACTGAACTGGAAAGGTGAGGGTCTTAAGATAAATCTTTACATTCTTCCATGCACATAATAGGCTTAGATCTCTAATACAGAACATACAAAAAACAAGCATTAAAGAAATTGTACTTCGCCATATTGACAGAAGAGGGCATCACTAAACTAAGAATCTTGTAAACTATCACAAAGTTGCAAAAACAACTGAAGAAAATGGAATAAATCTATGCGAAGCTACTTAGAAAGACAGAGAGAATCAAACATCTCAAGCAATGAAACTCCTCCACCATTCCAAGAAAGATAAAAAACAAAACAACAGGTGGATAGCTAGTGGGAAGCAGCCACATAAGCACAGGGAGATCAGCTCGGTGCTTTGTGACCCCCTGGAAGGGTGGGATAGGGAGGGTGGGAGGGAGGGAGACGCAAGAGGGAAGAGATATGGGAACATATGTATATGTATAACTGATTCACTTTGTTATAAAGCAGAAACTAGCACACCATTGTAAAGCAATTATACCCCAATAAAGATGTTAAAAAACAAACACACAAAAAACCCAAACAACCATGAAGTGAAAGAAAATTGCAACACCATGCAATTTTCTAAATAACCCTAAAACGAGTATTTGGAAATAAGAAAAGCTATCTTCAATCAGAAATTAAAAACATAAATGGATTTGGAAAAAAATAGGAAGATATTTTAAAAAGTTACTTGAACTCAAGGAATAAATAGAACAAGAAGAAAAATTATCTTAAAATTGAAAAGTAAATTTTAAGCATTTGTTTCCTAAGGCTGCCTTAACAAATCACCACAAACTGGGTGACTTAAAACAATAGCAATTGGTTCTCTCACAGTTCTGGAGGCCAGAAGTCTGAAATCAAGGTGTCAGCAGGGCTGGTTTCTCCTGGAAGTGCTCTCCTAGTTTTCATCCCTCTCTCCTAGCTTCTGGTGACTGCCAGAAGTCCTTGATGTTCTTTGTTTATATATGCATTATTCTAATCTCCACCTCCATCTTCATATTGCCCTCTTTTCTAAATGTCTTCTCTCCCTTCCCTTCTCTTCTCTTCTAGGGACAATTGCCATTGGAATTCGGGCCCACCCAGCTAAGCTAGGATGATCTCATCTCAAGATCCTTAACTTAATTACATTTGCAAAACCCCCTTTTCCAAATAAAGTCACATTAATGGGTTTGAAGTGGACATATCTTTTGGGAGGCCGACATTTAACTCACTACAGCACCCAAGGGAGAATGGACTCAAACGGAAATTTAACAAGCAGCACCGAAGAAAGACAAATAATCAGCCAAGAAAAGGAAATAAGATAAAGTAAAAAGAGTCAGGAAGGAAATGATTGACACAGAAGACAGGCAATGCAATTTAGATATAACTGGAGCCCTTGAAGAAGAATTATAAAACAATGGAACTATTATTTAAAATTATAGTTGAAGAAAACGTCCCAGAAATAAAACATGAATCTACAAATTGAAAGGATTTGCTATATAGATAAGAAAGTTAATCTGAAATGGTCAACTCCAAGATAACCTAATAAAACAATCTCATTCCTTCATTGTACATGTCTATTTTTTCACCAAGCCCACACTGGCTTGATTACTATAGTTTTATCATAAGTATCAAAATCAGGTAGTACAGAGTTCTTCAACATTGCTGTTTTTTTCAAAGCTGTTTTGGGTATTCTAGGTCCTTTGTATTTCCATATAAATTTTAGAATCGACTTGTCTACTTCTACAAGAGAGCCTACTATGTTTCTGATTGGAATTCTGTTGAAATTATAGATCAATTTCAAAATGACAATTTAACAATATTGAATTTTCTAATCTATGAATACAGTGTATATCTCCATTTATTTAGGGCTTTGCTTTCTTTCATTGGTGTTTTGTAACTTTCAGCATATAATCCTGCACATATTTTGAGATTTATATGTAAGTTCTTCATGTTTTGGTATAATTGGTACTATTTAAAATTTTTAATTTCTAATCATTTCTACAATATATATATTCAATTGTATCTTGACAACTTCTCTTATTACTTTCTAGTATCTGTTTTGTAGGATACTTCATAGAATCTTTGGCATTTTCCATATGTAAAATCATTTCATCCATGAATAGGGATGTTTTATTTCTTCTTTTCCAATATGTATGGAATTACTTCTTCTTGCCTTACTGAACTCGTTTGATGTTAAGTAGGAGTTTTGGGAGTAGACATCCTTGCTTTGTTTCTGATCGTAGCATCAAAGAAGTCAATCTTTCACCAGTTAAGTATAAGACTGTAGGGTTTTTGAAGACTTCTTTATCACAGAGGGAATAGAAATACACTGAGTATTTTTTTTTAATCATAAATGCATATATTTTGTCTCTTACCATGTTTTTTATTTGACTCTTTTTTCTAGTTTTCATTTTTATGCTGAAATTCTCCCTCTGTTCATACATGTTGTCCACCTTGTCTGCTAGGCCCTTCAGTATATTATAGTTATTTAAGCCCAAGTTCCCAAATCTGAGTCATATATGAGTCCAGATCTGTTAATTACTTTGTTTCTTGACTATGAATTATATTTTTGTTTTTGCTTTTTGTGTTTTATGTATTTTGGTTGAAAGCCATACATTGTGAGTACGACAGTAAAGATTAAGGTAAGTATATTTATGCCTGGAATTGGGTGATCTTCTTCCACTAGGCCATACATATAGGAGGGGTTGAGTCAATGTAGTCAGGAATTGAGCTGGGGTTGGGTTTGGTTGTTCTATGTTCACTTTCAGTTCACCACTGGCATCCAATTCTAGTGTTACTTTGTTCTTATGGAGAGACAGGTTTACTTGAGCGTTTCCCTCAGTGTTCCTGCTCCACTCTCAGCTTTAGGCCTTTACTGTTTGCCTTTGCCTGCATTTCAGAGAGGAGGTCTCTCCACCCTCAGTAGTAGTTGCCTCGCTTCTTACTTACTACCAGCGCTTGGTAGGCTGGTTGGGGCAGGATGATTCTCTCTTGTCTCGCTCCCACCTCAGTCTTAGGTAGGCCCTATGTCCCTGGGTTTTGGAGGTGAGACCTTCTCAGTGATCCTGCCCTCCCCCAGTGGTAGGAGACCTATAGTAGTCTGAGCCCAGGATTTTTTTTCTTTCCCTTCCTCCAGCCACAGTTTTCCTGCCCTTAGCAGTTTAAAAGCAGTTTCTGCCTTTCCTGTAGTAGTGACTGCTCCCTTCCTTCAGGCTTGTACCTCAAGGGATGCTGTCTCCTCTAACCTCCTGCCCTGCCAATCAGTATTTTTTGTGAATAAATACCTTCTGGGAGTCCACTGAGAAAAGCTTCCAAGTAGGGACAAACTCACTTATTTCTATGGCTCCTAGGGATACCATTCTCTCGAATTATCCTACAGTCATATTCAGACTTTAGCAATTAGTTAAAAATGTTAGCTGAATTTTTCTTCTCTACTTATGATGTGGCCTCATTTTCTTCCTGTGCTTTGCCACAACTGAGTCAGTGTTTGTGTCTCTTTAGAGACTCCTGTATTTCCTCAGAGTTAAGATAACCAGTCATTCTGTAACCTTGGTTATCTAATGAGTTCAAGAAAAGCTGCAATTTTGTACACTGTCCTGCGTTTTCTAACTGTAATAATGAAAGTGATTTTTATTTTCATATTTCTATATTCTAAGCAGATGTTGGTAAGCTTTTTGTTAGTTAACCTGGCTAAAGGCTTATCAATTCTATTGATCTTTCAAAAACCTAGTTTTTAACAGTATGGAGGGTTCCTTAAAAAGCTAAAAATAGAGTTGCCATATAATCTAGCAATTCCATTCCTGGGCATATATCTGGAGAACACTCTAATTTGAAAAGATACATGCACCCCAATGTTCATAGCAGTACTATTACAATAGTAATAGTTTCCAAGATATTGTTCCAAGGCATGGAAACAACCTAAATGTTCATTGACAGATGAATGAATAAAGAAGATGTGAGATACACACACACACAATGGAATATTAACCATAAAAAAGAATGAAATAATGCCATTTACAGCTACATGGATGGACCTAGAGATTATCATACTAAGTGAAATAAGTCAGTCAGAGAAAGACAAATATTAAATGATATCTCTTCTATGTAGAATCTAACAAAAGTGATACAAATGGACTTATTACAAAGCAGAAATAGACCCACAGACAAAACAAACTTATGGTTACCAAAGGGGAAAGGGGTGGGAGGGATAAATTAGGAGTTTGGAATTAACATATACAGACTACTGTATATAAAATAGATAACCAACAAGGATCTACTGTATAGCACAGGGAACTACACTCAATATTTTGTAATAACCTATAAGGGAAAAGAATCTGAAAAAGAAAAAAATATATACATACAGAACTGAATCACTTTGCTGTACACCTGAAACTAACACAGCATTGTAAATCAACTATACTTCAATAAAAAAATTTAAAAAATAAAAAGAAAACAAACTTATGGTTACCAAAGGGGAAAGGGGGTGGGGGAGGGATAAGTTAGGAGTTTGGGATTAGCAGATACAAACTACTATACATAAAATAGATAAACAACAAGGTTCTACTGTATAGCACAGGGAACTATATTCAATATCCTGTAATAAACCATAATGGAAAAGAATATGAAAAAGAATATATATATGTATAACTGAATCACTTTGCTGTACACCAGAAACTAACACAACATTGTAAATCAACTATACTTCAATAAAATTTTTTTTTAAAAAAAGCAAAAAAACAGTAAATAGTTAAAAACAAAACACCTAGTTTTTGGTTTTGTTGATTTTTTTCTATTGATTTTCTGTTTTCAATTTCATTGATTTCTGCTCTAAATCTTATTCTTTCTTTTATTCTGCTTACTTTGGATTTAATTTGCTCTTCCTTTTCTAGTTTTCTAAGGTGGAAACGTAGATTATTGATTTTAGGTATTTCTTCCTTTTTAACATATGCATTTGAAGCTATAAAATTTCCTCTAAGCACTGCTTTTGCTGAATCCGACAAATTTTGATGAACTGTGTTGTTATATTCATTTAGTTCCAAACATTTAAAAAATTTTCTTGTGATTTCTTTTTTAACCCATGTGTTATTTAGAAGTGTGTTGTTTAATCTCCATATATTTTGGGATATCCACTAATCTGTTACTGACTTTTAGTTTAATTCCATTGTAGTCTGAAAGCATACATTGTACGATTTTTATTATTTTAAATTTGTTAAAGTGTATTTTATGGCCCAGAATGTAGTTTATCTCGGTGAATGTTTCATATGAGCTTGAGATAAATGTGTATTCTGCTGTTGTTGGATGAAGTAGTCTATAGATGTCAATTATATCCAGTATGATGATGCTGTTGAATTCAACTATGTTCTTACTGATTTTCTGCCTGCTGGATCTATCCATTTCTAATGGAGGAGTGTTAAAGTCTCCAACTATGATAGTTGATTCATCTATTTCTCATCTATCAGTTTTTGCCTTACATAGTTTGATGCTCTGTTGTTAGGTGCGTACACATTAAGGACTCTTACGTCTTCTTGGAGAATTGACCCCTTTGTCCAAATGTATTGCCCTTCTCTATTTCTGATAGTTTTCTTTGCTTTGAAGTCTGTCTGAAATTAATATAGCTTCTCCTGCTTTCTTTTGATTAATGTTAGCATGTTATATTTTTTCCATCCATTTACTTTTAATCTATATGTGTCTTTATATTTAAAGTGGGTTTCTTGTAGAAAACATATTGTTGGGTCTTGTTTTTTAATAATATACTCTGGCAATCTCTGTCTTTTAATTGGTGCATTTAGACCATTGACATTCAGAGTGATTATTGATAATAGTTGGATTAATATCTACCATATTTGTTACTGTTTCCTATTTGTTGCCCTTGTTCTTTGTTCTTATTTTTGTCTTCCAGTTATACTTCTTTTTTAACTTTTTAAGAGGTTGACTCAAGGTTTGCAATATACATTTATGACTAATGCAAATCTACTTTTGAATATCACTTAACAGTAGTGTCAGTACCTTATAACAGCAGAATAATCCTAATTCCTCCCTCCGGTTGTTTGTATCATTGTTGTCATTCATTTCACTTATATATAAGCACAACTAAGCATATTTGTGTGTGCATATATTATGTATGATATATCTGTAAGCATACGTAATTTACTACATTGTTGCTATATTATTATTTTAAACAAACTGTTATCTGTGAGGTCAATTCAGAATAAGAAAAATGAAAGTTTTTCTTTTACCTCCACTGACTGCTTCTTCAATGCTCTTCCTTTCTGTATATAGATCCAAGTTTCTGACCTACATTTTCCTTCTCACTAAAGAACTTCTTTTAACATTTCTTGCAAGGCAGATCTACTGGAAACAAATTCCCTCAATTTTTGTTTGCTTGAGAGAGTCTTTGTTTCTCCTTTACTTTTCAAGAATAATTCCATTGGGTCAGAATTCTAGGGTACAGCATTTTAGGGTGGTGGTTTTCTTCTCTCAACAATAAATATTTCACTCCATACTTTTGCTTGCACGGTTTCTGAGAAGTTGCATGTAATTCTTATTTTTATTCCTCTATAAATAAAGTATTTTTGGGACTTGCCTGGCAGTCCAGTGGTTAAGACTCTACGCTTCCACTGCAGGGGGTGCAGGTTCGATCCCTGGTCAGGGATCCCACATGCCGCACGCTGTGGCCAAAATTTAAAAGTATTTTTTCCTCCGGCTTCTTTCAGGGTTTTTTCTTTATTTTTGATTTTGTATAGTTTGAAAATGATGTGCCTAGGTATAGTATTTTTTGCATCTATCCTACTTGGTGGTATTCCCTAGGCTTCCTGGTTTGGTGCCTGACATTAATTTGGGGGAAATTCTTTTTTTTTTTTTTTTTTTTTTTGGGGGGGAAATTCTTAATCATTATTATTTCATATATTTTTTTCTGTTCGTTGTTTTTCTTCTTCTGATATTCTCATTACACGTACAGCTTTTATAGTTGTCTCACAGTCCTTGGATATTGTTCTAGCTTTTTTTTTTGTCTTTTTGCTTTTCAGTTTTGGAGTTCTCTTTTGATATATGCTCAAGCTCAGAGATTCTTTCCTTACTTAGCTGTGTCCAGTTTACTAATAAGCCCACCAAAAGCATTCTTCATTTCTGTCACAGTGTTTTTGATTGTTAGCATTTATTTCTTAGGGTTTCCATCACTCTGCTACATTGCCCATCTTTTTTTTTTTGTAAAAACATGATGCAATTGTCTTCTAAATTACAGTGTTTATAAGATAGCTACCAAACTTGTTTCTGTTTTTTTAAATAAATTTATTTTTGGCTGTGTTGGGTCTTTGTTGCAGTGTGCAGACTTCTCATTGCAGTGGCTTCTCTTGAGGCAGAGCACCGGCTCTAGGTGCGTGGGCTCAGTAGTTGTGGCTCACGGGCTCTAGAGCAGATTCAGTAGTTGTGCCGCAGAGGCTTAGTTGCTCCGCAGCATGTGGGATCTTCCCAGACCAGGGCTTGAACCCGTGTCCCCTGCATTGGCAGATGGATTCTTAACCACTGCGCCACCAGGTAAGTCCCTGCCCATCTCTTCTTACACGCTGTCTACTTTATCCTTTACAGCCCTTAGCATATTATTCATAATTATTTTAAATTCCCTGGGCTGATAATTCCAACATTCCTGCCATGACTGGGTCTGATGCTTGCTCTGTCTCTTTAAACTGTGTTTTTTTGCATTTTAATATACCTTGTAATTTTTCTCAATAGCTGAATGTGATATACTGGTTAAAAGGAACTGCTAGGGCTTCCCTGGTGGCGCAGTGGTTGACAGTCCGCCTGCCGATGCAGGGGACACGGGTTCGTGCCCCAGTCCGGGAGGATCCCACATGCCGCGGAGCGGCTGGGCCCGTGAGCCGTGGCCGCTGAGCCTGCGCGTCCGGAGCCTGTGCTCCGCAACGGGAGAGGTCACAGCAGTGAGAGGGCCACGTACCGCAAAAAAAAAAAAAAAAAAAAAAGGAACTGCTATAAATAGGCCTTTAGAAATGTGGTGATAAGGTGTGGGGGAAGGGGAAGCATTTATAGTCCTATGATTATGTCTCAGTTGTTTAGTGGGTCTGTACCTCTGGACTGCGAACTTCACAGGGTTTCTCAGTTTCTCTTCTCCCCCCTTTAGGTGGAACAAGAAGGCTAGAGTGGGCTGGAATAGTATACTTTCCCTCCCCTGAGACAGTTAGGTCTGATAAAACCCTAGCAGGCTAGGTTCTGGTTAACTAGTTTCTTCTGAGGGCAGGCCTTGTTACAAAGAACAGAGTGCTCTGGCATATTTTGAAATGATTTCTTTCCCCTTCCCCTGAGGGAAGTGTAAGGAGACTTTTCTCCAATATTTATCGTGAAAATCTGGTCAAGCTCCTAGATGTAAACTCACAAAACTGTGCCCGCCCCTAACCATCCACCCCTCCCCGCAAGACTTGGTATCTCTGGTGTTTTTAACTCTCAGAGTTATCCACACTGAGCCTCTAGTAATTTGTCAAATTACAGTTCATATATTCCTACTCTTGTACTAGTTGCCATGGTGTTTTCCACTTGTGGGAGGTTTCTGCTCAGGCAAGCCATGACTCCCTGTATTCATCTGTCTGTCCAATCCTGGGAGCAAACATTTGCCCTGTGTCCAACCTCCTCTTACAGATCCAAGAGGAGTTGTGAATTTTTCAGTATGTTAAGCTTTTTGCTTATTGTTGGGACAAAGTGGTGACTTCCAAGCTCATTATTACACAACTGGGACCAGAATTCTGTGAGTTTTTAATATATTTAATTATAGATCTAAGACTTAAAGTCTGAGTTGAGAATAATAATATATGTTTTGACAAATTAGAAATAATGCATTTAAAAATGGAAGTTTCAAGAAGAGATAAAGATGAAATTAGATCCTACCTATTACACAGACACTGTGTAGGAGTTCAGAGGTACTACTGAAAAGGAACACTGGAAGGTAAAAAGTTAAATAAAACCACAGCTAACATCATACTCAATAGTGAAAAGCTGAAAGCATTTCCTCTAGGATTGGCAACAGGACAAGGATGCCCACTCTTGCTACTTTTATTCAAAATAGTATTGGAAATCCTGGCCACAGTGGTTGGACAAGAAATAGAAAAGGAAGGAACCCAAACTGGAAGGGAGGAGGTAAGGCTGCCACTGTTTGCAGATGACATGATACTATACTTGGAAAATCCTAAAGACACCACCAGAAAACTACTAGACCTCATCAATGAATTCAGTAAGGTTGCAGGATACCAAATTAACATACAGAAATCTGTTTCATTTCTATGTACTAACAACAAACTATCAGAAAGATAAATTAAGGAAACAATTCCACTTACCATCAGGTCAAAAGAATAAAATACCTAGGAATAAACCTACCTTAGGAGGTAAAAGGCCTGTACTTAGAAAACTCTAAGACACTGATGAAAGAAATGGAGGATGACACAAACAGATGGAAAGATATACCATGTTCTTGGGCTGGAAGAATTAATATTGTTAAAATGACCATACTACCCAAAGGCAATCTATAGATTCAATGCAATTTCTATCAAAATGCCAATGGCATTTTTCACAGAACTAGAACAAAAAATTTTTAAATTTGTATGGAAACACAAAAGACCCTGAATAGCCAAAACAATCTTGAGAAAGAACAGAGCTGGAGTAATCATGCTCCCTGGCTTCAGATTATACTACAAAGCTACAGTAATCAAAACAGTATGGTACTGTTACAAAAATGGACACACAGATCAATGGAACAGGAGAGAAAGCCCAGAAATAGGCACACACACTCATGGTCAATTAATCTACAACAAAGGAGGCAAGAATATACAATGGAGAAAACACAGTCTCTTCAATAAGTGGTGGTAGGAAAACTGGATAGCTACATGTAAAAATAATGAAGTTAGAACATTCTCTTAACACTATACACAAAAATAAACTCAAAATGGATTAAAGACCTAAATGTGAGACCGGAAACCATAAAACTCCTAGAGGAAAACATAGGCAGGACACTCTTTGACATAAATTGCAGCAATATTTTTTTTGGATCTGTCTCCTAAAGCAAAGGAACTAAAAGCAAAAATGAACAAATGGGACCTAATTAAACTTAAAAGCTTTTGCACATCGGAAACCATTGACAAATGAAAAGACAACCTACTGAATGTGAGAAAATATTTGCAAATGATATGACTGATTAGGAGTTAATATCCAAAGTATATAAATAGCTCATACAACTCAACATAAAACAAACAACCCAATTAAAAAATGGACAGAAGAACTGAATAGACATTTTTTCTGAAGAGGAAATGCAGATGGCCAATAGCCCCATGAAAAGATGCTTGACATCACTAATAATCAGGGAAATGCAAATCAAAACCACAATGAGATATTCACCTCACACCTGTCAGAATGGCTATCATCAGAAAGAACACAAATAATGAATATTGGAGAGGACACAGAGAAAAGGGAACCCTCCTACACTGTTGTTGGGAATATAACTTGTTGCAGCCACTGTGGAAAACAGTATGGAGGTTTTAAAAAAACCTAAAACTACAACTACCATATGACCCAACAATTCCACTCCTGGGTATATATCTGAAAAAAACAAGAACACTAATTCAAAAAGATACATGCACCCTAATGTTCATAGCAGCATTATATACAATAGTCAAGATGTGGAAGCATCCCAAGTATTCATCAACAGATGAATAATATATATTATTATTACCCAGCTATAAAAAAGAATGAAATTTTGCCATTTGCATCAACATAGATGGACATGGATAATATTATGCAAAGTGAAATAAGTCAGAGAAAGACAAATAGTGAATTATATCACTTATATGTAGAATCTAAAAAATAAACTAGTGAATAAAACAAAAAAGCAGCAGACTCACAGATACAGAGAAAAAACTAGTGGTTATCAGTAGGGGGAGGGGCAAGATAGTGGCAGGGGATTAAGTGGTAGAAACTACTATGTATAAAATAAAAAGCTTCCATGTTTTGGCTATTGTAAATAATGTCGCTATGAACAATGGGGTATCATTTCAAATTAGAGTTTTCATTTTTATTTTCTTCAGATAAATATGCAGGAATTGCTGAAACATACAGTAATTCTATTTTTAATTTTTTGAGGAAACTCCATACTGTTTTCCACAGTGGCTGCACCAATTTTCATTCCCACCAACAGTGCATTAGTGTTCTCTTTTCTCCACATCTTCATCAACACTTATTTGTCTTTTTGATAATAGCCCTTCTTACAGATGTGATGTGATATCTCATTGGATTTTTTCTTTCTTCTGTTCAGCTTGGGTGATATCCACTACTCTGCCTTCCAGTTTGCTGATCCATCCTCTGTATCATTTTATCTATTGTTGATTCCTTCTAGTGTATTTTTATTTATTTATTTAAATAAATTAATATTTATTTATTTACTTATTTTTGGCTGCATTGGGTCTTTGTTGCTGCGTGCAGGCTTTCTCTAGTTGCAGTGAGCGGGGGCTACTCTTCGTTGCAGTGCGCAGGCTTCTCGTTGCAGTGGCTTCTCTCGTGGAGCACAGGCTCTAGGTGCACAGGCTTCAGTAGTTGTGGCACATGGGTTCAGTAGTTGTGGCACACAGGCTCTAGAGTGCAGGCTCAGTACTTGTGGCTCACGGGCTCAGCTGCTCCGAGGCATGTGGGATCTTCCCAGACCAGGGCTCGAACCCATGTCCCCTGCATTGGTAGGCGGATTCTTAACCACTGTGCCACCAGGGAATTCCCTCTAGTGTATTTTTAATTTCAGTTATTGTATTCTTCAGCTGTGTTTGGTTCTTATTTATATTTTCTAACTCTTTATTAAAATCCTGTGTCTATTCTTCTCTTAAGTTTGATGATTATCTTTGTGATCATTACGTTGAACTCTTATTGGGTATCTCTACTTCACTTAGTTCTTTTTCCAGGGTTTTATCTTGTTTGAAACATATTTCTCTATCTCCTCATTTTGCCTAATTCTCTATGTTTATTTCTATGTATTAGGTAGGTCAGTTACATCTCCTTGATCTTGGAGAAGTGGCCTTATGTAGGAGACATCCTATGGGGTCCTGCAGCACACTCCCCTCTGGTCACCAGAGCTAAACACTCAAGGGCTATCATATTATCCAACTTTCCCTAATCTGATAGACGAGAAATAGTATTTCATTGTAATTTTACTTTGCATTTCTCTGAGTAAGGCTAGATATCTTTTTATATGTTTTAAGAGCCATTTTTTATTACTTTCTTGTGTATATATGTAGTCTGTTAAAACCTTTTGCCCATTTTTCTGTCATATGTGTGCTCTGGGCATCAGAACACTCCATGAAAATGAGGAACTTGGTCTGTTACAAGATCAGGGTCTCCAAAAATTAGACAAATCTGTCATTTATGAGAAGCAAAATTATTTTTAATGTGTAGATAAGGAAATCTCCCCATGAGTCTTCATAAAGATATTAGACATATGTTTATGAATATATACACATGAATTTATATTTATGTACATAAATGAATTATATTAAACAAATCTATCTGTTGATCGATATATATATACACACACATACTAATTTTAGCATTTCTTAATGGAAGTTGTAGATAAGATTATTTTATTCCTGCATCACTTCAATTGTTTCTTCCTTACAGTTGTCCTTTTACTTCCTTATTGGGTGACATTTGGCTTTATGTTCAAGGGTCTTTTTGCGGTTTTAGCTCAGTTTTGTCCTAGCGATAACCACCTGCCTGGGGTGAATACCAACACGGATATAAGCCTTCTCCTGCTGCACATGTTCAATGTGGATGACACATCTTCCTATCACCTGGACCACCTTGCCAATCTGCTGACCTTCTAGTGTCCAATTCAGTGTCCTCACACAAACTGAACTTCAACATCCTTTCAGATGGGCATAAATCGAACATTGTACTTCTGTCTCAGCAACTTAGAAAGTGGGGAGGGCAATCTTCCTACCAATGTGGGAAGACACATTGAATTGCCTTTTATTTTTAGGGTTCTTGCTCTAGTCAGAAGTTACACAGGGATTAAACTTCATTTTGGCTGCTATTGTTTTAGCAATGACCACAAGAGGAAAAAAAAGCTGATAGATACTTTTATTTATCTTCCCACTCTTTTCTATGATCCTCACTAGCTCAAAATATCTGTCAAGAGGAAGAAGGCAAGTGAGGGACTGATCCTGAGGAGCAGTGGACCAGTCCTGTGCAGGCTGCAGATGTCCAACAAACCAGCAGCCGAGAGGGACGGAGCTCTCTAATGTTTCTGTTACGGTTGGTGCTGGTGTGTGACAGTTACCTCGATTTTATGGGCCTCATCAAAAGGAGAGAAGATCCTAACTGACCACAGATTCCATTAGAAGACATATGGCCTGTGCTCAAAACATAATCTGAGTTAGGAAACTTATTGTCTTGAATCTGTACGACTAAAATTTTTTTCAATTATCAGTGCCAGAGTGTAGTCAAAGCCCTTGGTGCCGCCAGAAGCCAGCCCAGACCTCCACTCAGAAAGAGGCTGTTCCAAGGTAGAGATTCTGCTGACCAGCCAGCTAAACCCAGAGCAGAGTCAGGCCACTGAAACTCAGCATTTAATGAAAAACTTACCCTTCTTATTGCCTCACAGTATACAGAGTTTTTTCCTCAATACCTTTCAAGATTCATAACCTACCAAGGAAAGTAGCCTCTAATTTTCAGATGAAATACTAAGGCTCAGAGAGGTCTGCTCCAGTTGTCCAATATGATACAACTGTTGGCAAGAGCCATGACTTCAAGATACCAGGCTCCTTGTTCTCTCCTTTTTGTTTCTGGATTTATTCTGACAAGATTCTTCCCAGCATTGTAAAGCAATTATACTCCAATAAAGATGTTAAAAAAAAAAGATTCTTCCCAGAAGCAAAGACCATTTCTACAAACAGAGTCCATGATTTCAGAACGAAGTCTGACATTTTAAAATTTGGGAGTAAAGATTTGTTCAATTAGCTAGGCTCAGGATACAGAAATACATCATTTTATACATGGATCCCTTTTTCCTCCACCACAGCTTTTCCCAACGTGATGCCTACAAGTTCATTCAACCCAGTATAACCACTACTGTAATGCATAGTCCAGCTCTTTCCTCCACTGTCCCACCACTGGGTTGTCTTTATCTACTTTGTCTTAGGTCTTTAATATTGCTCTAATTCCTGCAGACGTAGGATCTATTTTTCAAAAATTTATGCCCTAAAAAATCAATGTCCTCGGCCTTTTCATCTTCCAGTTTTATTTTCCATTTTTTCTAAGTCTACAATTATACCCACTCATGTCTTTTACATTCACCTCAGATACATTTCTGTGCTCAAGTCAGCTACACAATTACAAGGTAGAGCCTCCCATTCAATTTTGAAAATAGGGAATTCCCTTCTAATATCAGAGGAAAAGATGCTACTGACACCTTAGTACAAAGAAAAACATACCCTTCCTTTGCAAAGATGTAGCCTTGCACAAGGGCATGGCTTGGCAAGGGAAATTCTGACAGAGCTTTAGTCTCCACTAACTTCCTTGGCCAGCCATCTTTGTGTCACACCCCAATTGCACAATCATACCAGGTAGCCCTCGGTCTGGGATCCATGAAGAATATACCTTAAGGTTTTGTTTAGTGGCTGACAAGCCAAGTAGACATGGTCATCTCACAGTCTGTAATTACATCTGCAAGATTTAATACTCTCCCCAGTCTACTTAATTAGTTCCATGAGGGTAGGAACTCTGTTTTTACTCACTCCATATGCCAGCGCCTGGTACAATAGTAAGCACTCATTACTTCTTCAATCCTTTTTATAACTGTGGCTTCAATTCTTTGGGCAAAGCAGAAAGTTTACTTTATAACTCAGACATGGCCACTGCTCAACAGTTTATCTATGGCAAACATGGGGACCATTACAGAGAAGAGTGAAGATGGGCAGCCAATTCAAAAGCAGAGACTGCTAACTGTAATAGCTAGCTAAGCTAACAAATTCTGGGCTAGCACCTACAATTGCTTCTGAATACTGTCTCATTTAACTAGAGTAGCAATATAAATGACTGAATCTGTGACTGGTTCTTAACGGACCACTGTGATATTTACAATTTATCAGTTACCTCCTGTTTTTTCTAATCCCATTCTTGTGTCTTCCTCCAATCCATTTGCCATACCACAGCCAGTACGAAAACTAACCTGATTAATGTGTTTTTCAGTTCAAAATCTTTCAATGTCTTTCTTGCTTAGGAAAAAAGATAAAATTCTATCATGCTGTGCAAAGCCCTCTGTGATTTGGCCTCTACTTACCTCTGCGCGCTCATCTCAAGTCATTCTCTTTACTTTCTATGCTCTGGCCACCATCCTTTCACTTCCTTAGGCCTATGAGGCTCACTGCTGCTCAAGGCATTCACACATGCTGTTTCCTCTGTCTAAAATTCTTCTTCCCCCCACCACAATCGCCACTTACCTGACTCTTGCCTCTCCTACAGTTCTTAGCTTAACTCAAGTTCTGATTGGCATACTGAGTGCATAATATAATGTGGGTCCACCCTCTCGCCCAGTAACTCTACTTCCTAGCAGCCAATTCTTTTCTTCCATAGTTCTTATCCCATTCTGTCCCAATCTATACATCTGTATGATTTGATTAGCA
Organism: Stenella coeruleoalba; assembly: GCF_951394435.1. Lineage (NCBI taxonomy): Eukaryota > Metazoa > Chordata > Mammalia > Artiodactyla > Delphinidae > Stenella > Stenella coeruleoalba. Next base: position 64,584,193 of record NC_137150.1, read on the forward strand.
TCTATCTCTACCCGTGGACAGTAATTCCACGAAGGTCTGTTTGGCTCGCTGGTACATCCTCAGCGTTACTTAGGGGTTTGGCATATAACCTGGATTCTAGTGTTACACTGAATAAATGAAAGTACAGTTTTTAAGGATCACAGAGACATATTAACATGGGATGGGGGAAGGTAACATGAGGAAGTAAGAAGTAAAAGCAGACAAGAAAGAGCATCCCTGGCATTACAGCCAGGGCTCATCTCATCGCCATTCAGATCCCACAGCAGCTCAGGAGCAGTTCTTGAGCCGCAGTGATCTGAGTCATCCAGCAGCTATGATGGTGTCTCAGCAACAAAAGTAAGCGCCCCTTGGTTCCTGCAGTTCCTGACTTCTTCCTGCTATTCATTTCTCAGCAACACTCTTCTGCTTCTCTTGTTAACTATCCATCATGAGGAAGTTTTTTTAATCTTAAAAAAATTGTCCTTATGAAAAAAGTTAACTCATTACAGAAAAATTAAAGAAAAAAGAACACTAAAAAGCTATTATCCCATTTATCTAGAAAGAAAATAACAGCTTGATATAAAAGCCTTCTAGAAAATACATATGTACACATAGAAATTACCTTCCTATAAACTGAGACATTTACAGATACAATTTTGTAACTTCTATTCTTAATACACAAATTTTCTTGGAACTTTATAAGTTGTCACAATAACCCTTTATATTTGGAGATCTTAAATCTGTTCCAGTGTTACACTATTACAAATAATACAAGACAGAAATAGCTGGTTGAAAATAAATAGGAATCTAAAAAGAAAGTAATTCACTTCCACAAAACTTAAAATATGAACATATACATTTAAACTGGTAATGTGTTGTCAAACCACCTCATGGTATATTTATATTACTACTATTTTAAGAACCAGTACCTGTGGATATTAATTTTTAAAAAATCTAATTGTCAAAATTGTCTAACTTGCTGTCTTCTGAACTTCTTTCAAATTGTGTGCCACCACTCCACTGGAGGATCTTAGACCTCCCATTAATAAGAAATGCTAACTTCTGAGCTTAGGGTTAAGAGGCCATATAATTATTTTTAATGGATTTAGATGCAAAAAAAGTCTAGGTCTCAGATAGTGAGAGTAAATTACGGCAGCACAGTCCTCCTGCAAACAGTGCTAGAGATATGGGAGCAGTATGGATGTGCTGTGACAGAGGAAATTCTTTTCCCCAACCCTAAGGTGGCAGGGGTAGTGGTAGTGTGGAAAAATTATGGAGTCTGTCTGAGTTCACATAGCGTCTATTTGCCTGTTAACCCAGCCTTTTCACATGTGACCCAAGCTATTCTCTTGGCTTTCCTCCCATAATCATCTTGTTGCTAGATGTCTATTCTATGTCCACCATCTCCTCTAAGGTGCAGGTAGAAAGAAGGGGAAGAAACTAGGGCAAAAGGGCATATGCCCTGAGGTATCCCCTTTTAAGGGGCTTTACTAGAAACCCTTCCACACCTTTAATTACACCTCAGTGACAAGAACCGTGTCACACTGTCATCCTTATCAGTAGTGGAGGCTGGACAATGTAGGTTTTTAGCTGAGAACATTGCCACCTCCATGCAAATCAGGATTCTGTTAATAAAGAAGAAGAAAAGAGTAAAGAGGTAGTTAACTAGCAGTCTCTTATACACAGTTTTGGAAAAGATGGCTTAAGGAGACTTCTGGGAATTTCAGTTCCCAAAATAACCAAAGCAAAATGGGGGGAAATGTAAAAAGTTCTCAGTAGAACGACCTACTGGTCTGGCTACTAAAAGATAGGGTAAAAAAAACCCAAATTGATGGGCAATCCATAAATGTTATGGTCAGGAAATACCAAGAAAACTAATAGCGATTACCAACCTTACTGTCTGCTCTTCAACCCTAATACCGAAACTTCAGACAGTCCTGAAACAAATGCCCTAGAGGGGAGGCCAGTGTCCTCAGACTAGGACACTTTCCTCATTGGGAACCCTAGGGAACAGGAGGCTTTATGTACAGGTAACAGACTAGTACGTACATAGCGTGGGGTACAGAGTGGGGTGTGGTTGAGACACAAATGTTCCATGGAAACCAAGCCACAGGGACCTCTGCAGGAGTCTATAGGCTAACAGACATAACAACGGACAGGTCTGGAAACACCGAATGGGTAATAAAGAAAGGAAAGACATAACTACTATCTCTGCCCCATCTTCTCCTCTTCTCCCCATACAGAAAAAGAACCTTTAGCTACCTATCAAGTTCACCCTAGGTTGACCAAATGATGACTTTGGACAGCTACAGAGAGCATCTAGCTGACTTGGATCTATTCTGTGGATGATTTTACCATTTCTACTATAACAATTTCTACCATTTCTACTCAGAAAAATCTTGGAAGGATGCAAGGGAAGAAATCGACTGGGCTGCCACCAAACCCAATGAGAGGACCATCCCCTCCCTTGAGAACACTGGTTCTACTGGCTAGGGTTCTTGATATCACTCTCATTTGAAAGTCTTCTCAATGAAGACTTCACGGTAGTAAGACAAAGATGTGCAGTAGGACAAAAATATTTATTGATTTATTGTACTATTCCAGGTATTAGTTCCCAGTAAAGTGAATGAGTACAGGGCTCTCCTCTAGGGCTCTTGGGCTAGGAGCTCTTACCCAGTGTTGCCCAAAATTTCAATGCCAATACATACAGCTGTTAGCTGGAGCTAACTCTGCATGGAAACTTGGAAAGAAATTCAAAGAGGTATCTGGTACCCGCATTGAAGATAGTGAAGATAAATTCTAGAAGGTCTGGCTATAATACCAGTATAAATAAGGTTACAGCCAATAAGGTCCTCATTCTAGTATAATACAACAGCACTGGTTATAACAGCAGTTCTATCTTGAAGGAATGATCACACTAGACATTTCAGGTAATTCAGAACACCTGTAATAATTGGCTTTTCTCAAGAAAAGACTAAACTGCATATATCTGGCCATATGCCAAGTTATCTAATTAGTCTAGAGGCTGCATATATAGAATAATACAGATCTCAACTGTGAACATACATACTTCATTCCAGAACAACTGAAGGATGCGAAATCATGGTAAATTTCAGAACCTGGATAGTTTATGCAAAGGCTAAATTTAAAAGTGATAATGGAGGTCCTATTGCAGTTATAAGAGAAGATACATGTGGGGATGGGAGCACAATAAACTTATGAAATCTCTATCAGCTGGAACAGGGTTAACTGTAGCTGGCCATTTAACTGGAGCTGTCAGAGAAATGACCCATTCCCCAAACCCTGAGATACTTCCTGGACCCTGCTGTCCTAAGCACAGTCCCCAATCCTGTCCATATATGCTTCTCTTGAGGCTGAGCTGAAGGGAATAGGCACCAGTACTTGTAACATCAAGGATGCTCATAAAGATCTTATCTTATAACACCCATATTAAGTACCAGAAACTGGACTCCGGGTTTTGGCAAAAAGTGTACACCCACTCCTAATTCTCCTACCTATTGGATATGAGGACCAATCCAATGGCTGCATGAAAAACATAGTAGGTGCTGCTATTTGGGACTAACTAGACCAGCACTGGGAGCCACTAAATGGCTCCCTAAAATCCTTATTGGGATCCGGGACAGAATTTATAATTTCCAAAGTTTAGATTGACAAAGCAACTCAGAGATCTGTGATACAGCTACTATATATATGCAACAGTAATGCTGAAGAAATGGTAGTCATAAGATATACAGTGGTCTAAAACCACATGTCCTTAATATTATATTCTAGCTAGGAAGGAGGACCATGTGCTATTAAAAAGAAAAAATACCTATATCCCAGACAATTCCCAAAACACATGGGATTCAATAAGATATATCCATAAGGAAGTGGCTAAGCTGAGTGAATTTCATGTGGTCCTGGTTTTCCATACCTTGTGATAAAGTGGGAATTTACATTAAGGAAGTTTATTATTTGTGAACTAAATACTTCTATTTTTAAGTGATGAGACATATGAAAATAATGATGGCATCATGCTGGTCTGGAGTCATCACATTGGTCTAGACAAAAGTTGTCAACTAAGGGGTAGACTGTGGTGGGTCATGACTTGTAATTTAAAAAGTCTGTGGCTGCAAAAAGCTCTATGGAAAGCCCCCTTGTTATTTGTAGCTCTGAACTGGAGAGTTCCTACATTCTGTGTTTCAGTTTGAAGGTCTGTATTCAAAACATGAGCTTTAGGTCCAGTAATACGGTAGCTAGAGTATAGATTTACTGGTTTACCTATCAATGACATCACCCTCTAAACTGATTTTAAAAAACAGACTGAGGAGACTCAGTGCCCCTCTAACCTGGCGGGACTCCCATCCTGCACTAGTCCCATAAACCCACAGATTCAGGGCGCATCTCAGGGAGAGAAAAGATAGGCACTGGGAGCAGCACCTGTTGTCCTACCTTAAGGCATTCTCTGCTCTAACTAGCTGAGTTATAGCCTTCACCTGAGATAAGCTAATTCTTGCTACCACCAGGGTTAAATCCTGACATGTATCCTGACCCACAGCTTCCAGGGGTCATGGGCTCTTACCACAACCAACAGTTCCCCCTTTCAGGGAATCCAACGTCATCAAGTGACTGTCAAACATCCTTAAAATTCTCTAGAAATAGCTGTCAGAGTGTGTTCATTCCTACCCCAAGCCTAGCCTACAGGGATTGTTATAAATCCCAATTGCTAAGCACTGATTAGAGTACTCAAGATGAAGCATCTCACCAAATTCTTACAATCTCTGACCTCTAAAATGCCTACCAGTTTACCTTCCAAATGGTCAAATGCAGGATTAGTGTATGTCTATTTCCAATCCCCTTCAAAAGATACCTAAAGATAAACATAACAGACGCATCCTTACCCAGAAAGAATGTGCTCTGACTTGTCAGGAACAAGTTGGGAAGGGGTATTTCCTCTTTGAGAATCTTGCCTACCTCAAGGGATCAACCTGACATAGGAAAAAAAAGGGGATGTGATATACTTTGGGGGTCGGGGAGAGAGGTGGTTAAAATATCCATCAAATGCTTAGAACTTGACAGCAAATAAAGTTTGGGGCACTCCATGTGCTATCCCAGACAGAAACCTTAATAGGGATAAGAGTGTAAACCATTTATGCTTCCTAAATTTCATGTCTCCAGACTTGTGAAAGCTATGGAAAAACTAAACCTCATAGAAAGTGCCACACACTGTGAAATGGATCCTGTACTAGGCGCATCTCTGCATTTTGTGAGGCTTTCTGAAATTGTGGGAAGCATTCCTTGGAACCCACTAGTAAAAGTCAGAACATTTTGGAGTGATTAAATGTCATAAATATGCAACCCTGGGAATCTTTTCACAAGGAGAGTTTTTGTATCAAAATCATCTTGTGTGTCCCATGTGTGGATAAAGGTATAAGCTAAAAACAGAAGGTGTTTTTTTTTTTAAGGATATCAACATCCATGTATTTTTAATGTTTTGAAAAACCACAGTATTTTAAAAACCTGCTGTGCATTAATGATGTATTTTGCAGATTTCCCGTTTCTGCTAATGGTCGTTTAGGTTGTTCACATCAGGCCTACAGCTGAAAACAACTATAAAACTGGATAAAATGTATTTAAAATTATCTTTTTAAAAGCATCAAAGAGATTATAAAAGAGGAAGGAATTATCAGCACAAAGTAAAGAGAAGCCAAGAATCTAGAGAAGTAGACACGCCTGAAGCTAATCCCAGAAAATTAGAAACTCCATTCTGATGGCCTTTCAGGGTGCAGAAGGGAATAGAAAACAAAACTCTGGGTCCATGCAAGTTGGGGACTCTGACAGGAGACCTTCCCCTACAACAATATGGGTTCCAGGATCTCAGAGTGAAGGTGAACAAGAATTGGAATAACCTGGGGAGAAGTAAAACAGAATAACAATCCCTGAGTATTCTAGGAAATAGCAAACTCTGAACAGGTGGTCCCAGACTGGTAGTGCCCCTGGGTGCCTGGCAGAAGTAAATGCAAACAGTCTTTGGAGCAAAGTATTTTCATTATAGGCCTCACAATTATTCCTACAAAATAACCTTTCAAGTGCAATGACTAGCACAGAGTCAAATATACCCAGGATATAGGAAAATTAAAATTAGTGAATAAAGCAGACAACAGAAAGAGATCAACAGAAACTCTAGATGTAGGGCTCAGGATCTGTGTCTTAATAGGCCACCCAGGTTTTTCTGATATATGCTAAAGTTTGAGAATCAATGCTTTATACTTTAATCATATAAATATGCGTCCTACAAAAAAATGTATAAGTGTATTAGGTCTGGGGAAGGGCCCAAGAATTTTCATTTCTAACAAATTCCCAGATGATGCTGATGCCAGACCATCCTATGAGAACCACTGGTATAGAAAAAAGGAATTACTACACAGGACAGGATAGTGGTCACCTGTGGGGAGGAGAAGAGCTGTAATTTGGAAGCAACATGCAGAAATTTCCTGGAATGCTGGCAACTTTCTATTTCTTGATGTCAGTGGTGATTACACGGTGTAATCATTATATGTTTATATTTGAATGCACAGTGAGATCACTGGCTGTCCTTCTTCCATTCAGTCACATACGTCAAATGCCACTGCACTAATCTTACCCATCATCATCCTGCCACCCTCATTTAAAATCAATTTCTAAAGTATAAAGTGTAAAAAGTTAATAAAGTTGTGAGATGTAAATTCCTCAACTTCAGTTCCTAGTGTAATTAGCTCACAAAATTAAATTCCTACAAAACTAAAAAAACAACTATCAAACTTTTAACAAGAAAAAAGTGTACAATATAAAAAATGACCGCTTTTTTCCCTAAGTGAAAAGAAAGGGGGAACTTCCTACTTCAAAGAGGAAAAGATGCAAATACAATCATTTTTGCCTTTGTGAGAATATCAGGTTCATATATAAATGAGTGCCACTTAAGAGCTATATAAAGTCATCTAGCTCACCCCGTAGGTATAAAGAGGATATCAGTGATTACTGTCAGGCTAGGTTAAGACTTCATCCCATCCACGGTTTTAAACTATTCTTTGTTATAATAATCACTTGGTTTGAAAACCAATCATAAGTCCTCAAAGCATCCTACTCTTGCAAGAAAGTCAGAGTCCCTGCTACAGACTCATCAAAAGTTGTGGATATACCTATTGACTGTCCTACTCTATGCGCCCTCTGGATTACCAGAACTGGTTTGGAAGATTGCAGGATCTTCTAGTCATTTGTGAATCTTATAGTGTTTCTTGTGAGTTGATGATGTCCTTGTCACTTTCAAACTAAAGTTCTTTATACATACCATTCATTCGTTTTATTCTCACTTTATCATAAATGGTACTGATAAAATTTTTCAGCCTCAATTTTTTTCTATGTGGCAAGTAGCTTCCGAGTAATCTTCAATTTTGAAACTGAAAGTATTCAATTATTTATTTTTATTTTATTTATTTATTTTTTTTGCGGTATGCGGGCCTCTCACTGTTGTGGCCTCTCCCGTTGCGGAGCACAGGCTCCGGACGCGCAGGCTCAGCGGCCATGGCTCACGGGCCCAGCCGCTCCGCGGCATGTGGGATCTTCCCGGACCGGGGCACGAACCCGTGTCCCTTGCCAGGGAAGCCCGTATTCAATTATTTTATACAGAAAATACTTGACACAGAAGTAGCAATCTTCCTGCAAGTTGTTTTTTCCACATTACCAGGTTATCTGCAAAACGGGAAGTTTCCACCAAATATTTGATCACACTGGTCTGTGTAACTCATATTCCACTGACTTGTAGTAAGTTCAAGGCACCACTGTAAAATTTGCTGAATCCATTTCCTTACTTAGCATGTCCTCTTTTAGTTTTCTGCACATCTTTGTTTGGTATGTAACCTAAAATCAAAATGTTACTTAAGAGCCTTTTTTGGGCTTCCCTGGTGGCACAGTGGTTGAGAGTCCGCCTGCCGATGCAGGGGACACGGGTTCGTGCCCCGGTCCGGGAAGATCCCACATGCCGCGGAGCGGCTGGGCCCGTGAGCCATGACCGCTGAGCCTGCGCGTCTGGAGCCTGTGCTCCGCAACAGGAGAGGCCACAACAATGCGAGGCCCGCATACAGCAAAAAAAAAAAAAAAAAAAAAGTAAAAATGAACAAGTGCAATTCATGTTAATGCTTAATATATCCAAAATATCATTTCAACATGCAACTTATTTTAAACAATTGAATATTTTACTATAAAAAGTGAGACTTTGAAATCTGGAGTTCTTTGCACATTTAGAGCATATCGTATTTCAGACAGCCACCCTTCAAGTGCTCAGGAGCACCTGTAGTTTGTGGCTACAGAATTGGACGGCCCAGCTTTAGAATCTCCATCTCCAAGTCTCTTACTTCCTCTGAACCATGTCAAACAATGCAGCCTCTGCTCTCTGCATTCCCCCACACCAACCTGCACCAGCCCTTCCAGAGCACCTGTAAAAACAGTCCCAGAGCACCCACCCATCGATACATGATTAGCTGATTCCTTACCTGTTTCTCTCCTTAGGCAAGGAACCAAACGTTGTTGCCCTCAGAGGTGTAGCATTTCCACATTTTGCACATTCTTCAAAGACCCTAAAATATGAGGAGTGGAGGGTGAGCACTGGATCACAAAGGTCTCAATATTTCAACAACTCTCAGTTTAGTCAGTATAATCATCCCTCCTCTGTCTCTGGATGTCTTAGTAGCTACTGAGAGGTCTAGAGAAGAACCCTTGTAATTATATTTTTGTGTAATTGAATGTCACCAAAGAAAGCCTTTGGGAAAAGAGGAGAGTTGGTGCATATTTGGCTGGGCCCAGTGAAAAATGAAAATGGGGGCCCTTTGTTCAAAAATGAAGAATTCGAAGATTTCGACTACAGAGCATTAAAGCAAGCACAGGGCCCTCTGATCACGGTGTCCTTCTGAGCCTGGAGCCCTGTGACTGCACAGGTTGGCCCTTTACGAAGCTGGTCCTGGTTGAGGCTTATGTCTGTGGAGGAAGCAGGGAAGTGGTGAGATTCCCTGGACTATCCTTGAGGAAATGGACATTAAAAGGGACTCCAAAATCATTATCTACTGGAATTCACTGGGGAAGAGTTATTTTTTTTTAACATCTTTATTGGAGTATAATTGCTTTTCAGTGTTGTGTTAGTTTTTGCTGTAAAACAAAGGGAATCAGCTATATGCATCCGTATATCCCCATATGCATCCGTATATATCCCCTATATGCATACGTATTGTAAGGCCAACTGGCCCGAGGCAAGGGAACGCAATCAGACTCACAGGTTGCAACAGACCGAAACTTTCCGGACCACCCAGTTCCAGAAACTGACCTGGAGACTTTCCGGACCACCCAGTTCCAGGAACTGACCTGGGGACTTTCCACCTGCCCAGCCTTCCCGTCTTTCGAGGGGCGGGACTAACGGTCCCAAGACTGATGCAACCGGCACCGGATATTGCCACGATACCCGAAGAGACCACCAAATAAGGAACAACCTGCGCCCTCTCGGATTCGCAACGCCCCTTTCCCTTTTTCCCCTATAAATTCTGCCCAAACCCTCGCCCGGGCGCGACTTCTCTGGCCCCTTTCTCTCCGACCAGTGAACCTTGCCCGGGAGTGTTCCCAAATAAAGCTTGTTTAAGCTCTCCCCCGTTTCTTGGTGCCGTTCCTTACATTTGGTGCCGAAACCCGGGAGGTGTACCAAGCCCCGCGGTTTACCGCGCGGGCCGCTCCTCAACCAGGGAACCTCTACTCATCCACCCGATCCGGCAGAAAACAGGGTAAGTCCCCCTCCCTTGTTCCCTCCGACCCTCAGAGTCCCTGCCCACCGGACTCCCTGTCCTTAATCGCGGCCGCGTCATGGACTCCTCCGTTCTCTCTCCGGGCCTCGGGCAACTGTGGAGACGTCCCAATCGCCTGACCGCCCTCCGACCTGCCGTGAATTGGAGACTGAGACCGGGGACGCCTCTCTCCCTCTCCATTCACTCAGGGACAAACTGGGGGTCATGGGAACCTCACAATCGAAACCAGATCCTAAGACGCCCCTGGGGTGTCTCCTAGCCAATTTTACAGCCCTCGGCTTCTCCCAAGATCAACGTTGCCGACGGCTTATTTTCTATTCCACTGTGGCCTGGCCACAATATCCTCTAGACAATCAATCCAAATGGCCTCCTGAAGGGACTTTAGATTTTAACATCCTCCGTGATCTAGATAATTACTGCCGCAGGACGGGCAAATGGTCCGAGGTCCCTTATGTCCAGGCCTTCTGGTATTTATGCTCCCGCCCTTCTCTCTGCGTCGATTGTTCCACTTCCCAGATCCTTTCTGCCAAACAGACATCTCCTACATCCAAGCCCCTAATTTCCTTTGACGATGACTCCTCTCCACTAGCCGACCCACCCGAATCTCTCGCCTACCTCCTCCTTTGTAGCCCGTCTCTCAGCCTCTCAAGACAACACACTGCCGATCTCAATTACCTTGGCTCTCGCGGTTATCGGGTCTCCCCAGCCAAAGCTCAACGGTCTGTATCCTCGGTAACTTATCTGGGAATCCACCTCACCCCCACGACAAAAAGCCTAACGGCTGACCGCACCCAGATTATCCGTGAGCTCCAACCTCCAGAAACAGCGGGTCAAATTCTCTTTTGGGGACTTCCAGGATTTTTCCGACACTGGATCCCTAACTTTGCTCTCCTCGCTAAACCCTTATATCTAGCCGCTAAAGAAATCCCTCAAGGACCCCTCACCTCTCCTTCCGCCGTTCGACAGGCCTTTCTCACCCTCCGTAACGCTCTGATATCTTCTCCTCCCCTTTCTCTGCCCAACCCAAACCGACCTTTTCACCTTTTTGTGGATGAACGGGCCAGAATAGCCACAGGACTCCTTGTCCAGCCTGTAGGGCCTTCCTACCGCCCCGTGACTTACCTCTCCAAACAGCTAGACCCAACCATTCGGGGATGGCAACCATGCCTTCAGGCCCTAGCAGCGGCAGCCGAACTGACCAAACACTCAAACTGACTCTGGCCCACCCACTAACCGTGTTTTCCTCCCACCGGCTGGTCGACCTCCTAGGCCACAAGTCTCTCTCCTTCCTGGGCCCCTCCCGCATCCAGGAATGCCACCTGCTGTTCATTGAAAACCCGGCTATCTCCTTCGACCTTCCCCCCCGCCCCGCCCAAACCTGGCCTCCCTCTTGCCTATCTCCGATACCGGGACCTTCCCTTCCCACTCCTGCCCCCAAGTCGTAGAGGCCCTCAGCCCGCCGAGAGAGGGACTCTTTGACACCCCTCTTTCAAACCCGGACCGCACCCTCTTCGTAGCATGCTTGCTCCCTGTTTTCTTAGGTTTCTTCGCAGGCGCATGGAGGAAGTCTCTCGAGTGGCCACAAACCAAATGCTCCTAGGTCCTTACACCTTGCTTCCTACAGAACCCCCCCACTGGTCTCTCTTAAGCCTCGGACCTCTGGTCGCCCGACTCCCCTTTCGACGCCCCCATTCAGCAAGAAGTAGCCAGAGATCAGAACGCCGCCCCATTACACCAAAGATGTCGGGATGCAAGGCCAACTGGCCTGAGGCAGGGGAACGCAATCAGACTCACAGGTTGCATCAGACCGAAACTTTCCGGACCACCCAGTTCCAGAAACTGACCTGGAGACTTTCCGGACCACCCAGTTCCAGAAACTGACCTGGGGACGTTCCACCCGGCCCAGCCTTCCCGCCTTTCGAGGGGCGGGACTAACGGTCCCAAGACTGATGCAACCGGCACCGGATATTGCCACGATACCCGAAGAGACCACCAAATAAGGAATTACCTACACCCTCCCGGATTCGCAACACCCCTTTCCCTTTTTCCCCTATAAATTCTGCCCAAACCCTCGCCCGGGCGCGACTTCTCTGGCCCCTTTCTCTTGGACCAGTGAACCTCGCCCGGGAGCGTTCCCAAATAAAGCTTGTTTAAGCTCTCCCCCGTTTCTTGGTGCCGTTCCTTACACGTATATCATACATATGCATAATATATCCCCTATATGCATACGTATATCCCCATATACTCCTGTGTCTCCCTTCCACCTTCCTTATCCCACCTCTAGGTGGTCAGAGCTGATCTCCCTGTGGCAGAGTTTCTGAGCCCGTGAGAACCCCTTGGGAAGAGGTAGTGAGGGGATAAAGTAGGTAGGTAATACACGTGCCTTTGTTGCTAAACCATTGATTAATCAGTGTCACTCACATGCCGGATGTTCAGAAGGTCAAGTTTCTGTGGACCCTAGTTGGGCAACAACAGACTGACATCTACAAAGGTGACCTGCGGGCCTGAGCAGGAATCCCTTCAAAGCTACGTTATAGTCAACTTTCCAACTCTCCAAGCCAGAAACAGGTGGTGACGATGAGTGCCCTCCAGAAGCTACCACTAGCATGGGAGTTTGAGCTGTGGCGTGGTTTGTAGCCACCGACCTTACTTGGGCGGCCCAGGCCGAGGATGAGGAGAGAACTTTCTTCCCCACGGCCAGCAGCGGCTCTTTCTGGCGTCCGCGCTTCTGCTTCTCCAGACGAGGGGCACGCAGACTTCGAGACGTAGATTAGGGCCGGGCCTGTGGGCCACCCTGACTGAGGCACCACCAGGTCTGGGCAAAACCAACCCAAACCACATCTATTGTTCCCGAAGCCCGCGGCGGCGTCGCAAAGGGCGGCTGGGGCCTCGGTGCACCTGAGCCTCAGAGACCCTTCTTCCCCCACTGGCGTTCGGGGTCAGCAACGGCCCAGGGCGACCACCTGCAACAGTTCAACCGAAACTGGGGCCTGTAAGAGCACAGAGGCTCTGCCCGTGGTTTCCCGGGCGACAGGCCCCGCCCCCGCCCGCACGTTCGGCCACGCCCCTCTGAGGAGCAGCCGGAGGGCGGGGGGATTCCAGGGTGTCTTGCGCTTTGGAAGCCGGCGGGGTTCCTCTTCGTTTGTTCTCAGTTTGGCGGAAGCGCCAGTCTGCCGCCCGGCAAGGGCGCTTGGCACACGACAGGGACTAATACTCATGTGTTAGATAAACCAGTAAGATTCTCACACTTTGGCAGGTGAGGGCCAGAAGCCCTCAACCAGCGAGAAGGCGCCCTCTTGTCCGTTGAGCAACCTCCAGGCTCTCATCAGCTCTTCCTCTCGTCAGCCGCTTCCTCGATCACAATGCTGGGAGTCAGGATGATAGGCTCGCATCACAGATTTCTTAGGCAACTAAATTTTAAACGTACTTTATTTAAAAATAATAGTGACAAACTTAATAAGATTCCTGCTAATGCAGTATCTATGCCAATTTAGTTCTATTTAAAGGAACGTCCAATCTCCTCTGTTACCTGTTAGCAGTTTACCTCTTGCTCATCTTTGCGGTAACTGCAATGATACATCGAAACCTTCTTCAACCATATTTGTAGTTGAAGATGCTATTATAAGAAGTGTATCTTCTTTCCAAAGAAGTGGATATGAAAGTTTGAACTGTAGATATAAAACCCTTCCTAATTACACCGATTACATCATACAACAGTAGAACAGGTATCCTGCAAATGTTGTCTGATGTTGTTTCTACATAATCACAAGTGGATTAATCACATAGATCTTTAAATCTAATCATCATACAAATCTGGAAATGTCAGATGGAGCCAGGATAAATACCAACCATCCCAGGCACCAACCAAAGTGCTTAGTCGAATGAGTCCTGCTGCCACCTGTGTTCAGATACTGTCACAGAACAATTACAGTCATTATGGTGTTAATCTGTATACAACATCTTTCAAGAGAAAGTACCAGGCAGCTTGTTCAAGTGCGGGTGTGGGTGTGGCTTAGGTTCCCAGCAGAAGCCCAGACACTTGCAGCCTTGGACATGTCATTTCAAAGTCACTTTCCAGTACTGGCTCATCAATTGTAACAAATGTACCACGTGAATGCAACATGTTAATAATAGAGGAAACTGGGATATAGGGACATTTTACCCTCAATTTTTCTGTAAAGCTAGAACTGCTAAAATAAATAGTCTATTAATTTTTAAAAAGTCACTTTCCTATTGATTAAGAAGATATGGTTAATAATTACATACCCCCAACCTGACTCATAAAAGAATTGTGAGCCCAATCCAATACATAAGGGTTGAATTTTACTGAATTATATTTCTTTAAAAAGTTTACATCACTTAATCAAAATCCCCTAGGATAGTTGTTAAAAAGAAAAAAAGCAAACAAACCAAAAAACCCATGACTCTGAATCTCAGGGGTGGACTGGGTGCCTAAGAATCTGCATTTTAGTAATCATGCGAGTAGACGATTCTGAGTTTGAGGATCATTGTTTTAGGTTGTCAGAATTCATCAGATTAAAAAAAAAGCCTATCCTTATTTAACTCATGCAAAGATGGAAATTTTGAAAGGTGTTAGTAAATGAGATTAACATGATTTAACTTTGTTGTTAAATCTCACCATAATTTCCTTCATTTAACGAGATTGATAGTATTTTCTTGCAGTTTAAGGGCTTTAACTTTTAAATGTATTTAAAAGATATGTCAATCTTCTACTTTTACTTTTTTTGATTGAAATAAAGCATTCCAGTCACTTCAAATAGTGAACAAAATATTTTAAAAAATTTTTTCTTTATAGACCTGATTTCCTTATGCACGCTAAGACATTCAAACCCTTATTTGTTTCAAAAAGAGTCGTGTACTACAATGTTCATTGCAGCTCTATTTACAATAGCCAGGACATGGAAGCAAGCTAAGTAGCCATCGACAAATGAATGGATAAAGAAGATGTGGCACATATATACAATGGAATATTACTCAGCCATAAAAGAAACGAAATTGAGTTATTTGTAGTGAGGTGGATGGACCTAGAGTCTGTCATACAGAGTGAAGTAAGTCAGAAAGAGAAAAGCAAATACCGTATGCTAACATATATATATGGAATCTAAAAAAACATAAATGGTCATGAAGAACCTAGTGGCAGGAAGGGAATAAAGACACAGACCTAGTAGAGAATGGCCTTGAGGACACGGGGAGGGGGAAGGGTAAGCTGGGATGAAGTGAGAGAGTGGCATGGACATATATACACTACCAAATGTAAAACCGATAGCTAGTGGGAAGCAGCCGCAGAGCACAGGGAGATCAGCTTGGTGCTTTGTGACCACCTAGAGGGGTGGGAGGGAGGGAGACGCAAGAGGGAAGAGATAGGGGGATATATGTATATGTATAGCTGGTTCACTTTGTTGTAAAGCAGAAACTAACACACCATTGTAAAGCAATTATACTCCAATAAAGATGTTAGAAAAAAAAACTTATTTGTTGTTAATGTGAGATTTAAAAATACCATTCCAAATAAATCTCTTAGTTTTAGTAATGAATTCTATAATGTTTATGGGTTGTAATTTTTTTTAAGAGTCTTGGTGACTTAGTGTTGATAAATGATGCGACCAGTTGATGCTACATATTACTAACCAACTGCAGCTGATACGAAAATGATGCCATCAAAATGGGGTTTTATCAATTGTTCCCTTGAAACAACTTGTGTATCAAATGTTAACAACTCCATTGTATCCATTGTCAGTAATTCTGAAGGCAAAAAAATACCTTCTATCAGCTTTTTAACAATTAAACTTTATATTTTGACATAATTGTACATACATTCATGTGCAGTTGTAAGAAATAATCCAGAGATCTTCTGTGCTCTTTACCCAGTTTTTCCCAAAGGTAACATCTTACAAGAGTATACTATAATATCACAACCAGGATATTGAGATTGATGTAGTCAAGATACAGAACATTTCCATCACCAGAAGAATCCCTTCTGTTGCTCCATAATGGTCACACCCACTTTCCACCTATCCCCACTCCATCTTTAATCCACGATAACTACTAATCTGTTCTCCATTTCTATATATAATCATGGAATTTCAGGATTGTAATATAAACGGAAACAGTATGTAACCTTTTGGGATTGGCATTTTTTTACTCAGCATAATTCTCTGGAGATTCATCCCCATTGTTTCCTGTATCAGTAGTTTGTGCCTTTTTGTTGCTGAGTAGTATTCCATGATGGATATACCACAATTTATTTAACTATTCACCAGCTGAAGGACATCTGGGCTGATTCCAGTTTTTGGCCTTTACGAATGAAATTGCTGTGTACATTTGTGTACAGGTTTCTGTGTGATTAATGCCCAGAAATGCAATTGCTGAATTGCATGGTAAACGCATGTTCAGTTTTTCAGAAACGGAAAAACTGCTTTTCAGAGTGGCCATACCATTTTATATTCCCACCAGCAAATTACGAGTCATCCAGTTTCTTTGAATTCTCACCAGCAGTTGGTGTTGTCACCAATTTTTAATTTTACTTATTCTGATAGGTATGAAATTGTAAGATATTTAAGGTGTACAACAAAATGGTTTAATATACATATACATTGTGAAAGTTTTCCTCTCATTGAATTAATTAACACATCCATCACATATTTACATTTTTGGGGGGGAGGGGGGTGGGAATATTTAAGTTCTACTCTCTGAGCAAATTTCAATGATACAACACAGTGTTATCAACTATAGACACCATGTTATACATCAGATCCTCAGACCTTATTCATCTTATAACTGAAAGTTGGTTCCCTTTGACCAATCTGTCCTTATTTTATGGTTGCATTTTGAGAGTTTTTAAAATATATTCTAAATAGTAGCTCTTTGTCAGATACATGTTTTGCAAATATTTTTCTCTCATTCTGTAGCTGTCTTTTCATCCTCTTACAGTCTTTCACAGAGCAAACGTTTTAGCTTAGTTCTGTCATATTATTTAAGTTTATGTTTTAGTATTTTAATTTCTACCATGCAATGTGTTTTGTAATTTTTTTGAATGTGTGTGTTTATTCTAATACTTTGAAAATTATTTCTTTTTGATCTA
This sequence comes from Stenella coeruleoalba, assembly GCF_951394435.1. NCBI lineage: Eukaryota > Metazoa > Chordata > Mammalia > Artiodactyla > Delphinidae > Stenella > Stenella coeruleoalba. Next base: position 64,601,095 of record NC_137150.1, read on the forward strand.
AAGGTTATTGTTATAACTGTAGCTTAAAACCTTTAATCCTATGTCTGTCTAGACAGACTCTAACTCCACACTGTGAGCAATCACAAGTTAGTATTTTCCTTTTGCTTCCCTTTCACCCCTCCATTCAATTTTAGTTGCCATTTTTCTTAGCATTTACCTTTGTATTGCTAAATAAACTTCCATTATTTTTACTTGATTTATCAGCTTCCAATGATATCTTTTGACCCCTTGCTATAAAGTATGAGTGAATTCAGCAAATATTAGTACCTATTTATTCTCCCAAATCTTTTCTCAAATCTGTTATATACGTTGTTCCCATATAGTCAGGATTATTACATTTACATTTTGCGTTGTTACCAAAATCCCTGCATTTGCTTTAATCTTTGTCCTACAGTAAAGTGGATCAGTCCCAATGCCAGTCTTATTGTTGTCTTTCTCATTTATCTGTTGGCTGACGGAAGTTCATCATCTAGTATTTTTGACAAGAAGGGCTCATCAGATGTTCAAAATGTTTATTTTTTGCCTTGGCACTTGAGTGACGTTTTGAGTGTTTTAAATATTCTCTGGTTACAATTTCTCTTGAGGATTTATAAGCATTGCTCCACTATTTTCTGTTGTGGAAAATTTGCTCTTTGGAAATCTGAGATCAGCCTTATATTTCTCTTTTGAAAATGATTTAGTATTTTTGCATAGTTCCCCAAAGAACTTTTTGTCTTTGAAGTTCAGTAGCATTGGTTTATAGTATGTCTCTGTGTTACTTTTTCCTGAGACATTGTGTGTCCTTGCAATTTTGCAATCAAATCTTCTTTTATTTTTAAAATTTCGTGGTGAAATAGTCACAGTTTTCAAATTGTCCAAAGCAACTTTTTTCCCTGATAGATGTCTTTCACATCCTGTTTGTTTTTTCTTTTTCTCACTTGTTTTCTTTCTTTTTAAAATTTATTTATTTATCTATTAATTTGTTTTTGGCTGCATTGGGTCTTCGTTGTGATGCGCGGGCTTCTCATTGCGGTGGCTTCTCTTGTTGTGGAGCACGGGCTCTAGGTGCGCGGGCTTCAGTAGTTGCGACACGTGGGCTCAGTAGTTGTGGCTTGCGTACTCTAGAGCACAGGCTCAGTAGTTGTGGCGCATGGGCTTAGTTGCTCCACGGCATGTGGGATCTTTCCGGACCAGGGATCAAACCCATGTCCCTTGCATTGGCAGGCAGATTCTTTACCACTGTGCTACCAGGGAAGTCCCTTCCTCACTTGTTTTTAATAGGATCTTTGTGTAGATCTTTGCAGTTCCTTTTGGTGACCTCATTTTTGACAGAGGTTTTTTTTCTGCATCAGATATTTATTTCCAGGAGATTCATATGCAGGTGGGTCCAGGCCTACATTTTAAGTGAGCACAAGTTTTCTTTTGATTCTGGATTTTAAGGGGGTTTAATGAGTTTTTATAGCCTTTAGTTTTTCCCACTAACGGAAAAAGGCAACTATGGGGGTTTTCACTTTGCAAGTCTCTCTTCTCCCCCAACCACATAGGTAGACTGATACCTGAAATTATGTCTTGCCAGTGTAATTCAACCTTGCCTTTTACACTTTTTACATCAAAACCAGGTCCAGGGAACCTGACATTGTCTGTACACTATATCCCTTCAGCTACAAAAAAAATTAGATTTTGCAACTCAGAGTATGCACCTGTTTTTAAAAAGTGTACTTTATGTACTTTATGATCTCTTTCTGAGATCTGTAGCTGTGGGCATCCTCTTCTCCTCTTTCTCATATACTCCTCATAGAATTCCAATGTTCTCCCTAACCCATCCTGTTTCCTCTAGTTTTGTGACTAGAGGTTTTAGCAACCTCCTAGTTTCTTTGAAGGAAGAGTTTGCATTTCTGCTTCTCATCCTACTGGTTGCTTTAGGTTGATTTCCAAGGAAAGGAAAAAATGGAAACCTTATGCCCCATCGTCAAACCAGAAGTCCTCAAACTAAATTCTTACTTTGCTGAAGTTTAGTCAATTGCAGTTTCCAACTTCCAGCCATGAAAACTTGCTGGAGATATTTTGGATGCATTAGAGACAGGAGTATGTGAGGGAAATGTGGCCAGTGAGAAATTTCCGATGGTGGATATTTATCTTACTGCCTATTTCCTTTTGAATATCTATATGGTGAATCTTCCCTGATCTTTGTCTTATCAATGAGACTTTTTTAGCCAGAGAAATGGTCCTAGTTCATAGCCTACATAAAGGATGATTTTTTAAGGTTCCCTGTTCCCTGTGTGATACATGTTATCTCAATCTTTGTTGTCTCCCTAGTTCCCATCTTATTTGTGAGCCACCTGAAAATACCCTGCCCTCAGAAATGAACTTGATGTACCCCGTATCTTCTCTCAATAATGGACTTCAATGTTTCCTACCTCCTGGAAACACCTGAAAGGAAACCACACAAGGACACTTTAGATTGTGACATTGGAAGCAAAGCCTTACAATCTGCTTGTCATGAAGGGATTGCTCCTCTTTGGAATCCTTCCTCGGTTGCTTTTTAGGGTAACAGATTTCCCCAAATCATCACACTAAAAATTCCCTTCCTTTTTCTGCTGAGTCAGATCCTCTGTTTTCTGTATGCTCAAATCTTCCTCTCTCTCTCTCTCTCTCTCTCTCTCTCTCTCTGTTTTGTTGTTTTTTCTTGGTTGTAACACTTCTTCTGACAGCTTGCTGAGAATGAGTCCATGAGAGGAGAAGAATATTTTGAGACATCATATGTCTGAAAATATCTATTCCTCCTTCATTTTAATTAAAAAATTGGTTGGGTATAAACTTCTAGGTTGGAAATAATATTATCTCAGAATGTTGGAGGCCTTACTCAATTTTCTAGCTTCTAGGATTGTGGAAAAATTCAATGACTAACTGATTCTTGAACTTGTGTATGTAACCTCTTTTACCCATCTCTGGAAAATTTTAGGATATTTTCTTTATTAATACTATTCTGAAATTTCATAATAATGTCTTATTGTGGTTCCTTTTGTAGTTAATGTGCTACACCCCTGTTGGTTCCCTTAAATCAAGAAATCTGTGTTTTTCAGTTTTGGAAAATTATTTCTTTCTGTAATTTTTTTTTCTGGAAATTTTACTATTCAAATGTTGAATCCTAGATTAAAAAAATTATTTTACTGTGGTCAGGACACTTGACATGAGAGCAACCCTCTTAAAAAATTGTTAAGAATATAATTCATTGTTGTTGACTACAGGTGCAATGTTATACAGCAATCTCTAGAGCTTATTCATCTTGCTTAACTGAAACTTTATGCCTGCTGCTTAGTAACTACCCATTTCTCCCTCCTCTCAGCCCCTGGCAACCACCATTCTACTCTTTAACTTTATGAATTTGATTATTTTAGATACCTCAAATAAGTGGAATCATGCACCATTTTCCATAACTGACTTATTTCCATTAGCATAATTTTCGCAAGGTTCTTCCATGTTGTCACACATTGCAGAATTCCCTTCTTTTTTTAAGGCTGAATGGTATTCCCTTGTATGTATAGCCCACATTTTCTTTATCCATTCATCAATGGACATTTGGGTTGTTTCTTCAACTTGGCTATTGTGAATAGTGTAGCAATGAACATGAAAGTGCTAATATGTCTTTGAGATTCTAATTTCAATTCTTGAGGATAAATACCGAGAAGTAGGATTGGTGGATCACATAGTAGTTAAGGGTCTGATCTTCAAAATATATAAGGAATTCCTACAACTCAATTAGCATAAAAACTAATAACCCAATTAAAAAATGGGCTAATGACTTGAATATATATTTTGCCAAAGAAGACATACAATTGGCCAACAGATATACTTAAAAATGCTCAACATGATTAGTCATCAGGGAAATGCAAATCAAAATGACAATGTGATATCATCTCATACCTGTCAGGATGGCTATTAGTGAAAAAACTCACAAGTGTTGATGAGGATGTAGAGAAATTGGAACCCTTGTACACTGTTGGTGGGAATGCAAAATGGTATAGCTGCTAGGAACAGTAGCATGGAGGTTTCTCAAAAGGTTGAATCTCTTGGATTGATCCTCTAATTTCTTTATTTCTTCTCTCCTATGTTCCCTTCTCTTTTTTGTTGTTGTTGTTCTGATTTCTTAGAAATCTAATCAACTTTACCTTCCAATTCTTTTCTTACAATTTTAATTTCTCCTAAAGGCTCTTAAATTTTCTAAGAACGATTTTTTTGTTTTGTTTTTTGTTTTGTTTTGTTTTGTTTTTTTGCGGTACGGGAGCCTCTCACCGTCGTGGCCTCTCCCGCTGCGGAGCACAGGCTCCGGACGCGCAGGCTCAGTGGGCATGGCTCACGGGCCCAGCCGCTCCGCAGCACGTGGGATCTTCCCAGACCGGGGCATGAACCCGTGTCCCCTGCATCGGCAGGCGGACTCTCAACCACTGCGCCACCAGGGAAGCCCTCTAAGAACGATTTTTGATTTGAATACTCTTTTTAGAGTTTTCTGTTCTTGTTTTATGTATGCAATATCTCTTTTTTTTTTCCAGAGGGCATTGATGATAGTTTTGAGTCATTTTTCTCTGCTTCTTGCATTGTCTTTCTTTCTTCAGTTCCATTTTTTTTCCTTTGGTCTACTTTTGTGGCTTTCACATTATATTCTTTCTTCAAATGTCTTGTGACCTTTGGCTGCCTTTTCAATTTAAGAGAGGCACTAAATGCTGATTGGAAGTGTATTGGTGGGGCTTGTAGGCTGGTGGGACTCACTGTAGGGTAGCTGGATAGCAAGAGAAGCAGCCTTTTTTTGTGTGTGGGGGATTACCCCATCATGTCAGTATTTGTAGGCTACTCAGTCTACCTACAGAGGAGTCCTCCCAAGTCCTGCCTGGGGAGAGAGGTAACAACACACTTGATTTTCAACATTTTGGAGGCCAAGAGAGAAAAGAAGGCACTTTAACAAGTAGGTTTTTCTCTAACCTTCCTGTTTTGAGTGTGTTGACTCATTTTTACTCTTAGCCATTTCTGGTCCTTCTGCCTCAGTCTACCCACTTCATCATTTTCTGAAAGTAAACTTGTTTGTACGGCTATCTGGCTGCTTGAAGTGAAAGAGGAAATCTGGGATTCTAACTACTCTTCAAACAAGCTTTCAGCCAATTCTTTTGAGGTTTAGCCTCACCCAGAACCCCTGTCCTCAGAGATGCCAGAGGCTTATAATTCCCCAAATTCTGGGTTTTGACACCTTATTTATTGCAGTGCTTTTCAAACTTAGCATGTATAAAAATCACCTGAGGAGGCGGTTGAACCACAGATATCTGGACACCCCCTCCCAGAGACTGTTATTCACTAGGTCTGTGGTGGGCCAGAGTATCTGCAGTACTAGCAAGCTTCCAGGTGATGCTGATGCCTCAGGTGAGTGATGCATTCTGCTTTTACCTGCAGTCACTTCACTTCCAGTTTTCTGACTACTAATGATTTACTTTTTTAAAATACTCATACAACCAATTCTATTTTCCAAAATTGTTTTAAATTCTCCTGATGTCTGTAGTCTCACTTTCCATTCTGTCTGTCCTAATTAATTTGAATTAAAAAATTCTTTAATCTTGTCTTTATGTGGTGTGGGAAGGGAGTGGAAATAAAGGCAAGCATTTAGGTTGCTGCCATTTCTAACCAGACGTCTAATTTGATTAAATGTAAGTTTGGGGCAAATCCTGAGAGTGACCTTATTTTTAAGGTTGGAAATAGTATAATTGTAATATAAACTTGTCCAGCACTGGCTTAAATAAAATGGAGTTTATTTTCCTAACATAAGTCAGAAATGTCAGTATAAGCAACCATCTAATGCTTTTGACCTTTTTCTCCTGATTGCAAGTTGGCTGCTAGTTCCTGACCAATACAGAGGGTGGATCTCAAGGAATGAGAACCAGAGACTGTTGGGTTCAACGGTGTCTCCCGAAGAGGAGATTCTTCCTCCCCCGACAGTTTGGGGGACTGCAGTATCAGTTTAATAAAGGAACCACTTCCCCAACAATCATCTTTGGGAGTTATCAGGGCAGCTGTGGTTTTCCTGCTTCTGTCCTGGCACTCTACTGCGGGGCATTGCTCTATCTGCCAACCACAGGCTCTGCTGAAACGCGTTCTGTTCATTTCACTGAATTCTGCTGTTCACGATTCTGCATTGTCACTTTTCAGCTGCATACCGTCCTCATTGCTGGACCCTTTTGCTACTTGCTTTCTTTTGGACACTACTATCTTTTCTCAGGAACCACCATCTCCCATAAGGTACCACCTTGTCCCACTGGGCATTGCTGATACTCTCCTGGGTACCACAGCTTCCACTTGGATTGGTGATCATGATGCAGTGGTGCTATCATGTTTCAAAGCTCCATGGCATTCCGTGGGGGAGAGCACCCTTCTTCTTTGTGTTTTATATTTGGTCACTGGGCACTGCAACCATGATGCTGTGCCTCAGTGTTCAACACAATGGTTAGTGAACTGGTGCTTTTATTTTCATTCCACCTTCCACTTCATCTCCATCCCCCAAAACATATAACAAACCACTCAGCAGTGAGTTATACTCAGAATGGTCCCTCTCCATCTGATATTACTGGGTAAGCAAGTCATTCTGTCCAAACTTTTCCCCCATTTTCCATGCTCACTGCTTTTAATGAGCTACTTTAGCCAATTCACCATTTATCCAGATAGATTTTTAGTTCATCAAGGCAGTGGACTCCCGAGAGATCCCTTTGGAGGAAATAACGCTCAGGTGTGCAGCAGGAAGGGCGTAAGGGAATTGGTTGGTTGATGCATTCATTTATCCATCCTACCTACTTCTACTGTACCTTGAGGCAAATTTCTTTATCTAATGTGATAAATACTCACCCCTCACTAACTTTTAAAATTTCAATCTGCTGAAGGTAGCCATGGGCTGAGATCGCTAGTGCCCCAGCAGTATAGTGGTATGGTTGTGACAACCAGTGTTTATTGCTTGGGAATAAGGTGCTGAAATTAGGTGAAGCTTGAAGAAGTCAGGCTGGGCTCAAGAGGGTTTTCATTAAATCCTCAAAGGTGACAGAGGGTTGTGAGCTCTTCAACCCTCAGCACGTCTCTGTGATCCTCCTCCTGCCCCGTCACTCATTACAGCTCACATCTCATCCAGGAGCGTCAGGCTAGCAGCTCACATCCTGTGAGGTCCATGGGATACAGGTCTCACTGCTGAGCAGAAGCTGTTCACCAGAGGTGCCTGGGTGTCACCAAGGTGAAGTTCTTTGCTCCTTCTTTCTCCTTCCTCTACCTTGATCCATTTCCACTATTTTTTTGTCTTTTTAAACTTATTTCTTTGCTTCTTTGTCTCTCTCTTGCCTGTATTTCTCTTTCCTTATGTCTATCTTCTTTGCTTCTAAGAATTCTGTATCTTCCCTTCTCTGCCTTTGTTCACTGCATTTGAACACATTATAAGCATGCTACGTGCCAGAGTGTGTGTTAGGTGGTGGGTATAATAAAGGTGAGTAAAACAAGATCCTTGTTTTCCTGAAACTTAGTTCATTGTTGGCATTGTAACTATAACCCACAAGATAAAAAGAATCATTAAGTGACTATGGTACTTCAGAAAACCACAAAGTGACCCTTGGGGTCAGAGGAGAGAGGAATTGTGACTGGGAGAATCAGGGAATGTTTTGGAAAAGGTGGCATTTGAATTAGGCTCTAAAAAATGGATTTGCTTTAACAGGAGGAGCTGGAGAGGAGCAATGAAATTCTTTTGATGATGACTTTAAAGCTGATCTGTAGACCCTAGGCACTGGATTTAAAAAGTCTTAGTGAATAGAAAAAATTGAGATCTCTGAAATGGAACAGGCGGACAGAATGAGGCAGGGGTGAAGTACAAGGGCGTTCTCTGGGCTTATGACTTGAAGTAAGGAATCTGCAGGTGCTTGCTGCTTCCCTTGCTGGTGAGGTCGTGGCTTGTCCATAAGCCCTCTGAGCTTCCAGCTGCCTCCTAGGCTTGAACACACAGCCCTGGGGCTGGCATGTGAATGGTGGGGCTGACCTGCAACACTCCAAGGACCATGCGAGTCCCGGGGTGGACACCTTCCAAGGGCTTTGTCACTTGATTTGCATCACATCCCTCTGCATCTTCCCTTTAACTGAGATGCCAGGGAGATGCCACAGGAGAGGGTGGAGGTTTATCTGGAATTGTTGGATGGGAGGGGGCAACAATTTTCAAGGGCACTTTTTCAACTGTACTTGCACCCTGACCCTGAAAAATACTAAGTGAGAATGAAACGTGGTTAGAACCTGATAGCACCTGTTCACCATCATCCATCAAGTGCAAACCTTTAAAACAACAACAAAGCAATAAACCCTGGAAATATCATTCCTGAAAGAGTCTACTGGGGGTCAACTTCACAAACTGCTTGAGCTGGGATGGGTTTTAAAGAAGTGCCCTAATCACATTACACTTTCATTTTTGTGTGGGAAAACTGAGAATAATATCACATGGTGTGTACAGTAGTTCTGAAAATACAAGTCTCCTAACACCTAATTCCCTGCTCATCTCATGAACCCCTTGGATTTTGTCGGAATCACGTAAGAGGAAACATACTGTAATTATTAAAAGCCTGGGCTTCAGAGTCAGACCAACCTGGGTAACATTTTAGTGCTGTGTGGTTTTGGTCAAGTTCTCTTTGAGCCTAGGTTTCTTCATCTTTAAGTGGATATAACTATGGGATCTACTACATTGGTATTATATCAGGATTAAATGAGATAATGCATGTGAAGAGTCTGCACATAGCTACTCAACAAAACTCATCTAGGATCATTAAGTTATACAGATTATTACATTTTTGCATTGAGTATCTTATCGCTCAAGAATTATTTTATACCTTTACATTGTTTCATAACTATGTTTACAGTGATTACCTCCACTGTTTACCACAACTTCCTTTCTATCACATCTTTCCTTTCTCCTTTGCTGGATTCCAACCAGCCCCTCCCCACCAAACCCTGCCAGGACCTGCCCTTACCCCTAGCTCTCCTGCTCCATTTGGTGGATTTTTGCAGATTCTGGCAGGGCTCTTACCCACTTTTCTCTCAGGCCCTCTCTTCACACAAAACTAGTTGGGCAAGACGTTTCTCAATCTCACCTTTTCTGCATCATTCCCTGAAAAAATGTCTTCAAGTTTCTGGTTCACTGATGATACTGTTCCTTGTGGTCCAGGGCTGTTACAGATGATTACTCAATATTTATATTCTTTGCTCTGTTTTTATGAAGTTTGGGTGGAAGGGGTACTAAGAGTATGGACTCCAGAAAGCATCTTGGCAAGGATACCTTGGCAGATCCCCAGCCCCTGTGTGTCAGCCCCAGGGGATGGAGGATGGGTTTGTTTCTCACAGTTCTGATTCCAACAGAAGCCCTACTCCCTGCTCAGGGAAGCATGTCCCCCTCACACAAAAGTCTGGATGGCCCTGGAGAGCACAGAGGCTGTATTCCTCTGGGAGCACCTATGCCGTCATTCCTTGGCCAATCTGCCCGTGCATGACTCGGGCCAAATCTCCAATCTAGGAATCTCCTAGATTCCTCTAGGAGAAAGGTCTCTCAAAACAAATCAAAGTTGGGATTCAGCTCCCCAGAGTTGTGCCTTTAGATAAATACCCTATGTGGGGAAGGCACAATTTGGCCAGGAGAAAGAGGCAGAGTTAGAGAAGAAGTAAAAATGGCATTTTTTAGACTCCAACTCCTGATAACACTTGGAATTTTTCCAAACCATAGCAACCTTTGTGGCTGAGAAAGCGAGCAGTGATAAGGTGCTGAGGAGGGTGTGGAAATTAATAATGAAGACCTTAACTAAAATCGGAGTCAGGAAGACCTGGAGAGGGAGCTCTCATGCCCTACCACTTGTCCTCAATTACAGACCCCAACAGGAAGTTACATCTTCAGCAGGAAGTGACATTACTTTACTACCCTGGCAGGAGGGAGGAAGATTTTCTTCTCACCTAGCAACAATCCCAGCCAATGGAAAACACCAGAGCTCAGCCAATGAGGAGCCACCATTACCCTGAACTCTTCCTTCCTTCCAATGAACTTTCACTTTTCTCTTGCTGATAGTTCCTTGTCCCACCTTCCTTTCTATAAACAGTCTTTCATTTTGTATAACTCCTCAGAGTATCTCTCCACTTGCCAGATGAGATGCTGAGTCATTTAATAAGGCCATTTTAGATCTCCAAGTTTACTCAGTTGAATTTTTTTTTTTTTAATGTGAGCATTTAATTTTAACCTTTAATCTTTAACATTTAATCTTAACCTCTTTCTTTCCTTTTCCTTTTGCTGAAAAAAACCCTAATGTGCAATGTACACATAGGCACAAAGAAGGGCACAAACCATTAATGTAAAGTTTAGCAAGTAATTATAAATTGGGCACCTATGTAACTTCTGCAAAGGTGAAAAATAGATTGATTCTAGGATGCATAGCCTCCAGTATGTACCATCCTGACCATGAGCACCTCAGTCTTCACAAGTCTCACTTTTGTGACTATCATTTCCTTGATTTTCTTTATAGTTTGACCACCTATGTATGCCTTCTAAACAATGTAGCTTTAGTTTTGCATATTTTTGAATGTTGTGCACATGGAATCATACCATGTATATTCTTTCATGTCTTGCTTCTTTCACATTAGGTTTGTAAGATTTATCAGTGTTGCTGCTTGTAGCTACAGTTCATTCATTTTCATTGCTGCCTATTACTCATTGGATGGACATACTGAAATTTATCCAACTAGCTGACATCAAATTGTAGTTATCAGGATACTTGTTTTGCCTTTAAAAATAAGAGCTGGAATTGCTGCCCTCTGGTGTCTTTCAACAACTATAACAACAACATTGCATATATCCTCTCTTACTCCTTACAAGCAAACAAAGAGCTCCAAAAACCATAAAGAGTTTCACCCGGCCAGCTTGCTCAAATTACACCTGGGGGCTGAGGAGACCACACCTTTAAGCTGCAAAGAGATCCACTGACGGAGAGGCTTTTATTACCACCAGCACCAAGCTCAGTGCTGACTCTATTGAGGTTTGAGTCACCACGACTGAAAAGGATTTGGCATAAATAGATTGGCCAGATATAGTTGGGAGGTGCTCAGGCGTCTAAAAGAATGTTTTTTAAAAAGATATCTTTTACAGTGTTATTAACTCAGATAGCAAGTCTTACTCTGAAAGCAGGCTGGGGAAATTCATTTCAACAGGTATTTTATTCTTTTATTTACCTGATGTTCACTGAGTGCCAGACATTGATCTAGGCTCTAGAATACAAAACTAAACAAAAACAGTAAACAGGCACATAACTATGAAATAGTTATTTTATCACCAGTTAGTGATACGTATTAAAAAGAAAACACATTAATGGTAAAGAAATAGAGGGTAACGGGCTGATTCTTGGAAAGCCACTCAGAGAAGGTGACATGCAGAAATGTGAGGGATGTAACAGAGCAAGCCGTGTGAGGGTCCAGGGGAAGAGCGTAAGTAAAGGGAACTGTAAAGGCAAACACGTTGAGGAGGGAAAGAACTAGTTATGCTTGCAGAATAGTGAGAAGGTCAGTTTGATGAAAGCAGAGGAGGGAGGTTGAGATTAGCAGGAGATGAGGTGGAGAGATAGGTAGGACATTGTAGGTGTAGTGGTAAGAAAATTGGATTTTACTCTGAGAGTGATGGAAATCCACTGGAGAGTTTAAGCAGGGAGTGATATGACTTAATTTACGTTTTGAAATCATCACTTTGGCTGCTGGGCAGAAAATTGATTCTAAGGGGATAAAAGTGGAAGCAGGGTGGTAAAAAAGAAAACTATTACAAAAATCCTGGCCAGAAATGGGATAGCTTTGGACTGGGTGAAATGGTGGATATTGTGAGAAGTGGTCATATTTAGGGTGTATTTTGAACACAGACCCCACAGGACATGCTGATGAACTGGATGTAGGGAATGAGGGCAACAGGAGTTCAGGATGACTCCCAGTTTGGGCTCAGCTGGTAGTGGAGGGGTGGAGATCAGAGTGGTCATGGGGAGAGACACAACTAAAGTTCTACTGGGGTGCATTAACTTTGAGATGCTTACTACACATCCAAGGGGACATGTCCAGTAGACAGGTGGTACGTGAGTCTTGGATTGAGATTAGGGCCAGAGGTATACATGTGGGAGTCATCATTGGAATAAATGGGACTGAATGAGATTACATAAGGAGTGAGAGTAGAAGAAAAGAGCGCTGAGGACTAAACTCTGGGGCACTCAACATTTAGACAGCTGGAAGAGAGGTGAGGCCAGCAAAGGAAACTGAGCAGGAATGGGCAGTGAGGAAGAAGGGAAAGCAAGACAGTTTAGTATCCCAGAAGCCAATTTTTAAAAGTAGTTTAAAAAGGAAAGTAATACGTTGCCCTCCCCCACCCCCCAAAATGCTATTGAGAGGTCAAGTAAAACGAGAATTGAGAATTGACACCTGGTTTTTCCGAGAGGGAAGTCATTGGTGACTTTGGCAAGGATGAGCTTAGTAGGGGTGATGGGCTGGAAGCTTGGTTGGGAAGAATTGACTTAAGCCCAGAAAAGGGAGATGTAGAGATTTTGAATGACGACATTCAAGATGTTCTTAAGAAATGCAATCTATGCTTATAAGAAGCTGAGCTTACTAAAGATTAATGAATATTTCAGAAGGCATCTGTGTCTTTTGAATTTATATCTGCTACACTCTAGGTAGGCAAAGAAAAAAAAAGTTTAAAAAAAAGTCTCCATGGTTTGCTGGCAGAAAAAACACTGAAAGGTTTTAAAGAAATCTTCTCTTTTGCATCTAAGTGGCTTAAAAGTTAAGTGGAAACACAAAGTCACCCTAGATTATGCATCACTAGAAGACAGAGTACTAACCAGATATGTGACATCATCTGCGCAGGTGATGGCTTGGCTCAGGAAGGTGTACCAACTAATGGCTGTGATTCTGCATACAATCTCCTTTAAAACACAAAATTAATAACCTTATAGATTTGTTTCATCTTATTTTTCTATTCTTAATTTTTTTTTTGACTTTGTCCTCCACAACTTTATTTTTGTGCTTTCTTAATTCCATAACACTTTTTCTCAACTTAAAAGGAACTACGTTGTGACTATCTGGAAAAATAGGGGGTTATAGCTATATCCTTAATCTCAACATTGACAAGAGAAGTTTTACTGTGCCTTTATTGATCAAAGTATTTTAACATCCCGTTTCTTACTGTTAGAATCTAGCAGTAGTCTGCTTTGTAACTTTGTAACGTCATTTTCCTTTTTTTTTTTTGGAATTTTTGAATTCTATTTTATTTAGTTTTTATACAGCAGGTTATTATTTATGCATTTTATACATATTAGTGTATATATGTCAATCCCAATCTCCCAATTCATACCACCACCACCACCCCGACACTTTTTTGACATTTTTCTTTGACCACATTTTCTCACCTACTTAATGTAATTTTTTACTGCTTAATTGTTGCGTTATTTATTTTTAAAAACTGCTTTAATATTTTTTTGGAATAAGGGAAGTAATAATTTCTTAGCTGACCCATGTAGTTATTGAAATGTCTGTAACACTTCCCTAAGGAGGGAGCGAGTAACTCTGGAACACAAGGAGAGAGGAAGGCATAACAAACCCCCTACTGACCCCACCGCTGAACTACAAACCTCAGCCCTGGGAGGAGATCTAGCCTGGAGAATTTTGGTCCTGCAGCCAGATGATATAAAGGCCCAACAGATATCTCTTGGGGTATATCAAAAGGAGAGGTTTTGTGGCTATGGAGCAAAGATTGGAGATAAAAGAGAAGGACTTGACTGTGGCCCTGCCAGTTGTGAAGACTGTTGTGTACATCGTCAGGTTCTTTCTAAGCATCCCTCCATTCCCTCTTCGGTGGCAGTCATGCTGTTTGAGCAGGATTGACATTTCTTATCTCCCATAGCTCCAGTATTCCAGTATTTCTACCGGAATATCTGGTTTGTTTTTGCTGTCTAGACACTGAGAACCTTCCCACTCTTCCTATTTCCTTTTTACATTGTTGGCTACAAACATTGAGCCAGATTTGTGGCCACACCTGTAACACGTGTGTAGGAGTACATGGAATTCATTTGTGCACCAACTCCAGTCCTGGATCCTTCTTGTTTTTTTTTTTAGCCTGGATCCTTCTTACAGTTTACTCTTTTTTACCCTGTTTTGTTTTTACTGATTTAAAAATGTTTTAGTATGAAATTTCCAAACACACTTAGGAGTAGAGAGAATAGTATAATAAGCTTCCACATGTCCATCCCCCAGACTAAAGTTATCAAGATTTTGCCACATTTGCATTATTGGCTCATGCCTGGAGAATTTTGAAGCAAGACCCAAGTACCTTGTCATTTCAAGCTTAAATACTTCAGTATGCATCTCTAAAAATTTTGGATTCAATCTATAATCAAATTTCTCATGTTATCGCAAATATGTTTAATAGTCTATTTAATTCAATCAGTATCCAAAGAAGGTCCACATATCACATTTGGCTGTACATCTCAATTCTCTTTTAATTTATAATAGTTACCCCTTCCTCACTTTTCCTTTGCCATTTATTTATTTGGGAAAAAAAAATCAAGTATCTTGTAAGATTTCCCACATTTTGGACTTTGCTGATAGCATCTTTTAGTAATGTTTGAGATCTTCCCCCATACCTTACATTTCATCTACACTATCTCGAGGGCTGATCAGATTCAGATTTAATTTTTTGACATGATTAGTGTGGTACAATTCCTCTAGCATTATATCAAGAGGCACATAACACCTGGTTGTCTTTCTTTTTGTGGCTGATTCACCCTGTTCCCTTTTTCCCTGATAGGCAAGAACTTTCTTTGGTTATTTGTTTATTATTCCATTTATTTTTAATATACGCAAATATTTATCTCTAATTCTTAGACCAAAGAGTATACCCTGGAGATTATAACCGTCTATAGAGACAATCCTAATTCCTTTGTTTAGCTCCATAGTTCTCCATTGGGTGGATGTTCCATATTTATTCACCTAGCACCTTACTAGTAAGCATTTAGTTTCTTTTCAATATTTGGCTACTAAAAATAATGTTGCAATGAATAACTTTTTGTGTATACCATTTTCTATGTTTGCCATTATATTTTAGGCCTAGATTTCTAAACTTCTGATTACTGGGTTGAAGGGAAATGCATATATTATTCTGTTATATATTTTTGGCTGTTTTAAAATATAGAAAATATTGTAATATTTTGTGCATCTTTGATGCTATTTTAAACTTTTTTTCAAGAACTTGGGGGCATAAATTAATTTTTATTTTCATTATTATAATAATAGTTTTTGAGGCAATAAATAAATTTATGATTGTATGTATATCTATCATTTATAGGCATAATTTTCTGTTGTGAAAATTGATATTAACCAGGGATTATCCATACACTTCCCTCTCCCCCCCAGTCCACCAAAGCCAACACCATAACTACCAGGTCAACCTTTCCCTACTCCCCCAGATTTCCCCATCCCTTGCACGCTAAACTTGGCATTGCCAGTCCAGTCTCTATACTTTTGTGAGGATGGATCAAGAAGGATTTTATGGCAGAAAGAAAAGACCTAGGGAGAAAAGTAGAGGGATGGACATAAGAAAACTGAGGCTATAGAGGCTGGAGATGGGCAATGTGGTGGAAAGATGGGGGTAGCAAACGAGAGGTGCTAGAGGACACAAAAGATTAAGTGGAAGGGACGAAATGGGAATATGAGAAGTGTTGCTAAAGTTTGTGAACTTGACCACTTTGTCTCCTTTTGGAAAAGCAAGTGAATAAAATTCTTCTATAATTTCTTGTTTGGCTCTCGTAATATGCATCTTGAACACAATGCCATGTAGAGATGGACCTTTATGGACTATAGCACCAAACCTTCATAATGTAAACACCTAATGTGTTTACAGATAACACTAGATTGAGATTAAGGTTGGCTGTCGGTGTGAAATCAGTTATGTATGAATTAATATATATGGACCAGCTATGTACTAATTGAAACCCATCCACATACTTGCAATGTAGGTATGTCTCTTTCTAATTATGAGCAGACCTATAAAGCAAGGCTGAGTCCTACCAGACACCAGATGTCCACTTACACCCTAATGCTTGAATCCAGTTTTTCTGGAATGAAACTATATGAATCACTGGTAAAATTTCTAAAACAGAAGAAAAAACCATAGCAACAGAAAACAAAGGCTGACTCTAAGCACAGCCAGTGTGTTAGCTAAACAGGATAGGCCAGGTTGTCAAAATGTTGGCAAGTGTGGATGTCATCTAAAAAGCACCTGAAGTCAGGCTGTCCGGGATCAATGCCCGAGGAGCTGTCTCATCTGCCCTGCACAGGATTCCTTCATGGAAAATGAGCCTTCTGGGCCTGTCCCTGATGGCCTTGAGGGCTGACTGGAACCCGTTCCCTGAGGGTAGCATTCTTGTAATCCTCTATTTAGTTGATCTCCATTTGTGGAAAACCTGGGGCCCGAATTCAGGATTCTTCCTTCCAGAGAGTTTAGTGTTTTGTTTTGTTTTTTGTTTTGTCTTTATTGGAGTATAATTGCTCTACAATGTTGTGTTAGTTTCTGCCGTACAACAAAGTGAATCAGCTATATGCATACGTATATCCCCATATCCGCTCCCTCTTGAGCCTCCCTCCCACCCTCCTTATCCCACCCCTCTAGGTCGTCACAAAGTACCGAGCTGATCTCCCTGTGCTATGCAGCAGCTTCCCACTAGCTATCTATTTTACATTTGGTAGTGTGTATATGTCAATGTTACACTCTCACTTCGTCCCAGCTTCCCCTTCTCCCCCTGTATCCTCAAGCCCGTTCTCTATGTCTGCATCTTTATTCTTGCCCTGCCACTAGGTTCATCAGTACAGTTTTTTTTAGATTCCATATATGTGCGTTAGCATAAGGTATTTGTTTTTCTCTTTCTGACTTACTTCACTCTGTATGACAGACTCTAGGTCCATCCACCTCACTACAAATAACTCAATTTCGTTCCTTTTTATGGCTGAGTAATATTCCATTGCGTATATGTGCCACATCTTCTTTATCCATTCATCTGTCGATGGACACTTAGGTTGCTTCCATGTCCTAGTTATTGTAAACAGTGCTGCAATGAACAATGAGGTACATGTATGTTTTTGAATTATGGTTTTCTCAGGGTATATGTCCAGTACTGGGATTGCTGGGTCATATGGTAGTTCTATTTTTAGTTTAAAAAAAAAAAAACTAAAAAAGAGAGTTTAGTTTTTAAACTACTATTTGCAGCAGGCTGGGGAAGTCACAGATCTGCGATTGCTTTAGCCTCTTCCCTTGTCCCAAGCTTCATCTGGGAACCTGGGTTCATTCTGCTTTACTTTTGCTCAAAGTTTAGCTCTGGATTATTGCACTGATATTGGCATTTACCCTGAAGGCAACTCTCCCTTTTTCTGCCTACCACTAGTTCAGCTCAATGTTTTAAAAGTGAATGTAAAATTTCCATGTATTTATCTCATTCACGCTCCCAAGCACTCTGTGAGGTAGGAACCATTATCCCGTCCCCACCTCCCACCCTAAATCAGCCGAGCGAGGAAACAGGCTTTAGAGGATATAAATGTTTCCAAAGTTACACTCGTAGTAAGTGGCACAGCCTCGATTTCAGCCTTGTCTCTTTGACTACAAAATGCATGCTCTTAACCACTGCGCTTCGGGCCAACTCCTCCTGGGGTGCACTATGACCATGGCCTTCAAACAGCCACTCTGCTGTTTCTCTTCATGTCAATCCACCCTTCATGCTGCCCACCAACTGTCCGTTTTAGAACATGGCTAAGACAGCACCAGTCTAACCATCCTTGATATGCCATCTCCATATTTCCCACCAAAGTGTACAAAAAACCACAAAAGACACAACTGCAAAAGCACTGGGAATTGGGGATGGTGATGGACTATTTGCTAGTGTCTGGGAAATTTACCACTAAGTGAGATGTGGAGGGGCTTGAAGTGACAAACTTTTCCCTTTGACCTGTGAAACAGTACAGCAGGACTAGCCATGATGATGCTGGAAAGCAGATTTGACACTCCCCTCCCACAGTTCCTCTCTCCAGGCCATAACAACCCTTCATCTCTAAGTCATAACATCCACTGGACAGCAATTCCCTGAGTGGGAGGGAAACAGAGGAAGTGTCTGTGTTAGTTTCTTCCTGGCACAAAATATAAAATCAACCAGATGTAGAAGCAGAGCCTTGGGGGCAGTGGACTCCGGGGCTTTGTTTCCTGAGACACCACTGCCCTGTCCCTCCCTCCCCACACATGCCTTTCTTGTGCCAATAGAAGTAATAGATGGGGAGAATTGGAAAAAAAATTGGGCATAGGGCCAGGTGGGAAGGAACTCAACGGATCTAGGCAGGAGGAGGGGGGTAAGTTACCAGGTTTTGTTGAAGGAGGCACTCAAGCCAGCCAGTAAGGGACAGGCTTCTATGTTGCTTTGGAGAAAGAAAAAGAAAAAGATTTTAGAGGGATATGCTATGGGAAATGGGAAATGGATGGGTGAAAAGAAAGTTTAGGACATGTTGCTTAGTGTTATACAATGTAATTCCCCATCTGGCACCTCTGTGAGAAATGTCAATAAAAATATAAATTATTTTCCACTGCCGTTTTGGATTGCGCTTCTTTTGGTTGTAGTGCTGTTTAACGAATGACCGTTAAGGTGGTCCAAAGTTATCTCCCCTTCGCAGTCAGACAAATGGGCAGTGGAAGAATTGAAAGATTCCTTCTTAGTCTGAATGAGTCACTCCTGATGCCTGTCTGTCTATAGGACAATCACCTCCCTCCGGGGTGTGACCTGAATGAGGGGAACCCAGGCAGGCATGGAAAGAGGGCATCTATGTCACCTGTTTGCTGCAAAACGTTGAGCCTTCATGGATCTTCTTTCAAATTTGAGCAAATAGGCAAACAAATGAACAAACCCCAAATCAAGCCAAATAAAAATGAAAACACAATCCAAATGGAATCTATAAACACAATTAAGCCACACAAAAGCATAGTAATACTCTACAGCTGCAAAGGAAGTACAAATTTAAGAGAAGTTACTATAGGAAGCAAAAGCATGCTTTAGAGCAATCTGCTTTCCTTCTTTTTCCTCCAACTCTGTTTCTTTCCTCCTGTGGCTCCCTTGTTTCTCCCAGTCTTTCACTGTTCCATACTCTTTCTCTTCTCTTTACCCCCCTCCACAGGTCCTCTCTCCTCTTCTTCCTCTCTCTGCATCTCATTTTCCCTATTTTCTGGTCATCCTTTTGAGTTTCCATAGCCCTTGCTAAGGACGACATGGTGGGCATCTTTAAATCTTCCCCTCATTCTCCATCCTGTGTCATGGGAGGCGTGTTGGGATCTGAACTTCCAGGTCCTCTCACTCCCTGAGCCACCTGGGATGGGGGAAATCTCTCTTCCTGTGGCTCCCTCCTTTGCAGAGCTTAAGTTCATGTCTTACATCAGATTCCCTTAGTTCTATGTTCACTTGTTGAGGCTTGCTAAGGAAGCCAAGATGCATCAGGTGTGTGGCAGTGGTGATGCCCTATGTAGAGTCCAAGCGTGCCTTGGATTGAGTTTCCTGGGAACAAGCTCAGAGACAGAGAGTTGCGTGCAGAGTTTATTGGGAAGTGCTCTCGGGAGTTACACCTGTAGGGAGGTGAGGAAGGCAGAATTGGATAGACAAGAAAGGAACATGTGATATGGTTGCAACTGAGCCTCAGTCTACCCTATGGGGGCCTCTGGAAGTGAGATAGCCCTTTGGAGTTGTCTCAAATCAGGCCGGGGGGAGGGACAGGTCTTTGGATCCTTGAATCAGCTAGTCATTGGCCTTTGGGAGCCTACTGTGAAGGGCAATTCCCAGTAAGCCATCAGGATTTCCAGTATTCCTAGTTGAGGGATGGGAGCATTGGCAGAGAGTTGGGAATTTGGGTGGAGAGCTGGAGTGATAACCTGGGGACAGATATAATATAGCTGTTTTATCTTCACCCATCCAATACACTCCTTCTTCTGCAGCCACAGTGATGAATGAGACAGAGGGTAATCAGACGTGGGTTTGGTCTTCATTCAAGGTACAAAGAGATAATGACCAAAATAACAAAGGAGTAAGAAAAAGACCAAGAAAGGGAGATATCATCTTTGGGGGATGATGTGGGAAGGTTCCCTGGAGGAGGCAGCATTGAACTGGGCCTGAGAAATAGGCCAGATTTTGATAGGTAGAGATGAGGGGTAGGTAGCAAGAATGTAGGCAGGGAGTTATCTGGAAGCACTTTAAGTCTTTGCAGGTCTTCAAGCCCCAGATGATTGTGAATAAAGAAGACCTAATTTCTCAAAGTAAGTGTCCTTTAAAGACATTTACTTTGGATAAAGCATAGAGTGGATAGAATGGAATGGAAGAGAAGCCCATGGGACCTTGACCTGGAGATGTTTTCATATATCAACACCTCGAAGATATCAGGAAGCTATAGGTGTGGAGGTGTTCCCCAAAGACTTTTAGCATCTTGAATTTAATAGAAGTTTATTTACAGAGCCATTTTCTGAGGCTTGAGTCTTGAAGTGAGGGTTGGGAAAGCTCCAAGAATGATAACTGTTGCTGCCTTTAAATATCTGAAGGGTGCCATGAAGTGGCGGGGGAGTGGGTATCAATGCGCGTTCAGAAGGCAAACCTAAGATCACTATATGGGTGAAACAGGAAAACAGATGGTTCAGCTCATTGAAAGAAAGAGTTTAATGGAAGACAGTGCTTTTTCAAAATTAGGCAGGTTATGAAGTAGTGAGTTGACTATAGGATGAGGTATTCAAGAAGAAGATAGAAACAAGATTAGAGAGAAGATTCTTTGGAATTGGCAGTTGACCTAGATGAACTTTAAAGCCCATTCCAGCTCAGAGGTGATATAATAATGGCTAACATTTATTCAACATTTACTATGTACCAAATACTATTCCAAGCACTGTGAACATATTACCTCATTTATTCCTCACAAGTTTATAAAGTGGGCACTATTATTCTGTTCATTTTATAGAGAGAAAATTGAGACTAGGGAGATCAAGTCATTTAGCCAATTATCACACGGCTAGGAAGAGGTGATGCTGAGATTTGAATGCAGACAGGCTGACTCCAGAATCTGGTCTTCATCTCCTGTGAGACTGGGATGTCAGAACCTGTGGCATCATTGCCCAGCCCACGTGATGCAGAGACAGTCAGTAGTCAGAGCCCAGAACAACAGTGATAGACTCTGATGTGTTAGCAAATGTCCCCTCCACTTGGTGAGTTACTTAGCTCAGTAATCTATAAAATGTCTACAAATAATGTTACCCAAGGGACACATCACTGCTTCTTACCTCAGGCAGGAATGAGATAGTCAAGTCCTTGACAGTCTCTAAGTGATGGGTTACTCAGCAAGTGGAGAGTAAGTTTGCAATGTGTTTCTTTGCTTCTCTTGTGAGGTTAGAAGGGGACCAAGAATGTGTGTCCTAGTTTTCCTATCGGAGTGGAGGTCCTTGAGGGCACGAAGTGTAGACCTATTTCTTGGGGCCCAGCAGATCCCTTCTCACCTCTTGCGAGTCAGCCTGGATTCCCAGACAAGAGCACTGAGCCCATGTGGTTCTGGCAGACACAGCCATGCCCTTAAGGGGCTTGTGAACTATTAGAATTGCTGTCACAGTCACAGCTCGCTCACACTGAAAATAACATGGCAAGTGTAACAGAGGCACCAGAAAGGGTCTGCGTGGCTTAGAAGACAGTGAGCATATTCTCACAGGGAACAGTGGGGAATCTTCCCAGTGCAGGCAGGATTTTAACTCATTCATTCAACACCAACTTTCTTAGATGCTGTACTTCACATGTCAGTGAAAGTCAGAGGAGGAACTTGTTCTCGGAGAGCTCCTCTTTTCTTGGGGAAGACAGATCATCCTGCCATTACCCAGCACAGCGGTGAAGAGGCTGTGATGGCGCTGCCATCAGACTCTTAAAATCTCCTCTTCGCCACCTGCTGGCCAAGTGACTCAGGGCAAGATGTTGAACCATTTCAGGGCTTATTTGAGTCATCCACGAAAGGCAGAAAAACAAGAGCTTACTTTACAGGGCTGATGTGAGCGTAAAATGTAAACCTTTAGCAGGGCGCCTGCTTGGCATACAGTAAGTGCTCGGTAAATGCTAGCAATCCTTATAAACGTTGCAGCAGGGAAAACGTGGGCTGCGACGGAGAACATAGAACTCCCGCCCCTGCCGCAGTATAGGGGAGCAAGCATACCAGGCTGGGTAAGATGGTGCTGTATGAGAACAAGGCATTTCAGACAGAAGAAACAGCAAGAACAAAAGAGGAGGGGGGATTCCAGGTCCTGTTCTGGGAAGAGAGGCATCGGCCAGGTGGGCTGAGCAGGGATCATGCGGTGGGAGCTGTGTCTGGTGAGTTAGATAGAGAGTAGGTCATGGGTGAACCTGAGTGCCACGCTGAGTCATTAGCCCCGGGATGTGGCCCTCAAGTGTGAGGCGGGGGATGATTTCCATACTTGTACATCCTTCTTTTGTAGACTCTGCTGAATTTGCTTGGAATCAGAAAAAACCTGGAAGATATACCAATTCAGGTAAAGATATAACCTTGAGCTGTCTTGATGACGGGGTGCTTATTTCATAACTTTGGTTATTTAAAAATTTGAGGGGTTTTCTAAATAACCATCAGTCCTTATTTCTTCAGAAAATATTTCATAAAGAAAAATTTGGGCACAGCCCTATCCATTCATTGGGAAAATAGGAAGTAGCTCCTTACATACGTTTCTGAGTATCTGGCGGGGGCGGGGGTGGTATGAAGAGGGAAATCCTGCCTTTGCCAAAGCTATAGGTGCTTCATATAATTGTGGGCCCATAAACTGTTAGCACAAAGAAGAAACTTATAGACATGTGGTATAGTTTTACCAGTTTTAAGGTCACAGAAATGTAGGACCAGGAGACCAGCTTTTCTGGGTCACACAGCAAGTCAGTGACGGAATGCAGACCCCTTATTTTTCCCTGCTCTCATTCATTCCACAGTTCTTGCTAATTCTCTCTCTCTCATAATTTCTGAGAGTTTATATATGTAGACATGTACTGAGTATCATATTTACACCTAAGACAGGCCTTATAGAAATGCACGGGTAGGTGGTACCACATAGTCAGACCAGATGCCAGTTGCTTCCGGAAGCACGGGTCACAGATGTTTAAAGTGCAATTCAGTCAAACAATGGCAAAGAGTCCAAATAAAATATATAGTAAAGGTATTACTTAAATCGAAAAGGCTATGGATGCCAAAGTCTTAACACTAGTCAGGCCCAAGTGGCCTGGGCGATGCCCAGGTCACTGTGACCCATGAGCTTACTCTGGTGCAGACTTGGCTGGTTCTGGGCTGAGTCGTTCATCTGTTTGAGTCTTCTGGACCTGTTTCCCATGGGTACTCAGAAAAGGGGCTTCAGGCTCTCTGGTCTTCTGTCTGGTGTGAAAGCCATCTTCCTTCTGGTGGGGCTTGTCAGGGCTCCTAGGGCAGGTCTTGGCTCCTGGAAGCTCACAGAGGAGAACTGCAGCTTCTGGAGCTGGTGCCCCAGAAAGCTGGCAGGAAGGCTGGCCTCACACCTGCCTTGTGGGCCAGTCTCCCAGTCCCGGTCCATTGCCTCAGGCTTCCCTTTCCTACTTCTCTTCCTATCTGTGTCTGGTACTAAACATCCTGCCACCCAACACCAAGAAGAGCACAGCTTGTTCCCATCTCAGGCAAAGGGCTCTCTCTCCCTGGAACTTTTCTCTCTCTCATTCATACGGGAGTCACGCTCTTTTCAAGGAGTCAGTCTGGGCCTAGATTTTGGTCCCAGGGAAGAAAATAACTCCTCTGGGACACTGAAGAGACAATCTGGAGTCTGAAGATTCTCAGTTCCCAAGTGGCTGAGGTGAGGACCCCTTTACTCTTCTGCTCCTGAATCAGATCTACAAAGGAATTAACTTAGACCCTTGAAAGATCAATGCTGGCTTCTAAGAGAAAGTGAGAGCAGTTTTTGGTAAGACATTGGACTTAACCAATGTGACTGGCTGTGAAGGATGCACCTGGGTTTTTCACTGTTCCTTTGTCCTGTTTTCAGGCTGCACATAACTCTCCAATTCCATTCACCTAAATCAAATACTGCAACCAAAAGTTACATATAAACTTCCAAATTAACCTCCAAACCAAAGCCAATCAAAAACTGAGGACCTAGAAAGATGAATATGGGAGAGTAAATCCTTCCTATTTTTTCCACTGAGGTCAATAGTCTTCTCTCAATAATTAAGTCATTGTTAAGTGGCTGGGATTATAACCTGATATCCAGCAATGCACTCATACATCATTCACTCAACAGACATTGAACATCTACTACATGTTGAGCAGTATTCTAGATGCTGGGGATCCCTGTGGTCTTTTATTTTGATCAAGACTATAAAATTCATCTGAACACTGGTCTGAGAGAGTAAAGAATAACTTGTCTTTGTGGCCCACAGCCATGTTACGTTACCTACATGCTAGAGCATCTAGCATATAAGAGTTACTCAATGGATGGATGTTGAATGAAGGGAACTTTAAATTTTATGGTTCACGAAGACTGTTTAACTCCTTTAACAGAAAAGTCTTTTGGCCTGAGAAGCTAGGCCTCTGGATAACAGAGCTGCTAATTACCTGCAATGTTATGTATACACCATGTATTTCAAACATAGACATTCGTTGGTGAGTGCATCTGAGGCTACAAGAGGAACATGTTTAGACTATTTTTGTACATATTAGGTTGTCATTATAGTGATAGGAAGATGTATGGAAAAATTCAGACCACAAAGGCTTAAACTAGACGCCTGCAGTTACAAGGTGCAAGAAGCATGGGTTCATGGTTTCAAAGCAAAATATTTGAAGAGGACGATGAGCAAAAGAAAAAATGCTCATTTACTTTCTATTATGGAAACGTTCGACATAAGAAAGTAGAGAGAATGGTATAATAAATGCACATGTACCCACAGAGTCAAAAATGATCAACTCGTGGTTAATCATGTTTCATCTATACCGCCACCCATAATATTTTGAAGGAAATCTCAAATACTATGTGAAAGAAAATGTTTTAGAATGGCAGAAGCCTGCTGGTTGTTGAAGCTGGGTGATGGGAACGTGGAGTTCCATCTTTTGTTGTTGCTGTTCACTTTTGTATGTCTTGAAAGTTTCCGAGATACACCGATGGAAAACTAGGAACTGTTCTGCTTTTGCCATTACAGAAAATTATGTCAGAGAATAGAATAACTAATACTCTTTCCCCGAAAGTTGTGTTTCAGCTCCAATATAAGGTATTCTTAATAACAGCTTTCAAGTTTAAAGAATTAAAAAAAGCAGTGGTGCTCTGACAACATAGATTTTTACAAATTATTTAAATAGAGGCTTCCAGCAGAAAAACTATAACACATTTCCCCCCCTCTAAAAGTAGTTAATTTATCGACTGCTTACTGTGGGCTAGGACTTTGTTAAGCGCTCCTCATTGGACAATGAATTGAGGTTTCGGGGAGTGAGAGGTTGGCATACAGCCAAGAAGAGCTTTCCAACAGCCAGAGCTTAGCTAGATCTGCTGCCTCTGGAGACAGTGTGCTCCATGGCACTGGGGGTGTTTATGTCAGTCAGGGTGACTGCGTGACAGTCAATGGGCTTCTGTGATTACTCGGACTTCAGTAGTAACCCTAATCCTGGATCACTGGGTCTGTCTGAAGACAGACGGTGAATGGTCTCCTCACACTGGGTGAAGAGTTGCCTTCACACTAAATTAAAAACTGATCATCTTATGTCTGTGTAAAGCTTCACATGTGATAAATCGGAGTAACTGGTACATCTGATCAGGGTTGGACTAGATAAATTCCCAGACCTCTTCCACTCCTTGACTCTGTTCTATATACACTTCTGTCTTTTCAGGTCATGTGGTAGAGGCTGAGCCAAAGTAATTGAATGTAATTGTGATCCAGGATTATTCTGTGGCTGCTGTGAAATACACATTCGCTGTCCGGAGCAGTTTCCCATCGCTTCCAAAAGACAGAACCATATTTTCTCTTTCCATGGCTTTTCTTGGAAAGGTCACGTTTGGAGGGAGGATAGTATGTGGTATGATGGAATTTTCTTTTTCCTCCATTCCCTCCATTCCTTCTTCCTTTACCTTGCTGAGTAGAGGATCTTTGATATAAGAGAATGAAGGGACAGAAACCTTGCTAGTGAATCAAAGTTATGCAATGGTAAGTAGTCACTATTAGTAGGAGGAACATTTATTTGCCTGTAGATGCTTCATGCTAAAGACTGAATCAGGGCCCTGAAGAGAAAGCAGAAGAGGAGAAGACAGATGGGAGATCAGATTCTATGGCCATACCACCCTGATAGTGCCTGATCTCATCGGAAGGGAGATCAGGGAGAGAAGGGAAAGTTCTAGACATGCAACCTAGATGGATTTTCAGTTGACTGATGGGTAACTTCATGGAAAAGTAAAAGAAAGTTGTACCCTGTCCTCTGATAGTGCCCTGGAGGATAGTGGCAGATAGGACTCACAAAATTGAGAAATAGCTTAGAAGAGAAGCTCAGTGGTGGTAGTGAGGGCAGGAGGGGAAGGAGAGGATAGGGCAGGCAGGGGTGGGTGGTAGTAGTGGGCTGAGTATTTGCGACGGTTTCCTTTACTGGGTTTCAAGGTGAGCAGCCCTACTGTCCCTTTCTGGTTATGTTTTGAGGTTGGGCTTACTGGATTTAGTTTACTATTTGCTTTGCTTCTCTGATCTTTAGTTTCCTTTTTTGCAAAATAATGTCAACCTCTACTTACATCATAGAATTTGACATAGCTTTATCAAGACACTAAGCTTTGGAGGATAAGAACAAATGATTGGGCACTTTGGTGGACAGTCTGCAAAGGTGGCCACTACCAATTCCTCTCTTCCCTGTAGGTATATGCCACTTCCCCAACAAGAGGTGGAGTTTATTATAAGCTTTTGCACAGAAAAGGAAACCACAAACAAAACGAAAAGACAACCACAGAATGGGAGAAAATACTTGCAAACAGTATGACCAACAAGGGCTTAATTTTCAAAATATACATATAGCTCATACAGCTCAGTATCAAAAAAACAAGCAACCCAATCAAAATATGGGCAGAACACCTAAATAGACATTTCTCCAAAGAAGATATACAGATGGCCAACAGGCACATGAAAAAATGCTCAACATCGCTAACTATTAGAGGAATGAAAATCAAAACTACAATGAGTTATTACCTCACACCCGTCAGAATGGCCATCATCAAAAAGTCTACAAATAATAAATGCTGGAGAGGTTATGGAGAAAAAGGAACCCTCCTACACTGTTGGTGGGAATGTAAATTGGTGCAGCCACTATGGAGAACACTATGGAGGTTCCTTAAAAAACTAAGAATAGCGTTGCCATGTGATCCAGCAATCCCACTTCTGGGCATATATCTGGAAAAAATGAAAACTCTAATTTGAAAAGATACACGCACCCCAATGTGCACCCCAATAGTGCACCCAAATGCACTATTTACAATAGCCAAGAAATGGAAGCAACCTGAGTGTCCATCGACAGATGAATGGATAAAGAAGACGTGGTATATATATATATATATTATATATATACAATGGAGTTGTACTCAGCCATAAGAGAGAATGAAATAATGCCAGCATTATTGGCATTATTTGAAGCAACATGGATGGACCTAGAGATTATCATACTAAGTGAAGTAAATCAGAGAAAGACAAATATCATATGATATCACTTATATGTGGAATCTAAAAAAATGATACAAATGAAATTATTTACAAAACAGAAACAGACTCACAGAATAGAAAACAAATTTATGGTTACCAAAGGGAAGAGCAGGGATGGGGGAGGGATAATTTAGGAGTTTGGGATTGACAGATACACACTACTATATATAAAACAGATAAACAACAAAAACCTACTGTATAGCACAGGGAACTATATTTAATATCTTGTAATAACCTATAATGGAAAATAATCTGAAAAAGAATGTGCATATATATATGTATATATATGTGTGTGTATATATATATATATACACATATATATTATCTATATATAACTGAATCACTTTGCTGTACACCTGAAATAACATAACATTGTAAATCAACTATACTTCAATTTAAAAAAAAAGGTGGAGTTTATTTTCCAGCTCCTTAACTCTGGCCCTGTGATTGCTTTGACCAATAGAACATGATGGGAGTGATGTTCCAGGATTTCTGACCCAGCCCTAAGTGGAATGACGGCTTCCATTTCCTTCCTCTTGGAATGCTCCTTCTTGGAAACCATCCACCATGCAGTGAGGCAGCCTAAGCAGCTGAGGAATACCATAATAGTGAATAAGGCGTTTTGAAAGTCCACAAATGACGGAGCATTGTGAAGAAGGAAGGGAAACCTAAATCCATAATAATTTTCTATTCCAGTGAGAACAAAGTTCTGTCCATTTCCATTTCCTTGATGGAAATGGTCCGATAAAATCAAACTGCTACCAGGTTGTTGACTGGTTCCCCATGGAATCATGTCCCATTCAAGGGGTCACTGTTGATCTCTGCTATTGTCATTTGGACACTCAGCAGTGAACTTAGAGAATAACTTATTTGCCACTGTGATATTCTGTGTAGCATTGCTTCTGACCAGGAACTGATTTTAAAGCAAATGAAATCTGGCAATGGGTTCATACTCATGGAATTCATTTGTTTTACTGTATCTCCCATCACTCTGAAGCAGCTGGCCCCAGTGAACAGTGGGGAGGCCTTTGGAAGGCTCAGTTATGGAGCCATCTAGGTGACAGCACCTTGCAGGGCCGGGGTATTGCTCTCCAGGATGTGGCGTATACTCTGAATTAGCAACCAAGGTTTGATGCTGTTTTCCTCAGCTCCACGAATTCAGAGGTGGAGAAGCTCCCTCAAAATCACCTCTGATGGTAGTGATTTTACTTTTTTTTTTTATTGTTTGCTTCCTATCCCCGACAACTTTGGACTCTGCTGGTTTAGAGGTCTTGGTTCCCAAGCGAGGAATGTTTCCACCAAGGAAGAAAACAATGGTTTCATTAAATTGGAAGTTGAGACTGCTACCTGGGCTCTTTATACCAGTAAATCAACAGATCGCGGAGGGGCTTACTGTTTGGGTTCAGCAAAGGCAGGTCTTTCTGGGAAGGAAAATTCTTTGTTGTGGAACTGTCAGGTACGTTTAGATCCTAGGTCTCCAGGCACTGTGTGCCAGCAGATACTTCTAGTCATTGATCCAACCCCCAAACATACCCTTCCTTCCCAAATGCCCTTTAGGGATATGGAATTGTCCCTGGTTGAGAATCACTTGTCACTAGTGCATTGTTTCAACAGTGACAAGGTTTATTTTTTATAACGTTTTGATAAGCAATAATAGAATAATAAACTTTATAAAATATTTCTTATTGAGCCAAATAACAAATCAGAGACATGGTTTTCTTTCTTTTCTCTCTTTTTTCCCCTACCACTCTATTTTCTAGTTGGGGATTTAGTTTTAAACCATTTTATGGATTTAAATTGTGGTCACAAACTCTAAGAAACTAGCCAAGGTGAGGTCATTGGCTTTAAAGATGTCTAGATTTGAGACAGGCTGGGACCTGGGACCCTTTGCTGTAGTGCTTGCACCTGGACAAATGTCTCCTCAAGCAACAAAATATGAAGAAACTATAAGGGACTAAAAATAACTGCGCACATGCACAGTTGGGGCAAATTATGAACAACAAGATACAAAAAGACTAAAAACCCAACTGCCACTTCTGAGGAGTCCAGAGTGAAAGCTGCGTACTGTGCATGCCCCCTGCACTCAACACCACCAAAGGGGTGGGCAAAACACCTAAGTCCCCCCTCTGGCCCGACCCCTGGACCCACCCCTACCCTTGCCCCATATAAGGGACCAGCTCGCTGCCCCCCTCAGGGAGTGAGCAAGGGAACCCGTTACTTGTTTTCACTCCCTCCTGCTGCAGCACAAGTCCCAGTAAAGCCTTGCCTGAATTTCTCATTTGTCCTCTTATCAATTTCTATTGATTAAAGAGTCTAAGAACACTGTCAATAACCGATTGGCAATCTCTAAATTGTGGATATCATGACATCAGAGTTCATTTGACTGAGAGCAAGTTGCAATACCACAGGGTTATTTGTCTTGATAGAAATAAGATTTTATTAGAGAAAACATTCTGCTATACAGAAGGATGTATTACATTGCTCTCTGCATAGTAAGCTCAGGTTCTAAATTAAACTTAATTTGTGCCAATGGGAATTGCATCAGCTGGTTATGCACACACATGTGCGCACACGCAGGCGCACACACACACACACACACGTACCTCTGGTGATTCTTACCTTCTGTGTTCTTGTTTTTCATCATAATGTTTACTGTAGCAACGACCGCAAAATACTCCTAGAGAATCTGTTCCTGGTGTTGGGTAATACACTTTGGCTCCAGGGCAAGTTCTAAAGCTTCTATCAGCTTTTCATACTTTCTGGAATCGTCCTCAGTTTCCATGCTCTCCTTGGCCTGTGGCTGCAATGTGAGACAGCTCCCATCACACCTCTGAGACTGGTTAAGTCAGTTTACTTCTCTGAGTATTGATTGCCTTAATTCAGAAGCAAGAATACTGACTTGAAGGATAAAAAGTTTAATGAACTTTAACATCCCTTCTAGTGTGAACGTTCAGTGGCTCCGATTCATTTTCTGTCCTTACTGTGTCCAGTACAAAGCTAGTGGAGTGACACCTCCACAGAGATCTTCAACTATGTAGCAGCCCCCAAGGAGACAGACCCTGCAGGCACTACCTGCAATGCCTCATTAGAAGCATCCCTCTTCCATCCAGTGGCCTCCATCTGCCCTCCTGCCCTCCAAGGATTCAGGTTTCTAAGTATAAAGCTCTTTGAATTCATATGTAGCTACAGCCAGAGGGGACCTCAGCCTTGCCATCTGGTCTAATTCTTCATCGAACAAATGAACAAACTGAGGCCAAGAGAAGTGACTTGTCCATGGTCACAAAGCCAGCCAGTAGCAGGGCTGGGATGTATATTGACATATCCTGCCTTCCAGTTCAGTGTTCTCTCCACTGAACCTGGGTGCCTGTCATCAAATGAATACGGCTTCACAGGAATGGTGCTCCTAGAGATGGCTTTCTGCACTGTATTTCCTTTGGTAAGATTTCAAGCTGAATTTCTCTTTCAGCTCTAAAATCTTTACACTGGGTATCAGGGGTCTGTGGACACTTGCTCCATGAAGCTCAGCAGAAAAGGAGGCGTGTGATAACAGGGAACCTGGGGGGTTAAATACACTCACTTCTCTATCCAGGGGCTATGGCCTCAGGCTGGCCTACTGAACTATTTGCCGATAGGACATGAATTTCAATTCTCTGAGTCTGGAATGACCATATCCAGTGATGAGAAGGTAGAAAGACACATTTATTTAGCAAATGTTTTGTTTTGATGTTCTGTGCTGAGCAGTGTAGTGATTAAGCTGGGGCTTTGGAAACAATCATTTAGGCTCAAATCCCAGTTCCATTCATTATTAGCTGTTGAACCTTGGGCAAGTTATCTAATCTCTCTGCTTTATCTTACGTATTTGCAAAATGGAGCTGCTGCTGATATTACCTATGTATAGAGATTATTATTAAGATGAACTCAATTAATATGTATAAAGCACTTAGAAAAATGCCTGATACATAGTAAGTGCTATACAGTGATTGCTGTTACTATGCAAATTAAAAATACATTCACATAAAACATCAACATACATTTTGAAGTGATACATATTAAATATATTAGAATAGCTACCTATGAGGATATAAGAGCATTCCAAAAAAAAAAAAAAAAAAAACCCATGCAAGTAATTCCAGAGGTCCTGCTTTTAACTAGAGACACTGCCTCTTTTTTTATCCCATTGCCAATCTGAATAAACTGAGGCTAAAATAAAGGACGCTAAGGCATGAAGCATTCATGCAGAGGCAGCAGGAGAACTTGGAAGACAGTCTCCAGAATCAGATGGGAGATTTAGGCCCTTCCTTTTCATCCCTAAACTTCAGAATCTGTAGGCTGTCTACGAGTTAATACTGTTTGAAGAGGCTGCTCAGGTTCCACTAGCCGCACCAAGCTTCTGCAGGGAGTGGAGTCAAGAGTGTGTTTTCCAGCTGCGGAAAGCGTCATCTCTGATGCCTGAAATGCAGGTCCACGAGCTTCAGCAGTAAGTTTTACTCAAATAGGAAGCAAGAGCGTAACGGTGAGAGACTGAAAAAAATGAATGCTCCCAAATAGAAGGTTGCCTAAATAAATTATGCCCAACCATACGACAGCATATAGGCAGCCTCCAAGCTGGAATAATATTAATGACCTAGACCTAGAAAATGATCTAGAAAAGTATTTGTGATATATTGTTATTTAAAAAAAAATAGATCACAGTGTACTATGTAGAATGTGTGTGTATATATACACATACATGCATACGCACATATATATATACACACATACATGTACGGAAAATAGCAGGCAGGGTGTGTACATCATAATATTAACAGCGACTATCTTGAGCATGGGTATTAAGAAGAGTCTTACTTTTGCCTTATTTTACCTATATTTTCCAAGTTTTCTATAATAAACCTGTATGACTTTTATAAAGGAAAAATAATTTAAAAATAGCTAAAGGGGCACCAGTAGTAAAGGTTGTTTTTCCTATGGATATCATGTTCCTCTTCTATAATCAAGTTGAAAATGATCTTTTCTATTCCTTCCAGGCTGATGCAATGGCTCCCACCTCTGTGCACAGGTGGCTGCTCTTATCCATGGCCGTCACAGCATGGGTCCTATTGCATTCTGGTTACTGGGCACATACCCAGTTACAACCGTCTGGCATATATAGAGCCTGGCACATGGGTATGTTTGACACAAATGCAGTAATGAATCGGTAGGGGCTCAACAGCTTGGATTTGGCTACAAGCTCTGCCATTTATAAGCTAGGTGAGTCCCAGTCTCCTGATCTGTACAGTGGCAATAACAATTGTGGGTCAAGAGACCTCCAGTAGTTTTCGTAAATGGCAAAGTGCTGGTCACAAGATGGGTGAGGGTGCAGAAAGAGGGTTTATTATCATTGCTGCATCTATTAACAGGTCTACATCTTCCCATCCCTTATTTCTCTTTGGCTCCCTAAGGCATCATGGTTACCATAGCAGCCAGATGATGCTGATGGTACCTCCAGGGGCAGCAAGGTAAAGCTGAGCCAGTTCCCAGGTCCTCGTGCATGCCCTTGGCAGGCCAGAGTGAGACGGTCTGCAGCTCAGCCTCCTTTCAGGCCCCCCACCCTGTCTAGGGTCACTTAGATCCACAAACCCTGCCTCTTCAGCCTCAGTTTGGGGGCCCTGAAACACCCCTTCAGAGGCTCCCTCCTTCCCAACCTCTGTCTCTTGACTCCCTGCCTGGTTGCCGTGGAAACAGGTTC
Source organism: Stenella coeruleoalba (assembly GCF_951394435.1). Classification (NCBI taxonomy): domain Eukaryota; kingdom Metazoa; phylum Chordata; class Mammalia; order Artiodactyla; family Delphinidae; genus Stenella; species Stenella coeruleoalba. The sequence continues at coordinate 64,634,623 of NC_137150.1, forward strand.
CACTGCGGACAAAGGAGGGAGCTGGGTCCTGCTTCCTCCCGGTCCTACTGATGAGGATTTTTAGACCGTAGAGACTGCGCTGCCCTGCCTTGCACCTGCCCTCACTTCCCGTGTTCTCACTCAAGTGGAGATTGCCCTCCCTTGCCACTGACGAGACCATGTGTAAAAGTGTGACCACAGATGAATGGAAGAAAATCTTCTACGAGAAGATGGAGGCGGCAAAGCCGGCTGACAGCTGGGACCTCATCATCGATCCCAACCTCAAGCACAATGTGCTAGCCCCAGGCTGGAAGCAGTACCTGGAGTTGCATGCCTCAGGCAGGTGAGTAGCCCAGGAAGTAGGACCCCTGCAGGCAGCCCCTGGGACACCTTCCAAGAAAAGACAGAAACATGGGGAACCCAGGTGCTAGGGGTCAGTCTCACTGTTGGCCCAGTGCAGACTGGGAGGCAGAGAAAGAGTAGCTATTGGGAGTTGGGACACCTAAGTTTGATTCCAGCTCTTCCGCTGAGCACCTGGTAACTTTCCCTCTCTGAGTCATAGTCTCCCCTTCTGGAAAAAGAGGTGGAATATATTTATTAGTTCTAAACACTGGTATTTTACATACTTTTATATTTTAATAACCTCTTAACACAATTGAAAGCCAAGAGAAGGGAGGGGCTTGTGGGTCAAGAGGCCTATGTTCTGGTCCTGAACAGTTCAGTTTCAATCTATTTAAGTCAGCTTGACTTAATATAAAATATTGAACACCTGAGGTGTGCTGGAAACTAGCTCTACTCTGTATGACCTTTGAGAAATTCAGTTTCCTTCTTGGACCTCACTTTCCCCACTTGTGGAAGGAGGGGTTAGCATAGATCCTTGCCTCTTGGTTCATGGACCAGCAGCAGTAGCATCACCTGGAACTTGTTAAAGATGCAGCATCTTCGGCCCCATTCTAGACCTGCTGAATCGGAATCTGCATTTCAGCAAGGTCCCTAGGTGATTCATATGCACAATAATGTCTGAGATGACTTTCGAGCACTCTTGTCCGTGGGTGGATTATGTAAAGACTTACCTCTGGGACATAAGATTCGGAGGTTGAATGGTGCAGCCTGGGGGTCAGAAGCAAGGCCTTCCTTCCTTCCCTAGTTCAATTTATTCAATTCAAGAAACATCTACTGGGTACCTGTTAGGTGTCGGATACTGGCTCTGCCTCTAACTCACTGTGTATACAGCTTTCTTACTCTCTTTGCCTCAGAGTAAAACAAAGGGTTAATTAGGTGATTTCTAAGCTCCCTCCAGTTTTGACATTTTCCATTCCAAGTTTTGTAGTCTAGTTTGGGAGAGGGGAAACAGTCCCCAAAGGGTGTGAGTAAACGAGAAGAAATGAGAATGGAAATGTGGAGTCCCTTAACCAGCTGATGGGAGGGATGCAAAGGACCGGACACTCGCTGTCAGGGCCCAGGAGCTTCTCAAACACCTGAAAGGCTTGTGGGGCTGAGTGGGGAGGGCTTGTGCATCCTCCCGACCTGGCTGATGACCTGAGAACCCCAGCTGGCCCCAGTTAGCTCACTCTGGGCGTGAGCTGCCTCCACTTCCAGGCCTTCAGATACATTAACCCTGGCACCGGCCCAGAGGCTGAGAATTGACAACGGTGTCATTTTCTCTGGATTTGGGTCTAGCCAGTTCATAGTCAGTGTTGACAGGTAAGAGTGTGTGGATGGAGCTTGTGTTTTCCCTGTGGTGCGGGCCATCCCTGCTATCAGACTCAAAGGATATTTGAGCAGGAAGGACTCTTAGTGCAACGTGCACGTTTTACAGATGAGGAAAGGTGCCCAGAGCCAAAGGCCCAGAGGCAAGGCCTGAAGGGCACTGAAATGGAGGGCACTGAGGCTTCTGCAGAGCGCAGAGGGGGGCCCAGTGATGGCAGAGCGCTGCTGGATGCCAGCTGCCTCCTGAGGCGCCTACTCTGCTCCTAGCAGAGCACACAAGGGGGCGGGCTGGGAAGCCACCTGGAGAAAGCTAGTGAACCCAGGGGGCCGTAAACACAACACCTCTACCTCCAGGCTCTGCCTACTGCCCCTTACCTCGTTCCTGGATCTGTTTCCACCTCCTCCACTCCGTCCTCTCCTCGTCTCCACAGGTTCCACTGCTCCTGGTGCTGGCACACCTGGCAGTCGCCCCACGTGGTCATCCTCTTCCACATGTACCTGGACCGCGCGCAGCGGGCGCGCTCGGTGCGCATGCGCGTCTTCAAGCAGCTGTGCTACGAGTGCGGCACGGCGCGGCTGGACGAGTCGAGCATGCTGGAGGAGGACATCGAGAGCCTGGTGGACAACCTCATCAGCAGCCTGCGCGAGCAGCGCTACGGGGAGAGCAGCGGCCAGTACCGCATCCACGTGGCCAGCCGCCAAGACAACCGGCGGCACCGCGGAGAGTTCTGCGAGGCCTGCCAGGAGGGCATCGTGCACTGGAAGCCCAGCGAGAAGCTGCTGGAGGAGGAGGCGGCAACCTACACCTTCTCCCGGGCTCCCAGCCCCACCAAGCCGCAGGCCGAGGCGGGTTCTGGCTGCAATTTCTGCTCCATCCCCTGGTGCTTGTTTTGGGCCACGGTCCTGTTGCTGATCATCTACCTGCAGTTCTCCTTCCACAGCTCCGTCTAAGATTCCCCAGGCAGATGCTAGGGCCCCAAGGCCTGAGAGGCCAGCCAACTGGTGGGAGGGGGTGAAGAGAGACCTGGGTTGGGAGTGGGGATAAGTTCTAGAGCCGGTGCCACCACTGACTCAGTGGGGACCCAGGACAAATCACCCTGCTTTCCTATCTATAAAAGTAAGGGTTTGGGCTAGATCATTGGCTTTTCAAAGTGAGGCCCAGGACCCCCACGTTCTGCACAGGTGCCTCGGGGCTTTTGGATTTGGAAGGGGTGAGTGAGTGCGTTTCCCATCATGGTCAAACCGCCCATCCCCAACTCCTACCTCCTCCTCTAGAGCGGCTCCATGTTAGATGGAGTTTATTTAAGAGTTTTGTATGAAAAAGGTCCAACTGCGTTTAAAAAGTTTGAAAATTACAGGGCTAGGTGTGATCTCAAGGGGCCTTTCCACAGCAATGAGCTCCTCCTTGCTTTCTCATTAAGCCCAGCCCTACCCTCCGTTATTGCCCACATCCAGAGCTTACATCCAGCAGCCTTACATTAGCCTCTGCCTGGTGTATGGGTCTCATCCATAGCTCTATCTCCATGCACACAGCAGAGGTTCCTCTCGAAGGGAGAGAGGTGGAGGCGCTAGGCTGCCCCTTTGTCCCTGGGTACGCGGGGTCCCTTGTTTCTGTTTTCCACACTCCCAGTTTCCGGCTTCCCTCCACTCAGGGTGGATTCTGGGGCCTGTCTGGTGCCCAGACGGTGCTTGGGGTGGAGTCCCATAGAGCTAGGCTTCCCACCCACTGCACGTGAACCATCAGAGAATTTAGGAGAGGTTCAGAAGGTAGGATGTTAGAAGCAAAGCACAAAATCCCTAGGAAACAAATATAATGACTCTGCATTATAATGAAGAGTCTTCAGAGTTCAGGGAAGTCGGACTGATTCTCAGTGGTTCTGATGGTCAGAGTACCGGAAGAGGGGCCTGGCTTCTTGAGCTATTTGCTGAAACCCTCGTTGAGGGGCTTTCCCATATGGGCCATGCATGGGCCCGCTCACCAAAGATCAGCAGTCCACCTAGAACCACAGGGATGGGGGCCCATTAGTAAGAGAGGGAGCATGAAAGATGGGAAGTGTTTTGCCCTAGAGAAGTGCATAGATATGTGGGAGAATCCTAATCGCCTTCAAATGGGATGCCATATGGTATAGAAAGGGAGGAGAGGAGACTTTCTGATGGGAGGGGTACAGACTGTGATTTGGGGAAGGGAGGCAGAAAGCAGGAAGTGGGACGCCACCCTGTACCTTTGAGGGTCCTCGTCCACCCCACCTTTGTTAATAACTTGACTCCTTCTCCGTCCCCCACTGCTCCCCTTTCTAATGGGAAGTCACCACCCACCATCTGTAGTGGTGGAGGGAGGAGGGCCACTTATATAAAGACAGGGTACTTTAATAAAGATGGGATTTCTTCAATCAGGCTTAGTAGTCATTACTGTGTGCTTGGGATTCACCAGTGTCCCTGATCTGTAATGGGCTGTTGGACACCCCTCCCATCCCCTCTCTCCCCTTTCTGGGGTCCCCATATAAAGCTTGATCTAGCTCCAGCTTCAAGGTCTGGGCCAACCGTGTACATAGTCAGGAGGGATTCAGGCAGCCCTTGGTCAGCCATCCAGGGGACTCAGCATAAGATCAGTCTTACTCTTGCCCTTGCTCTGGTTCTAGTAACTGCCTGGTGACTTCCTTTGCTTCACGTACACAAGTATTCATTCCTTTATCCAGGAGGCGTATCCTGAGTGCCTTCTCTCTGGCAAGGCCTGATTTGGGTGCTGGGATCCAGCGAGCACTAAGGGGTAGGCCGTGTCTCTCAGAGATCTCTGCTTACTGCAGATATTCTCAGCCTTGGCTGTACTTCAGAAATCCTGGGGAGCCTTTAAAGAAATATCAGTGCCCAGCCACCACCTGAGACCAGCAGAATCAGAATTGCTGGGTGTGGGGCCTGAGCATCTGAAATTAGAATAAGACCCCCAGGTGATCCACCTGAGCTGCCTGGTGTAAGGCCTCCTAACTGAGGAATAGGCTTCCTTCTGCACCCAGGCTTATAATAATGAGCCCAGAGATCTTCCTTGATGACCTGCTGTGGATTCTCTAGGACTTGGGCACAGCTTCCCCACTCACTCCCTGGGGACTTGACCCTCCCTCAAACCTCCGTGCTCCTGCCTGACCACCTGCTGCATGGCTTTATCCTGCTCTGAGACTCTCCAATTTTGAGCTCTGCCACCCTTGCCAGATGCTTATCAAACTTGGTTGTAATTACTTGTCTATAGCTACACTCCCTGCTAGAGTGTGATCGCGGCTCGGAAGCGACTTACTCCAGTCCCCACTGCCAGGTAGTGGTAGAGCAAGGGTCCAACCCTTGACTGGGTTTACTCCGGAACACTTTCCTAAATCATTAAGCCTCTTCCTGCTCTGTAGGAAGATGTCTACCATCTACAAACACCTCCTCCGTCTCCCTTATTGTCCCTCATACTTGCTAGGCTTACTCACAGCTTAGCCCTTGTCTTGGCAAAGACTTCTCTAGGGCAGTTCTTTCTTTGCACACATGGCCACATGCCACATGATGACCTTGTTAGATGTACCCTAGGTTTTATAAATAAACTCCTCAGGGACATTCCAGGATCCCAAGCCTCTCCCACTGGTGCTTCTGTGCATTGGTCTTGATGTTCGAGCCAGGAGGAGACCTACAGGCACTTGAATTGGTGTTCCAGAGGCTGCAATCCTTAGCATAGGGTCAGCAAGAAGTGCTGCCTTGATCACTTCCTTCAAACTCAGCAGGATGGAGGAACAGCCCAATGGGAGAACGCTTCTTGGGGCTCAGGAGTCCTGCAAACCCAGAAGATCACCAACTAAGGATGATTTGCTGTGAGACAGATTAGAGATGTCTTGATTGAGTGCCCTTATTTTATGGAGAAAAAACTGAAGTACCAGAGAAAGTACGAAAGTTGAGCCGCACTGTACAGCATAGAGTAAGGCAAGATCATGAAATCTGGGGTTAAGAAAGACTTGAGTCCTAGTTCTGCTACTTACTAGCTGTATGGCCTTAGGAAAATTAGTTAAGCTCCTTGAGCCCCAGTTTTCCTCCTTGTTGAAATGGGAATAATCAATCTGCCACGGAGGGCTATTGTAAGGAATAAATAATACACTATCTGCGACATTCCAGATACAAAGCCCATATTCATTCTCTTCTTTCTGATGAGATTGAATGCTCATCCTCTTCTTTCTTCTCCTTTTCCTTTCAATTGGCAGCCTCCCCTTTGAGACCTGAAGGGCTTTCTCTTTGTGATTTCAGTTCTGTTGGTAAATACTTTAGGAAAAACATGGAAGGCAAGGGTTAACTTCCCAGCCCAAGAGTTAGAACTAGTTTATTTTAATATATGTAGCATCGTTTCTTTTCTTCTCCTCATATATCTTGCAAAGCAATGACTTCATTTTCCCAGCAGCATGGTAGCCACTCTTCATTCTTCAAAGATAGCTATTTAAAAAATCTCCCCAAACAGAAAACATCAGTGATTTCTGGGCTCCATTCCCATTGGCTGAAATACCCCAGAAGGAATTTAGTTCTTTTCCAAGTCCCATTCTGGTTCTCTGCAGGACTCCCAGCTAAGAAATTTCCTTTGGGATCACTTTCGGCATTGCGTGGGTACTGCCACATGCATCAGGGAAGTGAAATCTGCCTGCTGTATGGCTCTTTTGCGACAGGGCCTTGTGAGGGCTGGTGGGTTGGCAGTTGTGGTATAGAAATCTCATTGGCCTGAGGGCTGGAAACCTGGGTTTCAGCCCTGGCTTAGCCAATATCCAGGCATGTAGGTTGATGACCTTGGATGATCTAGTCTTTCCCGTCCCCTGGGTCTCAGTTTCTTCATTTGTAAAGCAAAGAGGTAAGGTGAACTGAAGGCTCCCTGCTAGCTCTGACGTTGCTCAAAAACTGCTGCTTAGACTTTTTTTTTTTCTCATTAAACTTTTTTAATGGGTCTCAAATTCTGTGACAGATTTTTGGTCAAGTTGTTTCCATTAAAAAGTACTGATTTTCAAAACTAATACCTTAAAACTGCCACACACAAAACAAATGGTCCACAAAACAGTCTCCTTCCTTCTGAAGGTTTTGCCATGCACTGTTATCATTAACCAGTCTTTTGCTATTAAACTTAAATGGCCAATTGAGACAAACTGTCCTGAGACCATTCTTCCACCACTGATTAAGACTGGGGTGGCAGGTATTGGGGATAATATTCATTTAGCCTTCTGAGCTTTCTGGGCAGACTTGGTGACCTTGCCAGCTCCAGCTGCCTTTGGTCCACTGCTTTGATGACACCCATAGAAACCGTCTGTCTCATGTCACGAACAGCAAAATGGCCCAGAGGAGGATAGTCAGAGAAGCTCTCAACACACATGGGTTTCCCAGGAACCATATCAACAATGACAGCATCACCAGATTTCAAGAGTTTGGGGCCAACTTCCAGCTTTTTCCCAGAACGATGATCAATCTTCTCCTTCAGCTCAGCAAACTTGCAGGCAATGTGAGCTGTGTGACAATCCAGCACAGGTGCACAGCCAGCACTGATTTGGCCTGGATGGTTCAAGATAATCACCTGAGCTGTGAAGCCAGCTGCTTCCATCGGTGGGTCATTTTTGCTGTCACCAGCCACACTGCCAAAGTGAACATCTTTGACAGACACATTCTTGACATTGAAGCCCACATTGTCCCCAGGAAGGGCTTCACTCAAAGCCTCATGGTGCATTTCAACAGACTTCACTTCAGTTATCACATTGACTGGGGCAAAGGTGACCACCATGCCAGGTTTGAGAACACCAGTCTCCACTCAACCCACAGGGACAGTGCCAATACCACCAATTTTGTAGATGTCCTGGAGGGGCAAACGCTAGGGCTTGTCAGTTGGGCGAGTTGGTGGCAGGATGCAATCCAGAGCTTCAAGCAGCGTGGTTCCTCTGTCGTTGCCATCTTTTCAGGTGACTTTCCATCCCTTGAGTTATGGCATGTTAGCACTTGGCTCCAGCACATTTTCACCATTCCAGCCAGAAACTGGCACAAATGCTACTGTGTCGGGGTTGTAGCCAATTTTCTTAATGGAGGCGCTGACTTCCTTAACAATTTCCTCGTATCTCTTCTGGCTGTAGGGTGGCTCAGTGGAATCCATTTTGTTAACTCCAACATTTAGTTGTTTCACACCCAGAGTGTAGACCAGAAGGGCATGCTCACAGGTCTGTCCATTCTTGGAAATACCGGCTTCAAATTCACCAACACCAGCAGCAACAATCATGACAGCACAATTAGCCTGGGATGTGCCTGTAATCATGTTTTTGATGAAGCCTCTGTGTCCTGGGGCATCAATGATGGTCACATAGTACTTGCTGGTCTCGAATTTCCATAGGGAGATATCAATGGTGATACCATGCTTGCGTTCATCTTTCAGTTTGTCCAAGACCCAGGCATACTTGAAGGAGCCCTTTCCTATCTCGGCAGCCTCCTTCTCGAACTTTTCAATGGTTCTCTTGTCGATCCCACCACATTGGTAGATCAGATGGCCAGTAGTGGTAGACTTCCCCGAATGTACGTGTCCAATGACAACGATGTTGGCGTGGCTCTTCTCCTTTCCCATTTTTGCTTAGGTTTAGTGGTGGTTTTCACGACACCTGGGTCCTGGAGGCAAACCCATTGCGAAAAAGCTGCTAAGTCTTATTTTGTCCTTGGGCATTTGGGATAGTGCCCTGACCCTGACCCCTCTAATAGGCCATCTAGTTGTTACACCAAGATTTCAGTCTGCCTAGGTCAGCTTGGGGTTGGACCTTCTTATCTGAATGTCCATAGCATCTTCCTTTCCTTTCCTTTCTGGAGCAAATTGATTTATGCATCTTACTCTGACTCAACCTCTCTCTAAAGGTATTCACATTTTGAAAGGCAGTTACCTTGAGAGGTGTCACCTTATACAAGGACTTGGGTGGTAGTGTTGGAATATCAGTCTGTGTCTTATCCCTTCACTTCTAAGCCCAATAATTTTTCACTCCCATCTTAATAGGCTTACGGTATTATTTTGAGGACATAATAAGATATTCCCTATTTTCAAGATTTATTCACTCAACAAATGTTTATTGAGTACATATTATGTGCCAGGCATTGTTCTAGGCACTAGAGATACAGTGGAGAGCAAAGTGACTAAATCACTGACCTTATGGATAGTAGAAAAACTAGACAGCAAACAATATAAGTAAGCTGTGTGGTATACTAGATAGTGTTAAGTACTAAGGAGAAGAATAAAGTAGGCAAGGGGGACAGGAAGGGCAGGGAATGGAGTTAGTTACAATTTTAGATTAGGTAGCTAGGGAAGGTCTCACTAAGAAGGTGACATTTGAAAAAAGATGAAGGCACTGAGCAAGGCAAAGGGCATGTGCAAAAGCCCTGAGGTAGGAGCAGCCTGGAATGTTGAACCATGAGGAGGCCAACGCGGCTTCAGGCTTACTAAGTCATTACTAAGTGGGGATGGGGGTCAGAGCATATAAGCCATAGGTCATCAGGACATTGGTTGTTGATTTAAATGAGACAAGAAGCCATTGGAGGGTTTGAGCAGTGGGGTGATGTAATCCAATTTAGTGTCACTGTGTTGAGAATGTCCACAGAGGCACAAGAATGAAAGAGGAAAGATTAGGTAGGAGGCTCCTGCGACAATCCAGCAAAGAGGGGATAGTGCCTGTTCCTGGGTGGGGACCCGTACCAGGGTGGTAGCAACTGGGATTGAGTCTGGCTGTATTTTAAAGTAAAGCTGAGGGGGTTTGTTGATGACTCAGATGTGTGGTGTGCGAGAAAGTGGAATCAAACACGCCCCAGGATTTTGGGTCAGGTCAACTGGAAGAGTGGAGTTACCGCTTTCTGAGATGGGGTTGGCTGTGTAAGGAACAGACGTGGGGGCCGTAACAGGAGCTTGGTTGTGGACACGTGAAGTCTGAGATGCTTTTTGGGCATCCTGTTAGACACTGAACACGAGAAATGCCAAGGCAGTTGAATATGCATACCTGTGGTTCAGAGGAGAGGACCAAGCTGGAGATGCAAGTGAAGTCATTAGCATTTGGATGATGTTAAATGTCATGAGATTAGATGAGATTACTCAGGGAGTGAGGGTAGAGAGTACAGACAGGAGGGCCAGGACTGAGCCCTGGGGCTATCCATGTATAGAGGTTGGAAAGAAGGAGAAACTCGAGGGGGACTGTGGAAACTGAGCACAGAGAGCATGATCCACTGAGCATTCAGAACCATCAGGCAGCAGAGCTGGGGCTGGAGCCCACGTCTTCAGGGTCAGGTTTCAGAACTCTTTCCACGCATCCAAAGCACCTTCTCTCTCGCGGCACCAACTTACTCCTTGAATTGGAATCCTGTCCATGTCCCCTGCGTCCCCTGTTGTTTCATCAGGTCTGAGCAGGACATGATTCGTATCTTGTTTGTTTTGTTTTGTTCTGTATGTTTAAAGTATTTCGTAATGATGAAATACACTGAAATAAAAAGACTTAATGGGAGGCCTAGACTGCCAATATGGATTTGGGCCTCGGACAGGCAAACTCAGAGCAAAGCGAGCTGTTGTTGGAATTGTTTAAAGGAAGGATTCTGTTGTCTGGGATCCTGTTGGCAAGTCTGGGCCACATGGGAGTGGATTCAATAAGCTGGATAGTCCCAGGAGATGGGCAAGTTGGAATAATGTCGCAGGATAAACAGCTGAATGGGAGGTGAGAGTCCTCACTTCTAAAATAGGTGAGCATCATCTAAGACCTTGGGTCTGGACTGCATCTACGCTGTACCCTTTGGATCCCCGGGGCTTGCTGTGTTTGGTGCTGACCTGTTGGCATGTTACTTTGCAGAGACTTCCCCTGGGACTGGAGGATACTGGAGGGTAAGATATGTTCCCACCCACACTAATCTGTTCATCATCCTGCGCGCTCGCCCTGGGCAACATCCAGGCTCGACACATCTTCCCCTGTCTTAACACTGTCTTGTCCTAACGCTGCACTTCTCAGAGAGGCCCCCTAGGAGCCTTTGCCTAAATATTAGCAGGGTCCCGGCTCTTTTTCCTGTGATCAGAAGCTCACTGCTGGGAATTGAGCCTGTGTTTTTTGCATACAAAAGAATTTTCCTTATCTTCTTGAAAAAAGGCCAACACATACCAGACGCAGGAGGTGGTCACAAAGGCCCTGTTTGTCTCTTTCCCTCAAGTTCAGAGAATGCCCTGGCTTCCTTTCTGGAGACAGCACCGGTGCCAGAAAGTCCAGGGACCTGAAAACAGTTACTGCCTTCAGGTTTTGGTCCCTGCCCTTTTCCCCCTCTACTCTCCACTAATTCACCCTCAAATGTGAACAGAGGTTTGAATCTCTTCGAAGTGGCTCTTCTAGGCCCAGCCCTAGGTTCTCAGAGCCCCTGGAAGCCGATTCTTACCCTCCCTCTCCTCCGGCCTGCCCTTGTTCAGGACCAGAGGGTGCCTCACTTGTTGTTGGGAAGCCATATGGAGTCTCCCTACGTTTAGGCTCTTCTCCCGCAGTTTACTCTCTGCACTAAAGCCTGATTTGAAAAGTAAAGCTCATCACGTCTCTCCTCGGTCTAAAACCCTCAAATGACTCCCCATTCCCAAAACCATGCTGAGCATCCCAGGTCAGTACTTCCTGATGCTGTTCTTTTTTCTCCCAATTTCTCTGGCTCTCCAGGGACACCAAGTCTCTCAGTTTCCCCTAAACACCCTATCATACCCCTGCTTCCTCACATGCTATTGCCCATGGCTGGGATGCTTTCCCCTTCTTCAGTTTACCACTGCAAAGTAAAAGAGCACTGTTCTTGCCAGGAAGACACTAACGCAGGAATGGCTTAGCGACGGTGTTGCTGCTGAGTGGCAGAGAACTCCTGGATCTAGGGCTAGAGCAGCAGGGTGTCTGCCTCTCCTCCGCCTCCCACCAGAAGCATGACCTAGGTCAAAACACCCAAGCTTGGGAAATAAAGGCTCCCAGCATTCTTCAGGGGTCTCACACGAGCAGGACAGCCTGGAAACGTGCATCTCAAACTGGGTGCACATTAGAATCACCTGGGGGAATTTTAACTCCCACCCCCCCAAGCCCCCAGGGCTCAGCCTTACTCCAGACTGATTATATCTGAGTCTCTGGAGGGTGTGAACCAGACATCAGTATATCTTTAAGGTGGTTAAAAAATTTTAAACCGGGAGTTTCCTGTGTGCTGCCTAGTTTAAGAACCACTGGTATAGAACCAGTGGAGCGAGAGCCTGGGCCCCAGAGTCCATCAGAACTGGTTTCAAATCCCAGTGCCCCTAATCTCCTAGCTGCAAGATCTTAGGTCACATTGTTTTAAATACAAACTTTTAATTTTAGAATACTTTTAGATTTTTAGAAGAGTTGTGAAGATGATAGAGAAAGTTCCCATATACGCTTCACCAGTTTCCCCTGTTATTAACATCCCACGTTAGTACGGTGCATTTGTCACAATTAATAAACCAGTATTGATATATTATTCTTAACTATTCATATTTCCTTCGTTTTTACCTAATGTCCTTTCTCTGTCCCAGGATGTCATCTAAAGATGTCTTCTTAGGCTCTGTATTAGTTTCCATAAAGGGCTGCCATAACAAAGCACCTCCAACTGGGTGGCTTAAAACAACAGAAATGTGTTGGCTCACAGTTGGCAGGGCTATGCTCTCTCTGAAGCCTGTAGGGGATAATCCTTCCTTGTCTGTTCCTAGCTTCTGCTAGAATGCCATTCCTTGGCATTCCTTGGCTTGCCGCTGTGGGATTTCAATCTCAGCCCCCATCGTCACATTGTGTTCTGCCCTCATGTGTCTGTTTCTCTGTGTCTCATCTTCTCTTAAGGACACCAGTCATCACCTACTCCAGTACGACCTTGTTTTAACTAATTACATCTGCAAGGCCCCTATTTCCAAATAAGGTCCTGTTGGGAGGTACTGAGGGTTAGGACCTCAGCATATCTTTTGGGGGATACAGTTCAACCTATTACAGGTTCCTCTTGGCTGAGACAGTTTCTCAGACTTCCTTTGTTTTTGACGATCTCCAAAGTTCTGAGGAGTGTTGGTCAAGTATTGTGTAAAATATCCCACAATTGGGAGTTTTCTGACATGTTTCTCAGGATTAGAGTGGGCTTATGAGATCTGGGGGGGTAGAACACAGAGGTACAGCAACATTTTCATCACAGCATATCAAGGTCACAAACTATCAGTGTGACTCACCTCTGTTGATATTAACTGTGCTCATGTGGCTGAGGCAATGTTTTGTCAGCTTTCTCCTCTATAAAGTGGCTCTCCCCTCACCCCATTTCCATATTGTACTCTTTAGAAAGAGGTCACTATAGGCAGCTCACACTTAAGGGATGGGGAGTAATGTTCTACCTCCTTTACGGCAAAGTATTTACATAAATTATTTTTTATTCTCCTCTATTTTTGTATTCAATTATTTATTCATATAAGTATATATTTACGGGTATTTATTTTATACTTTGAGTTATAATCCAATAATATTTTGCTGCTCAAATTATACCAGCTTTTACCATTGGAGCTCTTCCTGTTGGTTCCTGTGTCACACCCCCCCATCATTGTGTGACTTACTTAATTTCTGGTACCAGATACTTTTGTATCATCTTGTATATTTCCTGCCCTGGTCCTAGAATCAGCCATGTCTTCAAGGAGCCCTTATTTCTTTTATTGCAGAATAGTATTAGAAACAAAAATCTGGACGATACGTGTGCTCATTGCTACTGGGGTGTTGTTGGGTCTAGGTAGAGCCACATTTTTAACCTCACCGTGCTTCAGTTTGCTCAGTTGTAAAATGGGGATAATAATAGTACTTTTGTCATAGGTTATTTTGAGGACTAAATTAGAGAATTGTGTAAGAGCTTAGTGTGGTCTCAATCATATGGTAAATACTCAGAAGTAGTTTAGTGATTATCTCCCATAGACCTTTTTATTTTGAGCTAATTTAGTTTCCAAAGTTCTTTCCTATATGCTAATTCATCTGATTCAACAACCCTCAGACAGGGGTAAGGCAAAGATTTTTCTGCCAGTTTATAGATGGAGAACTTAAGTGGATAAAGAAGTCAACATATGCTTGCATGAGAACCTAAGTCTCTTGATTTCATGCCCCATACTAGACCCAGATTGGCAACCGTCTCTGCTGCATGAGGGGTGATTGTTGCCTACCTTTACTTGAAGGACTTCTTAGTGTTGCTGGTTCTTTGATTCCTGCCACCCGGGAATAAGGTTAACTCGTGGCAGAAGGAAAGTACATACTCCAATTCAGAGCAGGCCGCACATAGACCTGGTACCATATTTTCTGAACCAAACAATTGAACACATGATCCGAAAAAAAATGGTTTTTCTATTCTGGGTGCGGGCGACAATCCAGAAGTACAATTCGGATATTGAAAGACTGGCATCCTGGGATATTTTGATAACTTACAGGAACAATAGAACAAGGTATTTAATCAGAACTGACCTGAAAAGCCTAAGAAGTGCTTTTGTATCGATAATTTGATCTTCCCATCAATCTCCCTCTCTCTCTTCATGGTTCAGGGATCCTAATTGGATACAGAGAAATGTTGATAAACAAAAACACAACTCACCAGAACTATCAGTACATGAAAAACATACAAGCCAAACAGGATGCTTTGACTCAAAACAGATGTTTATTGGAAGTAATGTGTAGTTACAGCTACACATGTAGAGCAACAGCTTCTGTTGCTAATGAAATCGGGCACGATCATTATTGCTGATAACAACATTCATGGCATGGAATCATAGCTTTAGATATGCTAAGTATATTCCGGGAGGTGGATTTTGGTTGTATAGAAGAGACCTTTCTAAGAGCACGTTTTGAGGTTGAAATTGGCTATGTTTGGAGGTAGTGAGTTTCCCATCTTTAGATATGTTCAAGAACGAGGTCATAGAGTTAGACAATATGGTCCTAACAGACACTCCAACCCTCTGCTTCTATGACTCTGTGAGACAGTTGGTTTTCTTGGACCTTAGCATCAGTGCGGGGGCTGGTACATCTGGTAAATGTTTGTAGATCAAGGGTAAGCCCAAGTCCAGCAGCACATCTAGACATCCCTTAGAATCAGGATGAAATTGCAATTGGGGGAATAAACAGGATAACCTGGGTCCAGCCAGAATCTGTACACAAATTCTGAGGCTGCTTCAAGTCTCAGAGTTGTCTGATTTTAAGGAGAAAGTTTCTTTTAGATGTTGGCTCTGGTCCTGGAGTCAGAGCACTGGTCTGCTGGACATGTCCCTTTTTTTTTTTTTTTTTTTTTTTTCAGTATGTGGGCCTCTCACTGTTGTGGCCTCTCCCGTTGCGGAGCACAGGCTCCGGATGTGCAGCCTCAGCGGCCATGGCTCACGGGCTCAGCTGCTCCGCGGCATGTGGGATCTTCCCGGACTGGGGCACGAACCCGTGTCCCCTGCATCAGCAGGCGGAGGACATGTCCTTTTTGTGAGGGAAGAGAGTGTAATCTGAGGAAAGCCTGAGTGGACATGGACTCTTGTTGTCCTTCTACCTGGAAGGCCTCCCTCTGTCTTACCTGTAGAAATGCTCACCCTCTTCAAGGCTCAGCTCCAACACCATCTCCTCTGGAATGTCTTCCTGACGCCCCCTCCTCCAACATCTCCATACTAGAATGGCCTTTCTTTCACCTCTGTGCTATTCTGACACATAGCACTTGGTGGGGTTCATTCTGTTCATGATAGACACTTGTGTATGTGTCAGCTCTTCCTGTAGGAGCTCCTGGAAGGTATGAATCATGTTCCCCTCATCTTGGTGGTCTGCATAGCAGTCAGCATAACCTGGCACGTGGGGGCACCCAGGCAGCGCTGTGAAATTGGAAGGCATGGTGTTTGGAATGCCTTAGGGTAGTTCCAAAACTTTGCATTGCAATTCTTCTCTGGTGTCTGAGTAGAGCTCCAGTTTGCTTGACAAATGTCTGGTGAGATTGAGTATGATTGCCATCTTCCATTTACAGAATAAACAGCAGGGCACAGAGAGGTAGAATGACTTGCTCAGAGAATCAAAAGCAGGCTGTGAGCTTAGGGCTTAGTGTCCATAAGTTCTCATTCCTCAGTATCATCTTCTTTCAGCAAGAGACCCTGAACTACTCCAGCAGCTGCAGTGCAGGTCGAGAAACGAAATCTCCCATGAAGACCAAATTTGATAGAACAGAAGCCAGGGACTTGGGGCTTCTGATCCCTTGAAGGGCTTAAATCTCAGAGCTCTGGAGGGAAGGAGGTCCCTGGAAGCTTCCTGAGAGAGGAGGTGGCTCTTGGAGAGGAGAGGCATCCTGCTTGGGAAGCACTTATGACCCTGCAGGGCTGGGGTGTTCAGGGTGAAGAACAGGGGTGAGGAACCAGGGGAATGGTGGCTTGGGGTCAGCTGTGGACACAGGGAGGGAGAGTGCAGGGGCCTGAGTCTAGCCTCCCAGGGCCTACCTTGTGCAACTCAGGTTCCCAGGAAGAAAAGGAGGCTGGTGCCTAGAACAGAGGCTCTGCTTAGGAATAAGGAAAGGCCCCTTGGCTAGCACTTCGCCAGGGCTATGTCCTTGGGAACTAGGGTGTGGTGCACAGGGGTGGGTGTTGCAGTAGCAGCAGTGTTTGGTCTGCAACAAAGCTCTATTGAACCTAAGGCAATTTTTGCCTTTCGGTTATTTTGGCTTTAACTCATCTCTTCAGGGAGAAATGGCTTCATTGGATCCTAGATTGTCAGAGCTGGGAGGGTCCTTTGGGATGAGGGGAAGGGAGTTGCATAGAGTCACAGGGAGCTGCGGGCAGAGTTGGTTCTAGAACCTGGTGTCTGACTTCCTAATTCACCATTCCCAGTCTCCCCACCCTGTGAGAGTGCCTGCTTCTCTCAGGCACTCTCACAGTTTGGTATCCAGCTCATGGTCATAAGTGCATCACTATGGGACATGCCATAGACTAAGAACATTGTCTCTTACCTTTTTATGGGGAGGGGTGGGGACTGGGAATGGGAAATGCATGGTAGCAAAGAAGCATGGAGCATTCGGGGGCAGGTGAAGGAGACGGTCAAGGTTGAGGGGAGCGGTGCACACTGGTCAGCCCTAAGGCCCAGCCAGGATTTGTAAGAGAATGTAATGTGCCTGGTAGACACACCAGCCTTCTGCTAAGTCATATCTATTGAGCACTTAGTTTATGCCTGCACTGTGCTACACTGTGCTACGTGCTATATGTATATTAACTAAATTTGATCCTCATCAGACTTTTATGAGGTAGGTAAGGTATGCCATTTCCGTAATATGGACAAAGAAACTGAGGCTTAAAGACGTGAAGTCACCTGCCCAGTGTTACAAAGCTAGTAGGTGATACAACCTGGATTCTGACCACCCTGCTACTCTGCTTCTTTAAAGAGAGTGAGAAGGGGGCTGAGATGCCCCCTTTATTGGCCAGTAATAGATGGGCCGAATGAGGTGCGTGTAGGGCAAGGGGCGTCTTGCATCAGATAACCATCCTCTGTTGCTGACTGACCATGGACAGGTGAGGAAGAAGGTGAGGAACCGAATTCAATTCCTCATCCCGGTGACCCTCTGTATCCAGTCCTTGTTGTGGAAGGTGTAGGAATACACTCCGTAACGGTCCTTCTTTCCACAGTCCACACCCCAGGACACCGTGCCCACTAGGTACCACTGGCCTCTCTCTATATCCAAGGTCACCATGGGCCCTCCAGAGTCACCCGCACAGGCATCCTTCCCACCTAGAGGAAGAAGTGAGGCAGGTTAAAGCGTCTCCTTCCCTAGCCCCAAATCCAGAGAAGCCTCCTTCTCTCCACAACTGCCTTGTAGTTCAGAGAATCGGGCACCAGGGGGCGCAGTAGACCATTGGACCCAGACCTGGATTCTGAGCTGTTGTAGGTCAGACCTCCTCAGACCTCAGTGATTTTAGAAAGTGCAAGTTAGGACTCTCTCATTTCACAAGGGAAAAGCTGGGCTGGGAGAAGGGAATTACGGAAGTTCCTTACTTAGCCCCCCTTCTCTCCGATGCAGCTTCTTCAGTGGAATCCTTCCTCTCATGACCGTCCTCCCTCTCCCCCGCCTCGCTCCTGCCTGTCCGCCGCTGCTCAACCTGCCAGCTCCAAGGTCTCCAGTCCTTCCACTGCCAGGCTCAGCTCCCCTCCCTGGCTGGTGGTGCCCTGTTGTACGCCGGCCTCCTGACTTACCTTCCTTCTCCCCAGCACAGATCATGTCTCTGGTCACTTTCTTCTTCAGTGGGGTATAGGCCTCCTGGCAGATGCGGTGGTCAACAACTGGGATTTCGATCTGGAACACAAGGCCACTGTTGGTCCCCACCCCTGGCTGAGGAGCCCTGCTGCTCTGACACCCCTAGAGCTGACTCATCCCCATCCCCTTCCTGGATGAGCCTGGGTCTGCCTTAGACCTGGCCTCAGAAACTACCTATGGTACAGGTGAAGGAACACTGAATGCAGAATCAGGAGATCCATGTTCTGGTACAGTCTTAGTCATGAACTTGCTGTGTGACCTTGCACAGGTCATTTGCCCTTTCTGGGCCTCAGTTTTCTCGTCTGTAAAATGGAGATAGTAATACTTGCCTAGCACATGCATGATCTCAAATATGGCAGTGTATGCAAAACCGATGGGCAGTCTTCTCTTCCTCACTCTTACCATTACTGGTTGTGGGACCTGGGGCACGTAGCCTTCACCACTGTGTTCTCAGATCTCTGAGACTCTGTTTCCTTATCTGAATAATGGGAGTCACAATATTTGACATACTAATCACATAGAGTTGTTGTGCGAAGAGGAGATGAATGAGCAGATATTCTGTAAACTACAAACACTGCCTAAATAGGAGGTGGTGTAGGGTTAGTGAGGCTCGCCTAGCAGCAAGCATTCACTTACGTTCTCCCCCACCACAGTGTGAGCTTCCAGACACTCGGTCTGTATGTTGTCCATTTCTATCTCACATAGCTTGGAACATGGTCAGTACTCAGGAAATGTTATTTTGAATTGAGGTGATATACCGATACATGAAGTAAGGTATTGTGATTGTTATTGCCCTAGATTCAGCTCGGGGGTAAACGTTGGAATGGATGTCTAGAATAAAAAGAGGAAACCTATGAGTTTCATTCAGCCAAACCAAGAACTGAATGGGTCACACTCCCCCCCAAAAGCACAACTCCTGTTGGCCCTTGCTGGGAGGGGCCCAGAGGCATTCAGGTCTCTTTGGGGCCATGGCCTTCCCAGAGAAGTGGCGAGAGGGTGGTCGTGAGCACGTGTCCTCAGCAAACTGTTGAGTGCCTGACTGACCTCTGTCCATCGCTCATGCATCATTTAAGTGTCACTTCCTCTGGGAAGCCCTTCTGTACCCCTAAGACGAGGTCAGAGCCCCTGCTGTACATTCCGGAGCATCTTGTACCTCTTCCTCATTCCATTGATCACACTGATAACTACTTTCTGTCTATCCCACTTGACTGTAAGCCCAAGGAGGCCAGGGGCCAGATCTGTGCTCTTACCTCCCAGCATACCTAGCAGTTAACACAATGTCTGGTACACAGGAGGCACCGAATAAACACTCTAGAGTTAACGACTGAAGGGCTAAATTGTTGTTGCCAATCCAGAATTTTAAAGTACGCTAAAATAATGCATGGTGAAGGGTTTAGAGACTAGCTGTGGCGGTCCTAGAAGCTGCTAATGTCCGAGCCAGGCAGCTCCTGGAGGACCTCTAGTGTTGCCCCTGACTTTGCAGCCTGAGATGCTACACTGCGGTCTAGAGAGGCAAGAGGACTTGTTTAAGATCTCGCAGCAGGTTACTAGGAGCCAGGACTTGGAGCCATGGCTCCTTACTCCTGGTCCAGTGTTCTTTTCTGATATGACAAGAACGTAAACTTCTACATGCGACAGTCAAGTTCATTGCTGCAAGGACTGCAGCTCTCAAGGCCCACTCCTTGGCCCATTCTTGGTTACTCTGTTATGTGAACCTTCATGATGTATACAGATGGGTCACCTTTGGGGGAGTCCAAGACGGCTGTTTTCTGGAAGAATTTCCATAAATTGAGACTTTAATAAGCTACAGAAACATTAAGCAATGTTTAGAGACTAGAGCCCTATGACATGTAGAGCAAACAGATCAAACTAGTTGGGATTCAGTCTCATTTAACTTTGAAGGTGAGTTTGGGCCCCTGGTACCTCTCTCACCCACCCCCTGCCGAAGCCTCTAACCCCCTAAGGGGCACTATGGTGCAGAAAGGTCCAATGTAGGGTAGAGGTGTCACCCTCTGAAGGGTATAAATTGAACTTCACCTCCATCAGGGTCTCCGGGAACCTTTGCAAGAACTGCTTCCCCCAGCCACTGACGATGACCATGGCCCCTGGAGGAGAGAAGACACAGTGAGAGCAGAGAGGCTGTCTGTGGGGTTTTCAGAGCGTGACATCTTGCAGCCCCATCATCCTCTGCCTGTGGAGGAAGGGCTGAGTTTGCCCCCTCAGAGAATGGCAGCATGGTGGGGGAGAAGACTGCTGGGTTGAAGGTTACCCACGACAGAGGTTTAGGCATTTGTTTCTATGAGACGTTAGCTGGTTTATTTGTTTAGTTGCCTGTTCTCTCCCACTCCCAGCTAGCTTGGAACCTAGACTCCATGAGAGCAGTAATCTCATATATCTTATTCAGCGCTGTATCTCCACGCCTACAGCAGTGCTGACACATAGTAGATGCTCAATCAATAACTGAATAAATATAAAGTCCAGCTTAGCCCACAATATGCTACGTTCCCTCCCCTTCTGAGTCTCAGTTTCTCCATCCATAAAATGAAGAGGCTGGAATTGGTATTCTCTAAAACCCCTCCCAGCTCTGATATTCTAGAAGCCTATGAAGTTGGCAGACCTCGAGGCAGTGTGGAAATGGGTTGAGCACTGATAGAACACTTATCTCTTCATTTGTAAAAGAGCCTGGATACTGAAAACAACATTGGGCTTTAAGTTGGAGATCTGAATTCTACCCCCAGATCTACTTCTTACAAGCTGAATCTTGGCTAAGTCACTGTACCTTGCTGAGCCTGTTTTCTCATCTGGAAAACGGGACTACAATACCACCTCATAAGGCTTTTATAAGTAGTACATAAATTAATTAATGTAAATCAGGTGGCACGTGGTAGGCGCATGGCATCTGATGAATCAGAGCCATACCTGTGCCTTTCCTGTTGGCTTACTTCTCCTGAATACTTCTCAGATCCCATTCAGCCATTTAAAAAAATACCTTCTTTGAACTAAACGAGGTTATCTGTGACATGGCTCCACTGAATTTAGAACAGGATGGAACAAAAGCCAACTGCCCTGGGTTGGACTCTCACTCTGTGTTGGATATGTTTGATTATTATTTCACTTAAACATCACAACCACCCATGGGATATTATCCCCAGTGTAGAGGGAAGGGGCTTGAGGTTTGGCAGCTTCCTCAAGGTCACCCAACTAGGAAATGGCAGCATGGGGATTTGAGCCTGTGCTGGTGATGAAGCTATTGTCTCTCAGCTCCAAACATACCCTTCCACACTCTACCTTGTGATGCTGCGAATGGGACTCTGAAATGGCAGATCTGCTTTGTCAGGGGTGTTCCTGAAAATAGGGGGAACCTCCAGGAAGGCTTGCCATTCCTGTTGGCATCACCCTAGCAATGGTTCCTCACCCCAGCACTGGCGGTTGGTCCCAGCTGTTCTCCCTAGCACCATCAGCACAGGGCCTCTTTTGCAGTGTCTGAGTTCCTGCTTCACAGACCCCTGTCAAGCTTCTAGGTTCTATGTCTCCAACTTCTTCTCTTTGTTCCTCCAGCCCCAGGAGTGGTGGTTTCTTCCTGCAAGTGCTATCTCTATTATCTCGGCATCCCCCTTTACTTCTCCAGTCCTCCAATACCCTGTATTAAATTCTCTCTGATATAATAACTGGTCTGGTTTCTGTTTTCCTATCTGGACCCTGACTCATATAGTGCTTGCAGTACTGATCAAGCCTGCCTGTTTACCTTGGAACCAGCTTTGACTCAACTGTTTTAGGGGCGGCAGCTGAGGAATCACACAGACATGGTCAGCTGGCTCAGTTGGCACCAGAGCCCGACCAATGCTGGAGAAGAAGGCTCTATGGAGGTACCAGGTGCTCTGCAGATGTGGAATCACAGGTGGGGGTGGTACCTTCCTGCGGTGGCCCCTGGGGCAGACAGATGGGCATCACGAAGTCATTCAGCACCGGGTTCTTCGACAGCTCCACCAGAGCCACGTCATTCTCAAACGTGTTGGGGTTATACAGGGGATGGAGGAAGATTTGTTTGACGTTGAGAGTCTGTTCATTCTCATCTGACCGGTACCTCCAATGCTTGCCTGGGAAAGAAGAAGGCGTGTGAGGTATGAGGGCAATGCAAGCTTAGAGGATAAGGTCGCACCTTGTTCCCTGTCAGCCCCTGCCCCATTCAGCCCATGTTTCCAGCCTTAACCCTTATACTGCCCTTCATCTACCTTTTTCAAGGCATCCCATCCTACCTGCCCTTCTCCACGTATTCTCATGGCTCTGACCTCTGTCTTTCTTCATGACCTGATCCCATTGCCTTATAATACTCATTCCAGTGCCCATTGCCATATGTCCAAGCCTTCCTTGCCTGGGTCATGTGTTGCCTCCCTCCATGAAATCTCTCAGAGTCTTGAGTTAGATTCTTCAATTAGGAATCTCTTCCCTACGAACTCCCATGTCCTTTATCTGTTCCTCTCCTATAGAACTTACTGCTTCCTACTTTATATTCGAGGTCTGTGTGCTTACATTCTATTCCTTTATTAGACTCTAAGTCCCTGTGGGCAGGAACTTGTGTAGTTATATCCTGGCATAGTGTCAGGACATAAATATGTGCTGAACTAAACTGAATCAGCCGGTGGTCTTGATTTTACAAAGGAGAGGGGAAGCTTGGATCGTTTGTGTATGATCCACTTGAAACCACGGGTTCACAGAAGCCTGAAGCACTTTTGGAAATTATCCAGATGAGGCTCTTTATTGTAAAAACTGAGGCTTCACCTTCAGTGACCTGCTCATGGTCCCACCACCTGAGAATCACAGCCTTGGGCTCAGATGCAGGTCCCTGCCCTCCAGTCCGGACTCATCCTTCATCCCAGGCACCTTCCCTGATGATTGAGTGAGTGGACACACCCCATCCCCAGAACCGCAGCTGGCTGCAGGAATCACCTTGCTCCGCACTCACCCATGATGATTTTGAAGGCAGAGGGGCTGAGCAGGTCCAAGCCATGTAGGGTTGCATCCTCTGAATCCAGCGATTGGTGAAGGCAGTGAGCCGCGGTCACAATCCATTTTGAGCCTGGGAACAGAATTGTACACACACACTGTCCTCACGGCCCCATCCTGCTGCCCACAGCCTCAAGCTGAGGGCTTTCAGACCCCTCCTCTCCATGGCACCCCTCTCCCTTGCATTTCACAGCCTCAAGGCGGAAACGCATATGATCCTGATCTGAAAACGGGGAGTTGAATCTGAGATTTCATCTGCCTTATCCAACCTAGGCCCAAACTGAATGTTTTAAAGATGATTTCAGGTCTCCCTTAAACCCATGGGGTTGGTGAGCTCCGGACAGCCCAAGGTGTGCACGAGAAACTTCGTGCTCACTGGCTGTCCCTCCGGCCTTGCTGCTCAAGCCGTGGTCCCTGGACCAGTAGCCTCAGCCTCCCCTGGGAGCTTCTTGGAAATGCAGACTCTGAGGCCCCACCGTACGTCTACTGAATCAGAACCTGCATTCAGTAGTAAAATCTGAGGGTTTTAATAAGACCTCCAAGTAATTTCTATGCATATTAAAGTCTGGAGAGCACTGTTGTACGTGGTTCTTCTCAACTTCGGGTGCACATTTAGAATCACCTGGGGAATTAAAAACAAGCAAACAAATCCCCAAAAATAGTACCTGGGCCTGAAGCCAGAGCATCTATGTCATGGGAGTGAGGCACAGGTACAAATACACTTTAAAAGTGCCCCCAGATGATTCTACTGCCATCAGGGCAGAGAACCGCTGCTCTGATCCAAACCTCTCATTTTATAGACATGGATTCTGAGGCCTGGAGGAGAGCGAGGATGTCTAGGGCAACTCTGCAGGTTGGTGGCAGGGCCAGGGCCAGACCCTGGGTGTCCTGATGGTCAGCTGAGCACATCTCTTGCATCTTGGCTGTCTTTTTCCCTTGATGGACAGGTCCCTGCCCTTTGCTCAGTATGGGGTCAGGCTTCGGTTCATCCTTAAGGTGGAACAGATGACAAACCCATAAATAGCTGAGGCCAGAGACATGCTGGGTTGAGCCAAGCAGAAAGAAAGGCACCAGGGCTTTGGGATGGGGTATCAGGGTCAAGTACAGAGTCCAGGGCAGAGTCCCTTTCTGGAGCAGGTCCCGGGCTCCACTTGGCCCTCTCAGGAGCAGCTATGTTCCCTGGCTACTGGCTTCTGGATAGAGCTCCGCACAGGCCACCCTCTTTTCCCTGGTGGCATTTTTGATCCCTGTCCACAGCCAGGGGCTGTTGACTAATTTTCCAGGTAGGTAAAGTGGGATGAGGCACCCAGATTAGGGAGCCTGCCTTGGAGCGGGGCTCTGGGCCATTTAGATGAACCTGGGGTACGCAGTGGTGAGTCCAAAGACATGGCTTTGCCTCGCAGCTCTGCAAATACTGAGTCCCTGAGCCAGAAGCCAGGCTTTAGGGTGGGCACTGAGCGGGAGCTTTCTGTCTGTCCCTCAGCTCCTTCCCTGCTTCCTCTGCCCTCTCCTGTCTTTCCCTCTCTCTACAAAACTAGACAACAGAGGAGGAGAGAGATTCTAGATGAGGAGAGCTGTGGGGAGGGCTGAGTAAGTCAGATCTTGTAGCCTGGCTGAGGGTAGAGAAGTGGGAATAAACACACAGTAGACACAAGTGAGTGCTGAACATCATTGAACTTAAACACTCAAGGCTTCAGAAAAATCTAACTCTTAAAACCGTGGGCAGTAATCCATCTATTTACTTACATTCTAAAAAAACCAGAAATGTCTTTGCTCCCTTCTGCTCTCCCTGCCGGCTCCTCCCCTTTCTTTGCTTCTCTTCCGATGCGTTCTTTTCTGGGTCCTCCCTGCTTTTCTATGCCTTTCACAATTCTCTCTCTCTCTCTCTCTCTGTCTCGTCTCATGCCCCACCAGTTTCTCTTCCTCCGGTTGTATTTGTTTCCTTTCATTTTCCCCTTAATTTCTCTTCACTTCCCTCTCCAGTTCTCTCATATGCCCTCTGTCTCTTTCTCTATCTTTGTCCTTGTCCTTCTAAGCCCTCTGTCTCTCTGCCCCTTCTCATTCTTGGTCCTCTCCCCTGCCTGCTCCCCACTGGGCTCCCCTTTAACCTGTGCTCACTCTCTGTGCCCCTTGGGGAGGCTCCATAGGGGAGACCACTCATCTTTGTGTTTGTAGGAATATAAGGATCAAACCCTCTGCTGGGTTACCATTTCACACACCTCGGGGATGTCCAGACTGCAGTCTCACCAGAGCCTGCACCTCCCCTCGGGGATCCCAGTCGGGGAGCTGTCCTCACCTGAGTGTACCCTGGAGAAGGAGGGTGGGTCAGCGCGAGGCGAGACCGGCAGCCCCAGAGCTGCCCAGGCAGAAGTGGACCCATCCATGCCTTCTTCCTCTGTGATAGGGTTAGAGGGACTCTAGATTGCTATTAATTTTTATTATGATGTCAGAGCTGGGATGGACCTTAGGTCATTTGGACTAAACTGGCAGGAAGAGCCATCAGTCATTTCTTCCCTGCCTTTGCTCCCACTGCCAATCACATTCAGTCCATTACAAAATTCTCACAATCTTATTTCTCAATGGCTTTGAATCGGCCTGGTTTCTATTCCTCAGCCCCTGTCTTTTTTCTGAGGCTAATGACTTCCCTCCCCACTATTGCACTATAGCTGCCTCACTGGACTCTTGGCTTCCAGATTCACCCTTCTTTCAATCCATGCTGTCTCAGGAGAAAACTTTCCAGAACATGCTTATAAACCTGGAGCAGCAATCAAGAAAAGATCTAAATTCCCAAGCATGGCATTCAAGGCTTTGTAAATCTCCCTTCTCTGACTCCTCTAGTGTGGGTTTCCTGGTTCCCCCTGGTCCCACGGCGCTGGCACACCCTCACTTTGAGCCGCATGTAAGTGCCTTGTGTTGTAATCCATGTTTAAGGGTCTGACTCCCTCACCCTTCTCAGTGCCAGAGAATGACCAGGGCTCGGGAAGTGTTGTTGGCTGAAGGAGCCAGCTAGAACAGAACACGTGTCTCCTGGCTCCAGCTAAGGTTTCTTTCTGCCACTTTGTACTTCTGGGTCCCGCTACTACTGTGGAAGATTCTCAGTGAAGAAATCTTGTCAGTCTCCAGGAAGAGGGTCAGGTCCCTTTCCTTCTACCCTAACCTCTAATCCTGGGTCCCCCAGCCCTTCCACCTTCAACTTACCTAAAAGGGAGCCCCCGCAGAAGGGCTGCCCATTCAGGTGTGACAGCATGGCAATCCATGGGGTGGTGCCCTTCTGGGCTGGGCGTCCACTGAAGATCCTGGCCATCAGATTCCGGGAGAACTTGGGGATCCCACACACTGCAGCCAAGGGAGGGGGGACAGATCACACTCTGGGCTCCATCTTGCCCTTTGCCAGAGCTACTAGCACATCACCCTCTGTTAGGAACATCTGTTATTTTTGATATCCCAGCATCCATTGCTCCTTTCAGTAACAGCACCCCAATTTTCCTCTGGGGACCACTCTTCCCCCATTTCTTGTCCATATAGCCTGAGTTGCAGTGATCTTACCTCTGGTTCTAGGGGTAGGAATGTGACCCAGACCTGACTAATGAAAGCCTCTTATACTCTGGTCACAGCGATTGCTCAGAGATGGGAATGTAACCCTGGCCAGGCCAATGAAAGCCTGCCTTGGGAATTTTGCTAGGAGGTCCTTCTCTGCTGGGTTGCTAAGCTGCTGGCTAAAAGCCCAGATTTGCCAGAGATCACTTCATGGAAAGTTTGTAGAAAAACTTGCTACTAATGGAAAAACCAAACCAAACCAAAAAACATCCTCCTCTCCATCTGCTCCCTCTGTAAACTTTCTTCTCTTCAGAACGAATTCTGGGCTTCCAAACTTTTGGGGACCTGGCTTTGAGGATTCGCACCCCTCTCCTCTGTCTTGCATCTCTCCTTTGTCTATGCCTCCAAAACATGATCAAGACCTCTCATCCTAAAAATCAAATTTCCATTTTCCCTGATTCTCACTCATTCCACAGTCTCTCCCTCCCCTCTCTTCCATAGTCAAGCTTCTGGAAAGAGGAGATGACACCCAGTATCTGCATCCTTCCCTGTCCTTTGGAGGTGGATTCAAAGGAATAAAGTGCCACGCTCCACACAAACTTGGACATAAAGTGGCCATTTGAATATTTAATAGATCTGTAATCATGGATGGACACAGCACGACTCTGGGCCCATAGCTGGAACTTCAAAGATGATATTTACATGTATAGGAGAACACTATTTCTGAAATTTTATCTCACGTATTCTTCAGCTCTAGGAAATCTCCTCGCCTTGTGGCTGCTGGAGGTTTTTAGGTTTCAAGGAAGCAAAACCTGGAGAACTGAGCATATAAACTAAGAGAAGGGAGGATGTAAGGGCAGTGTGCTATCTCAGGAAAGAGATAAAAACCTAGGAGAAGCCTGAAGAGAGAAAGAGAAGGAGGGAGGGTGTGGGAGGGAGGGGGAAAGAGAGAGAGAGAGAAGAGGGAAAGAAGAAGGAGGAGAAAGAGGTGGTGGAGGAGGAAGAGGAGGAGGATAAAGGACGAGGAGGATAAAGTAAGAGGGAGGAAGGGTTAAGGACTTCAACATGAGCGCGGGCCTGCTCCCTGGATCCTCTCTCAGAGTTGACAGTAGAGACCGGGTCCCAGCACCCGGGAAAGTCCAGCCTGGAAGCGTCCTCTGGACTGTCCTGGGTCATTTGCACTGTTGATCACTTTATCCTTCTTGACACTTTCCCTCCTTGGCTTCTGAAGCTCCTCTCTTCCTGTGTTTCTGATTCCTCTTCCTTGTCTCTTTCTTGGGGTTTCTCTTCTTCTCTCCATGCCGTCAATGCTCGTCTTTCCCTTTTTGAGTCCTCAGCCCCCTTTTCTTTTCTCTTCCAGTAGATAATGCCATCTCCTCCCATGCCATCACACTATTTAGACCCTGATGAATTTCAGATCAGTGTCTCTAATCTGCCCTTTCCTCTGAACTGATCCTGAAGTCTCCAGCTGGATTGCACATAAACTCCTCAAGCACAGAAAACCCAAGTCCTGGTCTCCACCCTTCACCACCCATCTGTCTCCCCTTTGTTATTCCAGATGTCTGTCAATGTCTGCACGGACTGCATCCTCGTTGCCTCCCTCTTCTTCAACACCCGTATTTAATCAGCCACTAAACTGGTAAAAAAAGTCACCAGAAGAAGCAGACAGTAATGTCACAATGTGCTCTCCATGCAACCTCGTGACACCTGTGTCTCAATATGTCACAACATAAAGTCCAAATATCTAGAGGAAAGTAAAACTCTGAAATGTAATAGAATACAAGACATGATAATCTTCGAAATCAGCTACATATAAAGTATAAGGCATAATGTAAGATTCTTTTAGCTCTCAATAGTGTAAAAAGCATGACAGTTTCATTATGATACAAACCCCAAACAAAGGCAAACCAGGAGTACCTTGTATGGGGAGCTCTCACTAACAGATTAGCTTGTGTTACTCCACATCTCTGTGTCTGCACTATTCACACGATGCCTCTACACCAAGCCCTGCCCAATACACTACTTAGATGTTTTCAAACTCCCTCACGCCCACATCTGCAGTGTCACACCCTAGGTCCGGGGGTTTTTCACCACCTCTCTCCAGAATGGTTGTTGTAATTTCCCAACCGCTCTCTCTAGCTTGGTCCTTCCCCGACCCCTCCACTTTTCACAGCATGTTGCTCACGCTCTAACCTGCTGACTCAGAATTTCCCATGGGTGAGACCCAGGAATCTGCATTCCTAACAAGCACTCCAGGTGATTCTGATATACCCCAAACTAGAGAATCACTGGTTACAGGACAGAGCACATAGAATAACATAGAATGACCTTCAAGACTCTGTCCACCTTCCCCTCATCCCCTCTGCCTCCACTCTACTCAGGGCACACTTTCCTGCTTCATCTTTGTCCCCTCTTCCCTTGTCTCCCATCTCCCAGTGCGTTCTTTGTAACCTCTCTGCAAATGTATCCAGATCCTCTTCAGCTGTATGAACCTCCCCCTCCTTAAGTTCCCATAATACTGCAATCTCCACTCCTCTAATGACGTTAATTCCCTTTGCCTTTGTGAGACCTAGGTGCACACGGTCTTGCCTTGCGTGCTCATTTGAGCTCTTTGAACTCAAGGAATTAAACGGCAGGCACTTCCGTGATGGAATGGGCAGCCTTCGAGAGGACACATGTCCATAACCGACTCCATTCCTCAACACCCTTTCTTGGATGATGTCCAGGTGACAAAAATTGTACTGTTTCTGCAATGGGAGAGATTTTGGCTTCATGAGGGGCCAGGTTTTCTTCAAAAAGTCAAAACAGGGATTCCCTGGTGGCGCAGTGGTTGAGAGTCTGCCTGCTGATGCAGGGGACATGGGTTCATGCCCCGGTTCGGGAAGATCCCACGTGCTGCGGAGCAGCTGGGCCCGTGAGCCATGGCCACTGAGCCTGCGCGTCCGGAGCCTGTGCTCCGCAGCGGGAGAGGCCACAACAGTGAGAGGCCCGCGTACGGCAAAAAAAAAAAAAAAAAAAAAAGTCAGAACAAACGAACATCAACAATAACCAAACCCCAAAACAAAGGCTGTTGGTTATCCACAGAGGGTTTATTTCCACTTTAGTCTCCTGATGGGAGAAACGGAGTGCAGAGGAAACTTACAGAGGAGTGAAGCTTGTGATATAAAATAAACAAAATATAGTATCCTCTACATGCACTGTTCATACACATAGGAGTGTGCTTCCAGGACCCGACTGGAAAAGCGGATGCTTCCCAACTGCTCTCTTGGAATCCCTCTCAGGGCTTCTTCTTTCTCTGATGGAGAGTCCCCAGGAGAGCGAGCCTGGGAGAAGGAAGATGATCAGCCCTGTGAGGGCCAGGGAGAGGCTGCTGGCATTGGAAGCACCGAACGCCGAAGCTGGAAGGACCCTGAGGGGGATCTGATGCCTTCCTTTTACAGATGGGGAAACTGAGGCCCAGTCGGGGGCAGAGCTGGGGCTGGAACCCAGGACTCTGGGCTCTCCTTCTCTTCTCACTGTCTTTCACGGGCAAATCCCTGCTTCTCTGGAAGCTGGAGGACTGGATCCCTCTCAACACCCACGCTGGGTGTGTTCTCTGTAGAGCTCAGACCACAGACACGCGGGGCGGTCTGGTGGGACTGGGTCACTCCTATGCCCTGAGCCCTCCTTCTTCTGTTTCCCTGTCCAAAGGCACAGCGGAGCATGGCGTGAGCCTTCTCTCTCTCCAAACAATCCAGTTGAGTCTCCACACCTGAGGCTGAGGCTGTTCAGATGACGCATTTCAAGGCTGGAAGGTTGCTTCGTGCTCGTCTGGAGTGCCGGGTGTGGACACCCGTGTGGTCAGCTGGTATTCGGGAGTGACGTGTGGGTCCAAATGATGTGCTCTGAGTGGTTGGTGGGAATTTAACGGGCTTGGGGAGCCTCCCGCTGCTCTTCTCCTCCCCCCAGCCACCACAGAGCTTCCCAACTTTCTCTTTGTCCTTTGAAATTCCTTTAACGGGGAACAGAAGGGATAAGGCTTGGACTGCAAGAGGTTTTGGGAGAGAAAACCCAGGGACAAAAGTACTACAAGGCATTACACTCGGAGAGAGGGGCCTCAGGCTGTCATCCCTGTCTCCCCAAACCTGAGGAGTTTTCGGCCAGAATGTACCCAGAGGGCAAAGCTGGGAGAACACACGGACTTAGCTCACGGCAAGGAAACATTTTCTAACAGTCAGGTCCAAGCTCAGTTACCCCAAGAGTGAGAGCAGGGCCACTGGGTTTGACAAATGACTAGCAGTGAATGAGGCCCCTGGGGTGAGTACTCGGGAGAGGAGTGGGGGGTACTGGCCCCAGTCTAGCTCCCTCACTGTACTGCGGGGAGGAGGCCTGGAGAGGGGAGGGGACTCGCCCAGGGCCAGCGACCCAGGCCTCCTGTGTAGGGCCTTTTCCCTGTACCACACTGCTGCCTCTCTGGGTCCCAGGGGCTGTCTTGGGAGGGTGGGAGCAGCGTGGTCCATCCCATTGGTCACGTGAGTAACATGGAGTGTGCCGTCCTTGGGAGTGTGTGGTGCAGCCTCGCTCGGGCTGGCCAGGGCAGGTGCCCCGAGGACGTAACGCAGCTCACCGCTCCACCTGGAGCTCCCCCAGGCCCTGCGGGGAGCCTATCTGCTCCCACACCCAGTCCACGTAGTTGGAGACCTTGGTGTAGACCCCATACACCTGCTTGCTGCCACATTCTTCAGGGCCCCCCCAGGACACCAGGCCTTGGGCCACCCAGCGCTGGCTCGAGTCGTCGAGGATGACAAAGGCACCGCCGCTGTCCCCCAGGCACGTGTCCTTGCCACCCTCGTAGTAGCCGGCACAGAACATGTTCTCTGTGACGCTGTAGTTGCCTGACCGGGACTCGTAGCTAGTCTTGCACTCGGCGTGCGGCACCACGGGTAACTTGACGTACTGCAGGACGTCTGACAAGGTCCGCGTGCCACTGCTGATGATCTCATCCACCGTCACGTTAGGATTGGAGATGCCCCAACCAGCTACCAGCCCCAGCATGTGGGGCGCTGGGCCTTCGGGCTCGGGTCGCGGCAGGCAGACGGGCATGATATGAGGCCCCAGGGGCACGGGCTCCCGCAGCTGCACCAGAGCGATGTCGTGGTTGTAGTTCTGGATGTCGAAGTCTGGGTGGAGCACCACTCGGGCGGCCGAGCTGTTGACAGCCCCCGATTTGTCCCGCACGTCATGCAGGCCCAGGTAGACGGTGACGTGCTCCTTGGAGACCGGTGTCACCGTGTTGTCTCTGCGCTGGGAGCGCAGCACGTGGGCTGCCGTGAGGATCCAGGACTCAGAGAGCAGGGCCCCGCTCCCAAACCACTTGTCATTGGGCACCCTTGAGGTGTCCTCCACCACGATCAGGGCCTGCCACGGGAAGAGGCCGGGCTCAGCATTCCGGCCCCCGATGATCCGCTTGACCAGGTTTGGCAGGGAGCGCGAGGGCTGGCCACACGCTGCAAGGAGAAGGAGGGAGCGGGGACAAGGGACAGAGACACGTCAGGTCAGCCAGGTGGAGGACCTCTGAAAGAAATGCACGTCTCACCCACTGTAGATTATGCCACACGGACCCTACTCTGCATCACAGAGCCATGCTAGCCTGGGAAAGCTGTGAGTGCGCTCATCTTTGGCCTAAGTCTTTCTAGTCTGGCCCGTCTGTAGTTGGACCCTTCTGTAGCCAGGGCTGTCTATGGACCAGACCTTTTTATATGTGGGCCTTCACCATCCTGAACCATTCCAGCCAAGATCACTTGTGGCCTGGATCATCTTTAGCCAGGACTATCTCTAGCAGTGGTCACTTTGCCCCTTTCTTCCCTAGAAAGGCATCTCAGAACCCAGATGTGGTCCATGCCGTAGGTACTTAGAAAACTTCTGAAAACCACAGATCAATGGCTTTGAGAGATGGAAGGAAATTAAAATACTGTCTAGCAAGTCATAGCAAACACTGGACTGGGAACTGAGACACCTGGGGCCTTGAACTGGCTTTTCTCTCCTCTGTCCTGTGTGACTCTGGGTTAGGATATTTCCTTCTCTGGATTTCAATTTTTGATCTGCTAAATGAGGCAGTTGGTCAAGACGATCTCCAAGGATCCTTTAAATTCCAAATTCCTTTGATTTTTATTTCATCTGCCCTGGTCACCCCCACTTTATAGGTGAGTAGAACTCTCCAGAGGTTAAATGACTAGCCCAAGGTCACATTGCTATTAAGTTGAGTAGCAGGGGCTTAACTAGATTCTAAGATGAATGTCTTGTCCTTGTGTCCCACGGCACCTCATTACGTATAAAGAACCTTTTCTTCTCTGGACTAAAGGACACATGATGTGAAGGGATGCCCAGGGCATCCAAGGTTAGGGGAAGGTGGCATAATCTACAAGCAATGATGCATAGGCTCTGCTCTACCCATCATTGCACCTGGGAACCCCGTAGTACCTTCAGGGAAAGAAGAAAGGTCTGATCAAACTTCGTTCTACCGAGTTGTACCCCGAGCATGCACATGCACCACCAGCCTCCTGTAGCCAAACGCCTTTGGCCCGTGAGCAGAGGGTCTTCAGAACCAGCCCCCCGCTGCCTAAGAACAAGCTCCCAGGGGCCCCTCCAAGCAGGATGCTTGGGTCTGGGGGCTAAGCCTGGTGTGAGCGTGGACCTCCTCTGGGTTGCGAATTGCCGGGCTACACCCCTTGGCCCGCAATACTTTCAGCAGTCCTTTAAAGACCAAGGAGCATCTGAGTTTTCTTGGCAACTCTGAGAGGTCAGGCTTCCAGCAACCTAATGCTTTTCAGATGCTCTTCTTCTGGACGCCAAATGCTTCTTACGTGATCCCGAGGCACCCTGCTGTGCACCCCAGGCCAGACGTGAGGTGGTTTTCGCTAATTGTCTGTGGCAGGCCTTTCGGAGCTGAAGGCCAGACTCCCGATTATAAGCGGCAGCCTACCAAGTGGCTTCTCCAGGCAGGTCTGCGACTGGCCCTGCAGAACAGCGCACTGAGCGCTCATAGGCCCTCATCTGGTGAGGGACGCTTCTGTGGCTCAGTCCACGGTCACAGCAAAGCCGGCACTGAATGGGGCCTTTTTCCCACGAAGGTGCCAGTGGCATACTCCAGGTCACAGAGTGCCTGCGCGGGGGAAGCTTGGAGAACAGCTCACTTACAGATGGAAAACTTGAGGTTCAAAGAAGGCAAGCGACACACTCCAAGTTATTGGTGGCAGAGCCAGAAATGGAGCCTGTTTCTTTGGACACTGGCTTCATTTTTTCCCACTAAAGTCTGTTTTTCTTCTTGATAAGCTCTTGTCCTTTCAAGAGGTTGAATGACGCAGCAAGCCTTTGAGAGTGCTCATTGAAATGGGGCCATTCTTTTAGGCTGCTACCGTTCTCCATCCAGTCTTTCCTGAGGCAAAGGATTCACCTTGAAATACTAGAGCTGCAGCTGTGCTGAAGTCAGATTTGGGCTCCAGAAGACTGGAGGTACTGAGGCAGGGCCCTAAAAACAGAAATGTGATATTCGAGAATTCTGGGTTCATGAGGATGGCAGAGTCAAGAATGGCTCAGCATTGCTGGTGTTGACATCAAAAGTCTTGGGTCCATCTTCCAGTTCTGCCTCTAACTTTCTGTAGGTAACCCTGGATGAATCATTACACCTCCCTGATCCTTAGTTTTCTCATGTGTCAAATAAGGGGCAAATAATATTTTCTTAACAGTTTCCTTGGAAAGGTGGGATATTATGATGCCAGATGAAATGGCTTTCTCCATTCTGGCTTGCCTTTGGGTTCAATCTTGGTGTTTTAGTGGGGGAGAATTTAGAAATTTCTGGCCTGGTTCAATGATACACGATGTTCTGCTCGATACCAGGTGTTAAAAGAATTGCATGACTCATTGCAAGATGCTTTGTATGAATCTAGAGGACGATGACCATTAAGAGTCATAGAATGTCAGGGATCACCTGGTACTTCTCCTTCACTTCTGAGGTACGAAATCCTAGCCCCAGAGACGTGAGGTTACCTACCAAAGCTTGCAATTAGGAAAAGACAACAGTGGGACCAAGACCCGGGCCCATGACTCCCAGCTCAGTGCCTCCTCCCCTTCTAGACACTGCAACATGGCTGCCTGGGATGGAAGCCACCTGCAGTGCCGTCTTTGGTCCACCTAGTATTTTAGCAAAATGGGGGTTTGGCCTCCAGTTTGCCACAGCTCCACCATTCCCATCTTCTCTGAGGCTTCTCCAGCCGTGGCCCTTGGGTGTGCTCCTGGCTAAGCCTAACTGAGATGATGGGGGTCAGCAGAGTGTGGATGGGTTGGCCTTTCCCCTGTTTCAGCTCCTCACGAATTCTTTGTGTTCTTTCTTAGACTTAAAGCCCTCTTAAGTGAAGTCTTCCTAACCAGTCCCCATCCCTTTACTCCCAGACAACTACATGCAGGAATTTCCTCCTTCTCTGGGAACTCGTAGCAGCTGTGATGGCCAGGGCCGTTTCCTATTACCAGAACGTTCTTTGTTCATTTTAAAGTGGGGTCAGTAGACAGGCTTGGGGGAGGTAGCAGTCACTAAGACTTGAACGCATTGCTCTTTGGAAGAGCTTGTTGCTCTGTCCTATGGTCATTTGGTATTTGTCTGATTTCCACCTCCTCTGAAACACAGTGAGTGCTTGAGGTCGAGGTGTCTACTTTCTCACTTTTCCTGGTGCACAGCCAGGGCAAACACCAACTCTGTGGGATGAAAAACCTGGTGGGAAGGGTGCAGAACTGCAGAGAGAAGAGGCAAGAAGGCTCCTGGTGTGACAGAACAGGTTGAACATAGAGGCTGGCTGGTTTGAGAAGATGTGAGGCTAGGCTTTTCTGACCTTTGCCCTTCTGACGTTATCTCTTAAAAATCAGTCGAAGCATCGTGACCTCCCCACCCCTTACTCCATCAGCAGGCAGAGCACCTGCGGCCCGAGGGCCTGGCATGGGAGACCCTGAGGCAGAGAACTTGAGGGGGAGGTACCTGGCAGGCAGGTGGGCTGGCTTCTCCCCAGGACTTCATTCATCCAGACTCCTTGGGCAGAACATGTATATACATCTGGGAGAGGGAGAAAAGGTTGAAGAAGAAGGAGAACATAGGTGATTTATAGCACATGGAAAATAGATCTGCATTTTTAACTCCTCTGTTGTGGATCATTGCAAGCCTTCCAAAGTCTTTCTGATGCCGTTCTCTCTGAACCAGTCCCATCTGCAACTTGAAACGTCTTTCTAAACTGGGAATCGTTTCATCTCTGCTCAAAATCACAATAGCTCCCCACTGGCCTCAAAAATAAACAGGATGCTCTTCAGTATGGTGTCCAAGGCTCTGAGCAATCTGACTCCTGCCTGTTGGGGCCCCGCCCAGCCCCTGGGAGGCACCTCTCATCATTAGTCACACAGCTCTCTGTGACGCACTTCCTCTGCCCCCCCTTCTCCACTTAACAAACCCTTTCATAAACCACGCTTGTGCCCACCATCTCATGAGACTTACGCTGGCTCTGTGAGCGCTATCACTATTCCCTTTCTGGAAGGAGGACTTGGAGGCTTTGAGAAATTAGGAGAATTTTCTTAGTGCTAGTCTGTGGTGGAAGCAGAACTGACTGGCCTTCACATCTCCTTGAGGGTTCCTTCTCTGCCAGAGGCTGTATGTCTGTGTGGGTACAGGGATGTCATGCAGCTTAACTCGGGGTGCAGGCCTGAGGCAGGGAGAGGTGAGGCATGTCTCCAAGGGTTTCTCTTCCCAATTCCTCCCAAACCGTGGCCAACAGACTGGCTGTTTCAGCCCCCAGCCTAACCCTGAGACCCAGAGCATGTGAGGACGGAGTGCGCTGGTTTAGCGTGGAAGGCTCACCTGTGATACTGTGCAGCATCTTGTAGTAGGGCTGCTGGCAGGAGTATCTGATCTCAGATTTGTATGTGGTAAGGTTGTTTCTGGTGGAAAATGTGACCAGTCCGTTTTCCAGCTCTGCTGGGGCTCCACAGTCCACAACTGAGAGAGAAGAGAGTGAGACCCCTCAATTACCCCTTCCTCTTCTTCCTGGGGCCATCTGGTGCGTGTCTCATACGATGTGCAGTTTGTACACTGCACACAACTCCAGAGAGCAACGTTATAGTCTATGCACATGGTGGCCCTGCATTTGGGGTGTCTCCCATCTATGACTGCTGTGTGGTCAACTCACCTGGCCTGGTGTCAATTCCAGGGCAGGGGCAGGTCTGCTGAGACTCAAGGAGATCCCAGTCTTCTCCCCACCAGGGCCCTTTCCTTGACTTCCAGTTCTATTGTGCAATCCTCTTCTGTCCAAGCATGAAGCCCATGTCTCAGTGAGAAAATTCTGGCTCACATGAACCAAAGAACCTTCAGTTCTTCCAGACCCAACCACATGCTGAGTAAGAGCAATTATTGTGCTCACTTTGGAGCTTGGCATAAAAAAGTACAAACAAAAAGAAACCCAGCTCCTGCATGAGTACACAGCCGCACCCTGCTGGCTCTCTGCAGGCACAGAAGGCAGAAGGGGGGTCAGGAGGGACCAACTTTTAGTCTTCACCTACTCATTTTCCCTGGTTGTTGGTGGCTGGACGTTGGGGCTGGCTGTAGGGCAAGACCAAAGATGCCTGCTCCTCAGAGGTGATCTTAGGAGAGCTTGCCAGTCCAGCACGAGTGTGCCAGGAGCCAGGTCAGGGGCTGAGGACCCAATTTGTCAATGTCTCTTCAGGGGCCTTTGTTAGAAGATGGTGCTCATGTCTAAGGAAATCCTAATCTTAGTTCAAACAGCCTCTGCCAGCATTGAAGAATCCCAGAGGACTCAGAACTTCGCAGGTGGAAAGGAACCTGAAGTCAGGCAACCTAGAACATCATCTTTACTTACAGATGAGCCCAGGGGGGAGACTTGACTGGTCTAAGGTCACATAGTGAATTACAGTCAGAGAACCAGACCTGACCTTAAACTCAGTGTTTTTTTTAAGTAAACCAGACTCACAGTTCTTAGGACCTGTTTTCTAGTGAAAACGGCCTGTAATCAATATTAGCTGGGTAATGGTGGACATTAGCTATCCATCTTCTGATAATTTCAGAGGATCATATTCTAAAGCCAGAGTTTCCCTCCTCCTGAATTTCACCTGGTCACCTCGGGAAACAGAGACAGGGGCAATTTAGGCCTGAGACGCTATTCAGAAATTGTGATTTTTAACTTTAGGACTCCAAATTTACATTTTTGATTGAACAGAGAGCTATCTAACTGAAAATACAGATGATTCTAAGACCCTTCAGGGTGGAGGAGAAGGATGAAGCATGGGAGTAAAAGCAGGCAGGTACCTCCTATCTACAAGGAAGGCAAACGCCAAGAGAACTGGTTAGTGTTGTTTCCTGGCCTCCAATCCCCCTGGACAAATCGCTCCCATTTGTTTTGATCTCCCAAAGGTAGAGACACCCTTCTACTCTGAGGAGAAAGCATGTAAGGGTCAGCACTATGATAACAAGAGGCAATAATATTTACTATCTAAAGCTATAAACAATTTTAAAAGAATTTTCCTGCAGAGTCTCTAAGCAGATTTTTCTTCCTTTTTTAAGAAATACCATTGATTAGTGCCTGGATCTTTGTATTACTCTTGAGTCCCTTAACTTCGGTCTAGCAATATATTTTGCCCAAATTATCCTCAAGACCTAATACCTAGTTCTGGGTGGAGGATTCCAGAGTCAGTTATAGACATGGCTAGGTGGTCAGGCCGTTGAGAGCCTGTACGCGGCCAGCACTGGTGCAGAGAGATTGTCTGGACGGAGAGCCTGCTTTCACTTTACTCCAGAGAAGTAACTTTGCCCACTGATGAAGCTGGTTTTACAACCAGACAGAGGGGGTGACAGATAGTGGAAAACAGAGGGTCATTTCAGCTTGGGTATAGTGAGTGGGGAAGAGGTGAACCTTCTCCCCGAGTCTACAGTGGCAGGCAAAGAGCCATGCGTCTCTGGGACCTAGAGACAGCTTCCCGTTCCGAAGGCCCTTTGAGTTCTGCCTGCCACAATCCAAGATGCTAGATCCAGACCCTGCTTCCTCAGTTAGTCCATCTTCTTTGCTTGGGAAAGGGTCTCATCATCTTCTCTAAACTGTGTCTGGCCACTTCCACACTCTGGGATCAAAACGCTCTTTCTTTCCCCTTTCCTTTGGCCTCCCATTCTCATCAGTCTCTGGGTTGGGTTGTGCCACCCACACCCTGTCTCCACTGTCACTCTTCCTGCCATTTACTTCCCTTCAGACATGTCTTTCTTGCCCTGCCGCCCTGAGGATACACTGACACAGTCTTGGGGCTTCCTAGGGAACCAGACACAATCAGCTCACCTGGCCCTCAGGTCCCAGGGATGCCCCTGACCTGCCCCACCCCACTTTCATCTTCGTCCCTCCTGCCGTGCCCTTGCATTCCAGTGTCACACACCCCTCACTGTGCTGCTGCTTTCCCTACACAGGAAACCCTGTGGTTCATGCTCTGGCCACCCTCCAGGCCTTGATCGAACATCGCTGCTTCTTGAAAGGCTTTTCTCATTCTTCTAATTGGATAGGGCCGCTTCCTCATGTCTCCTTGCATGGCCCTTTATTCACTGCTCTCTGAGGCATGTATCTTAAGTTGCCTGGTATTGCAATTATTTGGTTTTATATCATATCTTCCATCTAAATTACGATCCCCTCTCTCACACTGAGTACAAGACCTGTTATACTTTGTGGTCTTAAAAATATTGATCCCACTGATGCTTATCTTTAGTGATTGCCCCATCTCCTCTCTCAAGGGTGCCCTTGACCTAGGATGGTGCTGCAGTCTCCGGACCATTCATTGTCCGACTTTGCAGGATTCTACCTTCATCAAGAGGCCATTCAATCAGCAAATAGACTGAGCAGTCACAATGTAATGCAGGGGTGCTCTGATATGTCTACCCAGATTTTGTTCAGGCTGAAGCAGAGATTCCCACCCTCCACAGCCCTTTCTTTATCATTATTTATGACCCACTGATGTCCCATGGCACCAGAGCTGAGGACTGCTGCTTTCAAGCGTGATGCCTATCTTTTGAACAACTTTAATTAGGGAATTTTCAGAAATGCAAAATTTGTAAACCCCAGAGGAAAGATCTTCTGATGATGGAACTTCAGCCCTGTGTTAGGTACAGGTGGAAGAGAAACTCTTGGGCATGAGAATAGGTCTAGGTTTCCTAAAAATCCATGCTATATGAGTTATTGTTAGTTTCACCTACTCATGGTTGTTAAGAAAGTAGCAATGGGGACAAATATTAAAGTCATAAAGTCACAGGCATTTTGGCCCATTTAAACTTGAAGTGTGGAGTGGAAATCAGGGCCCACTTTGACCTGGTCTACCTAAGACCATGTGAATGTCTCTAGAATGAAAGCCATTTTTCCTTTGATAAGAGTATAGTCCACACAGAAGTGCTAAAAAAAATCCCCCATTATCTTTTCATTATCTTTTCAGCATAATGTTTGTATGATGGGTGAACCCTCAAAAGGAGAGCTGTTATATACGACGCGGTTTCAACTGCTTAGGCCTGTGTTGCCTTGTTCAGCATCCATTCTAATCCGCACTGAAATGGGAAATGGAGTGTTGGCAGGATGGGGAGGGATGGAGGAGCTCTGGGACCCAGGGGTCTTGTGAGTGGTCCATTCCTGGATGTCTGCACTGTGTGGGGTCCCGCCATTCACTCTGCCACTTGCTCTGACTCAGGTTCGCTCTCCACATCCATTTCCGTTTCTGCCACCATGATGAAGATCAAAGAGGGGTCAGGAGGTAAAGAGAAAGGAAGCAGAGAGAAGGAGGGAGAGAGAGAAAGAAGAGAAAGAAAAATTAGCAAGCAAAGCAGAAACAGTTGCTGCAGGAAATACAGAAATCACTCCACCAGAATCGATTAAGAATGCATAGTGTAGGTACAGCCAGTGTGAAGGACAGCTTGGGATTGTGGAATGCGTACCATTCTGAGAATTTGCACAGTCATAAATCCTGGCTCATGGCAATGATAACATTCTGCCCATGCAGCAAGCTTTGCATTCATCTGGTCCAAACCCTCATTTGGCAGATGGAATCAGAGTACAGCAGGACTTGTTTGGGGTCACCCAGCAAGGTGGACGCAGGGCCAGAACCACAGCCCAGAATTCCCACTTCCTGTTTTGGTGCAAGTCTCTTCACTGCACACACACACTTCTGTCTGTTCCCAACTGCTTTCCCCACAGTCCCTGGGGACTCACAACTTCTCAGTCTTTTTTGTCTTTTTTGCATCTCCCCTAGGACCCAGCACATGCCTGGGACAAAAGTACTCAATAAATACCTCCTCAGTGAACAAGCAGAGATGCCGGGTGTGTCTGAGTGGGGAGTCTAATAGTCCTGATTCAGGCTATGCTGGGAGAACCAGGCCATATTAGGGAGGAAAAATTCCTCTTTTCTTTAGTACAAAATGACAGCATACCTTTGTATACTAGCATACGTCACATAAAAGAGCACCAGCAGATACATTAGTGCCTTACTCTATCAATACTTCTGTGACAATAAAAAGTGTGTGTTTCGGGCTTCCCTGGTGGCGCAGTGGTTGAGAGTCTGCCTGCCGATGCAGGGGACATGGGTTCGTGCCCTGGTCTGGGAAGATCCCACATGCCGCGGAGCAGCTGGGCCCGTGAGTCACAGCCGCTGAGCCTGCGCGTCCGGAGCCTGTGCTCCGCAACGGGAGAGGCCACAACAGTGAGAGGCCCGCGTACCGCAAAAAAAAGAAAAAAAAGTGTGTGTTTCATCAGGGACAAAAAATTATTACCGTTTCCTACTTTCTAAGAGTGTGAATGAGAGAAACCAAACCTCTTCCTACGAAGCGGTTGGGTAGGAGAAAGAAACAAGCTTCTGCAGAGCTTTTACTTATTCCTGGTGCTCCATGGGTGTGATACGTACATTAACTCAGTCCACAGAATAATCAAGAATGCAGGAAACTCAGGCCAAATCAGTCTCAGTCAAGTGTTCATGCATATTTAACTGGTGGGGTCTGGATTTGAATCTAGAAATTCCTGTCTCCAAAGCAACACCCTGTCCTCTCTACCCCTCATCCTCTGCCTCGTCCTTCAGACCGCCTCCTTGCCCTGTTCTGCAAAGTGCTTCACACAGAACTTAGTTACAGCACCACACACGAGCCACGTGTTGCAGGAGGTGGCAGATGTGTCTGTTGGCATTTAGTTCTTCAATGCCTGGGCCTTGTCTTTTCCATCTGAATTCCCTGTGGACCTCTGCACGGGCATCCAGTAAGTGTCTGTGGAGACTTTTTGTCGCAGCCATAAAGTGCACCCATTTCCCACACTGGGCTGACTCCAGCCTCATCATCATATAGAAAAGAAAATTGAAAACAAGCACTTTCTGCTCCAAAATTATGCCTGGGATTTGCCTCAGGGGAGCCCCACCCTGACAGTGTCCCCCTGGGGCAGTGGGAGTGGATCCGCCTGCCTACTGGACCCAAGCCATTTATTAGAAGGGAAGAGGACAACACTCTAAAGTTTATATGAGGTCATGAAATGGGGCTGGGCAAGACCCACCCTAATTCTCAACTCCTCACCTCTCCATTCGAAAATATACTCTCCTTCCCTCCCTCCCTCTTTTCTCTTCCCTTTCTGTCGCCAGGCCTCCTCTCATCACTGTTGCCACAGATAAGTTTTCTAAAATTGTGGTCCTTACACGTCTTGCACTGAAACCACCCGGTCAGGGGCAGAGGGCGTGGTGGCCGGTGATTTGTATTTTTACAAGCTCACTAGGCGATTTATAGGGATGACATTATTTCCGAACCAGTGGGATATATTCTAGAGCTAATCCAAAATCTTTACAGCTGAGGTGAAGGATCTTGTCCCTGGTCACAGCGTGGCTTAGGAGCAGAGCCAAGGCAAGAACTCTGGGTCCCAAGAACCAGTGCAGAACTGGACCCTCTGCTTCACTGTGTTGACCGCACAGCCCTTCCTGCACAGCCCCAGCTCATGAGCTGTCCCAGCAGACAGTGGATATAGCTGATGGCCACGTAAAGGCTGGCAAGGTCACTGGGCTCTGGGCACCAGTGCCAAAATAGTTACCTGAATTAGCAATCGCCAGAGCTAGTTTCGAACCTGGAAACAAGCTATTCCTTTAGCAAATCTGGCAACCTGCCTGCAGGCAGAGGTAAAATTAGCATTTAGAAAACAAACTGGGACCCACAAGGTCCTTTTGGAATTCTAACATCTTATTGCTGAAAGAAACATTAATAAACTTTCGTCCAACCCCGATGTGCCTGTGGAATTCCTGCCCTAACCCGCTCAGACGGTACCTGCCAGGTTTCCCCCCTTGTGTGGGCTCTGCTCGGACCCCACCAGTGCTGGGGAGCTCATGAGCCTTAGAATCAACCGATTGTGTTTTCTTACTTTTACAGGTGGGAATCTTGTTACTCCACGTCCCATCCTTCAGACACTCGATCTGGAACGTGTCCATCTCCACATTATCCTGGGAAGAAACATGAAGGAGGTATGGGAAGAAGGAGGAACGGTGGTGTCTGTGGTTTTTCCCAGTGAAAGCAGCTCGAACAGCAAAGGTGGCTGCCCTCCCCTGAACTTTCCCAACCGTGGGCCTCCAAGGGCTTGAAGCTAAGGGGAAGACAGATGCTGAATTCGTATCCCCCCGCTCCTACTCTGGAGACAGGCCAGGACTGTGTGCAAGAAGGGGTCCGGGAGGCTGTCTCTGAAGGGAAACCTGGACCCGTGACTCCTTCAGAGCAGCAGCTCTCAAACCTGAGTGAGCGGCAGCAACCTGAGCCCCTGAGGGCTTTTGCACAGGTAGCTGGGCCCTTCTGAATCAGTGGGTCTGGCCTGGGGACCACAGCTTTGCATTTCTAACAAGTGATGTGCTGATGTCATGGGGCCCTCACTTGGATGATCGTTCCCTGAGGGCAGCGGTCCACTAGCTTGGCTCACATCAGACTCACCTGGGCAACTTAACAGAGAACAGTCACTGGGACCCCCCCGCCCCAGAGATTCTGCTTGAATTGATCTCAGGTGGGGTTGGGAGGTGATTTTGTTTCTGTTGTTGTTTTTAAGTTAACCATGGGGTTCCTAGGAGAACGACTGTTTCAGAGAGCAAGCAATGCCTACCTGCCACCTTCAAAATCTCTACTTCTATCCCAGGTCCCCCCCAAAAGCCTGACAAACTTTGTTAATGTTGTTTGTACTGGTTATCGGGCTGCATGGATTTGATTTGCTCTGACTTTTGTGTCACCTTCAGGAATGAGAGTCTGGGACACACACTTTGAATTTTCACAAGACTGGAATCTCTGATGCATTTTGGAGGTTTATGGAGAAGGTAGGAAATACTGTGGTGGGACCAGGACAAGCTCTAGAAGCCCACCTGCCCTGGGAGGCTCTGGAGAACTTCTCTGGCCTGGATGACCTCCCTCCCCCGGCAGGACCCTGTACCTTCAGCACTTTGTGGCCTGTGTCACAGCTGATGAGCACCTGGTCTTTGAAAAAGTACTTGGCTTGCAAGGGCTCGATATTCCCATGGACAGGAGGCTGCAGCTTGGGGCACTCATTCCCTAGTGGGGAACAATGAAAGGAGAAGGTGAGAAAACAAAGAAAAGTCTGGACACGAGAGGCCATTCCTTAGAATGCAAGGCCTGATGAAGGCGGAAAAGCCACACAAAAACCATACCCCCAGGCTATGGGGGCCTGGACCTACCAGGCCCTGAAGAAGGCTTACTTTGGAAACTTGAGCAGGTCGCTTTCCAACATGGACCTCTATTTCCTCATTTGTAAAATGAAGTGGTTGGCCAGATGATTTCATCAAAACTCAGGGTTGGAAAAGATTTTAAATGTCACTGAGTGCAACTCCTGTCTAATGTTCCCTTTCCATCTTCTATAGTAGACCTCAGACATCTATTTGCATTCCTACAGGGACAGGGAGCTGGATACCTCCCAACCTGTATCTTTCATACTAGACTCCTCTGATTAAAGGAACAGAATTTTCATATTCAACTGAAATTTATACCCTTGTAAT
This sequence comes from Stenella coeruleoalba, assembly GCF_951394435.1. Taxonomy (NCBI): domain Eukaryota; kingdom Metazoa; phylum Chordata; class Mammalia; order Artiodactyla; family Delphinidae; genus Stenella; species Stenella coeruleoalba. The sequence goes on from NC_137150.1 coordinate 64,679,161, forward strand.
TTTTACTCAGTGGGCATAGTTTGCTCTTTTGGGTCACGCACGATGACCCCACTCTTTCTTCCCAAGACCATTCTTCAAAGTGTTAGAGAGACTGTGATTATATGCCCCTGAGCCCTCTCTTCAAAAGGCTAAATTGGATAGGATTCCTCCTTCCTGGACAAACTCTCCTTTGTTAATATCCTCTTCCTGCCTCTCCCCACAAGCAGGCACTAAATGTGATGATGCAGGCAAGTCCAGGACAGTCTCTGAACTGGATTAGTCACACACAGCTGTGGTCTTGTCGCTGATGTCTACCCACTTCTTCCTCGAGTTACTGCAGGCCCGTTGGATCAAATACCTCCAGCAGGGTATGGACCAGGACTGAGTGCCTTGAGGTACTGGGGAATGAGGCTTGTGGGCTTTGTCAGTCTGGGGGACACATGGAGGCAGACGGCCATGGTGAAACATTTTGAGCTACAGACTCTCACCCAAATTCCTGCCCCAGACGTGAGGAGGGCTGGCACTGGAGGGGTCCTCCCCACGCCCAGTGAATCACAGCGTGAAGGGGTGAAGTTCAGGAAACAGTTTTTTTTTTTTTTTTTAAATCTCCTCATGTGATTCTGAAGTGCAGCCAGTTTTGAAATCTACATCTAGTCCAAACCCACCATCGTTGCTGCCCTTGCGCCCATTTTACAGATGGGAAACTGAGTCAGCAAAGAGAATTTGCCTCGGTCCCAAGCTGCTCACTGGCAGAGTTGGGAGTTCTGCCACATCCCAGGAGGAGCCCCAGGCCTGCTCCCCCTCACCACGTGGCCACTGCCCCATGAGGGCTGAGCATGGGAGCCAAGTGTGACCCAGGAGGGGAGAGGCCGTGTTACCTGTTGCCCTGTACAACAGCCTCCAGCCCCGGTTCTCGCCTGAGTTGTCACTGCGGAACAGGATCTGAACGCTGTGGCTCTGGGTATTGATGGGTTCTGGGGCTTTCTCTCCACAGAAGGGCCCCAGAACTTTTGGACCGGTTTTAATCTGTGAGGGGCAAGACAGAGAAAAAGCAGGGTCACACCTGAGTGGCAGAGGCTGTGGCAGGGATTGTCTCTACACTGCACCCGGGGTTTTCTGGAAGCTTCAATGTGAGCCCATGGTGTTCACTCACATTTTTAGTGGGCATTACCATTCACCAAAGGGCTCCATCTCCACTCTCCCATTTACAATTTACAATGACCCTGGAAGTGGACAAGGCGGGCTGATAATCCTCTGCTCACAGATGAATCTATTATGGCTCAGGAAGGAGAAGAGCCCTGTCCAGGTGCACAGGACAGAAAAGGCCTCCGTTCTCAAAGACCCTGCAGCCTAGTCGGGGCAGACTAATGGATAATAAACAAAATAATTACGGGCTTTGGTAAGCATTATAAAAATAATCAGGATGATGTATAGATATAATATAAATATATGCTATATGTTTATGTAGTAAAATCTATGTAGTTTGTTTGTCTGTTTGTTTGTTTGTTTGCGGTACGCGGGCCTCTCACTGTTGTGGCCTCCCATTGCAGAGCACAGGCTCCGGACGCGCAGGCTCAGCGGCCACGGCTCACGGGCCCAGCTGCTCCGCGGCATGTGGGATCTTCCCGTACCGGGGCACGAGCCCATGTCCCCTGCATCGGCAGGCAGACTCTCAACCACTGCGCCACCAGGGAAGCCCATCTATGTAGTTTGTATAATTCATCATTAATATAATAGATAATAACTTTAAATAGGAAGTCAGGGAAGGCCTCTTTGAGGAGGTGACATTGGATTTGAAACATGTAGGATGAGAAGGAGCTTCTCATTGGAAGAGGAGGGAAGAATACTTTTCAGGCAGTGAAAACAACTTATATGAAGGTTGAGGCCAAAGGTGGGAAAGAGCCTGGCAAGTATCAAGAACAGGAAGGATTTGCATTTCTCTAACGATTAGTGATGTTGAGCATCCTTTCATGTGTTTGTTGGCAATCTGTACAGACAATAAATGCTGGAGGGGTTGTGGAGAAAAGGGAACCCTCCTGCACTGTTTGTGGGAATGTAAATTGATACAGCCACTATGGAGTACAGTATGGAGGTTCCTTAAAAAACTAAAAATAGAATTACCATACGACCCAGCAATCCCACTACTGGGCATATACCCAGAGAAAACCATAATTCAAAAAGAGTCATGTACCACAATGTTCACTGCAGCTCTATTTACAATAGCCAGGACATGGAAGCAACCTAAATGCCCATTGACAGACGAATGGATAAAGAAGATGTGGCACATATATACAATGGAATATTACTCAGCCATAAAAGAAACGAAATTGAGTTATTTGTAGTGAGGCGGATGGACCTAGAGTCTGTCATACAAAGGGGAGTAAGTCAGAAAGAGAAAAATAAATACCGTATGCTAACACATATATACGGAATCTTAAAAAAAAAATGGTTCTGAAGAACCTAGGGGCAGGACAGGAATAAAGACGCAGAGTAGAGAATGGACTTGAGGCCACGGGGAGGGGGAAGGGTAAGCTGGGACGAAGTGAGAGAGTGGCATGGACATATATACACTACCAAATGTAAAACCGATAGCTAGTGGGAAGCAGCCACATAGCACAGGGAGATCAGCTCGGTGCTTTGTGACCACCTAGAGGGGTGGGATAGGGAGGGTGGGAGGGAGACGCAAGAGGGAGAAGGTATGGGGATATATATATACATATAGCTGATTCACTTTGTTATAGAGCAGAAACTAACACACCATTGTAAAGCAATTATACCCCAATAAAGATGTTAAAAAAAATTAAAAATAAATAAATAAATAAAAGAACGGGAAGGAAGCCAGTGGGGCTGGAACAGAGGGAATGCCCTGGCTTGAGGTTGGAAAGGCAGACAAGGGCCATATTGTGCTGAGGAATTTATGTTTACTCCAAATACAATCTTGATGTAACCTGGCTTTCATAGAGTTTACCATGGATTCTATGAGAGAGCAGACCGTGTAGAGCAAGAGTGGAAGCCAGCAAACCCGCCAGGTAGCTTTGCAGTTGACCGGAAGAGAGCAGGGTTTACACTCAGACGTAGGCATCGGGGATGGAGAGACGGGAAGACGCACTCTGGGCTGGTCCGGATTGCCCAGCTCCCAGGCCCGGTCCTGCCTATGCCTTTAACTCTTTCTCCTTCTACCTCTGAGGACCAGCACTCTTTAACCCTCATTTGATGAATTCTATAATCCTGGGTACATCTTCATCTTGTCAGCCTTACTGTGGCAAGGGGGCAAAGTGAAGCCCCAAGAGGTTACGTGCCTGGATAAGGCTCATAGCATAGCTCCCAGATGTGCTGTGTGGTAGACAGAGTTCTAAGACGGTCCCCATGACCTTCACCCTGGTGTTACTTCATGATGATGTTATGTTACCTGGCAGAAGGGATTTTGCAGGTGGTCAAAGGGCTAGTTTGGGAACAGGGCAGATCCCTAGACTGGATCCAATTAAGCTGGTAGATGTTATTTTAAATAATTATTTTTAGGAAGAAACCTGCTTGGCCCCCTCTCCTGGAAGAAGGGAGGGCCAAGAATGTCAATTTTCCCAATTCATCCAAGATTTTCCAGCATTCCCAGGGCTTATGCCCACTGTCTTCTTACCTTGATGTAGTCATAGGGGCAGGACACCTCAGGATGGTCCTCAATGTCGAAAATGTCCTCAAACTGCAGGGTGATCATGAAACCCTCCTCCAGCTCAATGGTGTAGACGCATTCGGAGCTCTTAGGGTAAGGGCTGGGGAAGTCGGGGCTGGTGATCACGCCAGTCCTCTGCGTGAAGAGGTTGTCACTGCACTCCACTGTGGGAAACACACCGGAGCAAAGTGGCACACCACACCCATGGCCACAGCAACCCCTTTCTTATTGGCTACTGTACAATTTTCCCAGTGGTCCTGAGACGCAAATGGGGAAGGAATCATTATCCCCATTTTACAGATGGAGAAGCTGCAGTTTAGTGAGGGGAAGTGATTTAACCAAGGTCACACACCCAGTAATTTGCAGAGTCAATACTCAAAGGCAGTGAGTGTGATAAACTTTCTTGGCAAATTCTCTGGTCTTTGTCGGGGGCTGGAGGGGTCTGAGATGGAGTGGTCTGGTCGAAAGTCTGGTCTTCTTTTGTCCTGCTCTCCCCTCAGCCCAGGACTCCCTGGGGTCTCTGCTCAAAGCCTTCCTGGATCCCTCATATAACACAGGACCTTCACATGTACCTTCACTCTCTGGCCCTGGTCTTGCTTTTGTTTCTCTTCATGCTACTGACCACTGCTTGCCAGTATGAAATATATTTGTCAGTGGATCTTCCTGTCTCCACTAGACTGTAAGTTCCCTGAGCTCAGGGATTCTGCTCTGTTCCTCACCACAGCTGCAACCCAGCACCCAGGGTCCTGGATCCTGGCCATGGCTGAGCCCTGCCAAGGCCCTGTTGTTTGCCACTGAACCATTGTCCTTGGGCTGACCCATCCTGGCTCTGGCATGACAATTCTTCCTAAGCCTTTGTTTATCCTGCTTATTTGTAAACGAGAAAACTGCCGCCAGAAAGGGGGCGTGACTAACCTGAAGTCCCACAGCTATGAGCTGCAGAACAAGGTTTAGAGTGGCTTCTGAATCCCGAAGCTTTCCTTTTCTACACCAACCACTTTCATGGGGAGAATATCGCCCCTAAGGGGACCAAAATTGGTTCTTTCGGAGGGGGAGTCGTTACTCTTTTTATGCATAATACACAGATAGACATACAGTGCATAAGCATATATACGGTATGTCTGTGGTATTAAAATTTCATGGGTGAGGCAATTAGGAAGAGAATGTTTAAAAACGCTCCTGGGGGCAGAAGTGAAAATGAAAAACAGGATTGGGAAACATTGCTCATTCTTAGCCCCTCTGTACTCAGCACATAGTAGATACTCAATAAATACTTACTGAATGAAAACCATGGAAAATACAACCCTGTTCAAGAAAACTCCTGTTATGTGCCTGCTTTGTACTGATGGGTCCTATAGGGTTTTATTTGGAAGTAAGTAGAAGTTTTTGAAGGAGAAAGGAAAAAAAATTCTTGTTTCCAGCCTTTCCCTTCTCCAATGATCCCTCACTCAGCTTCCAAGTGATCTTTCTAAAACGCAGATCCTTACCCTGAAGTCATACTAATCTACTGGCAATTCCCCAAACATTCCAAATTCTGTCATGCTTCTGTACGTTTGCAGAAGCTGTTCTCTCTGCCTGGAGTGCCCTCCCTCCTTTCCTTGTTATTTCTCCTTCATCAAGGGCACCATCTCTGAGAAGTGCTTGCTCACTGCTCTGTGCAGACTCAGGTCTGATGGTACCATGTCCACACTTCTTTTACAGCACTTACTACATTTTACCATTTTCCTATGTGGCTATTACCTGCTAGCCAGGAGGTCTTCATGGAAAGTGGCCGAGTCCTCCTATTTCTCCACCCCTGCCTCAGCCTGGAGACTGTGGCAGAGAAGGCGCACTGATGAGAGGTGAAAGCAAAGGGAGCTAGAAGGAATGGGACGTTTTCTTGCCACCTCTGTCTTTGCCTCTCTCTTCCCTCTTCTCTCCCTTGCACTGAGGTTCTCTCTATCAACAGAGGAACTTGAGGGGCCATGAAAGAGCAGGAAAAAAGGACCTAGTGGGTGAAGCCTAGTTTATGGTTCAGGACTGGGAAACCTGGGTTTTCCCTTGACTTGGCCAGTTACTTACAGTAGAAGAGGAAATAGGGACTAAGGAGCAGAAATTCCTGCTGCCCAGGAAGAAAGATGGACTAGAGGCTAGGGCTTCTGAAATGCGGTCCTCTGAGAACCTGAACCCGACTTCCAGGCTGGTGGGCATTTCAGCATCTTTATCCCTGTGGTATCTGAGGCACAGCTCTCTGATTTCATTTTAAATCATCCCTACTGCACATCTGTCCTTCCTCTGAGCCTCCCCTAATCTTATCGGAAAATATGGCGCGTAATGGTGATGCACAGAATCATCGCTGGGCCCCACCTCGGCAGGTCCTGTTGTCTGTGTGGAGGATGTAGCCGAAGCGGCAGGAGCAGTAGTAGCCGCCGATGTAGTTATGGCAGTAGTGGTCACAGGACAGCTCCTCGTCTTCCCGCTCCATGCACTCGTCCACATCTGCGGGGCAGGTAGAGCCTCTCAGTCAACCAGTTCATGTGTGATGGTGAAGACAACAGCCAACATCTACAGAGCACTCAGTATGGGCCACTCACTGTGTTGGGAGGTTCCTGCATCCCTCATTTAAGCCTCACCGAAGGCCCATAAGTAGCCACTATCTCCATTTACAAATGAAGAGACTTACCCAAGATCACAGAGAGCCTGGTTGAAACCCAGGCAACCTGACTCCTGGTGGTGCCACTGTTCTCTAACAGTTGTGATAATAGTAAGCAGGACCATTATGATCCCCTTTCTATAGATGATGAAGCTGAGACTTAGAGCCATTACAGAACTTACTCCGAGTCACACCAAGAGTTAAGTGGTGGAGTCAGCATTCAAATCAAGGTGGGCTGGCTCTAGAATCCGGGCTCTTAACCTCTCCTCCATGCTGCTTCTCTCTTTCTAAGTCCCTATGGGGGTCAAGCCCTATCCTAGGCGTTGGAAATACAAGGATAAAAAGATGTATGTTCTCAACCCAGTTTAAAAATTGGAACATATATTCCTTCCCAAAAGATACAGGAATGGCCATGAAGCACATGAAAAGATGCTCAGCATCACTAGGCACCAGGGAAATGCAAATTAAAACCATAATGAAGTACCACTACATACCCCACGGAATGGTTAAACATTTTTTAATTGATAACATCAAATGTTGGTGAGGATAAGGAGCAGCCAGAACTCTCATACGTTGGTGGAGAGATACAAAATGGTGCAAACACTTTGGAAAAAGTTTGACAATTTCTTATAGAACTAAACATACACCTACCCTATGACTCAGCAATTCTGCTCCTAGATCTATACCCTGCAGAAGTGAAAACATGTTTGCAAAATGGCTTGTACAAAAAGGTTCATAGAAATTTTATTGAGAGCCCAAATATGGATAGAACCCAGGTGTCCAACAATAGGAGAATGGATAAATAGATTGCAGTATATTCATACAATGGAAAATTACTCTGCTAGGAAAAGAAACAATTACTGATGCATTGCAACAACATGAATGAATGTCAAAAACTTTATGCTGAGTAAAAAAATCCTCACCTCACAAAATATATTCTGTATGTGTTCCTTTATATGTAGTTTTGGAAGTGGCAAAGCTAATCTATGGTGGGAAAAAAATCAGGACAGTTGTGGCCTCTAAAGGAGGTGGGAGTGGGTTGCAATTGGGAAGGAGCACAAGGGAACTTTTTGGGTTAGTGATAAAGCTCAACATCTTTTTAGGAGTTTGTGTTAGACACAAATATAAATTTTTGAAAATTTAAATGTACTTAAGATTTGTGCATTTCATTGAATGTAAATTTTACATTAAAAGGAAAAAATGTGAATAGATTAGATAAACAATATACATGCTAAAGTATTTAGGAAGAAGAGTACTGATGTCTGCAATTTATTTTGAAATGCATCAAAAAAGATGAATTAATGGATAGAGGATAGATAGATGGATAGATAAATGATAGAGCAAATGCAGGAAGACATTACTGGTAGAATCTATGTGGTGAGTATAAGGTGTTCACTTTAAAGAAGAGAGCACAAGGCACTTCTAATCTTGATAGAGAAAGGGAGACCCGGGGATGAGCCACCCACTTCTCTAACTTACCCACAGCCATGTAGTGGGCCTCAAAGCCTGTGAATCGCTCCTCGTTGGAGAAATCTGAACGGAAAGTGATAGACATGAAGGAGCCAGGGGAGAGGACCACTTCCTGGCCAGGGGTCTGTTCTGTGTCTGTGGTCTCCCTGCCACAGAAGGTTGCCAGCACCTGCTCCTCAGTTTCTACCTTTAGGGTCAAAGAGAAAGGGAACAAGATGAGCACCTTCCCAAATTAGCTCTTCTCTGCTGGTCTCCAGGAGAAAGGACGGAGGGGCTGCCCACAAGTAGCCCAGGCAGCCGGGGAAAGCCAGAGAAAGGGGTTTAGGGATTCTGGGATTTGAGGAAAAACACATTATAGGTTAAGTCAATGTGGCCGTCCAGCCACTGTTTCACTCGTTTTGTTTAGGTCCATCAAAAGTAGCTTGGCATTTGTCATTCCTGTTGACAACAAAATGGCTTATTTGTTAAAAATAGCTCAATGTTAAAATAAATAAATTTTAACATTGGATAATAGAATAAATAAGAGCTAGATAATCTCACAGATTCTATACGCAACAGGAACTTACATTTCCAGGAAAAGAAAGTTTATACACAATATAAGTCATTCATTGAACATTCAGTGTGTGCCTGCCACAGAGCAAAGCGTGGGGTGGGGATGATGGGAGATGAGTAAGACACACAACTGTCACGGGGAGGCAGTGTTCAGGGGGAGAAAAACAGAGACAGAGCTATCATACAGTGTGACGAGTGTCTCATTGAGGATGCACTCAGAAGGAGGTGAAGGATCCCCGTTAGAATGTATGCTGCAAGAGAGTGAGACTTTAATTAATTAATTACTTGATTACTTAATTAATTACTTATTGATATATCTGAGTTTTATTTATAAAATGATACAATATCTGTATCAGAAGTGGAAGTTTTAAAAAAATTGTATATGCTTTTCATTATTTTTATTGAAGTATAGTTGCTTAATAATGTGTTATTTTCAGGTGTACAACAAAGTGATTCAGTTATACATATGTATGCATCTATTCTTTTTCAGATTCTTTTCTTCATAGATGTATCTTCAGTGCATGGTGCAGGACCTAGAACATAGCAGTTACCCAATAAATATTTGTCATTAAGAACTAAAAGTGCAAGACATATTCTGAGAACAATGAGATGCCAGGGAGTCTGTGGGGATTGTAGGAGGAGATATATTTGGAGGAATAAGTGGAAACTAGATTACAGTTGACCTTGAATGACATAATAACAAGTGACTCAATTCTGTGAGTAAAGGGAAGACGTAATCAGAACTGTATTTAATAGGTAGTCTTAATAATACAGAAACTACTGGAGTCACCCAGAAATAGGTGCATTTGTGTTAAGACTCAGATGCAAATATTGCCTATTTGCTAAAGAATTCCTACTTTGCAAGAGTCTGAGGCCCTGGGTAAATTCAGAGAGCCAAGGAGAGATTCTAAACTGATTGCCTAAAGCAGAATTTATGTGTTTGGTTTGGGAAGCACAGCGTTGTAGCTGGTTGGTATATTTATTTGACTACCAATACTTGGCCTACCTACCACTCTATCATTTACACCTACCGCCATCCTTTTAAAGTAGTGTTTCTGTTTGCAACCTCTAGATTGGTATTTTAACCAAGATGCATGAGAAAAATCTCTGACCAAGAATGATTTCTGCTGCCTTTCAAAGTCATTAAAGAAAGTTCTCAAAGGCTGCCTATCTCTAGTAGCTTCTAATGAATTCATTGTTTTGTTCATTAGTTTAGTATGTCAGAAGTATCTTAACATTTGACACTTCTGTTTTGAAACTAATGATTTATTTATTTAAAATAAGTGGGAGTTTTAAAGAAAAACAATTTGCCCTGGCAACAAAACACAAGGACAATTAATCACTAACTTTGGGAACTGAAGTGTAAACAGAAAATGAGATCATAGCTTTGCTATTTTTTCCTCTTCTCTGCAGATACTAGCCCAACTCACACCAGCCTTATTGCTACAGAATGTGCCTATCTGCACACAGCTGAAATGTCACTTCCTTGAACATCACAGCTGTTTTGCTGTTTTGCTGATCTGAGTTTTCCAGGTAGCTGAAGTTTTTACCTAGCTATGACTAAAAAAATTTTTTCCGGGGTAGCAGGGTATAATGCTTTTTAAAGAGCTTTATTCAAATCCCTGCTTTCTCAGGTAAAACATGCTAATCCTTCTTGGTGATCCAGGGACATTGTTATGAACATCAACTATCTTAGGGATATTGAGTTATGTAATGTTGCTTGCCCTGCTTTGAAGGTCCCCAGACTATTATGCCTTTGCAATTCTTATGTCTTCTTTATGTAATGTTTTTTTCACTGTTTTAAAATCAGTTTATTAGCTGAAATATGTTGTAAAATAGAAACCAGTTAAGCTGCTATCATTAGAACTTAATAAAAATAAGACAAAATAGATTTAGAGTGAAGGCCTGGGAGAAGGCTTCTTCTATGAGTAACTGCATGAGCTGGAATGCACTATCTTGGTGACCTCTGCTTTGGAGTGTATGGACCTGGCATTTAGAGGTCCTGAGTATTCCTGAGGACCATACTCAGAGGTCCTGAGTATTCCTGACTCCACCATAAACTGTTATGTGGCTGACTCCTGTAGTTATCCACCTGGTAAACTAGGGGTTTCAGCTTGCTGAGCTCTACACTCTCTTCCAGTCCTGACATACTAGTATTCTAACAAGTCATCATATCCATACATTAAATAAACCAACTAGAGGATGGTGAGCAGGAATTTCAGCACACAGATTGCTTCCTGATGAAGTACTTGATGAACTTGAACTTGTTTGTGGTCTATACCCATGTGATACAGAATCAATTACTAATGAAGAGTCATGCCTTGAGCATTAACACTTCCAGGCACAGCAGCCTCCTTCCTAATTCGGTATTCCCAAGGTCTCTGGGGTTCCATAGTACCTGTAGCATGGACACTTTCAAGTGAAATCAGCCAGAGATAATTTGGATTAGGGAGAGACCTAATGAAAGTCCGTGATAAACAACCTCCCTCCTTGTAACTTCCAGGCTTAAGGACCGTTTATGATGGCAGGTAAACGATCATCACCTGCAGGGCCTCACTATTCCAGAGGACAGGTAAGCAGGCCCCAGCTGAGACCCATGGGGAAATCTGAGCCAGATATACCTTTAGAAGCAGGGAAGAAAAGGCCCAGGGCCCTGGGAATTCAGCCTGCAGCTCCGAATAGAGTCCTGGAATATCAGAGCGTGGAAGGAGGGACCCTTAAGAGCTGTTTCGATCCCCATCCTTCTAGAGGAAACTGAGGTCCAGAGAGGGGCAGTGACTTGCTCAAGAGTAGAGAGATAATCATGATTCCCTGATACTTGTTTTGTTTTTGGAACTGTTTTGACCCTGGAGAAAGGAACCCACCAACCCAGAGAGTGCAAAGCAAAAGACACAGGCACTCTGCCAAACAACTTTTCTGGCTCAAGGGCCTCTTGAAACTTTATCTTGGGTGCATGGACTGTCTCCCAGAGAGGATGTGGCTCAGTGACAGCTCTGGCCATAACCTAAATAGAGGGGGTCACTGGCCCTACTTAATATCTTCAGCCCTTGCTATGATTGTAAAAATCTACAAAAACCATTGACTTCTGAGTACAGATGGAGGATTGAGCTCTGGCTTCTGTTCAGACTACCCCATTTCTAGGGTCATCGTATTAACATGATGGAGGGAAATACCTTATCAAATGAAAACACAAAATTCGTAATATTAGAGAACCATCTGGCTGGGGATCACAGACTCTTCATTTTTCTACTTCTTATGGGCAGCCATGTCCTTTCAGACTATTGTGATTTAGGGCACCAACACATGGATGCATGTCCTCAATTTGCTTTCTTTCAACTCAACTCAGCAAATATTTATATAGCAAGTTCTGTCTGCATTATAATGTGAAGGATGTCAAAAATTACTTATTTGTTGCACGTGCTTAATAAGGAAGTCCCCTGCCTCTGGGAATGTAAAATTTAGTAGGAGAATAAGTACTCAAATGTGTATGTGTTAGGGAATCACCAGACTGTAGTTATTGCAATGAAAGCTAGGAAGCCCCTGGGCTTATAAGATGGGAAAATATTGCCTCCAGCTGAGAGGAGTCAGAGAACACTTAAGAAGAAGAGACTGTTCTTGGATCTGGGGACTGAAAGGTGAGTAGAATTTAGGCAGATAGAAATAGTAGGTGGAGGGTTTGGGGGGCAGAGGGGAGGACATCCAGGCAGAGGGAATAGCGAAGTCCCAGGGGCATTAGGAGTCTCAACTGCCCCTCCCTTCCCACCACCACCTAGGAAAGGGGTTCTGTTGATGTAGGAAAGGGGTTCTATTGAGGACAGGGAACAGGGGAGAGAGATCTAAGGAAAAGAAGCCAGAGCCTGTTTTCTATGAATTTTCTACCTTAGTAGAAACAGCACAAACCTCCTAGGCAAAGCTAAGGCAGAGCAGCAGAAAACTTGGTCAAATTTCTGTGGGAGGACAGCTATGGCTGCTTTCCACATGTCCATAAGGTTATCTCACCAGAGCTTAACAAATACACTGACAGCCACCCAATGAGAAACTTGAAGCCCAGATGATTTAAATGAATCAAGCAAGGTCATGATCTAGTGAGTGGTGGCTTCAGGTTCACAATGCAGCATCCTGATTCTCTAGTCAATAATGCTCATGCTCCTTTAAGACAGGAGGCAAACAAAAAATGCTGTCCTCTACTACATGATATCACTTATATATGGAATCTAAAAAATAATATGAACTAGTGAATATAACAGAAAAGAAACAGACTCACAGATACAGAGAACAAACTAGTGGTTACCAGTGGGGGAGGGGGCAACAAAGGAGTAGGGGATTAAGAGGTACAAACTATTATGTATAAATAAATAAGCTACAAGGATATATGTACAGCACAGGGAATATAGCCGATATTTTACAATAACTATAAATGGATTTTAACCTTTAAAGATTGTGAATCACTGTGTTGTACACCTGTAACTTATATGATATTGTACATCAACTATACCTCAATTTAAAAAAAAAGGCCGTCCTATAAGCCCAAATGCCCGAGAGCTTTGCTAGTCCATGTTCCCAAGCTTCATCCTGGAGCCCCACTGACATCTTCTCTGGGCCCTTGAAGAGCTTTTCAGATTTAATTTAGGCATTCAGGGAGTGTGCTGAATTGTCCCGCTGTCAATTTAGTTAACCTCGGAACCATGTTCCCCAGAATCTCCTTCTCTCTCTAGTTCCAGGTTACTGTTGGCCAACACAGGAACTTGTGTGGGTTTGGAAGGCAATAGTCCTTACTCTCTGGAGGTTGTTTTATGATCAGATACAGAGATGGACAGATGTAGATGTGCCAATAGGTTCTAATTGTCTTCACTCTCCTCCTCTCTGCATACAGCTCTTCTTTCCTGCTTCTGGCTCTGACGACTAAGAGTGGCCCAGGCCCACCAGAGGCTTGCAGGTGTCCCCACAGGCGTAGTAGGCTGCTCAGAGCCAACAGCTTCTCATAGACTTCTCTCCATGAGCTCCCTCTTCATGACCCAACTTTGGCTTCTTCAATAGGCTTGAATTCTCAGCTTTCTCTGAAGATACGAATATTTCCACCCATGCCAGGGCTTCACGAAAATGGATAAGTGAACTGTCTGTGGTCCTCCAACTCTCTGTCTAGGAGAAGCTGGGATCTTTACTTTCCTAGCCTCTCCGATAATTACATGAGTTCTAATGCCCATAAATAGCTTTTATCTCATAATAGTCACAGAGGCTCTGCTTTTCTGACTGAACTCTGACTGATACAGCCCGGAGCCACAGAAATGACCTCAGGCAAATCCAGCAAAAGGACCATCCTGCCAAGTCTAGCCTAAACTTCCGACCACAGAATCAAGAGCAAATAAAATGGATATTGTTTTGGCTACTAAATTTTGGAGTGGTTTGTTGCACAGCAATAGACATGTTATAGGGAGTAAGGAAGTAATCTGGGATAAAGAGAGACACTGACCTTTGTGAACTGAAATTTTGAGAATTAGAGTCTCATGCCGTCTTAGGGCCTTGAAATTTACCTCATTTAACCTCTTATTTTTCTACCACACCCTTGAAAAATTCACACCACCTTTTCACGATCAGTTGCAGAGATGAAAACCTCACTACCTTCCAAGATAGATGAGGCCATTTTGGATTATCTTTGGCTTAGAAAGTTCTTCCCTGGCCCCATAACTGGGAATATAATTGAGGGGAAGATATTCCAATTGTGGAAAAAACTTATGAACAATGATGTTTCTAGCAGTTATATATAATAATAGAAAACTGGAAACAATGTAAATACCCAATTCTAGGGGAACTGTTGCATTAGCATTAGCTTAGTTAAGCAGCTATTAATTATTGCATTAATGGAGAATTTTCAGTGATCTGGAAACATTCTTAGTAGGTTATACTAAGTGAAAAAGCAGGACAAATTGTATATTCAATGTAATTATAACTATGTTGAAAGTATACATTGAAAATAAAAAGTGGAAGGAATTAGAGCAAACAACAATGGCTAGTGAAATGATAGGTAATTTTTCTTTTTCCTGTTTTTCTATTTTAAAAGTATTTTAAAAAGAAATTTGGGCCCACAGCTACTTCCCTCTAGCTTCTACCCAATGGCATAAAATCAGTTGGTTCAGGTCAACCAACAAAGGGAGCACACAGGTGGGGCAGCTGAACCAGCCTGGAAGTTCAGGGCTGGTTTCCAGTCTCTCCATCTCTTATAACCACCTGAGTATTCCCTTCCTCATGGTCATGTATGGAGACCCCCTCATCACTATTTCACTTCCTTCTCTCATTTTTTTCTAGCCCTTGGGTCCCAACAAAGCTGAAAAAGAGGTGAAAATTTTTGCTTTAATTCCACACAAACAATACGGTGAAAAATAAAATTCTGAGAAAACGATCAAGAAACTCGGAACAACTAAAATTCACATATGGCAGGGAGGGTCTCATGTCAGGGAACAGTTTTTGTGATTGTCAAGTCCAAGAGGGACCCAGAGGATGGGGTGTAAGTGGAGGTATGAGGGGAGATAGAAGAGATCCTTGGTGTGAAATTCCTGAAGACTTTAGGGGAAAGAAGAGGAGAGGGAGAGAGGGGGCATGGAGGATTGAACATTTAAGAATGTTTGTGATAAGAACATCTCTGCTCTTTTTTGGTTCTCAAGAGAGTGAGTCAAATTGTGAATTGCTTTCAATTGTGTAAGTTTTCTGTTTTTTTTGGATGTAACCCCTTACTGAGACTGGATCATGTGGGACCTCATCTTTATATAAGTTGCACATGAGTCTTCACCAATTAGTATATGTTAGGAAAATTATTTAAATTCTCTATGTTTTAGGTTACATTGTATTCCCTAAAAGATATGTTCAAGTCCTAACTCTTGGACTTGATTTTATATGGAAATAGTTCTTTGCTTATGAAATTATGTTAAGATGACATCATACTGGATTAGGGTGGACCCTAACCCAATGACTGGTGTCCTTATAAGAAATGGGAAACTTGGACACAGAGACATACACAGAGAGAAGTGTGAAGACAGAGGCAGAGATTGGAGATATGCGGCCGTAGACAGGAATGCCAAGGACTGGCAAACAACCACCAGGCAGCTAGAAGAGGCAAGGAAGGATCCTTCCCTAGAGTCTTCAGAGGAAGCACGGCCCCACCAACACCTTGATTTCAGACTTCTGGCCTCCAGAACTGTGACAGAAGAAGCTGCTGTTATAAACCACCAGGTTAATGGCAATCTGTTATGGCAGCCCTAGGAATTGAATACACTCTGTATATAGGCTTTTCTCATTTGTAAAATAGTGAAAATAATAGTATTTATAAATCGTAGGACTTTGTGAATATGACATGAGTTAATATATGTAAAATATTCAGAAAGTTACCTGAAATATAGTCAGCACTCAGTAAATCAGTGAGAAAAACAGGACCCCTGAGATTCAGCCAACTGAGGTGACACCTTTCTGGACTCCCAGCTAAGTGGGGCATGGGTAATTTCACATATTCAAAGAAGAATTAAGAGACTGAAACCGTCCCTAGATATTCTCTTGTTTCCTGGTTCCACTCTTTCATTCCTAATCTCACTGGGGTCATCAGCACAGACATCTCTTTTTATGAGTCCCCCCAGATCCCAGGCTGATGGGGCAGGCAGGGAACCCAGGGAGACCTTGCAACCTGGCCTCCTCATTTGGCAGGTGGCATCTTAGGTCCCTTTGGCTCTCTGAACTCTACAAGCCTCCTATCAGTCCTGGGAGGTGGGTGACATGGAAAAGATATTATCCTAATTTTATAAGAGAGGACCAGAGTAATTTAAGGGATCTCTGAAAGCTTCCATCCACAAGAGAATAATAGCAAGTCCAGGAATCCCTTTACTTTCCTGTGTGTCAAAGGATTTCTCTAGGTGTGTGAATTTAGGCCAATGATTCAGTGACAGCCCTGGGCCCAGGACCCCTGACTCACAAGTGAGTGCTCTGTGCTCCTGTGGTCGCCTTCACTGCAAGTCTGTCACCCTCCAGGGACTGGGCCAGGGGTTAACAGCTCAAACTGCTACTTTATCCAGGTGCCCAAACTGCAGTTAAATATCATGAGAAGGAGCAAAGTAAAGGTACCAGATGCCAGACAAGAACCTGGGTCTAGAAAAAAAAAGGAGACGTGTGTGTGTGTGTGTGTGTGTGTGTGTGTGTGTGTTTATGTATGTGTGTATTGCATTTCAGAAGCTCTTGAAAGCCATGTAAGTAAAAACAGCACAGCTGGTGGGGTTAAGACTCAAGTTGGCCACATTTGTGAGGGGCTGCAGGTTGTTGCTTCAGTCCTAGATCAAGTCGTTTGGCCATAAAATAATAATGATGATAATAATAATAATAACAATAATAATAATAATTGTAGTAGTAGTGGTAGTAATAATTCCCACCCCCCCCATGTGGAATTTCCAGTTGACAAGGTGTTTTCACCTTCTTTATTTGTTTCTGACGGCTGTCTCGTAATGATTGCACTTCAGGTAGACATTGTGATTCCCCGACCAGAGAGGTGACATGAATTTCCAAGGTCACATAGCCTAGGAGCAGCTGACCTGAGATAAAAATCCAGATGTTCTGACTTCCAGCCTTGTTCAGTAACTGGAATTACAAGACCATAGAAGGTCTGAGATAGAAAGGACATTAAAGGCTACCTATCATCTTCCTCTCTTAGATGGGGAAACTGAGGCTCAGAGAAGTGAAGTAACTGGTTGAAAGTCACATGGCCAGATAATGGCAGAGCTACCATCAGGGCCCAGATATACTGATAGTCCCAGCAAAGTGTTCTTAGACATTTGTTAGTCGGAGTGAAAACCTCCTAACAGAGCTGGGTAAGCCCCTAGGAAGGTATGTATCGTGTACATGCAAATGCTAGACGCCATTAACAGTGTGAGGACCTGAGACCCAGCTGGCAGGTGTTGGAGTCCCCGAATCCCTCTGCTACCAGGAGGATTGCCCAGTCGCTAGGAGGGCTCTGGGCAGAAAAGGAGACGGTCTCTAGGCAGCAGAGCACGGGGAGAAGAAAGAGCTGGTTGGGGAGGGGTGGCCGCGAGCTTGGGAAGCAAGCATCCCGCAGGTGGGAAACTGGAGGCGCCTGGCATCTCAGTGCGGCAGGGCTGGGGGGGCGTGGGTGGGAGCGTCTGGGAATCATGGCTGGGAAGGGGGGCCAGGAAGGGCTTTACTCTCATTGGCCCGTGAATGGCTTAAACTCCCCATTCACCCCTTCTGTGACTTCAGAGCCAGGCCCATTCACATGCAAATACCCTCTGGGACCGGGAAGCTGAGCCCCAGAAGGTTCAGGACAGGAAAATAGCCTGGGGACAGGCAAAAACAAAGCCTTGTTGTGTTCTTCTCCTGCAGAGGCAGCCTGGCTCCAGGTCGGTCACAGTCAGCACTGGGGTGAAAGCAGTGATTAAGTAAGTGCTGAGCGGAGAGAAGGGACCCGCCACGGGCCAGCGTCTCCAGGCACTTTCCAGGAATGTGCAAGCCGGTATGTCCCTCCGCTACTGCCCAGGACCCTGCCCTCCCCAGCCCGAATGCACATCCTCAAATCTTGGAAAATTTTCAAGAGAGCTAGAATAGGGACCAAAAGACCTGGCTTCTGGTTACCGCCCTGCCACTCACATGTGTCACTTTAACCTCCCCAGGCACTGGTGCCCTGGAGCTGGCTCTTACCAACTTACAGGGGCCAGTTGTCAACTTTTCAGGGATTTTTGTGATGCTGTTGTTAAACACAGCCATCGTGAAAAACTGTTTCATAAATTTACAATTAAATAAATTATATTAAAAAGAAATAAATTATATAAAAACTCATCATCTCCTAACTATTCTATCATTTTACTATTATCTCAGCACTTGAGTTTACTAATGTCTAGAATATCTGAGTGGTGAATAGAGAGCTACTGAGGTATCTCTTCTCTGCCCTCCCAACCCACCCCCCAGTCCAGACCAGGCTGTTGATCATTGATGAGTGCACCACTGGGTTCAGCCTCAGTTTTCACAAACATACTCGGTGGACCTTAATTCTATCCTCTAAGAGTCAGGAGGTCAAATGACACTTGGGTGGGAAAGCAGCTTGTAAAGTCTGCCATTGCCTGTGCGCATTAGGCAGGGATCCTATTTCCCAGGCCCCCTGGTGATGGGGCTCCCACCTGTACCTCTGTCTTCATCTCCCATCCCTGTCCCTCCTGCTCCAGCCACACTGCCAACCTTGCTCTGCTTCAAACACACCAGGCACGTTCCCACTAAGGTCTTGGCTGTTCTTTCTGGTTGGGATGCTTTTCCCCAGAAAGCTACATGGCTGACTTTCTCAACTTCTTCAAGTCTTTGCTCAAATGTCACCCTTTCAACAAGGACCACCTTGATCAACATGTTTCAGTGGTAACATGCACCCCACCTCACGTGGACCCTCTTTACCCTGCTCTGTTTCACTTCTTTGCCTGTCACCTTACTACTCATTATATAATTAACCTGTGGATTGTGTTTAGTGTTTATTGTCTGTTCCCCCCAGTGTCATGTAAGCACCCAGCCGACCGGCACTTCTGTCTTGATTACCACTATACCCCAAGCTCTAGTAAATGGTAGGCATTCAATGAATATTTGTTGAAAAAATGAATACCTCCCCTTCCCTACTTTTTCTTCTATGAGCACATCAAAGCAAATTCAAGCCCTGCTTTTTACTAAGGTGTGTCTGAGAGTGGCCTGTGTACACATAAGCACACAGATTTGCACACCGGGGCACCTATTCCCCAGAGCACTCCCACCTCACACTCACCCACACTTGCCCACATTCTCTGCCCCAGCGCTGGGAACCTTCCTTCTGTTTTCCATCACCCCAGAGCCTGTGCTGTTTGTACTTCCTTCATAAAATAAGCTTTTGTCACGCTTTTTCTGAAGCTCATTTTCACTTCCTGATTCTTCTGAATCAGCTAGAATGGATTTGGAAACCTGGTATCTCTGGAGTGAAGAATTCCACTAGGGAATACAATTGAAATTCATGAGAAATATTTACCCATTCCTCTTTTCCCTCAGGGGCAAGGCCTCCTGTCTACTCCCAGAGAATGAACAGAGCTTCCGCAGTAGTTGAAGGTCGAGGGCACGTTCAGAGTAAACACAGAGCACTGCACAGAAATTAGGAGTCCGGGTTCAGAGGAGTCAGTCTTTGAGCAGGGCCATGGGAGGGACTTATCTGTCAATTACACAGCAGGATGAAGACTGACCCAACGAGGTCTGGGAAGGGAGCATCAGGGCTGGAAGGGCTTAGAGAGGCCAGCCAGTCCAATTTCCTCATTGGGCAGATGGAGAAACTGAGGCCCAGAGCAGACAAGTGACTTGCCCAATGTCTCAGCAGGAGTCAGTGGCTGATCTCTAGACCAGAGCCCTTTCCTTTATGCTTACCACCAGGAGATTTTTGCTTTTTCCTGTTCTGCCCCCAGGGCTGTGCTCACTACTAGAAATAAACACAGACATAGGCCCTGAACCCCTGGGGCTGACAGTCTAGTGCAATGTCCTTGAGTTCACCATTAGACATGTGTACCACAAACAGATAAATTGAGCACTTTCCCAACCTTCATAGCTCAGACTCCAATTTTTATTTATTTATTTATTTTTTCGGTACGCGGGCCTCTCACTGTGGCGGCCTCTCCCGTTGCGGAGCACAGGCTCCGGATGCGCAGGCTCAGCGGCCACGGCTCACGGGCCCAGCCGCTCCGCGGCATGTGGGATCCTCCCGGACCGGGGCACAAACCCGTGTCCCCTGCATCGGCAGGCGGACTCTCAACCACTGTGCCACCAGGGAAGCCTGTTCAGACTCCATTTTTATGAATTTTTTTTTTCTCTCAATGTCAGAATAAAAGAGAAAGTTCTTTAACAAAATCTAGACAACACAGGAACCCTCAGGGTCCTTCAGTTTTACAAGATTTTACTAAATTTCTCTTATAGCCAGGAAGCATATCAAAATCCTGAAATCCCTACCAGGATAAAACTTGTTCTGAGAAGGGCCAAATGGAGAAACACAATCATGACTTAGGAGTAAGAAGAACAAGGATTGAAACCTGGCTTTGCTCTCAAGTCCTGGACCACAAATGCACTTAAGCTCTTGATGCTCAGTATCCTTTCCTGTGAATTAGATGTAGTAATCCCGGCTCTCCCTAGTCCATGAGAATCAAAGGAGGCAATACATCAGAAAGTGCCACAAACTTGTGTCACGACAAATGAATACACAGGAGAAATAAACAGCCTCTTGCATTTGATTAGTCCTTTCAGAGTACTTTTCCACAAATTGCCTGAAAAACTGAGTGATATGTGCAAGGTCATAGGCAGCCAGTTAGTGGTAAAGTCAGAGCAGATGAGAAAACGGACACTCATTGAGCATCTGGTGATACCAGCAAGCACTTTAGTGCTCACACCCTTGCCATCATTACCACTCTAATAATGCTTACTGAACTAATTACATAGGTGTTGGGCATATGTCAATACAGCATTTACCTCACTTGACATTCACAATAAGCCCAAGAGATAGGCATTACTGTTATCCCTATTTTACAATAAATAGTGGAGGCAGGATCTGACTCTAGGTCTGAGTGACTCTAGAGGCTGAACTCCAAACCACTGAACATGTTTGCCTTTTGCAGTACTGATTTCACTCATAGCCATCATTTCATTTAAACTCTTGCATAAACTGCAAGGAAGGTACTGTATCATTGAGTCTTTTTTTTTTTTTTTTTGGTACCAATCACAAAACCAATGCTTAGGGAGATCAAGAAGTTTAGGGAATTACACTGTTAAATTCCTCTTTACCCTTCAAGACTTATCTCAGACATTAATTATTTCCAAAGCTTTTCTTGAACACCCAGAAATGATCACTCTACAACTTATATACTGCCCCATACTCTTGTGTTACTCTGCCCAGTTTTAGCTTATTAATTATGTACTCGTCTTATGACACACTATGAAATCATGAGTTCTTGGAGGGCAGGTACTGTCTTACTCATCTTCATGGGGCCTGTCTTTGGTGCAGTGTCCAACTTATGGTAGATTTTCAATAAAATTCTTAGACTTCATTCCATAGACAGCGGAGAACAATCGAAAGGTTTTGAGAGTTGCACAGTCAAAGCAATGTTTAAGAAGATCTCTCTGGACACATGTAGAGGGTGGACCGGTTGGGGAGAGACCCACAGCTGGTAGACATTTAGGATGGTATTGCAATAAACTAGGCAAGAGGAATAAGAACTGGAACTAAAGGGCTAAAGTGGAGACAATGGAAGAAATGTTTAATGTATCAAGAATATAAGAGGAGAAAAGTGATGTTATGTCATATGAGCATTTAACAGATGCCAGCTGAGCTATATGCACTCAATAAAAGAAGGGGAAAGAGAGAAAGAGGAAAAAGCCAAATGCAGGCTTTTATTATCTCCTTTTCCAATGAACAGATACCATGAAGTGGACTTGACAATAAGATGTGTGAATCTGCTGCTCCCTTGGTGGTTCTGGTTTCTGAGTACCTTTTTCAGTAACTATAGCTCCAGGGCTCACTTCTCAGCACAAGTCAAACTACTTCATCTGATGCTCAACTAAAGGAATGATATAATTTGTTGCATTTCTGGGAAAAAAAGTCTCTTCTGGACATTCTAAAAGACAGTGCTCTACTATATTTAAGAGAGTAAGTTTGACTATAGACAGTATTTGCCTTACATTACACTTAAAAACCTAGGCATCCATAAGGTGGGGGACTCCACTGTCACTTAATATTTTTAAAAGAAGAAAAGAAAAGACTGAGAGTTTTGAGATATAAATTCTGGTCCCCGTGTGACCTTGGCCAATGAATTGCCCTTTCCAGGGCTTCAGCATGATGATCATGAAGTTGAATCATGATTCCTGAGGTCTTAGATACATAGAATATCAGGGCTAGGTGGACCTTAGAGAACATCTGGTTCAACTCCCTGTATCTGAGACAGGAGGAAAGAGTCCACTCTAAAAGCAATCACTTGCCCAGGGTTACTTAGTTAGTAGAGAATGGCCACAAGAATCTAGGCCTCCAGTTTCCTGGCCAGTGTCTGTGCTCTGCCCCTCGCCTACAGCATTAACCAGCTGTGATTCATATGTCTCATCTGTGCACTGTAGGAATCCACACATTGCAGCCACATTCCAAGGAAGCAAATCCTGTCGTGCAGATGTGCATGTGCCTTGAAGACCAAAGACTGCGGGAAGTCAGGCTGGAGAGGAATTTTCATAAAATGAGAGCATCCAGACCACAGCCTTGGGGTCCTGCCCTTCTTCAAGCTGCTGATGTGCAGTGTCAGCAATTCCGTCATCATCACCCTGATGGGCCAGGGTGGGAAGGGCAGTCTGTGGACTGCGGCTGGGCTGAAAGGATTCCTGTGAACTGGACGGTCCTTTAAACCCACTCCCAGGCCTGCCAGGGGAATTCAGTCACAGAATGAAAGAGCCTCAAAACAGGGGATATTATCCCATCAGACGGAAATGAGTGATATTCCAAGTTCCTTGGAAAAGGACAGCACTGGCATGATATATTTACAAGTTTTCTTCAAATGACATGTCACTAAGGCAACTCCAGCAGACTATAGTCTCTTACTGGAGTGCTTATGGCCACGGAACTTCAAGAAGTGGCCGCTGTGACATATTATTACCGTTCTCTGGCATTATCCTAACTAGGATAATGAGGGTTTGGGGGGTCATCTGGAAAGCTCTGGCAAGGAGAATGAAGATTAAAATTCTGGAATTTAAGGGACCTTAGGGATCATCTCATTCTACTCCTCATGGAACAGATGAAAAGACAGAATTTTGTAGCGGGGTACTGACTTATCCAAGGGTGGCATGGCTGGCATGCTCATGCTTCATTCAGATGAAAAGGGAAGAGCCTCCTTCTCATTCATAGCCAGGAAAGCCACATATTCTGGGGGTGGAAGGTTAGGGAGAGAACACAATTAGGAAAAGACAACGGGTTTCGACTATATGTTGAAGGCTTCTGGGTTTTAGGGTTCACAGGTGAGAGTACTAGTCTTGTCCCTGAATTGGGAACTTAAGGAGTATTCAAGCTGTAATTCCTGCAAGGTGTGACCTTCAGGGGGACCAAGAAGGTTGAGTGAGCAGAGTGAGCTTCTGAGCCACCTTCAACCCTAGCAGCCTCACTTCTGTTTCCTATATCAGGACTACTAGAAGATTTTTAAGAAGAAAATGTCCACTAGGGAGAAAATATTTGAAAAACAACAATAACAACAATGACATGGGACTAGGTGGGTCTCCAGAGGGCCCCTGTGGCCTGACATCCTATGAGTTCTTGAGTCCAGGAGGGGAACTCTGCCGGGCACATGTGGGCAAGGACACAGGGCCTGTCTCCACATGAGCACTAGTCATCAGCTGACCAGGGTGCAGCGTCCTGTGAAGGAAGGCCTGCTCAGGCCCCATGGCTACTAGAACCTCTGCAGGGAGGCCAATGCTAGTGCTGGGATGGCATTCTGGAAGGAAGTGGGCTGTGCAAGCCCAAGCAAAGTAATACCTCTCTGTCCAATATGCTAATCTCTTCTTCTAAAGGAACTGGAAAAATGTATTGGAATCAGAGAAGCAAGGACTGTCGGGCACTTCAGGTAGGCAGCTCAGTCTCTGTGTTGCCTCACACAGACTGTTTCTTTGCTATGCTCAGAGGTCATAAGTCTAATTTTGGAGCAGAGAGAGTGCTAAAAGATTGCCTTTTCTACTCCAGATCATTTGGGAGTTAGTGGCAGATCTGGGACTAGAACAGGCATTTCCTGAATCCCAGTCAAGAAACCAGGATGATGCTGCCCTTCCAGAGGGCCTAGTCCCATCTCCTTGGGCTTTCAGGAAGGTATCTCACCACCCTAGATAGAAACCATCAATCAAATTCCAAAATATTCTCCAACCAGAAAGGCCAAACTTTGGGTAGAAATTTCAGTGTCCTTAATTCAGTGTCGGAAGAGGTCTTCACAGTCTATTGTTGCCCTTGAAAAGTATCATTTTTTTCCGCTACAAAGTGTAGCTGATGTCAACCCTTTAATCTGCCTTGCCAGGAGACTCAATTTATTGGGGGGCAAAGGAATGAGTTAAATCCTCTATTGTGTGTTTATCATCTCGATAAAGGAGTCCTAACAAGGTCAAACCTGGCATCCATATAAATAAGAGGAAAACTTGTGAGAAATGATTGAATATGAATTGAGAGTGAATTCTTAGGGTGGAGGCAGGGAGGAATAATGAAAATAAGTCATTGTCACAGCTAAAGAAAAAAATTCTAATTTCTGTGGTCTTGAGGCCTCAGCTACTAATAAAGGCAAGTGTTTCCGCTGGCAAAATTTCTAGATGATTGACATAGTTGAAAGTAGAGAAAAAAGCAGTTAGGAAGTTCACATCTAGCCTTGTCTAAATCTATGGAATTTACTCTTCTATTAAGTCACTGTTTGGTC
The DNA here is from genome assembly GCF_951394435.1 of Stenella coeruleoalba. Taxonomy (NCBI): domain Eukaryota; kingdom Metazoa; phylum Chordata; class Mammalia; order Artiodactyla; family Delphinidae; genus Stenella; species Stenella coeruleoalba. Next base: position 64,703,906 of record NC_137150.1, read on the forward strand.
ATTTTCCTTCTGCTAAGTTCACTCTCCAACCTAAATATTTGAGAATACCATGGTTGTACGGTGAGCATCAGCTAGGGGAATGGGCTGGGGGATTCTGCTAACCTAATGTCCCCTACCCATAATGCATCTGGGATCCTGGAGTTTGGTTCTGCCAGAGGCTAGATTATGTCCTAGAAGACATAACTAACCTGTTTGTTAGAAATTTCAATTTAGGATGATAAACACTTCGGATCTTGGTGAATACTCTCTGCTTGATCCTTGCGAGTCTGAGAAGTTGACTCCATTTTCAATGAATTTATAGAAACTGTCTGTCAATCTAGATTACCAAGCCACATCATCTCCTAGAGCAGCCAGTTTTACCTTTTCTCATTCTTTTTGTCAATCTTTTATTGTCATTACTCTTTTTCATCTTGTGCAATTGCTATTTTTCTAGGCTCATCTCTCTTTTTAAGGGACTAGATTTTTGTGTCCTTAAATTCTCACAGTTTCTAGCACAGGGCATTCAAAGATGGGCAGCATCACACAGAGAGAGCAATGGTTCTCAAATGGAGAGATTTTGCTCCCCTGGGGGTATTGATAACTGCTGGAGACATTTTTGGTTGTCACAACTGGAGTGGGAGTGCTATTGGCATCTAGTGAGTAGAAGCCAGGAATGCTGCTAAAGACCCTACCATTCGCAAAACAGCTTTCTTCAGCAAGTAATTGTCTGGCTCAAAATGTCAACAGTGTTAAAATTGAAAAACTGTCACGGAGCACCAATTTTAGAACGTTTTCAGTCACAGAAAATGTGCTTTAAATGGGATACTTGATGCATATCCAACATATATAATTAGCAACACCCACCATTTAAAATGAGTTAATCAGGGTAGGGGTTCACAGCCCCACTTACCAGGCCTCTGCCCCACCCCATCCCACTGCTCTTTTCAGCCCCTGCAGTATCCTAGGGCTCAGTGTAGTACAGCTTGTGAGCAGTTTGGTGGAGCCAAAAGAACATGGTATTGAAAGTCACAAGACATGGGTTTGGAACCCTGATCCATCACTTACTAGCTGTACAACGTTGGGTGAGTTGCTTCACCTTCTTGGGGTTGTTTCTTTGTCTGTAAATGGGACAGTAGTACCTGTCTCATAGGATTGTTTTAAAGGTTGAATGAGATTTTAAGTGTAAATCACCTTGTCAACTCACTTCTTTGCTGTTGATCAAACATTCTGGTAAATACAAGGTTAACTCTTGCTGAATTACAGGCTGTGGAAAAATGAGACTATACTAATACCAAAAATATAGAAAGCCTACTCTAGGGTGGTTTGATGAGAACTTCTTCCAGGAAACCAGAGAGAGTTTATAAAGTAGGTTCTTAGGTCTTCACATCTTTTTGAACCAGATACAACCTTAATAAGTGTCATCTCTCAGAAGTACTTTAACCTTTCTTAGCTCCACTTTTAAAAGAGAACAGCTCCCCACCCATGGCATTGTTTGTGGGCTCTCCTTAAATTCTGGGAAATGTTGTTTTGATGTTGTAATCATTTTCTGCTCCTCTTCCATTTGTCTTTTACATCCATCTGTGTAGTGACCCCCCACTGTTGCCCATACTCTTTGTTGATAAAATCCAAACTCTTTAGCATCATATTCAAGGCCCTTCAGAATCTCATCCCAATCCAACCTTCCAACTTCACCTCCTACTCTCCGCTGCGGCATACGCTACACTTCCCAAACACTTGATCATTACCTAGGGAACAGGTCAACGCTTTCTAATGCCTCAGCTTTGGATATAATGCTAGCTTACTCTGATTAATGCTGACTCTGGGGTATCTGCCCTTTTCTGCTTGTTGAATTAAAGGTGACATTGGAGCAGAGATTAGAGGAGACGTTAAAGACTTTGAGATCAGAAAGGAAAAGGTAAGGCTGTGTTTGGCTGAGTCACACTTTGCCAGTTTCAGTTTCCCTCAAGGTCTTTTCTAGGTCTTCCTACTCAGCCTGCACCTAGCATGCCACCCCCAACCCTCCTTCATAATGTTATAACATTGTAATGTCTCCCTCACTGGACTGCCAGCCTGGGTGGTAAACACAGCATCTAATTCATCTAAGCTCCTCTAACTCCCAGCAGATTCTCCCGTAGAGAACCTGGCCCAGGTAGGGAACATTAGGGGTCTCACCTTCACATAGTCGTATTCACAAAGGTAAGAGGATTCCAAGTTGAAGTGCATGAAGTAAAGCTTGATCCGAAATCCCTCTGGGACAGTGATATTCCACGTCACCTCTGAATCACTTGGATAAGAGTCTGGATAGCCAGGTGACTGAATCTGGCCAAACATATTGTTAAGCTCCACTATGTGGGCCAAAGCCTTCAACAAGGAGAAGCACAGAGCATGAGAGAGAAGGAGCCACCTGAAAGACATGAATGGATTTACTTACATTCACAGACACTGGTCCTTGCCATTTAGCTAAATCAACAGCCAGGAGAACAAGTTCTCAGCATGTCTCTGCCACTGACCTGCTGTAATTACTTCGTCCTTATGGGTCTTGCTTACCCAGCCTATAATACTGGAGGGCGGTAACTTGATTTTAAAGGTTGCTTCCAGTTGTGCTCTTTTTAAAGATTTGATAATAGTATTAAACTTTCCCAGAAAATACCATATTTGGGACTCTGAGGCATATCATTTTTTGGTTGAAAATATAAATTTCATAGTTAGGTAAAAGCTGGTATCATTTCTTTAGCTTAGCTTCATTTAAGAATCATAAACTCTTGATTCAATTTTCTAAAAAGTAAGTAACAGTAACATGGTAATACTGAGATAAGACTTATACTCAATGATGGGATCTGTAGTACCTAAAACAAATTTAACAAAATCAATCAAGAAATGCAAAATTTTGAATTAAGAAGGAATGAGCAAAACAAGGTTTTTCCTTTTGGCAAGTGTTTTTATAAAAGGATCAAAAACATACAGTTTATTTCCAGCTGCAGGAATGAGAGATGATGGACTGTGAAAAGAGTTGCATAAGGGGCACGGGAAATTCAACAAAACTTGCAGAATACACCAAAGTGGCTGATGCAATAATGAGGCAGAATGTCCAAGGCTTGTCAAAAACCTAATGGTCGGGCTTCCCTGGTGGCGCAGTGGTTGAGAGTCCGCCTGCCGATGCAGGGGACATGGGTTCGTGCCCCGGTCCGGGAAGATCCCACATGCCGCGGAGCGGCTAGGCCCGTGAGCCATGGCCGCTGAGCCTGCACATCCGGAGCCTGTGCTCCGCAACGGGAGAGGCCACAGCAGTGAGAGGCCCGCGTACCGCAAAAAAACAAAAACAAAACCAAACAAACAAAAAACCTAATGGTCAGTACACAGGACAACCAAGGCATCTACTAGATTGCTCCCCCTGTGAGACTCAAGGACCTTGAACTCAAACATCCCAATCCTGGCTCATCGACTTCTCCCTTAAATACTATATGTTCTGCTTCCTATGGCTTGGGAACCCCTCTGCTTCTCTCCAGCCAATTAATTTAAATGTTCTTATCTGGACTGTTGCTATTTCATCCTAACTGATCTCCCTGGCTACCACTTCATACCATTCAGCAATCTTCCGCCAAATTTGATTTTCTAAAACACAGATGTGTCCACACTGCTCCACTGTGCCTGCAGGGCAAAGCATCTGCTACCGGGATGGCTGATAAGCCCTTTTTGATCTAGTGCTGATTTACCTGTCCAACTTCATCTCATAGCAGCCATGCCGAGGCAGATCGTTCTGGGAGCATGCCATGCCCATCCAGGCCTTGGTCCCACTGCACATGCCCTGCTCATTCCTCACCTGGTTGTCTTATTTATCTTCCACCATCCAGCTCAAAGCTTTCCAAGATACCACAGAGTATCCTTCACTCCAGATTCCAGCTCCCTGTACATGCTTCCAATTGGAGCACTGCTTTAGGCACAGTCCCTGAAGTTAGGTGTATTTGGGTTCAAATCCCAGTTCTCTTACTTACTGGCTGTGAAACCTTGGGTAATTAGTCTCTGAGCTCAGGTTTCCTCAAATGTAAAATGAAGATTATAATCTCTAATTTACAGAGCTCACATGAACATTGGAGATGATGTATGTGAAAGACCTAATATAAAGCCTGGTATATAAGAGATGATGAATGAATGAACGAATGAATGAACGAAAGCATGAAAGTGGGGCCAGAGTCTTATATAGCCTAAAAAGTAACTTCTGGGAAATTATACCAGCGTCTTAAGATTAAGATACAATTTGGCTAATCAGGAAGTTGTTTCTCCCCAAGCTGCCCCACGCTGCTCAGTAAACAGATGCACATACGTTTATATATGCACACGTATGAATTTTTGAGTGTGCAAACACAATGAGATAACTACAATGAGATTATCTAGCTGTCATATAATATTTACATAAAAGGTAAATATGTAAGTGCAAAATGGCCTACAAGGGTGTCAGTAGGATATTAACAGTAATTATCTCTGAAGTGGTAATATGAGTGTTTTTAATTTTACTTTTATGTATATAAAATGTTCAGATGTGTCTAGAAGGGCCTTGTGCTATTTTTTCAATTAAAAAAAAATAGTTATTTAAATTTTTTCCAAGGCCCCTGCAATAGCAACATGTGAGATGCAACTAAGGAAACAAAATGTTTTAATCCAATTGCCAGGGTCAATATTTTTATAAACCAATCTGTGGAGGAGAGAGAAGGGGAGGCACAGGTCCAAGCTCTCTCGTGAACTAGTAGGAAAGCTTGAGTCTAGAAACCCTGGCTTGCAGGGCTCAGGCAGCCCCACTTTCAAGTGAGGAAATATACTGATGGTACCCGGGCTAGGAGTTCTGGTTCAGTTCCGCTTGGGGAGGGGAGAGCACTGGTCTTAGGTTGGAATAGCTGGATTCAAGTCCAGACTTTGACTTTATTTATCTGACCCATCTTGGGGAAGTCACGTAAGGTCTCCCTCTCAGTTTCTTCGTTCTTTAATTGGTGACAATAATGACATCCCCCGGGGCTGCTATCAGAATAAAGGACGATTGGAAAATAAGTACTTTGTTAACTGTCCAGCCCTAGGCAAACATTAGTTATGATTACTCCATCATGCTGCTTCCCGAAAAGCAGGGGTTAGGAATGAGCTTTGGATCCCCCAACTGGACCTCCCTGCAATAGCGACACCCAGATTATGTAAGGCTGAAAGGTCAACTTTCTCCATATCTGCTTTTTCCAGACCACATGGAGGAGACTCTGAGCTTCCTAATGCTGCTTCTGTCAAGGGCTGGCCCAGGCTAACGGCTCCATCTATCCTCAGAGGCCCAGGACCATGTGTAGTAGGCAACTGGTCATCGTGGGAGGAAGGCCTGTGAAGCTTTCTGTTCTATTTTGTTTGCATCTCAAAACAGTTTTAAACATATGAAACAAATCTCTCTTTTCACATAATAAGCCTGAGCATATGCTTGCTTGCTTGCTTTCAGGGCTGCAAATTAAAGAATGTAAGTGGCAGCTTTCATTTCCCATCACACTCTGAATGTTTTTGGCTTCTTATCCACCAGGCACCGGCTGTACAAATTCTGACACCTGCTATCTATTCTCCAACTAATCAAAAAGTTTAATTACATTTGCTTGAAATGTCAAAAGTAATATATAATGCCAGGATTTCCTAAGCTCTACTGTAGGAGCAAGCTCTCAGGAATGCCTTAAAAAATGCCGGCATATATCCATGGTTGTGGAATGAGTAGCACTTTCTATCCTTTCCATTCACTCCTCACTTCAACCTACACTACACCCAGACTGTTTTGGGGTAGAAGAGTTGAAATGGACTATATAGATCCCTTTGACAACACCCGTACTTGACAGATGACGAAAAGGATACCCCAAGAGGTGACATGTCATGCCCAATACCATATGGCGAATTAGCTTCAACAGAAGAAGGGAATAACAAAAGCTCACAGAGGATGCTGGGTCCATGCCCATATCATGCCCAGGCATCTGGCCAAAGCAATTAATCCTGTGAAAAATAATTTAAAAACCCGTAGCTTTATGTGAAAATTAAAAAAAAAAATAATACCAAAGCTCCTCCCCCGCAGATTTTAGTTTAATTGGTCTGGAGTGAGGCCTGGTCATTGACATTTTTTTTTTTTTTTTTTTTTTGCGGTACACGGGCCTCTCACTGTTGTGGCCTCTCCCGTTGCGGAGCACAGGCTCCGGACACGCAGGCTTAGCTGCTCCGCGGCATGTGGGATCTTCCCGGACCGGGGCACGAACCCGTGTCCCCTGCATCGGCAGGCGGACTCTCAACCACTGCACCACCAGGGAAGCCCTGACGTTTTTTAAAGCACCACAGATGCTTCTAATGTGCAGCTAGGATTGAGAGCCGCTGGTGTAGAATAATATACTTGGTTGACAGTCTGGCAAAATACAGTAGAAAAACATCCTGAACTTGGAGCCTAAAGATCCAAATTTGGGTCTGGGCTTTTTCAAGATCATCAGTGTGGCTCTGGGCAAGTTGCTAAACTCTTTTATCCTCACTTCTCCATAAATCCTACCTCATCCAAAATCTGAAGACCAGATGAGACAGTGCCTATGAAAGGGCTTTGCAAACTCTGAACTGTTGTGTCTATGTGAGGGAAGACCTTTTATAGACTTCTAGTGGAGCACTTTTCCAGTAGTAGTTTTGCTATTGAACAACTGAATTCAATTCAGCTAATATTTATTGCATGCCTAATAGGAAACAGACATTATGCTAGGTACTAGGCATACAAAGATGAACATGCCATAGATCCTATTCCTTAAGGAACACTCAGTCTTGGAAGAGGAGGTGGACATTTCAACAAAGAGGTATTAAGAAAGGTAGCTCCCAAGGACAGAGATATCACAAAGGAGAAGATGCTGACTCTGGGGATACTGGGCAGGGAAGAGGAGGTGATGTATGAGCCAGCTTGAACAATCGGGTCCTCTAGAAATAGGAGAAATAAGAGAGAGAGCTATTCTGGCTTAAGGGATCAGCAAATACCAAGATACAGAACTGATCGTCGGCCTTGTAGTTTGTTATGGCTGGGGCACTGGGTGGTAGGGTGAGATTTGAATAGTGGACAGATCAATCAAATTGTCATTCCATGTAGATGGGCATAAATCTCCTCTCTTTTAGGAGAAAGGAAAATGAAGTTAGATAGCAGATTTAACATTACAATGGATTTAGAAAGAAGAGAATGATTGGATTAACCTTAAAGACCTGATTATCTCTCTAAACCACAGGTAATCTGAGTTCAAAGAGTTAACATAGCCTGAAGCCCCTCATTGGCCCCAGACCCTGAAAAGTTGCTAGGTGACTTTGCAGAAGAGAAACAAATAGAAACCCTTTTCCAATTGAGAAGAAAATTAACGGGAAAAGATGTTTAGAGGCAACACATCTGCAGAGTGTTTTTTTTTTTCTTTTTTGTATTTTTAACAGTATTAACACTTATAAGTAGTAAAAGTAATTATGGTGGTCGGATTTTGACACTTGGAGAGAAAAACTTACAAGGAATGTCTGGTAACAAGCATCAAGTAACTCTAAGTCTAGGCTGAGGAATGGGGAATATTGAAGAGCTTGGAAACAATTAGAATTTAAAGTCCTAGTTTCAGAACTCCAAAGACTCTTTTTTTTTTTTTTAATTTCAATTTGTAATATTCCTTTAAGAGCCATTTGGTGCAATTCATAGCCTGATTCACGCCACTGGCGGCCTCTGATTTCAGTAAGAAATGCAGAAATTTATAGTGGAATGTAAAACGGGGACAGGTTTTTAGTTTTCTAAATTGAGGTTTTAAACTAGCAAACTTCTGAAGGTTTAAGAAGCCACATAGCTGAGCTACGGGAATCTGGTTTCTTTTCCGGTCAGAACAAATAAACACACAAACACATATCTAACTCACAAAGTGTTGGAAGAGATAAAGCAATGCTCTTTACAAAGGAGGAAAACAAAAACTTAGCCTTGTGGGCAACAGAAGAAAAGTCACATTGGCCAGCAGACAGCACCCTACGCTGGCAGAGGGAGAAATCTGAGTTCCAGCGGCGTCAGGGGCATTTGCACACAGCCTCCCGTTTCAAGTTGCATGTCTCCGCAGTCCCAGGGAAGGCCCCAGCCTGTCTCCCTTCTCAGAGCCCCAGGGAGTGATGAAAAGCCCCTGAACCAGCCACAGGACTCGCAGGTGAGTCAGCCCAGAGACAAGGTCAGACCTTCCAGGGCTACTTGGCACCTGGTCCCTGGAAGGACCCCCTGTGCCCACTCCTGCCCTGGCACTCACCTCATTTTCCTGCCTTGGGTGCTCCTGGCTGCCTGGTCCCCCCGGCCTGACTTGTCTGCGAGCTCGTCCCCGGTGTGGTGTCAGCGATGCCTTATCTTTGTTCTGAGGTCCCTGTGTGTCTCTGGAATTGGCTGGCATTCTCCATTCAGGTCACGCCTTCCCCTGCCTGCAACAGATCCCCTCTCCCCCTCTCTCCCTCTGCCTTTTCCTCTCTCTCTCCTCTCTGACTTGCTCGTACACACACTCAGAGGAACCTGACAGAACAGAATCTGTCTTCTTCCTTAAAAGATCTGCTTCTCCAGGTCCCTCCTTCATCCCATACGGCTGCTTCCAGCTCCTGAGAGAGAATAACTGAGCAGCTCAAATAGGTATTTGTATCACCATGTGTGTGTGTGTGTGTGTATGTGTGTGGATATATGTGTGTGGATGTGTGTGTGTATATGTGTGTGTGTGTGTGTGTGTGTGTGTGTGTGTGTGTAAAGGGTGGAGGGGGACAAAGTCTGATCTCTCTGTCTCCCTTGCCAGATGGCTATAGTTTTCTGCTCGTGTTCAGGACACTGGCAAAGGACACCAATTAAACAGGATGATCGACTAAGAGGGCAATTCTAACATCTACACTAGGCAAGAAAATAGAACCAAATCCCAAAGCTTGTCTGTCTGCAAACAACTACAGGCTTTCCTGTGAACAGAGCGGCTGGCCCGGTATGTGAGGGGAGCAGTCAGTCCTGCAGTTGGTTAGTTGTTCTTCGTCACTTAAAAGCAAGGCTTGTGCTGTTTACCAACTCAGAGCATTCAGAGGCCTGATACAGCCCGAGGAGGACCCACTACAGACAGAAAGCCCCGCATCCCATGGCTGTAGGGAGATCTGGGCCTGTAAAGGTGGCTAGACCTGGAGTTTGTGGAGAAAAGCAGCATCAGATATAAGCCAAGCTGAATAAGAAGAAAATTCCTTTCTTCACAACAATGACCACCAGTCCTGAATAGGGAGAGAGACATCTGGGTGTAAAAAGTAGATTTTACTGAGAACCTTTTCTGTGTTAGGCACATGGCTAGGTGCAAACATCATCTCAATTACTCCCACAAACCTGTGAGGATCATACTATTATACTCATTTTACAAATAAGAAAACTGAAGCATAGAGAGGTACACAATCTGCCTGGATCATCCAGCCCTTTATTACTCCTTACTGCTACCACGGCAAACGCAAACAGTTAACATTTACTGAGCACTGTGTGTCAGGTACTGCTCTAGTAATGTATTGATTGCTTTCGATCATCTTTACATTTTGTGTATCTGGGTAGTAATATTATCCCCATTTTCCCGATGAGGAAACTGCCCAGAGAGTTTAAGTAAGTTACCCAAGATCACACAGCTAGAAAGTGATAGGGGAAGAATTTGAGTTCTTACCCACAATATTGTACTGCTTCTCACTAGAATATTATAGTACATATGGCATTTCAAATACACACCACATTCACAAAGAAACTCAATTTGGGGCATTTTGAAAAGAGCAATTAGACTCAGCATCAGAGTTGGCTATAATCTTCCCTTTCTATCCAAGCTGGCTGTGCACTTTGGCCCCAATTGTTAACATCTCTGATCCTGTTTTCTCATCTGGAAAATGGGGGTTGCTTTGAGACTTAAAGGAAATTATCCTTGCCATTTTTTTAGCTGTTCAGTGTACCCAAGAGAGGGCTCCCACCCATTCTAACCAAGGTGGCAAACACATGCATTCTCCACCCTCTGATAACACTGCTTTAGCACATTTGGGGGAACAATGCCTTGCATCTTGCTGAAATTCTCCTGGCTCCATTTTCTCTCCAGTTTCTCTATTTTATCACTTTTAAAGGTCAGCTCTGCTAATCTGGGCATTATTAAGAGGCTGTGTTTGATAATGTGAGTGCAAGTATATGAGATGAGAGAATATGTGTGAACCTAGGCACCATTCTGGCTAAACAGCCTAAAAATTTCTGTGTTAGGCAGGATAGAAAAAATCCCTTTAAAAGTCCCATTAAGAAGACTCACAGGCTCCTCAAACATCAAATAACTCTCACACAACATTTTAATGATTTAAGTGCAAATGAATCAGAAACACATGGACTACATTTCTCTTGGAGTATACAAGGGTTTTAAAACCAAGGGATAAAGAACTTGGCACGAAGCATCCTGCACCATGCAGAGGGCCCTGCCCACTAAAGACATTCCCTCCATCAACACTGCAGCTGAGCTGACCCTCTCCTAATTTAGGGCACATCCAGGGAAATGCAGTCATTTGTTCTGGGCACAGAGGGGAGAGCTTGGGAGGGAAAGCCATCAGCTTCTCCTTGCAAAGTGTCATAGAGTAACTGAGCCTCCTGGAATAATTTCCTGGCCATGTTTCTTTAAGGCTGCCAGTGCTCAATGGGAGGCATTTGAAATACGTTCTGAGCCAAAGTTCTGCCAATATACAGCAGAGCTGATATGTGCTTCCCTGGGAGTTAGCCAAGGCTCAGATGGAATCTGCATGATAACGGGAACTATGTGGCTCGGGACTGATCTGGGTGGGATTCAGAGCTGTTTCCCATCGTGTTGGGCTGCATTGGTGATACCTTCCTGACCTCTTGATAAAAACTTCCTGGGGTGTCATGAATAGATCACGGGGAGTGGGAGGAATGGAAAAGACAGTGGTTTAGGAATAGACTCAACATGAGTAGACTAACTCATGGGACCTTGGGCTAGTCACCTACTTTCTCTGCTGGAGGAGGGGAAGGAGTGACACCAGTTTGCTCCACTATAAAATCAGGGGAGAGGAGTCCATTGAGATCATGGAGTGAGGACTAGGAAATTGCAGTGGAGGTGGGGAGGTGAATTGCTAATGATCTGTAAAGAGAGTCAAGGAGTCCTGAGTGACCTTCTAATCTTGACACTTGTTTTATCTGTGGTCACAATAGCATTACATTACTCAGGATTCAATCATAGGTATTCAGAAAGATAATTTTTAAGAAGGTTCAACTCGTTTTTTAAAATGTTGATGAAAAGGTTAACATGTGAGTATAAGGAACTAACAGTATGTCAATTAGAATCACAGAAGTGTAGAATGACGGATGTGGGCTCAACATCTCGTTTATAGTCAGGGAAAGGGATCAGAAAGCTACTACTAAGAAAGTAAATACTACAGCACTCCTACAACTAGAACTGGGCTTGGTTTACATGTCCTACCAAAGTATTTATTACATGCAACTCCTGAGCCCAGACTTTCTGGAATTCCATGAATGCGCTGGAAAATGTAAAATATTTGGGCAATGAGTTTTTGTTGGCAAAGTGTGAAATCCAGGCTTCCTATAGAGTATATGAGAACTGATAAATAGCCCCAAAGATTACATCTTAGAATTAAATTTTAGGTTATTCAACACATTGGCTGACAGTATGCTGGAAACCCTGGCTTCAGAACCTATCGGATCATCAGAATAATATGGGAAATTAAAACAAAAAAACAAAAAAACCAGTGCCTGAGCTTCATCTCAGAAGATTCAAATTCAATGAATCTCGGGTGGGGCTCCTGAATCTGTAATTTTCAAAGCTCCCATGGACGATTTTGTCATTTTGGGTACTTATAATGGTGCGTCTTATAATTAATGGCATCTTAGATTTGATGATATAGTCTTAGTGTCTGCCAGATACCTTCATATACATCATTACATGTAATATTTACATGTGTTTAAAGGTGAGGACACTGAAGTTCAGAGAAACTAAGTGTGTCAGCAAGAGGATGATGGACATCTAGAGCCCAGGACTCCTGACCCTAAATCCAGGGCTCTTTCATCTGCAGCCCCTTGATCCTGCCTGTGGACTTTGAGCACCCATGAGCCATGCTGTCATGTGACTGCAAGATTTCAGGGAAGGGATATATAATTTACATTCAAAAATAAATTATTAAGCTCTCTTATGGGCTAAACTGCACCGCTTCAAAATTCACATATCAAACCCGAGACAGGAACTTTAAAGAGGTCTAAGTTAAGAGGAGGTTATTAGCGTGGGCCCTAATCCAATATGACTGATATCTTTATAAGAGGAGGAGATTAAGATAGAGACAATCAGAGGAAAGACTACGTGAGGAGACAGCAAGAAGGTGGCCACCTGTGACCCAAGGAGATGAGGCCTCAGAATAACAACCTCGATCTTGAACGTCCTTAAAATACCTGCCAATACCTTGGGCTTGAACTTCTAGTCTCCTAAACTGTCCGAAAATGCACTTCTGCTGTTTAAGCTACCTAGTCTGTGGTACTTTGTTATGGCAGCCCTAGCAAACTAATACAGGCTCTCTTGCAGAAGTTCTCCCAAAGCGTGAGCGCATACCACCACGGTGTCAAGCTGATTTCAAGCACCGCAGGCACAGAATTAACAAATACTGGGTCAGTTAAGGTTCCGTTTGGTAGGTAATAAGAGAAACCTTGACTAAAGCTGAAACAGAGTTTATTTTCCTCACTTAGCAAGAAGTGAGGCAGTAGGTGGGCCTGGGGACATTTTCTTTTTTGCTGTTCTGCCATTCTTAGGAGCTAGGCTATGTGTAAGGAAGAATCCAGGGGTTCTTAAGTACTTGAGACATAGACCGTTTGTTACGAGCTGAATTATACCCCCACCCCAAATTCATATGTTGAAGCCTGAACTCCCACTATCTCAAAATATGACTGTATTTGAAGATAGGAGCTTTAAAAAGGTGATTAAGTTAAAATGGGGCTGTTAGAATGGGCCTAATCTAATTATAAAAAGAGGAGATTAGGATACAGACAACACAGAAAGCAGGGAGACCATGTGGGGATACAGTAGGAAGGTGGCCATCTGCAAGCCCAGGAGAGGGGTCTCAAAAGAAACCACCTAGACTTCTAGCCTCCAGAACTGTGAGAAAATAAATTTCTACTACTTGAGTAATCCAGTCTGCGGTATTTTGTTATGGCAGCCCTAGGAAGCTAACAGAGCATCCACATCTCCCTTACGTTTGCTCACCTAAATCCATTTGATACCAATTATTGTTGCTATTCACTCATATTAGGCCTCCCCTCCCACAGAAGTTCCTCAGATGCTAAGACTACACGGCCCAAGCAGATTCAGCCATAGGACAGGATTAATTAGGCCTTAAGAAGCAAATGGACAGCTGAGGTTAGACCATGTGAAAGGCAGGATTCAGATCAGGGGAGTCAGTGTTATCACTTCTCTAACTCCCTAATGCTGTTTCAGTGACCATGACTTTTCCACCCTCCTTCCAAACTCCCTTGCTCTTCTATCATTCTGGCACACCCTACTCATCTCTATTACTGTCACCTTCCAATCTCTTGGTCCCCTCCTCTGTTCCTTTCATTAGGAACTTAGGCATGTGGCACCATGCTTACCTCTCCTTCCCAATTCCTCCTGACATCCTGACACTGGACCCTCATTGCTTGATCTCCTCACTTCAACGATGACTTCTTCCATTTCACTGTAACCATCTACTCTACTTAAAGCCACATCCACCTCTGAAATCTTAAACTTGTAACACCCCATTCTCTGACCACCATCTCTTACCTTTCTAAGTCTTTGACTCCTTCAATAACCCTAGACTTCAACCTCATCAAGACATCCAGTCCTCTGACACCACTCCATTTCCAGTCTATCAGATCCTCTTGGCTTTATATCTTTTCTGAATCCCACAACCAATCACCAGCACTCCTGTGTGGATCCTTCTTTCTCTACCAGTTTCTTGACTCTCTTCTTACTTCAGAGGAATGATTCCTCATCTTTCTGGTGAATCACTGAGAATCTAATGAAAGCTAGATTCTCTGTCTGGAATACCCCCAATAAAGCCACGTAATTTACTCCCTCACTTCTTCAATTCTTTCTAAAAATGTCACCTTTTCAGTGAGGTCTTTCCTGGCCAATCTATTCTATTATTTCTATTTCCACCCAGCTTTGCTCTCCCCATATCCTGTTTTATTTGTCTTAATGGCAGTAATCATCAGCTAAGATGGTATTTATTTTAAGTTTTTATTGGTTTGTTGCTTGCTCCCCACCCCATTAGAATAACACAATCTCCAGGTGGACAAGTATTTTTATATTTTTTGTTTACTGCTCTATTCCCAGTACCAACAATAATGCCTTTGACTTGTACAAAGTAGGACCTTAATAAACATTTGTGGAATGAGCCATCTTCCAAGAAACATTTAAATAGGCACACATTCTTGAATTTTGGCATATAATTTCAGGGACTTGATGGCTCTTCTGAAGCCATGAAGCTCAGAAGCTCAATTTTTTTTTTTTCACCCGTGTCCCCTGCATCGGCAGGTGGACTCTCAACCATTGCGCCACCAGGGAAGCCCCAGAAGCTCAATTTTAACCATTCTTCCTGAATATTTCTCATACATCCCACCACTGCAGTTTTAAATACCGTTACATACTGATCACTAGCAAATCTATTTCTTTAGTCTAAATGTCTTCCCATAGTTCCTCACCCTCAAATCAAATGTCTATTCTCGCCTCCATCTGAAAGTTCCACTGGGCCGAGGTCATTATTTTTCTATTCCTGACTTGCTCATTCTCTCATACCAACGATGTCTATGAACTACCATCAACTCAGAAATTCAAGCCAGATATTTGAGTGTCATCCCTGATTTATATTTTCCTTTTCTCCTCATATGCCATCAATCAATAACTCCTATTGTTTACATATAAGTATCTTTCAAATCCATCATTATGCATAACTTCAATTCCCCACTACCGCTGCATTAGTGACGGGATTCATTAGTTCTCACTGGATTATTTCAACAACTTCTCATTTGTTTCTTTGCCCTTAGTACCAATCTTATAAATATACAAGTCTCATTAATTGTCTCCCTTTGTCAAACCTTTCAGATCACTCCTTTGCTTACAGAATAAAATAAAAATACCTTAGAAGAGCATTTGAACTCCGAAGTTTAATGTTGACATGAGGTGCAGTGAAACTGAAGTAGCCTGCAGTGCTGAGCCAACATGTGGAGGACAGCTGCCCTGGAGAATGGCTTGGACCCACAGCAGACTTTGCATAAGTGAGAAAGAAACTACTGTGCAAAGCCACTGAGCTTTTAGTATTATTTGTTACTGCAGATAATTTAGTCTATTCTGACTGACACAATACTCTTATATGGGATTGCTCTTTCACCTCTATATTCTCTCCTACAACCAGCACACTTACATATACAGACTTTTATGTCTAGAACTGGTACCAAACTAGTTGCATATTCCAGATTTTATCATGATCTCTCATGTCTGTATGTACTGATATACTTGGTTCTCTTGGTCTTTAATGCTATTTTCTTCCTCATTTGTCTGTAGAATTTCCTCTTATCTATCATATGAAATCTTGCTTAAACGTCAGCTTCTCTGGAAAATCTTCCCCAATCACTCAACACGGAAGTAAACACTACCTTTGTTCCTTACACTTAAACTTTAAATTATAGTTTAAATTGCATGTGTCAAATTATACAGCAAATTTTTGTCTACTTGGGTCATCCCTTCATCACAATAATTTGAGGGCCTGAACAATATCCTTTGTACCTTTGGCTCAGTAAATGTTTACTGAATACATAGATGTCTAAATAAATTTTTAAAAAGGCATCAAGACATGGGGCTTCCCTGGTGGCGCAGTGGTTGAGAGTCCGCCTGCCGATGCAGGGGACACGGGTTCGTGCCCCGGTCCGGGAAGATCCCACATGCTGCGGAGCGGCTGGGCCCGTGAGTCATGGCCGCTGAGCCTGCGCGTCCGGAGTCTGTGCTCCGCAACGGGAGAGGCCACAGCAGTGAGAGGCCCGTGTACCGAAAAAAAAAGGCATCAAGACAGGTAAACACACAACTAAGTCTATAATTATAAATTGTGATGAATGCCATGTTGAAAGACAGCAGAGTTCTATGAGAGAGGCTAATAGAAGGGCTTAATTTACACAGAGTGGTTAGCAAAGTCATGGTGAAGTGGTATCTAAGCTGAATAGGATGAGTACAAGTTCTCTAGTGAAGAGCTGGTGATTTCACAGTGATGGACTTTGCTACCTGGACTTCCACACATGTGGAAATTCCCCATTTTTATAACCCAGTTCATAGAAATAATAAAGATATAGAAATGAGATTAATAAATGAACAGCTGCACTCAGAATCAAGAAAAGGTATTTCCTGTGGGAAAGTCTGCAAAAGGAGGGTGGTAGATGAGAAGCTATGGCAGTGAGTTTCCCACAGTGGGAACCCATCCTGACCATGTGGGAAGTCTTCACAGTCCCGCTGGAAAGCTGGGGGCTGACAGGGCTGTATGTGAAGTCACTGGGGAAGGAGTGAGAATCACCACCACAGAAAAATTGCCAAACAAGAATCAACAAATATTTTTCAAAGCCTGCGTATGGAAAAGGGGTAATAAACTCAATAAGAAAAGGATTTCATGGAAGGAAATAGAGTTAATAGAACCATAAGAATAGGACTTTAAAATAAGCTGTTTCCATAAAGCTAAAGGAGGGGATATCATCTATGATACAAGAAGAGGAGAAAGATTTGAAACAAGAACAGGTTGAAATGCAAAAAGAAGCAATTGGATAATTAACAAAATTAAAATAACAATTTTACATTTATTAAATATAATTTATTAAATATATTTATTGAAATTAAAAATAAAATGCAATTGTAAGTATAAACAGCTGAATGGTCACAAATGAAGAATTAATTAACGATTTGGAAAATCAAGCTGAGGAATTCTCCCAGATAAAGAGATCAGAAGTATGAAAAAAATAAAGGGGGTATGGATTCAGAAGGTCCTACATATGTCTAATAGAATTTTCATTAAAAATGGAATAAAGAGGGCTTCCCTGGTGGAGCAGTGGTTGAGAGTCTGCCTGCCGATGCAGGAGACACGGGTTCGTGCCCCAGTCCAGGAAGATCCCACATGCCACGGAGTGGCTGGGCCTGTGAGCCATGGCCGCTGGGCCTGCGCGTCTGGAGCCTGTACTCCACAACAGGAGAGGCCACAACAGCGAGAGGCCCGCGTACCACCAAAAAAAAAAAAAAAAAAAAAGGAATAAAGAGGGGGAACAGGAAGTAATCTTTGAAGAAATATTGGCCTCAGTTTTCTAAGAATTGAAAAAAGACAAGAATTCTCAGACTGAAAAGATCTACCAAGGCCCAAGTGAGATACTTACATAAAGTTAGATCTAGATTCCTTGCAGCAAAATTTCAGTGTACTAAGGATAAAATTAAAATCTTAAAAATTACCAAAGAGAAAGAATGAAATTAGATTATCATTCAGACATTCTCACCAGCCACCTGGAAACAAAAGGGAAATAGAGAATACCCACATGTACAAAAGGAAAATACTTTTAAACCTATCATTCTATACTAGCTGAAGGATTATGTAAATGAAGCTGAAATAAAGACATTTTCAGACTCTAAAAAGCCTACCATTCACAGGCCCTTTCAGAAAGAGTTACTGGATGATGTTGGAGCTGGTTAGTGTTGCTGAAATTGTAGAGAAATAACCACACTTGTACCATGCATGTGGGAATATAAAGTGGCCTGGCTACTTGAAGTACAATCTGGGGGTATTAATAAAATAAAAATTTGCATATCCTACAAACCAACAATCTTACCTCAAGATATCTGTCCTAGGGAAACATTCATTTGCAAACATGTTTATTGTAGCAAAAGTTGTCAAGGTGAAAAATGGGCATCAGTAAAGTAATGACTAAATATAATATGGACATACTATGAAACACAGAGCACCGGTTAGAAGGGATGAGAAAGATCTTTATGCATCAACCTGGATTTATCTCCAAGATTTACTATTAAGTGAAAAGGGCAGGCTGAAGAATGACACGTGCATTAGGATACCATTTATTTAATGAAAAAGCAATAGGCTCAACCAGCAATACATATTTTGCACATACCATAGATATTTTGCATGTATTTTCTATATATCACTGAAAAAAGCATGGAAGGAAATATACCAAACACAACTAGTTACTTGTATGGAGGATGTGGTGAGAGGCTTTATTCATATTTGTAATAAGCAAAACCTTTAGTGTCTGGTCAGAGCTGTTTAGGCAGGGGATTTTAAGGATAAAAGAGGACTCTGGGAAATGCAAATCAAAACTGCAATGAGATATCATCTCACCCCTGTCAGAATGGCCATCATCAAACAATCTACAAACAATAAATGCTGGAGAGGGTGTGGAGAAAAGGGAACCTTCTTGCACTGTTGGTCAGAATGGAAATTGATACAGCCACTATGGAGAACAGTATGGAGGTTCCTTTAAAAACTAAAAATGGAACTACCATACGACCCAGCAATCCCACTACTGGGCATATACCCTGAGAAGCCATAATTCAAAAAGAGTCATGTACCACAATATTCATTGCAGCTCTACTTACAATAGCCAAGACATGGAAGCAACCTAAGTGTCCATCGACAGATGAATGGATAAAGAAGTTGTGGCACATATATACAATGGAATATTACTCAGCCATAAAAAGAAATGAAATTGAGTTATTTGTAGTGAGGTGGATGGACCTAAAGTCTGTCATGCAGAGTGAAGTAAGTCAGAAAGAGGAAAACAAATACCATATGCTAACACATATATATGGAATCTAAAAAAAAAAAAGGTCATGAAGAACCTAGGGGCAGGACAGGAATAAAGACGCAGACCTACTAGAGAATAGACTTGAGGACACAGGGAGGGGGAGGGGTAAGCTGGGACAAAGTGAGAGAGTGGCATGGACATATATACACTACCAAATGTAAAACCGATAGCTAGTGGGAAGCAGCCACACAGCACAGGGAGATCAGCTCGGTGCTTTGTGACCACCTAGAGGGGTGGGGATAGGGAGGGTGGGAGGGAGGGAGATGCAAGAGGGACGAGATATGGGGATATATGTATATGTATAGCTGATTCACTTTGTTATAAAGCAGAAACTAACACACACACTAAATAAATAAATAAATAAATAAATAAATAAATAAATAAATAAATAAAAATAAGACCGGGGAGAGAAATTTAAAAAAAAAGAGGACTCTGGGTATTGTGAGGAAAATGGATTTGGAGGATAGGAGGCAAGGAGACCAGTTTGGAGGCTGTTGCAGTAGTTAGGACCATTAGGCACAGTAGGCACACAGCCTGGGGCCATGAAAATGTTTTAATTTTAATTCTTTTAAAATAAGAATGAAAACTAAGATAATAATGAATATATAATAAAGAATCCATTTACTTTTATAGCAATGAAGCACTAAAATACAATTTCTATTTATTTATTTATTTTATGAATAAAGCCCAGATTAGGAGAGAGAATGCTTGGATGGATCAGAGTGGTAGCAAGTGAACATGGAGCCAAGAGGATAAAGACAAAATATATTTTGTAAGAAGAAAAGCCTGAACCTGGCCATAAATTGAGAGTGAGGAATTGAGGGAGAGAAAGACAGCAAAGATAACTCCCAGAATTCTGACTTAAGACAGTGTTGGTGCCATTTACTGAGATGGGGAAGAGAGGTGGAAGGTGAGCAGGGGTCAGGGTGTAAGGAGACTTGCATGCCGGACTAGATGTGGAAAATCTACTAGACAGGACAGGGGTTCTCAACTCTGGATGGATGACAGAGTCACATGGGAGCTTGAAAAATTCAAAATTTTGCAACAACTCCCAGACCAGATCCCACCCAGAGTCTTGAAAGGGTTGAGGAACGCTGAATTTTTAGGCCACAGGGAGACAGAAAAGATTTTTAAACAGAGAATGACATGATCAGATAGCGTTTTTAAACAAATTCATATTTGAAAGCAGTATGGGAGCTGGAAACGAGTTGGCAAGAGATTGGAGGATAACCAGGAGCTACAATACCCAATGAACCCAGGCCCCCTGATTCTCAGGCCACTCCCGGGCTCAGAAAAGTTTAACGGAACCAAAGAAGTTTGGAAGAAAGCTGAAAAGACCTCCCAGCCACACCCAGTACAGAGCACAGATTGACTGAAGGCCAGGGACATTTGAAGCACGTGGGCCTTGGGGCCATCAACATTCTCTCTGGCCAAACCACAGTGCTAAGTTAAATGTTCAGTTGTCACAAGACAACAAACCTGAACCACAATTGCTTTTTAAAAGCAGGATTTTAAAACCTGAAATACTTCACAAAAAAAGCATGTCAGGAAAGCTGGCTATCTTTGGGACAATTGTTTTAAAATGTGGGCCTCAAACTATTTTCAGCCCCCCGACGAAGGGGTTGAAGAGGGAAGGGGAACAGAGCTCTATGGACCTTCTGTCTTTACCCATATCTGACTGTGAATAAGGGTGACTCTTCTGGAGACATGGCCAGCAGACCCTGATAGTTGAGCAGGAGATCATGATACTCAACGCTTACCCTCATCAGGACAGTGAGGGTTTTTGAGTGAGCTATGGCAACTCTTTGGGCCTGAGTTATTTTGTTTTGTTTTCCCCATAAGATGGGAGAAATGATAGCACTTTTTTTTACATATTGTTTCAAGGACACAGTTGTTCTTAAAGCCTTTTGAATGAGTAACACCTTTGAGAATCTAATGAAAGTTGATCTTCTCTGGAGTAAAGTATAAAATATACATGTATCTGGGTATTTATAGGACTGGTAATTAATCCTTGGTAATGTTATAAATCACCTGCAAAGCTCCTGGCCCTTTGTGGAGACTCAACTGATAGTAATTATTATTAATATAATTAGACAGTAAGTGTAGGAGGATCATGAAATGTATATGTAGAAAGTGGCCTTCAGGATGGGACTAAAAAGATGAGCAGGATTTCAATAGGCTGAAGGAAGAACAAGAGCTACAGTAATGGCAAAAAGTGAAGTGAGAATCAGTGATGGAGGGATTATGCCGAATGAGTAATAATACTGACCATTTGCTGAGCCCTAGCTATGTGCCAGACGTTACATGCATGATCTCAGTCAGTCTTCACAAGTGAGGTACTGTTAGCCCCACTTTAGAGATAAGGAAACTGAGAATTAGGGGTATCAAGAGGGAGGCAAGAGTAGAGGCAGGATCTTACCTTAGAAGTCTCTATTTCTGTTCTTTATGCAATTCTCTTTAATTTTGTGTATGTTCGAAAATTTCCATAATAATACATTTAAAAAGTCTCCCTCTCCCTACAATTTTTATACCACAGGATGGCTTAATGGGAAGCCATTAATGGGAAGTAATTTCTTCTAATTATTGAGTTATCTATATATGAGTCCATTATATATACAAGTCCATTATCAGATGCATGATTTGCAAATATTTTCCCCTAGTCCATGGTTTGTCTTTTCATTATCTTAATGTTTTTTGCAGAGGAAAAGTTTTTTAATTTTGATGAAGTACAATTTATCAATGTTTTCTTCTATTTATCATGCTTTTGGTATTGTATCAAAGAAATCTTTTCTTAACCCAAGTGTCCACCATAATAAAATACCATATTCTGGGGGGTTTAAACAACAGACATTTATTTTTCACAGTTTGCAGGCTGGGAAGTCCAAGAGCAAGGAGCCAGCAGATTTGGTTTCTGGTGAGAACCCTTTTCCTGGTTTGTAGACTGCCTTTATGTTGTGTCCTCACATGGGAGAAAGAGAGGGCGTCTCTTCTTATGAAGACACAAATCTAATCATTGGTCCCACCCTCATGATCTCATCTAAGCTTAATCACTTCCCAAAGGCTCCACCTCCAAATACTATCACATTGGGGGGTAGGGCTTCAACATATGAATTTTGGGGGATACAAACGTTCAGTCCATAACACCAAGGTCACAATACTTTTTCCTGTATTTTCTTCTAGAATTTTTAGGTTTAGATTTACATTAGGTCTATGATCCTATGATTTACATTCAGGTCTATGATCCATATGGAGCTGATTTTCACATATGGCACAAGATATGAATTGAAGTTCATTTTTTTACATATAGATATCCAATTGTTCCAGCATCACTTGTTAAAAGGACTATCCTTTCCCCACTGATTTGCCTTTACATCTTTCTCAGTTGTCCTTATAAGTGTGGATTTATATCTGTTTTCTCAATCTGTTCCATTCATCTATTTGTCGATCTTTATGCCAATACTGCATTCTTAATTACAGTAGCTTTAGAAAAATTTTGAAATATGTAGTGTTAGTTCTCTAACATTGTTCTTTTTCAAAGTTGTTTTAGTAAGAGTTTGTCAATTTCTACCAGAAAGCCTGCTATGATTCTGATTGGGATTATGTTGAATCTATACATCAGTTTGGAGGAGAATTGACATCTTAAGAATATTGAGTGTTCATATTAAATGAACACAGTATATCTCTTCATTTGTGTCTTTAAAAATTTCTCTCAGTAATGATTTGTTGTTTTCAGCAAATAGTTCTTGTCTACCTATTGTCATATTTATCTCTAAGTCTTTCATAAATTTTGATTTCATTGTATCTGACATTTTTATTATGATTTCTGATTGCTTAGTGCTAATATATAGAAATACAATTGATTTTGTAAATTGGTTTTGTCTCCTGCAACCTTGCTGAATTCATATTTTAGTTTTAATAGCTTGTTTTAAGATCTCATCAGATTTTCTGCATAGATGATCATATCATCAAAAGAATAAAGACAGTTTTACTTCTTCCTTTCTTTTCTTTTCCTTATTTTGTTGCACTGACTAGAACCAAAAGTACAATATGGCATAGAAGTGGAGAGTGTGAACATAAATGTTTTATTCTTGATCTTATGGAGAAAGCATTCAGTCTTTCAACATTTAGTTGTTAACTGTAGGTTTTTTGTAGTTGTTCTTTATCAGACTGAGGAAGTTCCACTCTATTCCTAGTTTGCTGAGAATTTGTACCAGGAATAGCTGTTGGATTTTATCAATTGTTTTTTCTGCCTTTATTTGTTAATTTTTTTGGCCACGAGGCATGGCTTGTGGGATCTTAGTTGCTGACCAGGGATAGAGCCCCAGGCCCGGGAAATGGAAGCATGGAGTCCTAACCACTGGACGTCCAGGGAATTCCCTTTTCTGCCTTTATTGACATGATCATATGATTTTTCATTTTTCATTTGTTAATATTTAAAATATAAATGTTAAAATTTTACCATATTAAAAATATGGTAAATTACATTGGTTTATTTTCTTGACTTTTCCAGAAAGTTAATCTTGCATTAACTCCACTTGGTCATGATATATTATCCTTTCTGTACATTGTTGAATTTAATTTGATAAAATTTTGTTAATAATTATTTTATATATGGTTTTGAAGGACACTGGTATGAAGTTTTCTTATAACATTTTTATCTGATTTTGGTATCAGGAAAACACTGGCCTCATAGAATGAGCTGAGAAGTATTTCCTTCTCTTCAATTTTCTAGAAGAGTTTATGTAGAATTGGTATCATTTCTTTCTTGTTTCTTAATACAGTGAAGTTATGTAGGCCTGAGTTCCCCCCCCCCCCCGCCGTGGGAAGATTTTTAACTACAAATACAATTTCTTTAATAGATAAAAGGCTATACAAGTTATGTTTCATCTTGAGTAAACTTTTGTGTTTTTCAAGGAATTTGTCCATTTTATCTATGTTGTCAACTTTATGGATATAACATTGTTCATCGTAGTATTCCTTTATTGTACTTTTAGTATTTATAAAATCTTTAGTAATGTCACTTCCTTTATTCCAGAATTTGGTATTTGTGTCTTCTCTCTTTTTGTGCTGACCAGTTTATATAGAAGTTTGTCAACTTTATTACCTCCTCAAAGAGGCTGCTCTTGATTTCACTGATTTTTTTCCAACATATCTGTGTTGGGTATTTTGTGGATTTATTCCCAAATCTTTAGTATTTCCTTTCTTCTGTTTACTTTGAGTTTAATTTTGGTTTGATCTTTAGTGCTATAAATTTCCCCATAAGTTCTGCTTCAGCAGCATCCCACACATAGCTATATGCTGTGTTTTTTGTTTGTTTGTTTTTTTGCAGTACACAGGCCTCTCACTGTTGTGGCCTCTCCTGTTGCGGAGCACAGGCTCCGGACACGCAGGCTCAGCAGCCATGGCTCACGGGCCCAGCCGCTCTGTGGCATGTGGGATCTTCCCAGACCGGGGCACGAACCCGTGTCCCCTGCATTGGCAGGCGGACTCTCAACCACTGCGCCACCAGGGAAGCCCATATATGCTGTGTTTTTGTTTTTACTCATTTAACTTTTTATTTTTTGACTTCTGGTTATTTAAAAATGTGCTATTTGGTTTCCAAATATTTGGTAATTTTCCAGAAATTATTGTTATTGATTTCAAATTTAATTCCATTTTGGTCAGAGAACCTACTTTGTATGACTTGAATCATTTTAAATTTACTGAGCTTTGTTATAAAGCAGAAACTAACACACCATTGTAAAGCAATTATACCCCAATAAAGATGTTAAAAAAAATTTACTGAGATTGGTTTTAGCCCTGAAATATGATCTATCTTGGTAAATATTTCACATGCACTTAAAAGGCATGTATATTCTGCTGTGGTTGGAAGGAGTTGTCTTTAAATGACAGGTTGGCTGATCATGTTATTTAAGTGGTCAGTATAGTTACTGATTTTCTTTCTGCCTGTTCTATCAACTATTTAGGGAGGAATGTTAAAATCTCTAACCATATTGTCAATTTTTCTACTTCTCATTGCAGTTCAGTCAGGTTTTGTTTTATATATTTTGGAGTTCTGTAATTAGATGTGTAAACTTAAGATTGTTATATCCTCTTTGTGAATTAATTCTTTTGTTTACCATTATGATCTTCTTTATCCCTGGTAATATTCTTTGTTCTGAAATCTACTTGTCTGACATTAATATAGCCACTCCAACTTTCCTTTAATTAATGTTAGCATGGTATATCTTTTCCTACCTTTTTCCTTTTAATCTATTTCTATCTTTATATTTAAAATGCATTTCTTGTATGAAGCATATAGTTGGGTCTTGCTTCTTTATTAATCTGAAAACCTCTGCCTTTCAATTTTGTCCAATTTAGACCATTTACATTTAATGTGATTATTATTTGGCTGAGTTTGAGTTTATCACACAGCTCTTTGTATCCTATTTGTCCCATCTGTTCTTTGTTTTCTTTGGGTTTTTTTCCCTTTCAGATTAATTTAGACTAGAATTAGTATATTTGTTTTTATTTCATTTTATCTACTTTGTTGGCTTATTAGCTATAATTCTTTGTTTTGTTATTTTACTGTTGCTTGGGGTTTTAACTTATTACAGTCTACTTTCGAATGACATTATACAACTTAATGTGTATTATAAGAACCTTAAATAATGTACTTCCACTTTCCCCTTCATGTCACTATATGATTGCTGTCATTAATTTTTGTTATACACGTGCCTTGAGCCCCTTGGTACATTGGTATTATTTTATTTAAACAGATAATTATCTGTAAAATAGATATAAATAATTTTTAAAATCTTCTGTATTTACCCAGGTAGTTGCCATTTCTGGTGCTCTCATTTCTTTGTGTATATTCATATTTCCATTTGGTATTATTTTCCTTCTGCCTGAAGGAGTTCCTTTAACATTTCTTTTAGTGTGGGTCTGCTGGTATGAATTCTTTAAAACTACATATCTGGAAAAGTCTTCACCTTGCCTTTGTTTTAAAAAAATATTCTCATGGAAGCAGAAGGGTCTATATTATTTTGAGTGTGACGAAAGGCATAATTAAGATGACAGTTCACATATATCAAGCACTTAGTTTATGCCAGCAACCTTCTGAGTTAAGCATTATTATTATTTGCATTATACAGACCTGGAGGCTGAGGATCAGAAAAATTTAAGTTTTCCAATGTCATACACCCAACAAGTGACAAATGACATTCACATTTCTCTAGAGTCTCTAATGTTAACCACAACATTCTGCTGTCTATCAAGAAAATAGAGGACATATAAGTACACACTCCAGGAAATGCCTCGTCCTTATATTTCTGAGAAAAAAAATTAAGTCACTTGAAAGTCATTCCAGACTCTTTCTGGGACAATGGTCTTAACTGGAAACTCCTGGAGCCCTGTGAAACCATACAACTCCTCAGAGACCTGCTTATAGAGAATATAATCAGCAAAGCTCCACAACACAGCTGGTTGGTCAAGGCCACCCAAAGTCATTCCCAGAGCCTGAGAAATGGCTCTATAAAATTAGCAGCTGGGGGTTGGGGTGGGTGTTGGTTCTAAGGGAGCATTTCCCAGTGGATGGCTATACACACTCATATGAAAAGAGGGCTGCATTGATAGTGCTGGGTAGGGTGTCATGCTCTTTTCTCAAATGTTCTGTGGAAGTAGCATGGACAAAACAAAGAGCACTGGGTCTGCACCCATGCTACCTGGATGGATGGATTTAGCATTAAGAACTTGAGCGTCCTATGTTACTTGCCTGGTCCCGTTTCCTCATCCGTAACAAGAGGACATGAGTGGTCATTCAGCCTACCATTTGGTGCTGTAAAAATGAGAAGGATTATTATTTTTGTTCTTATTTTTATGAATGTTTCAGGATTCTGCACAGGGATACAATGAAAACGTGTTACATCACACACTGAAAAATGAAATATACCAAAAAAGCTGCACCAAGTTAGAATTTGGAACAGAAATTATTTATAAAATAGGCAATGCTACTGGGCATGTTTTGGTCTTCAATTAAATTCTTTTTAAACTCTGGCTCCACAGTGTAATGGTTTTGGAATTAGTAATAATAAAACATTAGTTACACTGGTGAGTAATGGTTTTATTTAAACAGGATGAAATGTTAACCCAGTGGTGCCCAGAACCAAATGTAAGACCTCTAAGTGGCTATCCCGTGAATGTCAGAGGCCAGGGTCATTGCTATTAACCTTTCGGTGGGGGGCTGAGATACACACAGCCCAGCTACCTGCATTTCACCTCATCATTTCACCTCGATGTTTTATCTGTGCCTCAAAATTCTTTTGGGAGCACTCAATATTGACTTTTTTTTTTTTTTTTTTACTGGCAGAGACACTGGGGCTCAGAAAGATTGACTTGGTCAAAGTCTCACCGCCTGTAGGGGGTGCAGAGCCAAAGAGGTCATGACAGTGCAGAGAGCACAGTTTGACTGTGACATGACAGGCGTCGGCTGGGGTGGGTATCTGCATAACTGAGGAACAGTTACTATGTGAGAACGGGGATAATACCTACTTCGTGGAGACTAAAATGTGCTTACTCAGGCCCTGGCACTTACTTAAATATTTAATAAAAGTTGGCTATTCTTCTCCTTCTTCATCTCCCACCTAACTTTCCACTAGAGCACACAGGCGTCTTGACAAATACAGCCACAGGCAAGCTTCTACTTACGCAGTCCCCCAACCACCAGGAACACACCCCCAACAAACCTGTCTGAAATGGACTCCATTCCACTCCCCTTCCAGCTTGTGAGTCCTGGGCTTTGGAGATGTTCCCGCACTGCTCCCTTTCCCTCCCTTTGCCCTGGCAGTCAACACTTCAGCTTGGGCCTGTCCTCACCTGGCTCTGGAGACTTCCCAGGGGTGGGAGGGAGGGGTGCAGGGGTGGGGGCAGTGCTTCATTTCAGGTGGGAAGGGAGAAAAAAGAAGAAAAGCTGGAGAAAAGCTGCCCCCCACCCCTCTCCTGGGGGTGGGGGGCAGCCCCTGCCCTGATCTCCTATCAGACCCCGTCCCATCTGTCAGGCCTGCATCTCCTTCTCCTCCTTGGCTTCAGGCCCTAGGGCCAAGCTCCCTGGCAAGTCTGCCTTTCCTCTGGAACATGGGGCCTCTAGCTCTCCTCTGGGTCTGCAGGGAACCCCTGCTAGCAGCAGTATCACCTGAGAACTTGCTGGAGACCCACATTCTCTGAAGTCTGGCACCAGGCCTACTGAACGGGAACTCCAGGGGCAGGCCCCAGCAATCTGCGTTTTAAGAAGCTCCCCAGGTAATTCTGATGTACCCAAAGTGTGAAAACCACTGTTCTAGGGAAACAACGCAACAGGAAGCTGGGGACCTGAGTATTCAGCTCTGCTTCTTGACAAGCACAGTGAGAGCCCCCCAAGTTGTGCTTAAAGGCTATGTGTTAGTTCCAGGCACAGATGGGGGGCAGGGGGAGGGGGATGAGGGGGGGGAGGGGGAGGGGGAGGGGGGTGGGTACAGGGAGATGGCTGGACAGAGGAATGCAGACGGAGTGGGGAGTGGGAGATGGACAGGGAGGGGTTTGTGGAGGTGGATGGGGGAAGGGGGAGGAGCTCAGAGACTGAGCTCTGTTCTGTGGGAAAGGAAGGCGCAAGGGGTAGAAATCCTACACTTATTGAGTACTTCCTACTAAGCAGGTACCTGGCATCCACTGTTTCCTTTCACTTTTAATTTAAATTTTTTTTAAAAAAGTAAATGTTATTTATCCCTGCATTACGGATGGAGACTCTGAGAGGTTGGGCTGGGAAAGGGTAAAGAGAATAGGGTGAGAGTGATACCAATACAGGACCATAAATGTACGACCATAGATAGGATAGGATATTATCGTCTTGTGGAACACCTGCACTGTACAGATGGGGAAACTGAGGGCCAGGGAGGAGAAAGGACTTGCCCAGGATCACACAGAAAGTCAGTGTCTACTAATTCCTAACCCCGTGCTCTGTCCCCAACCCTTTAAAATGCAAGAAAATCAAAAGCATTTTCTTGCATTTTAAAGCTTGTTTTCAAACTGTTTATTTTGAATTAATTTCAGATTTACAGAAAAGTTGGAAGAAAGTATAGATATCCTTAAGTCCCTCACTGCTTTTCCCCTAAAGGTAACATCTTACATATGTGTAGTATAGTAATCAAAAAGTTTTGGGGGAGTTAATTACACTTTTTACTTTGAAGTAATTGTATATTTACATTCAGTTATAGGAAATAATACAGACCATCCTGTGCATCCTTTATGGAGTTTCCCCCAATGGAAACATTTTGTCCAGAACTTTTATGCTTGTATGTTTTTGTTTTACCCTTCAGATTCATCCTCCTCACTCAGAAGAAAGTTCTCAGATCTCTTCTGAAGAGACAGAAAAGACAGGATATAAAAATAAAAATGGAAAGGGTTTTCTCAGCAGGAAGGATGGGCATCTGCTTTTCCTGGACCCACTATTTCTTCTCCAGGGACCGCCCAGGCCTTCCAACAAAAACCTCTGGGTCTAAGCTTCTGCAGGTGCCATCCAAAGATACCTGCGCCGGCAGCAGGGGAGCATTGGCAGTGTTCCAAGAACTTAAAACCTCGTGAGACCTTGCGCTTGGGAGGAATCTTGGAAATCAGCCACCCAATTCTTCATTTGATGCTTGAGTCTCTATCAACCTCTGCTGGGAACTCACCCCTATTCAAAAGCTTTGATAACTTGGAGTGCTAGAAAGTCCTTTCACTGGACTTGAGAGCAGGACTGTGATTTCTTGTTTGCTGTGATATTCCTACTCCTCCCACCCGCCCCCCACAACAGTGCTCAATAAATACTAGTTGAATGGATGGATGAACGAATGAACTAATGAGCAGATCTTCTGCCCAGTTTGTGTGGTTGCTGTGAAGGAGGGCGTCAGGGTCTGCCTGGGATGCTGTCAGCGTGACTCAGCACAGCTGGTGCCTTGCTGAGGGCAGATGTCCTTGGAACTTGAGGTGGATGGGAGAGTTCCCGGCCTAGAGGTCCCTGGGGTGGGGAGACGAGTCTTTCCAGTGTTCCGAGTGCCAGGGCCGGGTAGCAGCCTTACTCCATGGCCATGACTTATTACATTCCCGGGTAAATCGAAATACAATCCGTATGTTCTGGGGTTATTTACACGATTCTCATCAAGATGCCGCCGTTGCGTAAGAGCCATTTGACATCGATGGCACGGCTTTCTTCCATTCTGAGAAGAGTCCCTGAAGAAAAGCCAATTCCACTGTCCCCGGAAAGGGAGGGGCAGGAGCACAGGGAACAGTCATCTGGGGCAGCCCTGCTGGCAACGCAGTGCCTGGGGAGACTGTTTTCAGTGAGTCTCATAGGGGAGGCTGAGGAAAGAGCGAGACTCCTGCCAAGCTGCATGCCCACGAGGGCTCTGCCAGCTGCTGCCAGCACGACTTCAGTGGAGGGCGGGGTGGAAATGGCTTAAGGAGTTGCCAAAGAACAGGGAGGAAGAGCTGGTGCATCGGGAAGATGGGGGCTTCCAGGAAGGACACCTGGGTTGCATTCTGGTGTAACTTTGGGTAAATTACTTCCTTCCCACCGCCCCTGGGCCTCAGTTTCCCCTTCTGTGAAGTGTGAGGCTGCACTCATGCTGCACCATCCTTATGCATCCCGATAGACTATTCTAGGGTCCCTTTTTTATATCTTATTGTGAATATTATCCGGCAATGCCTAGATAAATATTTTTCAAGAAAATATCTTTACCGCAATCCTTAGTAAGAAATACATTTTACACAGTAATCTAGTGTGTGTGTGTGTGTGTGTGTGTATGTATGTATGTATATATATAAATATATAAAACTGAAACAAAGTTTTCACAAATCAATGCTTTCCCTTCCTACAAGGACAGACATGTAGATTAATGGACCAGCAGAAAGAGTCCAGAAATAAAGCTACGCACTTATGGTCAAGTGATTTCCAACCAAGGTGCCAAGGCAATTCAGTGAGGAAAGAGAGCCTTTTTAGGTGGTGGCACAACTGGATATCCATATGCAAAAATCCACCCAGACATCCATCCGTCCAGACACACATATATACGTGTATATACTTACACCCTTACTTCACGTGATACACAAAAATGAATTAAAAATGGACCTTAGATTGAAATGTAAGAGCTAAAAGTAAGGAGCGAACTATGTGTACTTGTTAACCACAAGGACGATCCTCATGAACATTATGTTAAGTGAAAGAAGACGAACGTGAAAGACTAAATACTTTGTGTTTCCATTTACATGAAATTTCTAGAAAAGGCAAAACATTAGAGACAGAAAGCAGCTCGGAGGTTTATTTGGGCTGTAGGGCTGCTAACAGGCATGGGGGAACTTTGTGAAGTGACAGCAGTGTTCTGAAACTGTGGTGATGGTTACACAGCCCTATAAATTAGCTAAAAATCATCAAATTGTACACTTACAATGGATGAACTTTATAATATGTAAATTATAACTCAAAGAGACACACTAATAAAATTAAACCTGAAGGATAAAGATGGCACATGATTTGTTTGTGATGTGTTCTTTGGGTGTGATGAGTTAGTTCCAAACCACCTCTTACTGTCTTATTTGTCTCTCTTCATAACATCCACAGAATCATTGCACATAGACATACTACTCATAACTACAGCCATTTGAAAAGATTAGAAAGAATAGATATACAGTGATTAGATTTATACTGAAAACTAAACTTTTTTAAGAAAAGGAGTTTATAAATCTAAGCAAGTCTTCCAACATTATGCGACACCAACAAATGCTATTAGACCATAATTAGCCATACTTTCAGGCATGTAGTTTGTCATATTCACCAAAGGCATAACCTGATAGTTCTGAATGATCATGAAGTGCAAGGAAAAACGTTCTGTCTCTCCTTAGTAGCTTAGGATGGGAATCAGACACATCCAAAGACTTCCAAACCTAACTGATCATGAGGATGATTCATGGACAGCTCCACACCTCACCCCCAAGACCTCCGAGGTGGTGAAGTTTTAGGATTCTTCAGTCTTGCAAAGATCTCCCAGGTGGTAAGGGAGGTTTGTGAGTTTCACTTGGTGAAATCAGTGTAATCAGATTTGAGATAGAATACGAAGATTGGTTTCCAATTATAGTTAAAATATCAAGGTTTGCAAATGAACGACTTAAAAATATATATATAAAGCAGAGTATAGATTAAGTTGCCCAAATCTGACCAACTCTGTTTTCTGTTCATACCTAATTTAACTGTCTCATTGAGTTTGTTTTGGGGAACTGGTCTCTCCTTCTGAAAGCACTCTTCCTTTGGTTTTTCAGGCGCTGCTTCTCCCTTCCCTTTCCCGTCCCCCAACTGTTTTCCCTCAAGGACCACTGGGAGGCATCTCATCTCCTTCACTTCCCATCCCCTACATGTTGACCTCCAACCTCTGCTCTCTCCTCCTCTCATTCTCCTCCAGTGGTTTCTCAAGTGTGCCCTTAAGCCATTTGTATCAGAAGCACCCAAAGAGTTTGCTTCTTGCTGAAAGTGCAAATTCCAGGGCCCTAGCCCAGATCTACTGAATCAGAATCTCTGGAGGGCACCTAGGAATCTGCATTCAAGCTGTCTCTCCTAAAATTCTAAAGCACACTGAAGTGTGAGAACAGCAGCTCTACAGACTTCCCCTGGGCCACACTCCTTAATCTAATGTTTCCTGATTCATTCATCCCACTGCTGCCCAGACCCCATCTCATTGTTCTACTCCTTAAAATCTTTTACACAGGCATCTCGTCCCTGGAAACTGAGGCTAAGCTCCCAGATCCTGGCATTAAAGACCTTTGTCACTTGGCCCTTGTGAAGCTCTTGGGTTAGGCTTTTTCTCCCCACAGCTCTCAAATTTCTCTGCACTCCAGGTATACCCTTAACACACCTGCCTGCTTGCACCTCTGGGCCTGGCTGTTCCTGCTGCCCAAGTGGTCTCCACCAAGGTTCTCCTGAATTCACCTTCAAGTCTCAGAAACTGCCTTGAACATTATTCTCCGAAACTACCCTGAGCTTGACAGCCTCACCATGTTCTCTTTTTGCCCTTAGGGTGCCCGTTTGTAAGATTCCTCACTCAGTATTGTCCTGGACGGGCCTCCTACCCACCAGAGCTCTGCACGAAGGGACCCATGTCCATTCTCTTCAGAACCCCAGGAGCATGGGGTTCTGTAGCACAGCAGGAAGACAATGGTCGTGATGACAGGTGCAGCAAGGGTGCTGCTTTCCTGGGTGAGGGGCGACTTCTCTCATCAGTTCACGTGCACTAGGCTCCAGGCTGGGCCTTGTGTTCGGAATGTGAACTGTCTCTGCTCTCAAGGGCCTCTTGTTGAGTGAAGGACACAGAAAAGTTGGTGGGGATAATCTGGGTGCAGAATGCTGTTACAGAGGGAAGTGTGGGGAGCTGGGGGAGCATGGAGGAGAACAGTCAGCCCGGACCTTGGTTCCAGATGAAAAGTTCCTGTCCCAGGAAAAGGGCAAAGTGATAGGGAAGGTTAGACACGGAACAGTGCACAGGATGGGAAAGAGCTCCTGAAGGACAGCGAAGAAGGCTTAAGCCTCAATCTGGGCTCTGCCACTGATAAGCTGTGTGACACATGCTTATACAATTCCTGAGCCCAGACTTCATGTAAGTAAAGGGTGGAGTTTAAACTAAGTTCAGTTCTGAAACCCTTGAAAAGATCAGAGATGGGAACTCGATACAATGTATGTTGTGAAAGGTGCATTAATAGTGTTAGACACCAGATGGCAGGAGAGGATCTATTTTTGCACAAACTTGGGGCTTTACCTCCATCACTGAAACCTCACCTTGGGGGTGGTTCATTAGAATTGGAGCTGATAGACGCCACCAGCTCCAGACCTGGCTTCTATATAAGAGGCTCTTCTGAGACATATGAGCAGCAATTCTTATTAAAAAGAATTCTCCCTCACTTTGGGGGAACTAGTCATTAGTTGTCTTTAAATATGCATATTTGAAAAGCAGCCCCCGTGATGCCTACTGACATACTTCCGAGGCCGTCCCAGCACTGTTATGCTGCAGCTCTGGTTCTGACCCCGTGTGCTGGACACATGGAGGGAGGTGTTTTATTCAGGTCCTAGTGGGACAAGCTGCCCACCCCTCACTCTCTGGGGGTAGGTATTGATCACAGGAAATGGATGGGCTGCCTTGCAAGGTATCTATGCCCTATCCCTGGGGCTTTGACCAAAGCTGGGCAACTGGGGGGCTAAGGAGGTAATTTCTGATCCTCAGTGGCTAGGTTTGGAGCAGAGACCCTTGTGAGGATCTGATGGAAGCCATAGACCCTGTCCTCCAGAACACTCGTAATATACATGTTATTTCAGCAGCTTCTCGGACCTTGTGTCTAGGGACCCTGACTATGGACCACTCAGAGTTCTTCTCAGCCTTAAGAACCTAATGTCATGTATTCACTCTCAGTGGTCAGCTATGCACATTAGCTTTCTAATCTGTGGTAAGACTAAACTCTTGGTTATTTCCCCTAGAGAAGAAGTTGCAGGAGTGATGAATCCCGAGTCTTACCATGGCTAATAACTAAATAGCGGACCATGAAGGATCAGTTAGATATAACTGTAATGCTTTTGGGTCTGGGTTTCCTGTGAGCACTTCAGCCGTGCAAAAGGCTGCATTCTCAAGCTCTGCTCCAGGGGAGGCTGAAGAGCTGCGTATGTTTCCAGCCAGTGCCTGCCTGCTGGAACACACCTTGCCGCACGGGGAGGACATGAAGCTTTTTGCCAGCTATATGTCCACATCTTGGTCCTGAGTTTTCTTTGAATATCTTTCTCTTTGCTAGAAAACCCCTGCTGCCTGCTTTTCTGTGCACTGTACAGCGGCTCCACACACTCATGGCTTTGGGGTTCTTTGCTTCCTGAGGTTAGTGACCCAGAAGCATCAGAGGACAGAATAACTAGCAATGACCTTGGGGTGGGAGTCTCTGTCTGGTCCTGGCTCTGCCATTTATTAACTGTGAGTCTCTGGGCCTCAGATATATAATGTGGATAATGATTCCTGTTCTGGCCTCACAGGGTTCGTTTATTTGACAAATATGCATTAGAGCCTATGTGCCACTCCCTGCTCCAAACACTGTGGATACGATGAATGAGACAGACATGGATTTCCAGTCCAAGCTAGTTTGAAAATCAAATCATAAAACATATCTGAACACCTTGTGTTAACTACAAAGTGCTCTGCTGACATACAATCTTCCTTCTGTTTTTGTTTGAATGGTTTTGCGGCCTATTGTGGCAGGAGACACAGACTCAGGGTTCCAAACATCACAAATATGAGGAAGTTACCTTCAAGCAGAGTTGATGGACCTCAGTCCTGCTCGGTGGGAAATTGCAACCAGGCTGGCCCTGCTCATCCGCATTCCTTTTTTTTTTTTTTTTTTTTTACATCTTTATTGGAGTATAATTGCTTTACAATGGTGTGTTAGTTTCTGCTTTATAACAAAGGGAATCAGTTATACATATACATATGTTCCCATAGCTCTTCCCTCTTGCGTCTCCCTCCCTCCCACCCTCCCTATCCCACCCCTCCAGGCGGTCACAAAGCACTGAGCTGATCTCCCTGTGCCATGCGGCTGCTTCTCACTAGCTATCTATTTTACGTTTGGTAGTGTATATATGTCCATGCCTCTCTCTCACTTTGTCACAGATTACCCTTTCCCCTCCCCATATCCTCAAGTCCATTCTCTAGTAGGTCTGTGTCTTTATTCCTGTCTTACCCCTAGGTTCTTCATGACATTTTTCGTAGTCTTTCTCCTGGAAGATAAGTGGATGGGATTGCAGCTTCCATTATTCAAACAAAATCCAAAGTCCTCCACCGAGCTTTGGGCAGACAAGCGCCATCTTGTGGAGAATGTAGGTGGGACGCTGCTGGCCAGGGCAGCACCCCAGGACACCCCGGAGTCTCATGTCCCTCGTCTGTATGTGTTCTTCCCCACAGTGCCCTAAGCCTCCCAGGCAAACTGATTCCTAAGACAACCAGCTGAAAGTTTCCGTTTGATCTTACTGTTCCATGTGATCCCAAATTTCCAAGTCATATGTTACATACACAAAATAGTTTAATATTAGTAATGGGGAGCTGGGAGACCCTTGATCCTCATTTCCACTCTTTTCCCCTTTCTTCTCCAACGAGGCCCTTTCCTCTGGGTTAGGCTCCATCTGGGAGAAACGCTGTCAGTGGACAGGCTGACACTGTGTAGTGGCAGAAGTCCGACAGCCCAGGGGACTCTGGATGAGAAAATGGGGCTCGTCCTCACCCCAAATGCTAAGGAATGTAGAGTATAGCCCCCCTCTCTCCCCAGTAGCCCTCTCAGTCCTTTGAATATCCACCCCTCTCACTGGGTGGGCTTTAAATCAACACTGATGCTTTCAGACAAGACCTGCATGTTGAGGGTCTGAATTCACTCAGGAAGGGGTGTGAGTGTGTGGACATTGTTAAAGTTGCATTTTTATTAAACAATATGTTAGACTTGAGCTATTCTATTCTGTGCAAATTATTCAGAAAATGAATTTTCCTGGACAGAGTAAAAAAAAAAAAGACTAGGGAAAGGAGGAATTAATTATTAGGAATTCTGAGGACAAAACCTTCTCTCTTGTTTCTAGGAAAAATTGAAGAACATTTGTCTGTCTGCTTTAAAGAAGACATATTTGCAATGTTTGTGTATAAAACAATTTAAGGCAACCCTTCCTCTGCCTGCCCCCCAGCCATATACACCTTCTCAATACCAAGAGTGTCCTGTGGGTCACATGAGGTGCTATGACAGCTCCCATCTCTCCAGGGGCTCAGCCCCAAAACCATGCTGCCTTTGTGACCTCTCTCTTTCTCTCATACCATAGATCCAATCAGTCAGGAAATCCTATGGACTCTACTTTCAAAACATATCCAGAATCCAACCATTTCTTACTTCTCTACTGTGATCTGAGCTCTCAGGAAGATTAGTGCAATAGCCTCCTACTTGCTCTCCCTACTTCCCCTCTACAATCTATTTTAAAAAATTACAGCCAGAGTGGTCCTATAAAACCTAAGTCACATTCAATCGTTTCCCGGCAAACCCTTCCATCGAAAAAAAAATTATAAACCATTTGTGTTCTCTACTGACCATGGGAATTTAAATTATAAATTTATAAATTATAAACTATTTGTGTTCTCTACTGACCATGGGAATGTCTGACGGGCTGGGCAGAATCTATGTGTCCTTTGTTCAGTAGTATTAACTACTACCAGCTCTTGGGTTTGGACCTAATTCTCCTATAGCCTCTTAAAGACTGAAAAATCCTGGAAATGAGGTAGCAGCAGAGATGGGCTGAGATTTCTCTGAGGTTATTAATTTCTGTTTCCCACTAGCTAAATTGGGCCTGAGGTTCTCCTGAGAAGCACAGAGCAGTGATTCTAGCAGAGCCCTGCCAGGGTAGGTCCAAGGGATTCATCCAAGTTTGGCACAAGAGAGAAGTCAGAGGAAAACCAGAAGAGTCCATGCAAAGTCAACTGGAAATAAACGAGCCTTGGATAAGCTTCATTAATGGCAAGTTTTCCCCCCTCACCCAGTGTCTTTCCTTTAAGGGGCACTCTGCCAGACAAGTTCCTAGATCTTCCTGCTGCAAAATCTGATTTCCCATTCAATAATGCGAGGTAATATTGACGATGGCTAATAATTCTTAAGTACATATTTTGCACCAGACACTATTCTAGACCCTTTATATTCATTCTTTCATTTGTTCACTCATTCAACAAATATTTATTGGGCACTTAATAAATCTATAAATAAAACAAAACAGAAAAATAAACCCCTACCTTCCAGAGCTTACATTCTGGTACAGGGAGACAGAAAATATAGGACCATAATGAATAAGTAAATTATATTGTATACTAGGAAGTGATGGGGCAGGGGGAGGGAAAGGGAGCATCTGAGAGCAGGAATCACAATTTTATAGTTGGTCCAGGTAGGTCTCATTGAGGAAGTGACATTTGAGAGGAGAAGGAGATGGTAATGAAGTTATCCGTGTGGTTACCTGGGGCACCAGTGTTCCAGTGCGAAGACCCTGCAGTGAGAGCAACCTGGATGTTCTGGGACCAGCAAGGACCGCTGTGGCTGGAGCAGCCCAGTGATGAGGTCAGAGGCAATGAAGGGACCAGGAGGCCATTGGAAGGGCCCAGCTTTCTCTCTTATCAAGTGGGAAGCCATGGGAGGACTTGACTTAAGGTGAGCTGTGTTTTACAGGACCTGACTGCTGTGTTGAGAATAGAGTGTAGGATGCAAAGGAAGAAGTAGGAAGATCAGTTAGGTGGCAGTTGCAATAATCTTGGTGAAGGATGATGATAGCTTAGGAGAGGGGATGAGAAAGGTTTAGATTCCAGATATGTTTTAAATATTGAGTCAGTAGGACTTCTTGGATCTGTGGCGGGAGAGAAAGTAAGGAGTGAAAAATGAATACAAATGCTCTGGTGACCTAAATGGGAAGGAACTCCAAAAAAAGGGGGATATATGTATACATATAGCTGATTCACTTTGCTGTACAGCAGAAACCAACACAACATTGTAAAGCAATTATACTCCAATAAAAATTTTAAAAAGCAAAAAACAAAAAACGAATACCAGGTTTTGGCCTGAGCACCTGGAAGAATGGAGTTGCCCTCAGCCGAGATGGAGAAGAATGCAGGTGAACAGGCTTTCGGAGGAAGGTCGGGAGTTCAGTTTGGGACATGTTACGTTTGTGGTATTTTTTTGGAGTGGGCAGTTGGCTCCATGAGCCTGGATTTCAGGGGAGTGGCTCAGCTGGAACTATACATTTAAGTGTCTTTGGTACATAGATGGTAATTAAACCTTGAGCTTGGATGAGCTCACTGAGGGGCTGTATGTTGTAGGTAGATAGAGGGGAGGACCAAGGACAGGACCCCGAGTCTGGGAGAAGATGAGGAACCACCCTGGGAGAATGAACAGGAACAGTCAGAAAGGGAGGACAAAGCCAAGAGTGTGTAGTCCCAGAAGTCTAGGGAAGAAGTGCCTTGAGGGGGCAGCAATGATCTGCTGTGTCCAATGTCACTGGTGGCTCAGGTAGGAGGAGGACTGAGTTGGTCAGTGGGCGTAGCAATGTGGAAGCCATTGGTGACCTTGACAAGAACACTTTATGTGGAGTAAAGCGCATGAGAGCCTAGTTTGAGTGTGTTTAAGAAAAGACAAGAGAGGAATCGGAGACAATGAGTATATCAACATAAGAGGTTTTGCTGCAAAGTGTTGCAGAGAGAAGAGTGGTAGAAGGCAGGGAAAGCACGGTCAAGGGAAGTTAAAAACAATTTTTTTTTTTTTTTGAGATGGGACAGATAACAGCCTGTGTGGAGCCGATGAGAATGATACAGTAGAGAGGAAAAAACTAATGCTATAGGAGAAAAATGCTGTTGGACCAATGTCTCAGGGTAGTCTAAACGGGGTAGAATCTAGTCACTTTAGGTGACTGAAGGGTTGGCTTTTGTTGTAGTTTTCTAGAGCTGACAGAACAAAGTACCACAAGCTGAGTGGCAGTGGAAATTAATTTTCTCACAGTCCTGGAGGCTAGAAACCCAAGGTTAAGGTGTCAGCAGGGTTGGTTCCTTCTGAAGTCTATGAAGGAGGATCTGTTTGCAACCTCTCCCCTAGCTTCCAGTGGTTTGCCGGAAATCTGTCATTTCTTGGCTTGTGGGCACATCACCCTGGTCTTACCTTCCTTTTCACTTGGCATTCTTCCTGTGTGTGTCTGTGAACAAATTTCCCCTTCACATAAGGACACCAGCCAGTGGTATTGAATTAGAGGCTCACCCTACTCCAGTATGACCTCATCTTAACTAATTACATCTGCAATGACCTTATTTCTAAATAAGCTCACTGAGGTGCTGAGGGTTAAGATTTCAATATACAGTTTTGGAGGGCACAGTTCAACCATAATAGCTTTCGATAAGAGGTGGAAAATTTATCTTCAGTAACAGAATGGAAGGCAGAACACTGAAAATGCTGGCAGATTTACAGATAGATTTGTAGGAGTCCATGCAAATACCCTTCTGATTGCTTCTACTTTCTCAGTGATGTGAAAAGCAAGGCCATTAGCTGAGAGTGTGGGTAAAGGCAGATTGAGGAGGAGTTTGTTGTGAAGTTGTTTCTAGCAGGGTGGGAGAGTGGGTGGTCTAAGGGGATACAATACAGCATCTGGGTATTCTTAAGGGCACACCTGTGGTCCTTGGTCCTGCATCTAAGGCAGGTCAGTCAGTGGGGTCCTGAATTTTTCTCAAGCTCCAGTCAGCTGCAGAAGGGCAGGCAGAGAGTGTGAGGAGAGTTATGATTCACGAGGGCGTGATATTGCAAAGTGAGTGCAGCACCCAGAGGAGAAGGAGAATCAAGGGAGTTGAGAGTAAATACAAGGAAGTTGTAATGATAGACTGTGGAAATAAAACTGGATAACAGGGAAGGGAGGATCCTATGTGGAGATGTTATGATCACTCTGATTTCACAGATGAAGAAAGTGACGGATAGAGAAGTGAAGTACTTTTGGGGGTTCAGTCAGTGGCAGAATCAGAACCCAAATCTAGGCAGTGCATCTCAGAGCCTGTGTTCTTTGAGACAAGACCAGAAAGGTGGGAGGAAGGAGGCAGGAAGGATGGAGCACCAGTAGTTATGAAACTGTTCTCTCCACTGACCCCATGTGACTGTAAGCAAGGCATTCTCATCCCCTGTGACACAGCATTCCATGATTCCAGTGATTTCCTCCTCTTTGGAGAAGAATCTTTTCTCTTTTGTTCTGACAGATATTCTCTTTCATTTAAAACAGATATCCGTGTCCCTACTAACCTCCATCCTCCCTTCCTTTCCACCCTTAAATATGTACACTGTTTCATTGTTCACAAAATACTTTTGTATTCATTTCACACTTTGTGTTCACTGCTACCCTGCTCTGGCAGGGTAGCATTTCCTTATTTTCAAGATAAGGAAATGAGGCTTCGAATAGTAAAGAGATGAACACAACAGCCAGTTAATAGTAGACCTGGGCCTCAAATCTAAACCTTTAATTTAAAATTCAAATCTCTTTCTATCTCCTAGGATACTTTCTTTAAAAATGATGATTTTTCTGATTTTGAAATAGGGTGAATTTGAGGGCAGGTGTATCCCTGACACTGGAGAAGTTCAGGAACATAGATTAGTACTCTTCTAGGATTCTGTAGAACAAATTCAAGCAATAATTGTGTTGTTAGAGTACGTGCCACTCACATTTTCCACCCTTGACTCGCTGGTAAGTCAAGGAATAAATGCCTATGTTAATAGAAGGAAGGCTAGTTAAATGGTTTAGTTATGGTACACTATTGGTAATATCATGTTAGATATGGTAGGTGAAGCTGTCTTACTTGTTCTTGGGACATTCTTTGTATTTCAACAAAATATTCTTCAAATATTTCAAAATGCTTCTGGAATATTTGCTAAAGCTCCTCAGTGAAGTTTATTCACTCAAACATTCAATCATTCATTCATCAGACTTTTATTAAGCCCTTGTTATGAACCTGGAATTGTGCTAGGTGTTGGATCCTTGTCTTTAGGAAATTCATAATCCATCAGGTGATACAGACCTATAGACACATAAATCCTATAAATGCTGTAGGGAGAAATGAACTAACTGCTAAGGAGCACAGAGCTGAGACTGACCAATTGCCTGGGCAGAGGAAGGAGGACTTCAAGTTGGAGGTGATATTGAAGCTTCTTAGAGGAGTTTTCCAGGCGGTGCAGGGGAAAAACTGCACAGTCCCGCAGCTCTCTCAATTCCTCTCCCCCAGACTGGTTTTAGCATGACCTCTACACCTGTACTAACAAAACACATGCCACACTAATAGTTTAAGACAAGTGAAGAGCCAAATGATTTCTTCAGCTCCTCGAGGTCATGGAATTCAAGAGGAAGACATTGCTGTGACCAAAGAGATTATGGGCAGGAAAGAGGGCATGGGCAGGCAGAACTGAGGGTTCTTGTATGGGACAGTAACTCTACCCAGGCTTGTAGTCAGTCGTGTGTTCCTCTAACCAGTAGAACAAAGCACAGTCTTCCTGTCTCAGAGAGAAGGACAGAGGATGGTATGGAGGACACTTGGTCAATGACCTGTTGACAGGTCAGATTGTTGGCTGACCACTTCTCCTCTGTGGGCCACAGTTCATAAATTATGGAGCTGATAGTGCTAACTGTGATGGGCTTATGGATAAAAGTTTTTTCTTTAAATTATTTTACTTTTTCTGTATTTTCTATATTTTCTGCAATGAGAATGTTTTAATTAATCTTTAAAAATGAGGAGATTGAAGTAAATGGCTTCTGAGACCAATTCCAACTCAAAATCGGATTTTAAAGGAAGAGTAGAGATAGAGAAAATAAGCAAATAGTATTGACTTTTGGTGGCAGTAATACATTATGTTGATGAGGCTTCTTTATAGTAGCTCTCATTTATTGAGTGCCAAGTCTTATGTAAAATACTTTATGTACATATTTAAATATATATGTAGAAATATTTAGTACATATGTCTAACTATCTATATAGACATAGCACATACCTTATATAGATATTCAGATAGATATCTGTATCTATCTATATACCTAGATAGATATCTATATAGAGATATAGATATATTCCTAGAATAAGGAGAAGAAATACATTGAAGTGTTTGGGGTCCTTTTGACTTGGAGTTAAGTTCTGGCTGGGTCTATATATTCCTCATCTGTCTCTGAGCCCAGTTCTAATAAAATTAAAAGGGAGACACACTTCCTCTTTATATGAGCATCAGCTGTATACTTCCCCAGGTCCTGATGGTCTCAAGACCCACTGCTAGTGCTATCCATCCCCACTTCCTCCCTTCAGTGAGCCAACAGCAAGCTGCATGGGTGAGTGCCCTTAGATCAGGATGGAGCCTCTGAGTGCTGGGGCTGCAAAGAAGGGCAGTACCTGCGACAACCAGAAGCAATTGGGAGCTCCCACATCCAGAAGTCTGGCCACAGGCACAACTCATTGCCTACAGCACATCCCACCCCTCCACCACAGGGCTAGAGTCAGATTTTGGTAAAGAAAATGCATCCTCAGGTGGCATTAAAGGCAAACTCTAATAAAAGTTGAGCACATTACTAAGAACTGCTGAAGATTTAAGGATAACAAACATCATATAAGAAGGGAATAAAACTCAACAAACAGAAAAATTAGCTCCCTGGGAAACAGAAAGTGGAATAGATAAAAATGGGGAAAAATGTAATTAATATTTACATTTATGAAACAAGAACAAGATGTTATGAAAAAGTACCAATTCGAGATTTCAGAAATGATAAAATATGCTTGTTGGAAAGAAAAAGTAAATCAATGAGTGCAGAGCACATTGGACATAGCTGAAGAGAAAATGAGTGTGTTGTAAGCTGGAGCTGAGCAATTCCACCAGTTTTTAGAACAGAAGGACTCAGAGCCAAAACATTCAGAGAAAGTTAAGACATGTGGAAGACAGAGTCAAAAGTCCAATATCTATTTATTGAATATGAGTTGAAGATGGAGAGAACAGACAAAACAAAGAGAGAAAATCAAAAATATAGTAGAGGGCTTTCCTGGTGGCGCAGTGGTTGAGAGTCCGCCTGCCGATGCAGGCGACACAGGTTCGTGCCCCGGTCCGGGAAGATCCCACATGCCGTGGAGCAGCTGGGCCCGTGAGCCATGGCCATTGAGCCTGCGCGTCCGGAGCCTGTGCTCCTCAACGGGAGAGGTTACAACAGTGAGAGGCCCACATACCGCAAAAAAAAAAAAAAAAAAAAAAAAAAAAAAAATATATATATATATATATATATATATATATATATATATATATATATATTTGAAAAAAATACCCCAGTCCTGGAGAAAGATGTTTTTAGATTCAAAAAAGGATATCTTGCTTCTGAGTAAACGAAACAAAACAAAAATTCAAACTTAGGCACATCCTAGTGAAATTTTGGGCAACGAACAGGAAAACAATCTAAAAGCTTCAGAAAAAAATTACCTACAAAGAAGGAAGAATCAGATAAACAACAAGTTTCTGATGACCAATAGTGGCTACAAGAGATAATGGAATAATATCTTCAATATTAGGAGAGGAAATAATTTTGAGCCTAGAATTCTTTAACAACCCAAATAAACATTAAAATGTAAGGTCAAAATAAAAGGATTTTAGAATACAAAGTCTGTACAACAACTCTTATTGTAAG
The DNA here is from genome assembly GCF_951394435.1 of Stenella coeruleoalba. NCBI lineage: Eukaryota > Metazoa > Chordata > Mammalia > Artiodactyla > Delphinidae > Stenella > Stenella coeruleoalba. The sequence goes on from NC_137150.1 coordinate 64,747,990, forward strand.
AATTTCTGAAAGCTATAGTCCAGCAAAATGAAAAATGAATACAAGAGAAAATTATTTCAGAGAGACAATTTTTAATTAAATCTTAATAATTGTTGACTATAAAAAATAAATCAATATTATGCTAGATCCCAAATGCAAAATGATTCCTACGTATGATGTGGCGAAGAGGAGGTTACCATTTTTATCATTATAAATAGGGGAAAATATAGACATGGTTTAGTTTTAGATCATAGAAAAATATATGTATTGTGTTGTTTGGACTGCAGCAATAAGTGGATTGCTTTCAGAGTTTGAAAGGAAAATCAGCAAGATATGTATAAAAGAAAAATAAGAATCCTTCATCAAAATGAGAATAGCATTCTTAGCTAACACGTCAATTACTGAATCACTCATTTCCTTCTAATACTTATTGGTTGACTGTTTAAAGGTAAGAATGGAGCTGTGAGTCTCACGCTTTGCTGCACATTAGAATTACCTGGGTAGGGTTGATAACTCTCAACACCCAGGCCCCATTCCACATTAATTAAGTCAGTATTGCTGGGCGTGGGACCCAGGCATAAATATTTTTAAAACTTTCCAGGTTATTCCAATGTGCTGCTGAGTGGGCTAACCAGGGAATAGAGGAGGGTACTGTTAGGGAAAAGGTCACACTTCAGGTGGGATTAGATGGCAGAGTGACTCTGGGCGGGTCCTTGCACCCTCAGACATTCTCTGAGCTGTAAGAGTTGGTATGCAGGAGCTCTATGGGCCCTCCAGAGCTGAGGAACTCTTGATTCTATAAGACCAGTCTCAGAAAGAAGAGAATGTGTTTCCTCCCTTTTAAAATGTACCACATGGGACCAGTATGAGTACAGGGCTCACCCCCACCTGGTCCTCAGAGCTGGCACCACATTGTTGCTCCATTTGCACTGTTGTGGCCAAACATGACCCCTTCTCATTAGGAGCTTGCACACAGCTATAGGCAAAAAAACCTATCAAGGCCTTCTCGGACTATGATAACGGTTAGTGCCCTTGCTGAGAAGTGCTGCTGGACCCAGTGCCAAGCCTTGCCCAGCCTGAAATACCTTCTCTCTCCTCCCTGCCTGTTCAGGACACACCCGGTTTCTCTAGGAAGACATGACTTCCTTCTCTCAACTCCTGGTAAACACTATCTTGGCTCCTAAGTAGATGTCAACCTCCTATTTGGTATTTCTTTTTAAAATCCTCCAAATGCTTGTTTGAGCCTAAGTCTGATGCAATGAAGAGGCATTTAAGCCTGCAGTGCCTCAATGAATTCTCACCATAACCCACCAATGTGTAGGTCAGTCTCCTGAATCTCTTTCCCCCTTTGACATGATGAAATCCAAATGCCTTTGCGTGGCATTCACACTCTTCACAACCTAGTACTCATCAACCTCACGGAACATCATTTTCTCTGCCTTCCAGTTAAGTCCATTCTCCAGCAGTCTCACCAAGGTTCCACACCATCCCTGCTGTGAGAACATGCTACTCACATGAGTGCTCCATTAATGTTCTCTGTGAAGTGTTCCTGGACTCCCCATTCAGAGCTGAGTTCACCTGTCTCTGTGCTCTTATGCCATTGTATTTCTCCCTCTGTGACAGCAGTCATCACTGTGTATTATAATTACAATTCTAATGTGTAGTTTTTCTTGATAGACCAGAAGGAACTAGAAAACAGCGTACTGGTCTCTGTCTTCACCCATGGCTAGCACAGTACCTTATGATTAATAAATATTTATCAGATGAATGAATCAATAAATGAAATGATTTAAGACCCTAACTGACCTGGCCAAAAAGAAAAAAAAAAAAAAAAAAAAGCTCTTCAGCTTGGCTAGAAATTCTAGAAATCAGAATTAACATGAAAATTTGTTAAAAATGCTAATTCCTAAGCTTCAGTCCAAAATGATTTTGATTTAGTAGGACCAGGGTGAGACCTGGCAATCTGTATTGTCAAAAGGCCTGTCCTCCCCCACCCAGCACTGAGTCTGATTTGTAAGATCTGGGGACTTGCCATGGCTTTGGGAATTCTTCCTTGGGAAATGATGTACTTTTGCCACTGTCCCAGTGCTCAGGGGCCAGAACAACACAGCTGGTTATCAGTCTGGCTCTTCTCTTTCCAAGAGGGCCGATGAGGCCAGTTGCCCCTCCAGTATGCTGACCCCACATAACGAAGAGTCTTTACAGCTTAAAAACAAACAACCCGGGGCTTCCCTGGTGGCGCAGTGGTTGAGAGTCTGCCTGCCGGTGCAGGGGACACGGGTTCGTGCCCCGGTCCGGGAAGATCCCACACGTCGTGGAGCGGCTGGACCCGTGAGCCATGGCCGCTGAGCCTGCATGTCTGGAGCCTGTGCTCCACAACGGGAGAGGCCACAACAGTGAGAGGCCCGCATACCGCAAAAAAAAAAAAAAAAAAAACCCAATCCAAAAATGGGCAGAAGACCTAAATAGACATTCCTCCAAAGAAGATATACAGATTGCCAACAAACACATGAAAGAATGCTCAACATCACTAACTATTAGAGAAATGCAAATCAAAACCACAATGAGGTATCACCTCACACCAGTGAGAATGGCCATCATCAAGAAATCTACAAACAATAAATGTTGGAGAGGGTCTGGAGAAAAGGGAACCCTCTTGCACTGTTGGTGGGAATGTAAATTGATACAGCCACTATGGAGAACAGTATGGAGGTTCCTTAAAAAACTAAAAATAGAACTATCATATGACCCAGCAATCCCACTACTGGGCATATACCCAGAGAAAACCATAATTCAAAAAGAGACATGAAAAAAAAAAAAAAGAGACAGGTACCACAATGTTCATTGCAGCTCTATTTACAATAGCCAGGACATGGAAGCAACCTAAGTGTCCATCGACAGATGAATGGATAAAGAAGATGTGGCACATATATACAATGGAAGATTACTCAGTCATAAAAATAAACAAGTTCTTTGTAGTGAGGTGGATGGACCTAGAGTCTATCATACAGAGTGAAGTAAGTCAGAAAGAGAAAAACAAATACCTTGCACTAACACATATATATGGAATCTAACAAAAGTGGTTCTGATGAACCTAGGGGCAGGACAGGAATAAAGACTCAGATGTAGAGAATAGACTTGAGGACATGGGGAGGGGGAACGGTAATCTGGGATGAAGTGAGACAGTAGAATTGACATATATACACTACCAAATGTAAAACAGATAGCAAGTGGGAAGCAGTTGCATAGCACAGGGAGATCAGCTCGGTACTTTGTGACCACCTAGAGGGGTGGGATAGGGAGGGTGGGAGAGAGGCTCAAGAGGGAGGAGATATGGGGATATATGTATACATATAGCTGATTCATTTTGTTATACAGCAGAAACTAACACAACATTGTAAAGCAATTATACTCCAATAAAGATGTATTAAAAAAAAAACACACACGGGCTTCCCTGGTGGCGCGGTGGTTGAGCGTCCACCTACTGATGCAGAGGACACGGGTTCCTGCCCCAGTCCGGGAGGATCCCACATGCAGCGGAGCGGCTGGGCCCGTGAGCCATGGCCGCTGAGCCTGCGCGCCGGAGCCTGTACTCCGCAACAGGAGAGGCCACAACAGTGAGAGGCCTGCGTACCGCAGAAACAAACAAACAAACAAAAAAACCCCCACAACTTTCTGAGAGCTGTGTCCTGAATAAGACAGGGCTGTGCCCATGCAATTGTGCCTGGTCATGGAGCCCAACCTGACAGAAGATTTGTATTTTGGCTAACTTCTAAATCTGAGAGGATGTGAGAAAAATAGAGCAACATTCTGCTACTGGGGTCCTGTCATCTGTTACTTTCTGATGTGATGGACAACCCTAGTACAAGCAGTCTTCTTTTCAGCCTCTGTCTTCCTCTAAATGAATATTGATGCTGTGTTTACCTTTAATTAATATTCATTGCGATAAAGGAATTACACTCATTCACTTTTAATTATACCCCTCTTGCATAAACAAGCTTTTAATAACAGATTTTCCAGGGTAGAGAAAAACAAGCTCTCTGCCCGCAGCCTTGTTTGATGCCAGGAAAGCTGCCTCTGCAATTGATAAAGGGAATTTCAGTTTGTTACTTGGTACAGTGGGAGGAGCCGTGGTGGAAAGTTAGGTCTTCGGAGTTCTAGCTCCATCCAGCTATGCCATAGCTACTGTGTGTTCTTGGGCCAATTCCTTGCCCTCCTGTGCTTCACCTTCGTATCTGGAAAATGGTGATGGAACCCAACCAATCATTCTCATCCATGGCTGCACACAGGGAAAACCTGGGGGATTACTCAACAATACCAAAGCCCAGGCTGCATTCCAGATGAATTAAAACAAAGTATCTATGGGTTGGGTGTAGGTGCAGGTATTTTTATAAAGATCCTCAGGCGGGATTCTTTTGATGTTGGGAATTATGGGTATCATTCTCACCAGACTTCTAGGTGTTTGTGGCTCCTGCCAGGGTGGCAGGTTGCACAGGGCCCAGAAGGAAGGCCAGCACGGACCCCAAGAACCAGGTCAGCCATGCCCTGGTGCTCCCCTGTGCTGGGTGGGTGCTCACATCCTGGGATTGGCTCAGTGGTATTCTCTAGGAGCAGGGAGGAGGGATAATGTTCACTGAGCACCTGCTCTGTGACAAGGCACATCCAATGTCTCATCTGTCAGTCATGAGACACGTCCCCTGTCTTCTCTGTGCCAGGTACTGGGGGTTTAATGTTGGTGAGTAAGGCAGTTTCTGCCCTCACAGACCTTATGACCTAGTAGGGGAGAAAGACTTCAAAGTGTGTAATTAACAATTACATGAGTTTAAGGAGTTGAAAGGAAAAGTACAGGTTGCATCAGAGCACGTAACAGTGGTGGGGCAGTGTTGTTAAGAGAGACCTGCGTTATGAAGCAACGTCTAAGGTCTGAGGCCTGAGGATAGTAGGACTTAGTTCAGTTCATAGATGGCGAGCAGCATTTGAGTAAGAGATAGTGCTTCTACAAGGCAGATGCTGACACTGCTCTTGTACAGATGAGAAACCCAGTCCCAGAGAGACCAGGTCCAACGCAACCTCCCTGGTTCTGACTTTTCAGCTGGGAGGGATATCAGAAATCACTGAAATCACATGGTGGGACAGAGCTCATTAAAATGACCACAGCTGCAGCTGGACAGAGCAGAAATCAGGTTGAAATAGGAAAGGAATGAAGCCATAGGCCTAAGGCACACTAAAGGCAGAAAGTGCCACCTGCCTGGTCAGGCAACAGGCCACACGCACGCAGTCCTGGGAAGGAGGCCACATCACAGGGTCCAACACGGATCTTGGATGGCAGTGGGCTTCTCTGTGAGGCAGATGGAGACTGGTGTGGCATGACCACAGGAGGGGTCCAACAGCAGGGGATATTCTGATGCTCCTAGAAGGTGGTCCAGAGCAAGGCAATCTTTCAGCCAATAGCAGGCCTCTTCCCGTTAGTCTGGAGTTGGGGGATGGGACCCCAGATGCTGAGAAAAGCAAAACAATGCTCTGCCAGTCATTGCTGGACAAGCCCAGCAGTGCAGCTCCCTCAGGGAACGAGGTGAGACCACATCTCGGCAGCTGGCTTGGGCTCAGGGTTGAGACTAAATCAGGAGGTCAGAGACAGTTCAGCACCAGGGGCTTGATGCCGAGATCCAGAGCTTGAGGACAGGATCAGTGCTGGAGGCTGTGGGGAGGCTTATCCCAAGGGCAAGGATCAAGTCGTTCCAGGTGTGGGGGGAGCAGGTAGGCAGAGGTGGGAGGCAGGTGGCACCTGACCATCCATTCCAGTGGTTCTCGGTGAGCATCTAATGTCCACTGAGAATCTGCTTCAACATAACAGGGTGGGATGTGGGTACCTGAACTTTTAAGAAGCTCTACAGGCAATTCTAGTGTACATTTCTGGTTAAAAATCACTGAGCTAGACCAATCCCTTCAGTTTTCAGATGAAGAACCTGAGCCCTAGAGAGAAGTGACTTGCCCAATGTCCTACAGCACACTAGCAGAAATAGGACTAAAACCTTGGTTTCTTCACTCCCAGTCCACCGCCTATACATTCAAGTTAGCAGTTAACATCAGCAACAGTAGCAACAGCTCTGGAGATGCATACGCCCCTGCCTCTGATATCATCCGATGTTCTCAGTTAGGGAACATTGCTTATTTATGCCCCATAAGCAAACCAAGACTGCGAAGTGAAACCATTTGCTTGCTCAAGCCCATATAGCTGGGCTGGGACTCTTTCCTAGTCCTGAGATCTTTCTCTGGCTTCAAGCACCACATTACAAAGCTGGAGTTTAGGCTTTGCTCCCAGGAGGCAAGACCTGACCTTTTTCAACCTGGACGGTCTAATGGCCTCTAATCCATTTCCTGTGCGTGTGGCCAGCAAGCCCCTAATGGAGTGTAGCTATAAGGCTAAAGGGGAGCCTGGTAGTTAGAGGCCTAGAGGCATAAGTGACATTTGGACAACTGGCCAGCTGGCTACAGTGCATTTGGCACCCCAAGGGTCCCAGAAACCAGAGCCAAAGTGCCAAGCATATCAAACTCATGTCACCAAGGTCTGCGCTCAGCTGCTCCCTTAGCATTTGCAAAATGTCCTGCCCACACTCTTCCCCTCGCATCCTCCCTTGGCCATTTGCAGGAGCAGATGAGTTGAGGTTACATGCAGCTGATCCCAGACCTGCCGGCTAATTATCTTGGCCTGTAATTAGTGTTTCCTATTCCTCACTCCTTGCCAACTCCTGCAGTTAATGTATCGTTTCTCTCTCTGCAGAGACTCCTTTGGGAGGGTTCTGAGGCCCTGGAATGAACATTTCTGGTAATGGCAGGATTTTGGAGATGTTCCATCTGCTGCCTGTCCCACCACCCCTTGGCATCATCTCTGCTCCCTCCCACCTCAAAGTCTACATCCACCACCAAGTCTTTAGTTCTCTCCTGAACACTTCTTGAACGTGTCGTTGCTTTTCCATCTTTGTGGCTCTGATTTGATCAGACCTCATCATCCTTCATTTGGACTCCTACAGTATTTTCTTAATGGGCCTTTCCTGTCCTGGTCCTGCAAATGTCTCCTCTGCAATATACGAAGAATAATCTTTCTAAATTGCCAATCAGGCTGTATGACTCTCCTACCTAAAAGCCCAACCTTTTTAGTTTGGCACATAATGTCCTGGGCAGTGTGGTCTGCCTAATTTTCAACTCCCTCTTTCACATGGTTTTTACATGGTTTTAAATTCAGAACTGCTGTAATTTTCTCCTCTCCTCCCTCCCTTACACGTCCCAATACGTATGTACATGTGTGTGTGCACGCACACACACATGCACACACACGCACTCCATCCATCCATGCTGCTCCATGAGCAGGAGGACAGAAGACAGGGCAGGAAAGGGATCTGACTGACTTGGGCAAGCACCCTAAGAACAACCATTAGGAAAGTGAGAAGGGACTCATTCTCTGTGACTTTGGAAGATGGGACTAGAAACTATTAAGTTCATTTTAATACTCAGAATAGATATTTAACTGATAGGGACAGAGTAAAGGGACAAAATACGTGATTAAATAGTTAATCTCACTAGGGGACTGTAAATAGAGAAAATAAGTATGGGAGACCCCTGTAAGTTAATCATCACTCAAGAAAGTACGCTTTTGTAGCAAGAAAACCATGCAACAAAAGCATGAGACATGCTCCTCAAACAATAAAACAATGGTGGAATGAGGTCCACATCCTGCCCAGTGAGGTCCGTAAGTTATCGATTCCTAGGACATGCTTCTCTGCACGTACTAAAAACAAAAATATAGGGAAAAGGTGACATTATACTGAAACCTGAGATGATTTACCATATTTTAGTATGTTACCACCTTTTGGCCCATTTCCATAGTGCCATGACAGTCAGTCCCAGTATGACCAAGTAGGAACAAGAAAACTCCCCCCATCCAACGTGGAGGAGGAGCTGATGATGGAAGTTTGATGTCTATTCAAAAATGAGGAAGGTGGTCTTTTCCCCCTCCTCACTTTTCCTTTGATTATAAAACTGTATACTATGACCAACAATTCTATTTCTTGTGCATTTGAGCACAGCATAAGTAGCAAGGGAACATCATCACAGTAGAAATGACTGATGACATTAGAGCTGTAAAAAGTCAATGGAAAAATCTTGATAGTGAACATTAGTGCTTGAAAGGTACTGCAGAGGTATGGAATGCCTACCAGCACATGACAAAGTCTCTGGGACATGATAACATTGTAGAGCAGAGGGTTACAGATGGCCAAATAGCAGTCATAGGCCATGGCTGACAAGACAATGAACATAAGGAAGAAAGCCAGCTGTGTGGTGCATGCATGATAGGAAATGGTATTTTGATCCACAACAAAATTTACCAGCATCTCAGGACAAATGACAGTAGAATTACCAAGATCAATGAAAGCCAGGTGTTTGATAAAAAAGTACATAGGTGTGTGTAGGTGGGAATCCACTTGGATCAAGATGATCATTCCCAGACTTCCCACCACTGTGATTGTGTAGTAATGAGGAAGACCCCGAAAAGTGGGGCCTGCAGCTCAGGATGCCTTGTGACTCCCATCAGAATGAATTTAGTCAGTGATGATAGATTTTGTTGGCCCATTTAGTCCAGTTAGCTTTTCTGGAAAGAAACAGGTTGTTATTAGCTTCTTTGTGGTATCTTCTAAATAAAGTATCATATGTATAGACAGAAAAAAACAAAAAACTGTAGCCCAGTAAGCTCTCGGGGTGACACTCCCTTGCCTACCGCTTGTATTTCTCACAAGTGTCCTATACTAATAAATTCTTTCCTTACCTGTCACTCTGCCTCTTGCTGCTTTCTTTCTACAGCGAGACAGACCTATGCTCTACTGAGTCCCAAAATGCATTCTGCGGTGTCATAACCACTGAAGTTATTTGAGCACAAAGTGGGCTCCCCCAGGAAATAGTGAGTGTATCTGAGCACAAAGTGGGCTCCCCCAGGAAATAGTGAGTATCACCTGGAGGATTCGGGCAGAGGCTGTCTGTCAAAATGCCACAGGTGCAATTCCTGCACTGTGCATGGTCTGGGAGTCTTTGGCCCTCAAATAACATTCTAATTCCAAGATTCTGTACATCTCTGATACAAAAGCCACATCAAGTTTTGCTGCTTCCACAGAGACTTTCCTGTTTGGGAAAATCTCACCTCTCTGCACATTTGTGTCTGAATCCCGTCCATGCACACACACACACACTCCACACACTGCGTCAAATGCTTCAAATATACGGTGGAGACACATCTTACACTCATTCATCTATAAAAGCTAGAGGGAGAAGAAGAGCAGGAACATAATTTGAATAACATGGGGGTGACTCCTGGTCTTCCGCTCAACAAGCAGAGGCCCCAGGCCAAGCGGAGGTGCGATGGGAGGTGAGCGCCTGCCACCGTATCCTCACTGTGTCTCATTCCCTGTGGGCCGCTCAGAGCTGGGAGGCATCTTGAAGATAGGGCTGCTGAACACAGGTCAGCTACTGCAGCTGAGGCATCACTGAAAAGCAGAAATCAGTTCCAGCCTCAAAGGACCGACTGGCGGTGCTGAACCCTATGAGAGACGTGAAGTCTGCTTCTGTTGTGAGGTCCTCCAGCGGGAGTTTAAACGGAATTTAGGTACTGTTTGATTTTTCCCTCATATGCCGACTTCAGAGGGTACTGAGGTCCAACTCCACTGGGCAAGGTCTAGCACCATGTCTGGTGTGGACCACAGGATGGGGAGGCCCCAGATCTTCTACTATTCTCATCTTAGAACCCTGAGAGAGCATGGTGCTGGGCACCTAGTTATTGAGTAATTGTTTAGAAGTTACTTTAGTCTTTCTGAACTGGTGTGGTAGAAGAAACACGAGTCTAATGGTTAGTGACCCAGTCATGGTCCCTTCCAGTTCGGTGATTTTAGGTAAATCTCTGTGGGGCTCAGCCTCTTTATCTGTGTGTGTGGAGTATGTTGCAGGGGCTGGGGAGTGGGGAGGGGAGAAGAGTATGGATTAAACGACCTCCATTCTTCCTTCCAATGTGAATGTGCTAGGATTCCGATTTTTCTGTTTTAGAGGTTGGCAAACTTCTCCTGTAAAGGGCCGAATATTTTAGTGTCCGCACACCACACAGTCTCTGTAGCAGCTATTCGACGCTGCTATTATTGCATGAAAGTAGCAATACATGAATGAATGGGCAGCTTTGTCTCAATAAGACATCATTTACAAAAACAGGTGGCAAGCTGAATCTGGTTTGCCGACCCCAGTTTTGTGGACTATTGTTCTAGTCTAGTCTATCTACTCTCCACATAGTAGGACTTTCTTTTTCTGTCTGAACTATACCACTCAGTTGCCTATCTCATGAAGAGACTCTCACCAAAGCTCCTTACTCCTCCTCTGCCACAGTAAAGTGGTTCCGACTTACAGGAAGCCTTTCCTTAGATCATCTCAGAGTTCTGCTGAATTCAGAGCTAAGAACCTTGTGGTGAAGCAGGTAATAACAGTTGACCATTTTCACTCTGTCAAAGAAGTCTAGGTGTTCAAGATTTCCCAAACCATTATGATGAGTGGAAAATTTAGTTAGTAACAGATGTATTGAATCTTTTCAATAACAACATCTGGGAAGAATATATCAAGAGCTGGACACACTGGTCTCCTAAGTTTGGCATCCAATATCCTCTTGATTTGTCATCAGTGGCTTTTACGTACCCTCCTGTAACCACCACCAGATGTTGTATCAATTCCAACACTTCTAAGCTCTGAGACTTCAAAGAAGCTATTCAACCTCTCTATGCCTCAGTTTTCTCAGTCTAATGAAATAATTAGTTTTAAAGAGTTTGCATAGCACCTGGCATACAGTAAGCACTTGATATGTGCCATTATTATCTCCTTGTCCATGAACATCCCTCATATTTACATGCCTCTGGGCCTTGGCTCACCTTCATCCTGGCACATCTGTATTCTTCCCATTGCTCAGGATTGAGCTCAAATACTGATTGGCCAGGAAGAGTTCCCTGAACCCCTTGGTAAGAAATAACCTTCCCATGTCCTTGATGGGACAAATAACCTTCTCATACCTTGATCTCTCTCTACTTCTCACAGTAATTTTCTACTTTGTCATAGTTTGTTGGCACCTATCGCTATAAATATCTTGGGGACAGAACTGTCACCAGTTCTTTTCTGGATTCCCTCCATGATGCTGAGCAAAGTACCTCAGCACATAAAGGATTCTTGGTAAGTGTTGGTTGAATTAATGAATCAAGTAAATCAAGAAAAGTCTCAACAGCCAGATTTTATCTTCCCTTTCATTTTGCATTGTGATACTTGGTTTCATGAGGATGTGACTCTACTGTCAGTTTCCAGTAGAAGTTTAACAACAGGCTCATTAGTTTTCGGAATATACTGGATATGATAACTGACAGACATGTGATTCTCACTCAGGTTTCATTTGAGTGTGGGTGGATGTTTTTTCTTGATAACTTGTATCCTATGAACTCATCCATTTATACCACATCTAGGCACAGACTGGAGACTGGAATTCCATGCCTATGAGGCAGCAGGAGCAGGTGGGCTTGGAGCCTAGGGCTCGAGAGAGAATTTGTCAAGTTTTGCTAATTAAGCCTGGGATCCATCTCTCCCTCAGCCTGCCAGGATGATGACAATGGACCGCAGCTAGTCATTTTGCTAAAGAATTCCCACTGTAATTTTTTTCTGTTATTAGTGAGAGAGAAGTCTGTGTGCATTAGCCACATATTGAGGCCATACTTTACCCCAAATTGGAATATATATTTGGTGCTACTTGATTTCACATTTATGGAGTTGAGTTTAACTTCAGAGAAATTTCAGTTCCCAGGCCTATGATACTTCCAAGTGCTGGATGAATCATAGACTTTTAGAAAATTGAAAAGGGTCACAGAGATTAATGATTCTAATGTCTGATGCATCCATCTCTCCAACTTTCTCATGCATGCTTCCAGTGATAGGGAGTTTTACTGCTACATGAGACAGCCCATTTCTTTTTTTATTATAACTTGAATTCTTATTGATGTAACATCAGCTTGCATTTTCATGGTGATTTACTTCGAAGAAAGTATCTTCACAAGGTTGTTTGGAAGAGGCCTGGACCCATTGGTTCCATCACCCCTACTTCACTGAGGAGGAAACTAGGGCTGGATGGCTCTAAGCCATGGATCTTGTGCAGGGTATTGGAGTCAACACATGAGGTGATTCCCCTATGCCATGAGTTCCCTTTTTAACAAATAGAAGTTATTTTTACCTTCAATTTTAAAATAATGAAATATATTTTCTGCAGATGTAGAGGGAAAATAAAATACTCTAACTGCATGTTTTGAACTCACTCCCAGCTCAGTACTCTTTTGAGATGGCTTAACCCCTATGACCAAAGTCCAGGGAAGCAAGGAAGCCTGGAAGAGGTCCCACTGGCCTGAGTAGGGTATCAGTTTCCATGGAGATGATTCAGGCAACCACCTGGAATTTGCTTGCAGTGGGTAATGGCTTGCATCTCAGAGGGAAAGGGGTAAAGCCCAGGGAAAGCCAGCCTTCCAGTTAGTGTGCTGTTGACAGTGCCAGGAGGAGCTGACCATCCTGGCACCAGCTGTCCTAGGTGGGCCAGTCCTGCTGAGGGGCATCGATCTTTTTCAGTGCCCCCTTTTTCTTCTCATGAACCTGGACAACTTCATGGACCCAGTTGCCTTTCCTTTTCCTAAATTCAGGAATCCTAGCCTGTCTACCCTTTGCTGTTGATCTACCTGGAAAGGGTCCAACACCTTCAAGTCACCAACAGCCTGACCTCAATAGTGCTGAATGAACCTACACTGGCTGATGGTGCTGGTACGTCTAGGCCTGTCTTCATAAGAAATAAAAATACACACATACAGAAGAAGAAGGAGAAGGAGAAGAGGAAGAAGAGGAGGAGGAGGATGGGAAGGAGAAGGCTAAGGAGAAAAAGAGAAGGAGGAAGAGGAGAAAGAAGGAGAAAGAATGATAAGAAGAAGAGGAAGGGGAAGAAGAAGAGAAAGAAAGACTGGAGGGCTTCCCTGGTGGCGCAATGGTTGAGAGTCCACCTGCCGATGCGGGGGACACAGGTTCGTGCCCCGGTCCAGAAGATCCCACATGCTGCGGAGTGGCTGGGCCCGTGAGCCATGGCCGCTGAGCCTGTGCGTCCGGAGCCTGTGCTCCGCAACGGGAGAGGCCACAACAGTGAGAGGCCCGCGTACCGCAAAAAAAAAAAAAAAAAAAAAAAAAAGAAAGACTGGAAATTTGAAAGAATGAAAAGCCTAAAAGGAGAGCTAAAACATTGAGAAATCAAAATAAAGTGGAGGCTGTTTAAGTAGAATAGAGGCAAGAGAGCAAGAAAGAGAATTCTCTGATACAAATTTTCAATGAGATTCAAGAAGATATTACCAAAGAGAAAGCTGATAATAAGAAAACTCTCAAAAATTAGGAGAAATAATTTAAAAAGCAATTGCTGAAATTAAAACAATCTAGAAGGAGTGAAAATATATGGAGGGACAGAAAACTGAATTACTGATCTCAAAAATAGACTTAAAAATATACTCCAGGGCTTCCCTGGTGGCGCAGTGGTTGAGAGTCCGCCTGCCGATGCAGGGGACACGGGTTCGTGCCCCGGTCTGGGAAGATCCCACATGCCGCGGAGCAGCTGGGCCCGTGAGCCATGGCCGCTGAGCCTGCGCGTCCGGAGGCTGTGCTCCGCAACGGGAGAGGCCACAACAGTGAGAGGCCTGAGTACCACAAAAAAAAAAAAAAATTTTATATATATATATATATATATATATATATATATATATATTCCAGAATATAGAGCAAAAAGAACAAATGAATGAAAATTATTAGTAAAAATAAGAGAGAAATGGAGGAGAGACTCAGGATACATAACTGACAAAGACAAGCAGCTCGGGAAGAGACAAAGGAAAAAATGGGGAAACAATACTAAAAAATAAGAAAATTTTCTGGAGCTAAAAAAAGACCATTTTGTATTAAAAGTCACAGAGTTATACACAAGATTAATAAAAATAATATAAACAAACATTTTCTTGGGAAAATGTTAATTTCCAGGAATAGAAAGCATATATTACAAGCTTTTAGAAAGACAGAACAGCTTATTTACAAGCAAGATAATCGTTTTGACACTAGAGTTCTTATCACAACACTGGAAGCTAGAAGACGTTGAGAAATATTTAAAGAATATCACTGGGAAAGGACTGTGATTCTTTGGTTTCCAACCAAGAACTGCAAGGACTCAAAAAGCATGCAGCCATGGACTTCTTACAAAGGACTTGAAGAAATATGCCTTCTTCATTAAAATGTAATTAGAAAAAAAAATATCAGATTGGGGAAGATAAAATATGTAAGAAAAATACTGATTTTCAATGAATTCAATAAATCTCATTTTTAAGTATAAATCAGGTTTCTTAGAATAGAATACTGAAATAAATGTTTTAACAACTCAGAGTAAAACTTCCAATCATCTTAACAGGCAGGAAGAGGATAGAGTGAGGGAAAGCATTCTAAGAGTCTCTTCTTGAGGGACTATAAGCATATACAATGTACAAAAGTCAAATGTATTCATACATACCTGCGGCAAGCAGTTAAAACATAGAATTCTAAAAGTATGTCATTTATAAGGGCATAACAATATGAACTATCTAGGATAAAATCTAATAAAAGATGCTCGAAACCTCTCTGCAGGTAAGCATAAAATTGTTGAGACGTTAAGGAAGACCAAACTAAATGGAGAGATACAGTATACTCATGGACTGAAGACCTATTGTAAATATGACCTTTCTTCCAAATTGATCTAAATATGCAATACAATCCCAATCAAAATCTTAAAGCATTATGATCACGTTTATGATTATGATAATCTTAAAGCTTATCTTGATAAGCTGATTATAAAATGTATATGAAATATGAAGAGTCAAGCATAGCCAAGATACTCTTGAAAAAGGAACCAAGGTAGGAAGACATGCTGTAAAAATACGAAGCCTTATTATGAGGTTACAGTTATTAAAACAGTGTAACCTTAGCACAGGAATATAAACCAAGGGACTAGAATAGAGAGCAGACTCCAGTATATTTGGATGTCTGATATGTGATATAGGTGACAATGCAGAGCAGTAGAGAAAGACAGTCTTTTTAGTAAATGGTGCTAGCTTGACCCCTACCTTACAACATATGCAAAAATTAATTCCAAGGGGATTTGAGATCTAAATGCGAAAGACAAACAAAAAATATTTTACAAGATAAAATAGGCAAATTTCTTTATACTTCAGGGAAAGCAAATTTTTCTTATAGAGGGCATGAAAGGGGAATTCCCTGGCAGTCCAGAAGTTAGGACTCTGCGCCTCCACGGCATGGGGCACAGGTTCAATCCCTGGTTGGGGAACTAAGATCCCACAAGCTGTGTGGCACGGCCAAAATTAAATAAATAAATAATTAAATAATTAAATGGACATGAAAGCAATGATCATATAATAAAAGAATGAAAAATTTGAGTATATTAGTATGAAGAAATTGCGTTCATCAAAAGACACCACTGAGAGAGTGAAAATACAAGCCATAGAGTGGGAGAATATTTTTTCAAGGAGTTCATACCCAAAAATATAATTAAGAAACAAATCAGTAAGAAAATCCAAGAGTTAGCAAGAGTCTGGAACAGGCATTTCACAAAAGACAAAAAATTGTAGGAAATTGATATATGAAAAAGCACCCACTTTCAATAGTAATCCCAGAGATACAAAATTAAAATCACTGGAAGATATCACTACACATTCACCAGAATGATTATAATTTAAAAGACTAACCATATCTCATATCAGGGAGAATGTAAAGCAATAGGAACTCATACGTGTGGGAGTTATAAACTGGCACAATCCCTTTATATAAGTTAGACAATCTCTACTAAATTTAAAGATACTCACCATGCTCCAACAATTCTACTTATTGTTACATAGCCAATGGAAATGTGTGCACAAGAAACTTGCTCAAGAATGTTCATAGCAGCATTATAAAATAGCCCAAGATGGAAATAACCCAAATGTCAGACAATGGTGGAAAAGAAAAATAAATTGTTGTGTATTTATATGATGGGATACTATACAGCATCGCCACCAACAACCAAAAGCTATAGCTACACATAACAAGATGAATAAATCTTTAAAATGTAATACTGAGCAAAGGAAGTAAGACATGAAAGATTTATACAGAATAATTTTATTTATGTACGTTTCAGAAACAGGCAAATCTAAATGCTAAAGTACTGAATATACAGCTTGGTGGTTAAAATATGAAGAGAAAGGAGGAAACTCCTACACAAATCAGGATAATGGTAACATTCAAGGGGAAGGTTGAGAATAACTTTTGGCTTTTAGAGTTCTGTCAATGATCTACATTCAGTTACTTGAACTGGGTAGTGGTTAGATGAGCAATTCTTTAGGCCATACACTTGTGTTCTATGCATCTTTTTCTGTATATTTCATAGTAAAAATTTAATGTATATCCTTAAAATACAAAAAGAAAAAAGAAACACCTAAGAGTGGCAACGTTAATATCAGATAAAGTAAAATTTGAGTCCAAGAGTAAAAATGGAAAAAGAGAATATTTCCCATTTGATTAAAAACACCAAGACTAGAACTCCCTGGCAGTCCAGTGGCGAGGACTCGGTGCTTTCGCTGCTGTGGCTCGAGTTCAATCCCTGGTTGGGGAACTAAGATCCCACAAGCTGCACGGTGCGGCCAAAAAACAAAAAAAATAAAACCCCACCAAGATTATATATTTGTCATAAACTTTCATGTACTCTACACTACACAGTACTTTGCAAGGTATACAAAGCACAACTCTTAGAGACAAAAACAAAATTTGATAAAAACAGAATTGAAGAGTTTTTTTTTAACATCGTTGTCTCAGAATTTGATGGACCAAATAGACAAAAAAATATAAAAAGGATATAAATCAGTTTAAGTTTATAATTAGTAGGATAAACTTACTAGATAATCTAGTACTTGATACTTTATAGAGAATATATATTCTCACATGCCCATAGAAGTAGAAGAAAATTGTGATGTGTTTAGTTATAAAGAAAATCCTGAATAACACTTTTCAAAATGTAAAAATCTTACCACATTTTGGGACTATCACACAATCAAACTAGAGCCACATGAATGGTAGATCAAAAGAAAACAAAAACCAAACAAATAAAATCCACAATTTCTTTAAAGAAATTGTAAATTAAGTCAAAATCATACTCTGAGATCATCTAAATATCAACAAAAATAAGAACAGTGCATAGCAAAACTATGGGTTGGTGCTAACAAGAACTATTATAGATTTAAATTCTTTTACTATTAATCAAAAAAGGCCAAAGATAACAACCAAGCTTTCAACTCAAGACAATAGAAAAATTAATATAATAAGCCAAATATATAAAATTATATGCTATAGTTAATAAAAGCAGAAATTAATAACCTAGAATGCTAAAAATAAAACAGAATTAATGAAAAAAGGAAGTGATTCTTCAAGAAGATAAAATAAGCAAGTCCCTAGGAATCTGGACTTTGAATAAAGGGAGAAAATAAAAATATAAAGCATTAGTAATGAGAAAGGTATAACTACATTAAGAAGCTAAGTGAAACACATAATTCTTTAGGAAAGTTGAAATAACCAAAATTGACTTGCAACAGGGCTCTCTGGCTCTCCCACCTCGCCTATGTGGGCACAGGGGTATCGGGGGAAAAGGTCTTAGCTCTCCAGTACCTTTCAGTGACTGGGAAGTTCAGTTCACCATTAGAGCTGCAGAGCTCCCTATGTTCTTCAGTCCAGCTTTGCCAGTAATAAAGGGTATACTGTGTTTTCATTCCCTCCTAGGCCCAGTGTCTATTTTTCAATGCATTCTGAATATGAGTAGAAGGAGGTGTGAGTAATTAGCTTTCCAACATATTTAGAGTGTAAATGAAATGAAAAATTTCTCAAATCTTTTTATGAGACCAACAAAGACCTGACACCAACACTTGCTAAAGAGAGCACAAAAAATTAAAATACAGACAATTCTAGTTTATGAATGTTACATCGTGTCAACTGACTTAAGGGAAAAGGGGAGCTTATGTTTATGTGTCCATGTTACCAAAAAATATGGGAGTATGTCTTTTGGCACACTAGAACAAGTGCGTAAAGCTTCCCTTTGTGCTGGTTTCATTCCCAATCACACTTCCACCTGGCTGTGGCAAGGTGCTTACCAGTTGTATAAGCTAACATTCTATCAGCTTGGAACTGCAGCAGAATAAGAGAACCTCTCTCCTCACAATTCCAGCACAACTCCTGATAAGGAGTCTCACTGGTCTGGCTTGGCTCCAGTGCCCATCACTGAACTGTTCATTGTGGCCAGGAGATTGGTACTCCAGCTTGAACAAGAGTGGATTATGTGTCCACTCCTAGAGCAGGGATAGAATTAGCTTGACCTGATCCTCTTGGTCTGGGAGTGAGAAAGCAGTAATTCTCCAAAGGAAAACTGAACCTCTTTCTAAGAGAAGGGAGAATGGGAGAATGGATTCAGGGTAAGCCAAAAAAGAAGAAAGAAAAAAAAAGACACACACACACAACAGACAAAAAATATAAAACAACATCTAATTTAAGATTACTTATAAAATCTTAGCAAATCAAATGCAGCTATATATTCAAGGAATAGTATATTGTCAATAAGAAGAGTTTATTCCAGGAGTGCAGGATGGTTCAGTATTAAGAAGTCCATGAATGCAAATCATAAGATTAATTATTTTAAAAAAACACATGAAGGAAAGGCACCGGAGTTGATTCAGCATCTATTTCTGGGTAATTGATTCATTCCTCCAACAAGTATTTCCTGAACACCAACTATGAACTAAACACTCTTCTAGTCATTGGATACAGGAGTGAGCAAAACGGGCACAACTCCCTGACTTATAGAAGTTACATATTAGTGATTAAAACTCTATACAAGGGCTTCCCTGGTGGCGCAGTGGTTGGGAGTCCGCCTCCCGATGCAGGGGATATGGGTTCGTGCCCCGGTCCGGGAAGATCCCACATGACGCGGAGCGGCTGGGCCCATGAGCCATGGCTGCTGAGTCTGAGCGTCTGGAGCCTGTGCTCCGCAGCGGGAGAGGCCACACAGTGAGAGGCCCGCGTAACGCAAAAAAAAAAAAAAAAAAAAAAAACCTCTATACAAAATAGTAAGAATATGAACCATCTTAAATATGGTAAAAAGTATCTGACACATGCTAACAGCAAAATTTACATCAAATATTGAAGATTTAAAGATATTCTCTTCCTAGGATTTCTATTTTACTTATCTTTCAGAGCACAATTTTAATAAGATTTCTGGAAAGAGGCAATGTATATATTATCTGGATTCTTACTTGTTAAGAATATCTTTTCCTGCCCTTGCAAATGAAAATAACTTGCAAGATTTCTCAGTCTTGAATATTTTCCCTTTAAACTCTGCAAATGTTGCTTCTTTTTCTTTGGGCATTTAATATTAATGAGGAATTATCTGAAGCCAACCTAATTTTTGTTTCTTTGTAGGTAAGCCATTTCCTCCCACTCAATTAATTAAGAATTCTACAGGACTCAATTAATTTGATTGCTCTTTATGAAACCTTTCAAACTGAAACATTGCCTTTCTTTGACTCAAGAAATGCTTCTTCTTCTTTTCCTTTTATTGTTTCTACTCAATTTGCACTTTTCTCCTCCAGGTTTTATTTAATAACTAAATGGCATCTTCTAAAGTTTTTCCCTATGTCTTTATCTTCAGTTGTTCACCTTCTTCTCCCTTTCTTTGGATTTTTGGAGACAGTTTTTTTTTTTGTTTCTTTTGCGGTACGCGGGCCTCTCACTGTTGTGGCCTCTCCCGTTACGGAGCACAGGTTCCGGACTCGCAGGCTCAGCAGCCATGGCTCACGGGCCCAGCCGCTCCGCAGCATGTGGGATCTTCCCGGACCGGGGCACGAACCCGTGTCCCCTGCATCGGCAGGCGGACTCTCAACCACTGCGCCACCAGGGAAGCCCTGTGGAGACATTTTTGAAACTTTCCCCTGCTTTGGTTTTCCTTGGTATCCCTGCTATTTGTATTTTTGTTGGTGTTATTCTTTGTGAGGCTAACATAGGGAAGACAGGCCTTCCCTTATAAAACTGCATGATGTTGTTAGAAGAAATATCTATTTAGTTAAACATTCTCGGAATATAAATTAAATACAGTATCCTCTCTTTCTTTCCCTAGCAATTTTATTTAATAGAAAGATGATGCTCTGATTCCAGAAGTCCATGCTTTCTCAATATCAGATGTTGAGCCTGAATCTATGAACAATTATATGCTGACCTTTTAGACATTTAGGTCTAGACCAGGAGAGACCAGAAAAGGTTAGATCTGCAGTACTTTTCCTTTCTGGTTCTGCATTCCTGAAGCCTGGGAAGGGGAGGCCCAAGTCCAGGGGCAGTGATGGTTGGGATCTTTGCACTCTTTGCAGGGCTCCTTTCCTTTCTTGTATTCTGCGGGATCTGGGAGTTAGCAGTAGCCTCATCTGCTCACCTTCAGGGTCCCATGGCACCTGGCTCATAGGTCCTTGGACATGCACCAGTTACCAGTATACCTTTACGTTAAAAGGACCAGGAAACCTAATTCAAATAGTTCCAGGCAATAAAGGAGAATGATGTGCTCAGTTAACTGAGATATGGTGAACTCCACAAGGGTTTTTTGGCTTTTGGGGTTTTCTTTTGCTATGGCCCAGTGATGTTGTCAAGGACCAAGTTCCTTTTTGATCTCCCTTCTCTGACTCTGAAGTGTCAGCTCCACTCCTAGGCTGAACTTCCTTAAGGAGACAAGGTAGCTGCAGCAGTTCCAGACCACATGGCACAGCAGGTGACGAAGCTGACTAGCTCAGAAGAGGGCACCTGAACTTCATATGACTTCTGAAGGGGAATGCAATTTCACTAATTAGCTTAGACCAATCTTGGCACTCCTGCCCCCATGGCTGGGATGGGCAATTCACTCTTCCTTACCCCACCACACGGCTGCTACCCAGGGGAAAGGGTGAAACGGGTGGTGAGGCGTCACCCATAATATATTCAGATTTTTAGGGTTCCTTTCAGTGTGTTCTCAGAGTTGGAGACAAGTTCCAGAATTGGTCTAAACAATGCAGGGATAAATTTATTTGGCTATGTAAGTCTATTATATTAATTACTCAGTTTATTAAAATCCAATTTTGAGAGTGACAGTTTGGGAAAGCCCCTTAGCCGTTATTTTGGTTTTATTTCACTTTGATACTCTGTCAATCCAAAATCCATCAGAGGGGAGAAAGGAGACTGGACTAGCAGAATCTCATAAAATAATGCTATATTTTGGACATTTGGATTCATTTATATATATAAGAAATACTTTTGAACACCTACTACTTGCCAGGCATTTCATTCCTAAATGTGGAGATACAATGGTATACCAGCTAGAAAGTGCTCCTGTTCTCAAAGAGCTTAAGTCATAAAAGAGATGATAGCAAAGTCAACAGATTTGTGAGATAAAAGGAAAAATACCAGCTGCTATGAGACCACACAGGGAGGGTGCCAAATCCAGGCTTGAGGAAGCAGTCAAAGCTTACTTATCAGAGAAAAAAGTCATCTGAGCTAAAACTTAAGTGATGGGTAGGAGCTGGCCAGGTGAAGAGGAGACGAAGGAGCCTTCTAGTTAGAGGGTTAGTATGTAGAAAGGCCCAGAAGTGAGAGAGGCAGCAGAGCAATTCTAGAGGTAGAGCACCTGGGTTTGATTCCTGGCTCTGCCACTTAGCAGCTGTGTGATAGTGAACATTTAAGTTTCCATCTGAGAAACAGATAAGAATGGGAGTGACCTCATGCCATTATGAAGACTGAACAAATTAATATTTGAAAAGCACTAAGAACAGTGCTCCGTTTGTTACATAAGCAAAATAAATCTTACATAAACCATAAAACACATCTTTCCACACTGCTTCAGTCAACAACGAGTAAGAAAGAAGTTACTTTTTGGTGTCTTCTGTTCAAGAGAGCCATGCTTTTTCTCTAACCTCCACAATAGTGGGTCCAGCTGCCTGAACAAGACTGTCCACTCAGTCCCCCTGGACTGAACCCCTTATCCATTCAAGAAAGGCTACAGTGTGAGATCACAAGAGAACAGTGAGAGTGGGAGTTGACAGCTAGGGCAGCAAGTAAATGCGAAGAAGGTCAATGAGGAATCCAGGAGAGATGGTTGTATATGTTGAAGGTGAAGGCAGGGGCAAAGCAACAGTCAGCCATCTGGGCAGGTTGTCAGAGAGACTGACAGCAGGTCCTTGTCAACGCTTCCAGACCCCATTCAGAGGCAAGACTCCATCTCTGGGAAGCCTGACCAGGACAAAGCCAGGTCCATATCCAGGGAAACCATAATGCCAGGCAAGTTATCAAAGCAATGATTCCTCCTTTCTTTCATTGATTCCACAAAAAATTTATTAAAATGCTTAACATGTGCCAGAAAACACACCAGGTGCTGGAAGTATTAGTAATAAGACAATGTCTTTGTCTTCAAAAGATTTGAATTAGTGAGACTAGTGAGAGGATAGACTAAATAATGTAGTGTTTTGATAAAACTATTCACAGGGCACCATGGTAACGATCCCCAAATTCTGACCTTACCAAGTCCAGTTGTAAGGGTGAGGAGAGAGGCAAGGAAAGGGGGCATAGAGAAAATAGAGATAGAGAAATGGGTTTAGAGTCTTCACTGAGAAGAAACCCAATTATTAACATAAAATCAGAGCAAGATGGCTTCCAGAATGGCCTGTTGAAGCTACTTCATAACATGACCCTATTTCTAGAAAGAAGGAGTTGAAGTATGCAAGGACAGAATCATATAATGAAGGTAAGGAAGGACAGTGTCTGAATGAAAGAGAAAAAAAAGCAGAGTACCCATAAATTATGAACAAAACAAACCTCAAAAATATCATTCTACAGAAAACTATTCAACAAAAAAAGGGAATGAAGTACTGATACATGCTACAACATGGATGGACCTTGAAAACATTACGCTAAGTCATAAAATACCATAAAATTGCATGACTCCATTTATATGAAATGTCCAGGAAAAGCAACTTAATAGAGACATAAAATAGACTAGTGACTGCCTAGGGCTCAGGGGGTTGAAGGAAAATGGGGAGTAACTGTCTATGGGTATGAGGCTTCTTTTTGGGTGATGAAAAGGTTCTAAAATTGATTGTGATGAGGGTTTTACAGCTCTGTGAATATACTAAAAACCTTTGAATTGGTATACTTTGGATAAATTGTATGCTATGTGAATTACATGTTTAAAAAACTGTCACAAATTTAAAATAAATTAAAAATGGTTCAGTAGAGGAATAAGGAAAAGCTAGTATGGCTAGAAGTTCAAACATATAGGGTGTAGGGTGTAGTGACAGATCAGTCTCAGGCAGTGGTTCTCCACCAGGGTTGATTTTGCCCTCTAGGGTACATTTGGCAATGTCTGCGGACATTTCTGGTTATCATAACTGGGGAGGTGGTATGACTGGTATCTAGGGGGTAGAGGCCAGGGATGCTGCTAAATATCCTAGAATGCACAGGAAAGCTTCCTACAACAAAGAATTATTTAACCCAAAATGTCAGTAGTGTTGACATTGAGAAATCCTGGCCTAAAGAGGCAAGCAGAGTTCAGGTCATGAAGGGTTATGGGGACAAGTCAAGGAGTTTGGTCTTCCTCTTAAGAGTAGTAAGGAACCATGATGGGGGATTGGCATGGTGAGATCTGAATTTTAGATAGATCACTTTTGGTGCAGCCTAGAAAAAGGATTGAAGAGGCAGGGGGATAGAGATAATGATGACCCAACTAGGATGTCAGGGGAAGAAATGGAGGGATTTGAAAGATATTAACTTAGGAGAAACAACTGGCAGAATGTGATGATTTGTTTGATTCAGAGTTCAGGAAAAAATGGAGAAAGAGGGGCAGGTTGGCGTCTAGGCTTCCAGCTTGTGCTAGAAGCTGGATGGTGGTAACGCCATTGACTAAAGTAGGAAACAAAGGTAAGGGAGTTGGTTTGTGTAAAATAAGAGATTATATTCTACATGCATGGAATGTCCTGTGGAAATCAAAGTGGAGATGTTCAGGGGATAATTGAAGATAAAGTTATGCAACTCGGGAGAGACTGGAACTGTAGATGGATATCAGGGTATATAAGGCAATTGTACATGGGAATTCCTGGAATAACCTAAGGAGAGTGAGGCTTGAGATGAGAAGGAAGAACTCTGAGGGATACTAACAGGCACAGAAAAAGGAATTTGCAAAGGAGACTAAGAGAGTAGCCAGAAACTTGAGGAGAAAAACAAAACAACACAAAACAGGACTGTATGGTAACATAGAAGTCAAAGGAAGATTGTTTCAAAGAGGCCAAGAGTAGAAAATTCTGCAGAGATCACAATAATATGAAGACTGAGAATTACCCAATGGATTTAGCAACAGGCGTTTGAGGGAGACCATGGTGAGACCAGTTTCAGTGGTGTGTCAGGGATAGAAGTCAGATGTAGTGGGTTGGAGAGTAAGTGGGAGGTAAGGAAGTGGGTGCAGTAAGTGTAAGTGACTCGGCCATGGCAGGGCAGAGAGAGATCAGTGGTAGCTGGAAGGGAATGTGGGGATCAGATTGGGGGCTTTTTGAGAAAAAAGACTTCAACACTTTAAATGCTGAGTGGAAGGGGCTGGCAGACAAAAAGATTAGAGATATAGAATAGAGAAATTAAAATGTCAAGGTTTGGGGGAAGGACTGAAGTCATTGCTTAACTTTGGTTGAAGGACATCTCTGCTATCAAAGCACTAGAAAAGGACAAAAGGATGGATGCAGACAAAAGAGAGTTTATAATTTTGGTGGCAGAAAATTGAGGATATTTTCATCTGAAGTTTTCAAATTTCCCCGTGGATGAGGTAAGGTCATCTCCTGAGGGTGAGCCAGTGAAATGGCAGGGTTAGTATTTTGTGGAGAGTGGACACAGTTTGAAATAGCTACAGTAGAGTCGAAGAGAAGGAAGCAGATGGATAATCTGGAACATGACAAGGTCAAGTACATGGCCATGGGATCGGATGACAAATAAATGGATGTGAAGGTCATTGAAAATGAATGGGGTCAGGGATTTAAGATGGAATTTCTTCATTGAAGCTGACTTGTCTCGGCAGAAGAAAACTATATCATGCCTCTTGGGGTATGTGCAGATTCTAAGTAATGTCTTGTTTTGTTTTTGGTTCTCAATTGGATTTTATCCTTAAATCTAGACTCAACAGTACTTGTTACACTTCAAATCTCTCTAGCACTTATACTTAAGGAAATCATGCAGAGAAGAATGGAAATATTTCAGAAGGCTACAAATGAATACGGACCATGATGTGCTCAATGACTTGAAGGTTGCTTCCTCTTGCACATGAAAACTCTTTGGTCATTCCAGGTAGCCACCCGCCTAGTGCATCTTCCCTTCCTCAAGGTAAGTAGTCCCATTTACTTCACCATTTCTTCCCTCTTCTCAGACACTGACTTGTACATACATGCTGGCTTTCTCCTCTTCCAGCAGGTACATTCCAGATCTCCTCCTTAGCTTACATACTCCCCAGTTTTCTCTAAGGGAAAAGCCTACCAGAAGATACAACCTTCTGGAGGATGGCACTCAAGTTCACTACTCTACTGCACACTTGGGACATTGGGACAACTTGATGCTGTCAACAGTACTAACATGGGACACAGGAGGACTCTTTCACATCCCCTAATGTAGGTCCAGAGTCCTGATCCATCCACAGAATGCCAGAATTGCAACTGAACTTGGAGATCGTCTAGTCCAATGCTTTATTATGCAGAAGGAGAAGCTGAGGCAGGGAGTTGAAGCAACGTGTCCAGATCACGGCAATCAGCTAGTGGCACAGCCTGGATTCAAATCTAGATCCTCTCGCCCCTAATCTGATCCTCTTTATGCTTATCAAATTCTCTGGAATAGTATCTCATTTTCTTCTCTCTAAATATCTATGGCAGAATAACTTCTCAGCTCAGTTCCACATATTGACACTCTGAATATTCATTTCCCAAACCTCAGGAGCTTAACAAGAACAGAAAAATGGATCAAAAAAATTAATCCATTATTGGGTGACATGGATTATAACAAACACAAAGTGGGAGAAAACACACAAGAAAGTAAAACCTCAGCGTGTTTACAGCCTTATGACAACCATCAGGCCGCTACCAAAATTGGACATGACAGAGCATTATAAATCATGGGACTGTAAGGGAAGAACAGGGAGAGAAAAGAGTACAATAGTGCTGATGCCTCAAGCAGCATTCATCACCTATAATCTCCCAGCCTTTCCATCTTCTGAGCAGGTCATGTGCACAGTAGGTTTTGGTCTGAAGCAGTAGCCTTTACTGATCTCTCTCTGCAGACCTGACACGTTCAACTGATTCCCAGTAATTAAAGGTGATCACAGGGCCAGACAGCCTCCTCCTCATTGAATCAGGGCTATAATGTACCTGGATTTTTTAAAACGAAATGGAAAAAAAAATATCTCTGAAGAGTTGGCAGGGAGAGAGATAGCATTGACCTCTTTTTCCCCGACAACAGTGGAAAACCTAATCTTCAGTCTGTGGCTGAGAGTGAAGAATGCCCCACAGAGAGATACACAAAACAGGCTATCACAATGGCCTGTCAGAATGAACTCGGGAGAAGTCAATAACTTCAATGGAAGACTCTAGGTCAGACTGTAAAACAACTCCAGCATAAATCTCATGAACTATCCTTTAGGGGGGTAATCCTGAATTTTTGCAAAACACCTACACTGAAGTCAAGATCAGTGACCTTTAATGCACTCACCAAACCACCCCTGGGTGAGTCTGTGGCTTTGAGCCTGCTTGTTTCCTGCTACTGGCCTGGGGCCCTGGTTGCTCTTTGCACAGGTCAAAAGTTCTCAGTGACATCAGGAGGGGCCACAGGGCTCTCAGCGAGGCCCAAGCTGCACTTTCATGGCCAGACTGAAGCTGCAGAGGTGAAAAGCCAAGTCTGGCTTATTGGTGTGAACATCAGCAGGCTGTGCAGCACCTCACAGCTTCACGTCGCCTTGGCCCTGGATGATCTGCCTTCATTTCTCAGAGCTCCCCTCCCTGGATTTCAATGTGTGCTGCTGTTAATTCAATTCACATATTAGGACCGTGGCCATCTCGTGGCCTCCTTCCATCAGAGAGCAAGCTGCTTTCTGGTGCCAGGTCAACTCAGCCATAATGACTAGACTAATGAAGGCTGACCTTGTCTTCCAGATCTGCATGGTGGAAAAAAGCACACAAGTGGGATTTATAGCACCCAGATTCATCTCCTATCTCTGCCACTCATATGTTAGATCTTAGGATTTGCTCAAGCTTCCTGAGCTTCAGATTTTTAATTTATAGTGATTTTTATGCAGGAGTGTGTTTTGGCATCATTCTTGGAGTTTTCTAAAAATACATGCCTCTCTACCCCCAGACATGTAGAATCAGAATTTCCAAAGGTAGGCCTGGACTTCTGTTTTTTCCAAAGCTCCATTATATGCATCTGTTCTGAAACACTCCTTATTAAGGGTCATAAGCCATTGGGCTATTGTAGTAACAACAAAGATATGGTGATAAACATATCTAAGAGATAAAGTGCTCTAAAATTTAGTTATTCATTTTATCTTCCTCTTCTCTTCTCCATAACATACAGACACAAACACTTTCCAGGTTCTTGGTCTTATATATCTCTCTCCTTCACATATAAGGGTCCTTATCTCTTTTTTGCCCTTTAAATATCTGGTTCAAATATTCTTTTGCATCCAAGAGCTACTGTTTCAAGCCTCTACATATTCTTTCTTTTTTTGAAATAATACTGATGTTTTGTAGTTATGGTTCATATCTATACCATATTAGTACATATACCATTAAATCTAATGGTATGGGTATTATTATTTCCATTTGGTAGATGAAGACATTAAGATTCAAAGATCTTAAGTAACTCAATAAGTGTTGGAGTTGGAACATATAACCTTGTCTTCTAATTTTAAATCCAATGCATTTCCCCGAGTCAGTCTAGAAACAGTATCTGAATTTTTACTCATAATTCAAATGGACACCATTACAAAGCAAGCAAGTAAAGAATAGGACTTAGAGGGTCTTTAAAATCTCTTCCAAGTCTTGGTGGTTTAATGATTCTAGTTGTATATTTGGAAATCTTGATAGCTAAATTCTTTATTCCTCCCCCAAATATTATGAGATGAGTTGAGAATTAGTTTGACCTGTGTGGGACCCGGCACCTCTCCCAGAAGGCAGCACAGGGGTAGCCCTGCCCCCTTAAGTGTATGCCAGGCTCTGCATTCTCGTCACTGCAAGTTTGGTGGGCTCTGTACTCATTATCGATCAGAAAAGGAGTGAAGTCATTCCCATCCCTCACAGTGAAGGATAGAAGGGGCTGGCATTTGGGTATTTCCTTTCCCCCGGGTCAGTTAGGCTTCTGTAAAACCCAGCTGTGTTATGCTCCAGTGCAACAGTTTTCCTTAAAGGCAGACTTTAAGAACAGAGAGTTCTGGGTGTTTTAAAAAATGTTTTTTTCCTCCTTCCCCTGTCAGAAGCACAGGAAGATTTTTCTCCATTTTGTAGTGAGTTTTTCCTGGAGGTAAAACTCACAAGAAGGTGGGAAACCCCCCTAAGACTGGGTCCCCTGGATTTTTTAATTCTCAAGCTTGTCCACTGAGCTTCCAGCAACTGGCCATTGACAGTGTAAACTGTTCCTGCTGGTACTGGTTCCCGCGGGGGCTTCTGCTTCTGAGCATTTGACTGTGGTAAGCAGTGATCCTCTGTATCCACCCATCTGTCCCTCCAGTTTTCAGGGCAGTGGTTTGCCCTGTGACCCCAAATTCTCTCGTGAATCTAAGAAGGGCTGTTGACTTTCAGTTTGTTCAGCTTTTTTCTTGTTGTAGGGATGGAAGTGATGACTTCTAGGCTCCTTCCATGTCAGACTGGAAAATGCCCTTTTTACACATGGGCAGGAAGTGAAGAAAAATTAAGTTGCTCTTTGTCTTGGCTGGGGTTCTTCTAGAAGCACAGCCCAAGACGAGAACTTAGTGCTGGTGGTTAATGTGAGGGGTGATTCCTGGGGGCAGGAGGGAGGAACTAGGTAAAGTGAGTCAGAAAGGAAAAGCCAGTGAGTGGGTATAGCTTCCACGTGCTGGCTTCCTGACCTGGCCTGCGGCAGCAGGGGAAGGGGGTCTAAAGACCCTGCTTCATCACATCTTCACCACAGCTTTGGAACAGAGCCCAAATATTTCTGACTCTGGTTTTAAAACAACCTGTGCTGAAAAAGAGAAGGTGGATGTCACGAATGGGAGTCTGGGGCTCTATTTGCAGGCTGAGCAGCCTGGGGTTGGCCACTCTCCTTTCTGGGGTCAGCTTTCTTCAAGTTCACAGAAGGTCTTTCTACCCCAAAATATCCAAATGGTTGTCTATCAAGGCAAACCCCAGTTTCCCAGATGGACTGTGCGAGGCCTGACACCAGACAGGTTTTCACAGAAACTGTGAAACAAACTGCCTCTTTGAAAATTTGTGAGCTTTTGTTTCAGTTCTTTTGATTTTACACGTTACTTCTGGTTCTTTCTAAAAGGTTTACTTTATTGTCCTTTGAGCATTATCTTTGCTGTCTGGAATGGTGTTCTCAGGAGGCCTAGCCCTGGGCCTGAGCCGCAGCAGGCTCTGGGCTTCCTTCTCCTTTTACAACTCTTGTTTCACTTTTACAGGGGAGTTGACTATCCAGACAGGGGCTGGACAGGAGTCCTGGGGGAGCACCGGCCCCGCCCAGGGAGGTGCACGGAACAGAGTGGGGCTGGGGATAGATAACAAGGTGTGATAGGAATACATATCTCTGCTCAGACTGGATTCCTACGTGACTGCTGTGCTCTTGGACGCCTTATATACACAATTATTTGCAGTTTTTTTCACCCTGTACTACTACAGATTGGTAGATGACAGATAGATAGATAGATGATAGAGAGGTGAAAGACTTTATGGTAACTTACAAAGAAACATGCAACATAGCAACAATAGAAAACTAGCAAACACTGCTATTTGCTTACTAAATGACAGTAACTAATTTTTTTTTTTTTTTTTTTGCGTTACGCGGGCCTCTCACTGTTGTGGCCTCTCCCGCTGCAGAGCACAGGTTCCGGACGCGCAGGCTCAGCGGCCATGGCTCACGGGCCTAGCCGCTCCGCGGCACGTGGGATCTTCCCGGACCGGGGCACGAACCCATGTCCCCTGATTCGGCAGGCGGACTCTCAACCACTGCGCCACCAGGGAAGCCCCGACAATAACTATTTTTATACTCATTCAAGCCTCACAACAGCCCTATAAGGTAGGGAGTGTTATTATCCCTACTTCTTTTGATGGATAAACTGAGGCACAGAGAAGTTAAAGGGACTTGCCCAGGCCACCAAGGTGTACATGGTG
Organism: Stenella coeruleoalba; assembly: GCF_951394435.1. Taxonomy (NCBI): domain Eukaryota; kingdom Metazoa; phylum Chordata; class Mammalia; order Artiodactyla; family Delphinidae; genus Stenella; species Stenella coeruleoalba. The sequence goes on from NC_137150.1 coordinate 64,778,523, forward strand.
GAACTAGCACTCAACCCAGGCAGGCTGGCTCTAGCTCTACGTTCTTAACTAAAAGGATAAGCTGAGAAAAGTGAGACAGGGCAAAGTAAAGCTAGATGCTCTTTTATATACACACCTGTCTTTCCTGCTGGGCTGTTCCCTGCCTGAGGACAAGGACCAGCAGGTTATAGGTATTTGATAAATGTGTTATTTGATCTTTCCAAGGCAACGGTCTAATTCTGCTTTCCCTTGAGCTTGCTGGTTCCCTGTTGTGTTTGTGACTATCCATACATGCAGTGAAGGGGCAACGATGAGAGTAGAAACAGCCCCTTCCATTACATTCCAGGCAATTTGAGTTCAACACCTCCCTTCCCCTCCAGGATGACCTTCTGCTGAGAAGTCATCCTAACTGGAATGGCAGTTCTTCCTAGGATGTGCCCAGGGGCCCCAGCTCAGAGAGCACAACCCTTAGAGGAGCAGCATGAAGACCCCACTTAGATTCCCCCAAATAGCTCCCCACGCCTTCTGCCTGTTCTTCAACCATTAGCAACTCATTCTTTCTTTAGACATGCCCATTCTTTCATGGGACTTAGTGTGGCATCAGAGAAATTTGAGTCCTGGCCCTGCAACTTACTGGACAAGTCATGCCAGGGTCCAAGAGATGAAGATATTTGTCTGGCATCACCAACACAGCAGGGGCTCCTAGTCCAGAATTCACCTCTCCCTACTCTGAAGCATTGAGGCAGGAGACATGGCTTTAGGTTAGGGATCATCCAGCCTCATTGTTCCCCAGATCAATCACCTTAAATTTTTTTTGTATCTATGTTCCATATACCTATAGTATTTGTGCTAATCAAAGAGATATTTTTTAAGTTATTACAAAATAATGAATATAGTTCCCTGTGCTACAAAATAGGTCCTTGTTGTTTATCTGTTTTATATATAGTAATGTGTATATGTTAATCTCAAACTCCTAATTTATCCCTCCCCTCCCTTTTCCCTTTGGTAGCCATACATTTGTTTTCTATTTGTGAGTCTATTTCTGGTTTGTAAATAAGTTCATTTGTGTTTTTTTTTAGATTCCACATATAAATGATATCATATGATATTTGTCTTTCTCTCACTGACTTACTTAACTTAATATCATAATCTCTAGGTCCATCGATGTTGCTACAAGTGGCATTACTGCATTCTTTTTTATGGCTAATATTCCACTGTATATATGTACCACGTCTTCTTTATCTATTCATCTGTCAGTGGACACTTAGGTTGCTCACATGTCTTGGCTATTGTAAAAAGTGCTACTATGAACATTGGGGTGCATATATCTTTCTGAATTAGAGTTTTCTCCAGAAAAGAGATGTTTAAAATGTAAAATTATTACCACATTAAGGACTACATTTCTTGTTTCTTGTTTCTCTCCTTTAACCAAGCCAATCCCTCCATCCCATCCACTTGCAAGCTAGAGTAATTATGGAAATAAAGTATCAAATGGATTACTGCCATAGATAGGGTCTCCATCTCCTTTCTCAGTCCCACCCCCTCAATCCCTATCACTAATGTCTACCCTCCTTTCTTCCTCTGCCTAAAATGTCCCCAAGAAGAACACATCTCTTTGTGTTAAACTTTGTGCTAGACTTATTTGTAATAGGTCATGTGATATTCTGAAAATGGGTACATGCCTAAGATTACAAAAACTGTACTTTAGTCCTAGTTAAATTAAATCTATCTTGGCTTTGGTTTCTGCAACTTGTAAAATAAGGGAGCTGGACTATTGCAGGAATGGCAAAAAAAATTGTCATCTATCAATCAGTTGGCAGTGGCTGCCTAGACCACTGATGAAAGAGATTTTGAAGATATGCCCAGACCCAGAGAGAAGAGTGCAATCATCGATTAGCAATGTCTGCCTTGAAAAAGAATAGGGGAGTGACATCATGTGCCATCCAAGGATTAGATGACCCCGTAGATTCATTCCAGCTCAAAACTGCTGAGAATCTAAATTTTCCTTTTTCAGAACTGACCTGTGCTTTGTGTCCTTTGAGGATCCTTCCTCTTTTCTGACTGTCTCTCATGAACTCTTCAGCCAATCTATGATGAGGCACCAACTGTTGATGAAAGCCTAGACGTCACGACCCTGTGTGACTTGGGTAAGTCGTTTTGACACCTTGGCTACCAATGACATGGGAGGGGGAGGTCACAAGATGATATATGAGGTTTCTTCCAACTACAAGTTCCATGATTTGATTATCCTAATGCCTTGGTACGAGGGAACAAGTGGCTTACGGTGGATCCATGGGGTTTTTAAAGGGCTGTAACTTCTTTCTCTTTCTGCTTTTTTTTGTCATGTGGTGAGGAAGGTAGTGGGCTTCCTCCAGCCCTCAAATCTCAATACATACCCCTGGTCTCCCCATGCCCCTGTCCATTGGACCAGGCTGGCCTGGAGCAGTTGTGTGTGTCAAAGGAAGCACATGAAGCAGAGGCAGAGGGAAATGGCAGGGAGTGCAATGGATCAGTCAAGGCTACATTTTGGGAAAAAAGACCATTTGAGGAGTCAGGAGGCAGGGATGCTCTGAAGATACAGGACAAAAAGAGTGGGCTTGGGTTCTTAAACCCAGCAGAAAGTAGGAGAGCAAGGGTGGGGAAAGAGCCTAGGCATGGTTGGAGCAGGTGAGCAGAGCTCAGAGCTAGGACATGGGATGTTTGGGTTCTGGCCCTCTACTGGCAATAATTTTCTGTGTGACCTTGGGCAGGAGACTTCTTTCCACTTTGTCTCTATTTTCTTATGTATAATAATCAGAGAGAAAAAAGGACAAGTTGATTCCTAAGGGATTTCCAGTTCTAATATCCCATGGGTTTAATTCCAAGTTCCTCCAACTATCTGTGCAGACAAGAGTTTCCTATATTGTCTATGCAGACGTAAGCACCCTCAATGTGTAAAGTTATAAAAGCAGAGAGAGTTTGTATAGAACAGAATATCCTGGGAGGGGGGACAGGGGAGGGGGTTTCTGCCTCCCAAATAGAACATGTTAAAATCCAGAAAGCACACGAAGACTTAGGCTTATCCTGTCTGGGACACAATAACTGTAGGGGCTTCTAAGGACGTAAGCATCCTGCTTGTCTTACCTCCCCCATTTAAATTTCAACTCCAGAGGGACAGAGCTTACTTTCTAGAATCTCAGACTCTTTTGAGTTAGAAGTGACTTTATAGGTCATCTAGTTCCAATCCCTCACCCCAGGAATGGGAACTCTATCCTGACATCCAAAGATGGCTCCCACACCTGCTCGTATACTGCGTTACATGATAATTTACACAGCAAAAGGCAGAGTTAAGTAATCTTTTCATTTGGCCTAGAGTCCTGCCTCACGACCCAGGATATCTCAGTAGACCAAATCACTAGGTCAGGGTTTCACGATGGTTCTTCCCACTGGCTCCAGAGTGCCAACCTGGAACCCAAAACACCATTCTGAGCTCCCTCTGAGCTCTCCTCAGGGAGGGAGGTGGCTGGAGACATCACAGGTTTAGAATCTCACAGGACGGGGTTCAAGTCTCACTTATGTTGCTTACCAACCAGGTGGCTTTGAACAAGGGACCTCCACTCTCTGTGCCACTCACTTGAAAAGTACCAGGAATAATCCCCCCCTAAGGGACTGTGGTGAGGTCTCATCAGGTGCACGAAAGGAGCCTTGGACATGTGCTCCCCCGCACCGGCCCCCCCTACCCAGTGTCTACACGAGGGCGTGAGCATCTATGGGCGTAGGAACTTATTCTTAGTCGACGTTACTTGTCCCAATGCCGAGCATAGTGCTTTGCCTAGTGCAAAAATAAGAGAAAAATAAAATAAAAACTAACTTATAGGTGCCTCCAGAATCCAGACCAGAGTTTTGTACTCAGACATCCCTTAGCAAGACCTGTTCACAAACTAGCAAATCCCTGCTGCCCCCTGTCCTCAGAACAAAAACTTGCTCTGTGTACTCAAACAGTCTGAAACAAAAGTCAAACCTGGAGTCTGTCATACAGAGTGAAGTAAGTCAGAAGGAGAAAAACAAATACCGTATGCTAACACACATATATGGAATCTAAGAAAAAAAAAAAAAGGTCATGAAGAACCTAGGGGTAGGACGGGAATAAAGACACAGACCTACTAGAGCATGGACTTGAGGATATGGGGAGGGGGAAGGGTAAGCTGTGACAAAGTGAGAGAGTGGCACGTACATATATACACTACCAAACGTAGGGTGGATAGCTAGTGGGAAGCAGCCGCATAGCACAGGGAGATCAGCTAGGTGGTTTGTGACCACCTAGAGGAGTGGGATAGGGAGGGTGGGAGGGAGGGAGTTGCAAGAGGGAAGAGATATGGGGATATATGTATATGTATAACTGATTCACTTTGTTGTAAAGCAGAAACTAACACACCATTGTAAAGCAACTATACTCCAATAAAGATGTTAAAAAAAAAAGGAGGTGACGTGTGTCCAGACGGAGAAACTGAAACTTGACAGGGAAACTGAAACTTGACGGAGAAACTGAAACTGTTTTTTCTTCTTGCTGGAAACTGAAAGTTATTGTCGACATGGACTCCAGGCCTCGGAGCAAGAGAATGGTTTTGGATGTTGGGACATGGGAGCAGACATTTCAAGAACTGATCTGGCAGGAGAAACCCCAGGCAAGATGGACCCTGAAGATGGATGGGAACCTTCGGCCAGACTGTGCAGCCCCAGGGTGGAAGCAATACAAGCAGAGAGCATTTGGCAGGTATGTGAGAGTCTGTCCAGCCGTGGGCCTTTCTGAGCCAGGAGGTTCAGCTAAGCATTGATGATTCTTTTGAGAGCTTGTTAAAAGAATATGTGTCACCAGGCTCTTCATGCTTTTATAATCACAGTGTTCTTTAAGATGGAAATGATAAGGCTCTAAGCCTCTATTTTGCTTAATGGTAGGAAATTTTTTCTTTTACTAGGCTTTCTCCTTAAGTATTTCTGGAAATCCCCAGGGAATACCATAAATCTGCCCTCCTATTCTCTCACCATAATTTATTCCAGACTGCTTCTATGTAGAGACCTGCTCTCCCCCATCAGTCCTGTCTGGCTTCCCCAGGCTGCAGCAGCCCTATGAGCCTAGTCCTGGTCAGTACCAGCCTAGGAAGACTGGGGCCTTCCTTTATAGCCCCAAGAATTGATTAAGGCCAAGCAATGGCTTTGAACATTACTTTACTGAAGGCCTGAAGATAATAGGAGGGATTGATGCTGCAAGAAATGAAAACCTGGTTCTTTGCGTCCCTAAATACTGCCCCTCCCTTATTGTCTGTCTCCCTCTTTAACTTCCAATGAGCCTCTAAGTTGCAGGAACCAGCTTCCTTGCCCATGCAGAAGGGTGAGAAATGCTGACTTGGACAAGACTTGGACAATCAAGTCTTCTCTTTTTATATGGCATGCAGGGACTTTCGCTTCACTTTCCACCTCACCTGTTATCCTGCTTCCCTGCCTGCCCCCATCCTGCCTCAGGTGTCCTCTGTTCCATTCCTTATGGGTTATTAGCCATGCCATAAATTTTCAGACTTCTATACCCTTGTCTATGATGTTCTGCCTGTTCAGCAGGCCCTTTCTTCCTCCCTCCCTCCCTACTTGTCCCTCAAGGACTAACTCAAGTACCCTGGTCTTCCTAGGGACAGTAAGTGTTCCTTCTTCTCCATTCCCGTAAGACAGTGAATGGCTCTCTCTTTCTTTCTCTTTCTCTCTCTCTCTCTCTCTCTCTCTCTCTCTCTCTCTCTCTCTCTCTCTATATATATATATATATGTTTGTAATACATTTATAAATAACGTATGTTCACATATTACATACTACAGAACATATATATTTATATATAATTATTTTTAGCTGCAGAACCCATTGTTTACATGAAGCTTCCCGGGGCTCTACAGAACAGTTTTCAAGCCATTGGCCACAGCCCACATAGCAGTCATTCTGTTCTGCTTGGAACCTGCTGAACTATGTAAGAGTCTCTCTTTGCACCAACCAGAGCTCTTGGAGGGACTCATGATGTCTTTTATCAGTTTGGCACTGCCACAAATGGACAGGTGCTTCTCTTGTTCAGATGAATTGACCTGATAGTCATTCTGAGTTGGGAAAAGCAACGGATCAGCATAGTTTTAGAAAAATATCAACTAGCTTTTGAAAAGCACTTTGTAGTTTACAAAATGCTTTCACATATATTGTCTCATTTAATGTTGACAATATAACCCTTGAATATTTTTCCCTTTAATATTTTATGGATGTAAAAATTGAGGCTTAGAGTAGTGCTTTTTCCAAAGTCCCCCTGCTGTAAACTATGGACTTGAGTCTCCAACCCAAGTATTATGGTTCCAGGTCCTAAGTCAGGTACAAAGCTAACCACATTGCTCAATAGAGGTAATGTGGTATAGTAGGTAGATAATGTTGGGATTGGAAACATGGCTCTACCACTTAACTTTGTGTGTCCTTAAGCAAGTTGTGTATTGTTTTATGATTCAGTTTCCTTATCTGCATATTGGGCTCAATAATGCCTACCTCAGAAGAGTGCTTTAAAGATAAAATGGGATAACATTGTAAAACACTGCCTCAAAATAGGTACTTTATAAGAGTTTTCCATGACCTTGTGAAGACCAAATTTCACTGGCAAATGGCAGAAATGTTTTTCCCTCTGAGACATCCAGAGGTGTTTTACCGGCAGAGGCAGACTTGGTACCACATATAGGTGGGAGTTCAATGGGCCACAGGAGAAAGCTTTACTAGAAATGCAGTCCCTCTCATTCTTGTCAAATTGGCAATATCACATACACTTTTTCAAGTTGAAAGGGTTCTTAGAGACCGAGGCCAGGCCCATTTCCCTGGCCTCGGTCAACAATCAGCTGAGGGCACGATGATCTTCTGTCTGTAGGTTCTGTTGTTCCTCATGCCATCGAAGCTGGCCTTCCGCCCAAGTGCAGATCCTATTTCACATGTACCTGGAGCACCAGAAGTCCCAGGGAAAGGTGCTTGTGCGGCTCTTTGGTCAGAGGTGCCGGAAGTGTTCCCAGTCTCAATTTGAGAAGCCTGAGTTCTCCCTGGATAGCACCAAGAGGATTCTGAACAACCTGGTGCAGCGTATTCTGGAGAGATTCTACAGAAATGGCACCAAGAAGGTTTTGAAGATACCAGTGATCCAGGAGGTGCCTTTGTATGGGCACCATGATACGGTCAATTGTGAGGCATGTGCTCTGGGCTTCTGTATACAGAACTTACATAACTGCATGACAGAGCCAGCCAAATCCTCTCTCTCCTACATGAAGACTGGGAGCTCCTCTCCTCACCCTGGTGACATGTGTGGCCAAAACCAAGCTAGGAACCAGTCAGCTGAGGCAAAGGAGACTCAGGGAAGTGGGTATTCCTGCACCCATAAAGGCCCAGGGCCCAGCCATGCCACTGCTGGGACCCAAGGGCCTGGGGCAGGCCCTCAGCTCAAACGGGAGACAGGCCGACTGCTCACACCAGGGGCATACTGGCAGGCTGCACGGGGAACAGGCCCACAGCCCATCCGAGTAGCAGGATCACTTCCCCCAGGGTGGACAGACCCACGGCCCAGACAAGCAATAGGTCCATTACCTAAAGGGTTGGCACGTTCACAATCCACACTGGGGACAGGACCACAGACCCCCCGGCTGACATCTTCTCAGGCTATAAAGATGTCAGGCCAGCAGTTGACACAGGACGCACAAGCCACCCAAGGGGCAGGTCGTCAGGCCACAAAGGTGACAGACCCACAGCCCACACGGGGGACAATCCCAAGGGCCACATCAAGGTCAGACACTCAGGCTACAAGGAGGGCAGGCCCCTCACCACTGGGGTCAAACTCACAGCCCACACGGGGAACAGGCCCCACGGCTACATGTAGGAACTTCAGTGAAAGTCAAGCTCCCTGGGGCAGGCAGGAGAGGTGCTCACCTAGAGGGTCTGCTCGAGACAGCTCTTTCAGATTACCTCCTTCAACGTTACCAAATAATTCCTTGAACCAGGAGCAGCGGTTCAATTGGGGCTATGTCTGTGTTGTTGCTCTGTTTACCTTTCTTCTATGTAAATACCTATAAGTAGAATGATGAAAAAAGACTTGTCTTCTCTTGTCTTAATTCCATGGTAATCAATGAACTGGCTGCCATTTTAATATGACAGAATTTGCTTTGGGACCAATGCAGGGTCAAATTTATAGAATAAGAACTGGTTCCTGGACCTCTTTTGCAGATAATTTAAAACATGACCTGGCAGATTAATAAATATTTGTTAAATCATTAAAAGATTTTTACTCATGCATTCACTCATTCATTGATATCTATAGAGACCATATCTTGACAAGAACTGAGGGTCCTGAGTTTCATCAGAAAGCTATTGTAGTAGGCTGAATAATGGTTCCCCCAAAATGCCCATGTCCTAATATGTTACTTTACACGGCTAAAGGGACTTTTCAGATGCGACTAATTTAAGGATCTTGAGATGAGGAGATTATCTTGTGTTATCCAAATGGGCCAAATGTAATCACATGGGTTTTTATAGGAGGGAGGCAAGAGGGTCAACGTCAGAAAAAGGAAAGTTAACTATAGAACCAGAGGTTGAAGTGATGTGCTCTGAAGGCGGAGGAAGGGGTCACAAGCCAAGGAGTGCAAGCAGCCTTTAGAAGCTCATAACGGCAAAGAAATATATTCTCCCCTAGAGCCCCCAGAAGGAACCAGCTCTGCTGACATATGACTTTAGCCAAGTGAGGCTGATATTAGACTTCTAACCTCCAAAACCATGAGAAAGTAAATTTATGTTGTTTTAAGGCACTAAATTCATGGTAATTTGTTACAGCAGCAACAGGAAATTAATACAGTTATCAGTATCACTGCAGGGATCAGGCAGCTATGTTTTGGGTATGCTTTAGCTTTAACAACAACAAAAAAGAGTATGGATTAGAAATATTGACATACACATCCCCTCTTGTTCTTTTTTCTCTCCTACATAAACCCACCCAAATATCCCCATCCTAAAGAGATTTTCTAAAGCATCATCAAATCATAGGGAATCTATTTAGAATGGAGGTATTTGGGTGGGCTTAAGTAGTTTGGTGACCCTTGGAGCTATCATATTCTCTCACTCCTAGCATTGGATTGGGAATCATGTAAGAACGTGCCAGTCCTGAGATCTTGTGATGCATAGCTTCATCTTTCACTCTCTCTTTCCATCTGTCTGCTAGGCATTTCTACATGGTTCTCGTACTACCACCTCTACCTTCCCACATTCAAAATCAAGCTCATCAGCATCTCTGACTTCCTTGTTCAACTCTGCCCTAGTCACTCAAGCTTATCACCTTAGAGTCATTTTTAACTTCTCCTCCTTTTCACCAATGCTTATTATCCCTTCTTTTGTCAAGTTGCTCCCATCTCTTGCCACTAGGTTTTCCTATCAACCCCTCTCCCCAAACAGTTCAGGGACTTGGATTATTGAAATAATGAGGAGATTTGGATTTTACCTCATAGGCAGTGGGGAGTCATTGCAAGCATTTGAGAATATGGGCAATTTGAGTAGAATAACAGTTTAAAAATATTATATCTGTCTGGAAAAGAATGGAGTATAGGATAGAACCAGTTAGGATTCTGGCTTGAAATAGGAGAGTGGTAAACACAGAGAGGGGTTCTTGTAGACAATAAATATCTTGAAGGAATTTGAAGACAATGAAAGGCAAGATGGCAGAAAACCCAAGGATGAAAACACTTCCTTCTTTTCTGGCCATCTCTTTTCATTGCCTCTCAGGCCACTCCCATCAGCACTCTCCATTTATATATGCCCCCATCCCCAAACCACTTTACTAAATGTCTGCATTCCTCCTGTTTTCATACCTTTTTGCTTCTTTCATAAAGAACATACACATGAGGACTAGAGACTTTATTTCTGTCTTGGTTATGAGACATGACTGGTGCAGGTCATTATCCCCCCCTGAACCTCAGTTTCTCCATCTGTAAAATAGGTTAATGACTTCTAATTAAACATAGAGGATTGAACACATGCATTTCCTTCTGATCACTCTTGAAATCCCACTGTGTGACAGTAAAAGGGGGGGAAAAAGCATCAATTCACAAGGCAAAGAGCATGGGTGGAAGCTACAAAACAGATGGATTAGTGATGGGTTACTGACTTGCAGAGAGATCTGGAATACAAGTTAGGCAAAGGAAAACCAAGGTGCAAGGCAATTGATGTGGCACAATTTCATAAAAGTTCAAAAACTGTAGGCAACAAGTAGCTCTGAAGGTGGGTGTTAGGAAGCCTGAAGTGGAAGGATTGGTCGAAAGCCTTTAGAAAAAGTTCCATTTCCCCACTCCGATGCAGCCTTGTACCCACTCTTAACTCATTCCAGGGTGAGGAATGGAGGTTTATTCTCTGAAGACATTGACCCAGAGGGACTCTGGGTTTAGGAACTTGTGCATAGTTAAGGGAGGGGGTACCAACCAGCAATCAGAAAGTCTACATACTGACTAGAGGCACTCCCTTAGCCCACTACCAAATCTAGGAGCCAGCATTATATCCTACTAACCCTCCCCTCAAATACACAAAGAGTGGACAGTTCCTCATTAGGAAAACTGATCAGCTCAAGAGAGAGAAAAAAATACATATACTGAAATCGGGGAAGGGGGTTCCTCCAATGGAATGACCAACTCAGATCATATAGTACTGTAGTACATATTTATTGAAAAAAAATCTGCGTATAAGTGGACCCATGCTGTTCAAACCCATGTTGTTCAAGCGTCAACTGTATATGTAAACTACTAGAAATAATAAGGGGAAAAATTCTGTATGCAAGGAAAGAAAGACATGTTTTTGGCTAAGAAAAGGTATGAGATATGGAGATGCATTTTTGTTAATGGAAAAGAAAGTAAATTTGTCCTAAAGTAATACTGATTATTTCAGAATTGAAAAGAGGACAACAGAAAAATAGAGGACAAATTATGGACATATCTATATCTGTAACTATAGAGAGAGAGGGAAATTAAGCATGAGCATGGGAAATTTTACCTTGTCTAATCAAGCTGGCTAAAATTGAATTGTTATTAAAAGTGTTTCTTAAATAAGCCTTAATATTAATAGTGTACTTATATAAAACTAAAACTTGATTTTTTTTTTCATATACTGAAAAGACAAAGTTTTACTGGACTGTTGGTCTGCTCCTGATAAGAGACTGTGAAAGGTTTTTCTTTACCTATTAAATAACCTTCCTAAAAAACAGAAGTTCTGTGTTTTATCAAAATAATTTCCTGTGCTTCATGTCATCTTAATCAGGTCTTTGGTAACTTAAGAAAAATGAATCTTCTCAATATTAAGAGTGAAGTTTTGTTAACAACTATGTAACATTCTATATTTGCCTTTGAAACACTTTACTCTCACTTTGTCACATAGATTATTAAGTATTGTTTATTAATAATCTGGGATCCTATTTAGTCAAGTATCCAAACCTTTTGATATTTTTCACAAAATTCCCAAAATTAAATTCTAAATAAAGTCTTTTTGACCTCGAACTAATTTGGGGATTTCCCAGAGGGCCCCTGGAACATCTCAAAAGATTTGTTCTCTCTCCTTTTTTAAAAAAAAAAATTGATGTATAATTGTTTTACAATGCTATGTTAGTTTCTGGGGAACAGAAGAGTGATTTAATTATATATATATATTCTTTTTCGTATTTTTTTCCATTATGGTTTATTACAGGATGTTGAATATAGTTCCCTGTGCTATACAGTAGGACCTTGTTGTTCATCTATTTTATATATAATAGTTTGTATCTGCTAATCCCAAATACCTAATTTATCCCTCCATCACCCCCTCTCCCCTTTGGTAACCATAAGTTTGTTTTCTATCTCTGTTACTCTGTTTCTCTTTTGTATACAGATTCATTTGTATTAATTTTTTAGATTCCACATATAAGTGCTACCATATAATATTTGTTCTCTCTCTTTATAGAGGAGAGATGATGAACTAATTAGGCTTGTTTGATATGTTGGATTATGTGAGAAGCATTGCCAAATAAATGATGCTAAACCTTCTTAGATTATATTTGTGTGGCTACATGTTATTTATATGTGTTCTAGAAATTGTATAAAATCTGATATGTCCTGGTATGTTATCATTTTTAATTCTAATTATTATCTTGAAGTGTTGTGTGTTACAGAAATAAGCACAGTTCCTTGTCAACTGCATTATAATGAACTCTCATGAGGTCTTTAACCATGGCCATTTTAAAGTCTTTGTCATTTACAGAGAGTTACTCTTTTACTTTTATGCTTTTGCAAATATGTTTCATTTTCAGAGAGATTCATGGAGTGGGCTCAAACAAGTACTCTAGAATACAGGTTTCTGATAACTTTAAGATCATAAAACTGAACTGGGTAGGAATTTCCAGAACTCATGGAAAAACTGGATTCAAGCAGAACAAGGATTAATAACGTGGGACTGAATGAACTGATGAGGATGATTATAATTTTATGATTTTTATTTGAAACACTGCTGATTTTTAAAAATGTTTTATTAGTTTTTCCAGATTTGAGGGAAACCCTCCCTCTTTTCTCTTAAGCTATCGACAAAGATGACTTATTTATCTTTTTCTCCCTTCTTGATCCTTCTATAATTCATAAACTCTCAATGAGTATTCTTATTTTCATGGTAATATATTTATTTGCATAAGTTCAATAAGAATCTGTTCTTATAACAGGACACAGTTGAAAACACTGGTTATATTATCAAGGCTTTGACTAGGATGTTAGGTTTGAGAATGTGCATAGACTCAGATATAACCAGAAAACTTAAAGGAACTAAGGTTGACTTTATGAAGCCAATAAAACCCCTTGGAAATACTGCCCTGCCCTTGCTTACAAGGTTCCCAGCAACCTAATCAGGTGACTAAGGAAGGTCACTTCCTGGTAGGTACAAGAGCCTCAAGATACTCTGGGGACCTTGAGAAGAGATGAACTCACCCAAATCTATATGTATTGCAGGAAATTTCTGAGGGTAAGTCCTTGGCTTGGCTTCCTGGCCTTAAGAGGCTTTTAAAAGTTCAAACTGATATTTCTTAAGAAAAGTTCCAGCAAACAGATTTAAAAGAGCCTCTATGATCAATCACTATTCTTGCTGCACTTATGTAAATAATCAGGTCAATTTTTTGGAACTAGATGCATTTTGCAAAAAAATTAGACTTAATTTGGCTCTCTTTTATAGAAATGAGGGTCATTTTAGAGAGATAAAGTAGGTTTCAGTAACACACCTTTGTGGATATTAGATTCTAGTACTGTTAATTGTCTTTGAGGTTTTGTTATTTACCTGTAAACTGGACTGAATCCTGAATTCTTCTAGTTTCCTCCAATATCTGGCTATAACACCCCAAACTAATGTTTCCAATTTTCTCTTTTCTTTTTGACTTGGAATCACTAAGAACAAAAGCTGCACTATTCCCTGAAACCCTGCAAACTGAATGTGAATGACTTGATACAAACTTCAGAGAAACCACCACAACAGCTTATGTGTAGGCCATCTTTGTGTCTGCTGCTGTGTGCACCACTCAGAAAGTTTACTTGAACACATGATGACATCAATAGAGACATTCCAACTACAGAAGATGCTTTGACCCCAACATCTAGAGTATTCTCTAGAAATCTTCTTGACTGACTGCCCTCAGAACTCAGACTGGGTTTTCAGTCTGCTGCAATCATTAAGCTTTGTTTTTATTTTGTTTCCATAGAAATGCCTTATTAAATACCTGATTTCTCACACAATATAGGCCTAATTTGGGGAGCTCAAATACAAGACAACCTCCTGAAACGAGACACGACCATTTAACTGAACTGACCTATTCTCAAGACGGAGATTGGTTTAATGAGATATGAAGCCATCTATCAACTTAGCTTCTGGGCAGTGAAACTTCTTGTTTGAAGTTTCAAAGGCAGGACTGAAGAGGAGCAGAATTTGTTATCCTAAAACATGCCTCTTCAGCATAAGGATTATTTTAAGCTGGCTATTTTTAAGAAACAGCAGACAGAGGAGAAGCTCTGCGAACTGAGTAGAAGTTACCCTTTTGTAAGAGACATTTATATTTATAAGGGAAATCTCCATGTGTGAGAGTGTCTCCCTCTCTGTATCAGGAAGCGAAGGATGATTCTAAATCTCTAGAAACTCTTTGCAATGGAGAAGGTAAGGACTTCAATCTGTATAACAACCTTACTCTTGTTTACTATGTTTTCCTGGTCACCTTCCATAACTGACTCCTCACCCTCAACATCTTCTTTTGTCTTTAGCTGAATATTTAACATGATGATTCTGACCATCTTGGGGAGTTACTCGGTTTCCCTGGGTCTCTCCCACGTATACATGAAGGTATGCATGTTATACTTTTATTTGACATTCTTCTGTGAATTGTCTTATATCAATTTAATTATTAGACCAGCCAAAAACCTAGAAGGAAAGAAAGGGAAATCTTTCCACTCCTATACAGCCCAGGAAGCATTACTCTACCTCCATGCTTGGTAATTAACTTGAATTATGCAATAATGGATTGGGATGTTACTGGAGGGAAGAAAGAAATGGAGAGAAATTCAGCAGCACCTAACCAAGCCATGAGGAAGTATTATCAGTCAGGCCAGGCAGCCAAACTGGGATCAGAAACAAATGTGTGTGTGTGTGTGTGTGTGTGTGTATATATATATATATATTTTATGAACACTGTAAGCACAGAGATAATTCTCAGCCAAACAGAGATCTGACATGAGAGGACTCAGCAAAAAACTCCTGTTAACAAAATCAGTCATCCCCTAAAATGGAAAAGTTTTTCATTAATGAGAGTCCAGGGCCAAAAGCTATGGATTTCAAGGAATGCTAAATGCATCCACTGACCTTTCTTGACCTGCTTTTCTTGTTCTGTGCTACCATCTATCCTTTACATCTTCACCCCTGGTTAATTCAAGGCACTTTCAGCTTGTGCATTATGTCTGAACATCCTCAGGCCAAGAAGTCACAGGGAGGGAAGACTCTGGAGGTTTGGAAGGACAGATTCATCAGATGTCAGAGCCAGAAGCGGGTTTAGAGAGGAATCCTGACCCACCTCTTTGCAGCAGTGGGAGGGAAGGGAATAGCTGTTTGATCCCTGGACCCTCAGCAGAGGCCAAATGTCATCAATTTTCACTTAGGGATGTCAAAGAGATGAACACTCAGGGGTGAAGTCTTACCCTTGGGATTAAACTAAAAGCTTGCAGTGTGGAACTAGGAATTTCTGAGGTTTATAGTGGGAAGTAGGGAATGGCTGGAGGAGACAAAGGCAGGGGAACGGAGTAAACTGGGTGAAACAACACAGTTTGGCTCCTGGAAACTTCCAAATAATCTTAGAATTGCTGCAAGCAAGCAGCATTCTGGTGTGAACTGACCACCTCTCTGGGGGCTGGATGTCTGGGAGCAGTGCTGGCAGGCACTGATTCCAGCTCTAGAGAGTTAGTATGGTTCTTTCTCCAGAGACCCTGGGAAGCTGGGAAAGAGGGTTCCAGATGGCTTAGTGGCTCAGATACCTTAGAGTGGTCTCTTAGAAACCCTCTAGTCCTAATGTATTTTTTAACAGAGAAGAAAACCAAGTCTTTAGAGACATAAGATTGCCTGTTAGAGTATAATTTTCGAAATGGTAAAATCATGTCTCTCATATAGGTGTTAAATGAACAGGTTTCAAAGATTTTATTGAGCTCATTAATTAATGAGGAAAGCAGTAAGATTTAAAACCGGCACAGAGAACATTTGAGAAGCTAGGTATGTATAAGCAATTTAATGGCTTGCTGACTTACAAGCTATCCAAAAACTGGCTTATGTTTAACCGGATCATAAACTGTAAACTTTCAGGCTATTAGTTCCACTGGGAAGAAATTATTTGCATCTTCACTGAACAAAATTTTCCTAAAGAACCTTTGCCTTATAGTGAAGTAAAGTCATCCAATAAATTCAAAGTCTGCATTGAAAGAACACTCAATGATTTCTTTTGCCTATTTCCAAGTTTCAGGTAATTTTTAAAAACCTGTGCAAAATAACACTGGTGTTTGCTAGCAGATGTAGGATGACATTTGAAGTCTCTTTATACTCAACCCTGTGTTGTTGTCCTTGCCACACAATCCAGAAAGACCCAGATGTACAAGAGCGAAATTGTGAATGGAAGAAGTATATTCCCTACTCTGGTCTGCCCCACCCATCCACTCACTTAAGGTGTTGCGTATGAAACACTGACCTGTGAGGACGCCCAGACTAGTTCCTTGTCCCCATATTTCCCAAACACAAGGTATGATCTCAATACTCTCTTTCCCTCCAGCGTCTTACAGTAATCCTTAATCACCCTCCCCCACCCACACACACACTCAGTCCTTATACTTGACTGTCTCTAGGATCCTTTTCTGTATATTCTCTATTGGAAACTTCATTAGATGTGTTCCAGTGAGGCTCAGTGACATCTTGGTGGAGATGTTACCTAAAGGGATTTAAGACTGAATGTACTCACTTGGCATAGGTATCCATTAAAGTTCTTCCACTTCTTAAATTCAAGGATTCTGTAATAGTTTTTTTTCCAAGATAGGACTGAGAACTTGCATATAGAACCTAGGAAGCCTCAGGTGGATTTGCAAAGGTGGCATTGATTTTTTGGCTTTAGGGAACTCTAATTTCTTGGCTCTTCATTAGAGTTAATGCTAATGTCCTTCCTTTTGGGAGGGCTCTGAGTATAAGTGAGTTACTATTTGCCAAAAGATTTGGAAGCCTGAGACAAGTAACACTGAGCTGCTCACCAACAATGACAAGTCATCTACACAAACATCCATCCTTTTGCTCCTTCCAGATCTTTGTGGGTGGCAGAGATTGGAATAATTTCATTACCAGAGTTCATCAGACTTGCCAGTGTCTCTTTAAGATTGCCTTTTTCAAAATTACTTTGTTTGTCTGAAATGGAATTCAGGTAGATAAGGGGTAGCTATTAACCATTCAAAAGATAACATGATGGGGGATGAATCATCTTCCCCCAGGCCCTGATTTTGAGGCTTGCTTTTGTATTCTTTTTATCCTCTAGATAAAAAGAAAAAAACATTTTAAGAATGAATTTCTTATGGTTAGTGTTAAAAAAAAAAAAAAAAAAGGGACCACAAGCCCAGAATGGAGTCACTTGTGCTAGGCCCCAGATCAATAAACCAAGACCTAATACCTAACTTACAGTTTCAGCCTTCCCCAGGAATGGAATCTTAAACTAGTCAATCTGGAATCACCTTCACTGGTCAGTACCAGTGAAGAAATCTGCCTGATAGACCCCTGCTGGCTCCTAAAGGAAGGTGACCTCGCCACAGCCAATTCGTTCTTTGCTAGTTTAACTTCCATGTCCTGCTCCCTTCTGTCTTTAAAAGTCTTTGATTTTGTACAGGTCTTCGGAGCTCCTTTCTATCTTAAAGAGCATCACTTTTTTTCAGGTATTTACCTTTCTCTTGCAAAGCTCACTTGCTTCACCCCCAACCCCAAGGCCTGATTTATCCAAGGGAAATCACATACCCTGGACAGTGATTGATTCATAAAAGAACGTCGACACAAAGTTGGTCAATAAGATGCAAGGAGAAGTTTGCAGAGGGCTTCTGGGAAATCCTTCCTCACTTTTTAAATAAAATTTCCAAAAAGTGACCCTCGTATATTTTCTGGACAAACCATGCCCATGTTTGAAGTCTGGAATGTCCACAGCTGCCTCACTAGTAGGTTGAGGATGAAAACTCAGAGGAAGGGAGAGCCAGGGCCACAGGCTTATATGCACTCTAAGGTTTGCCTTACTGCTGGACTTTCTTATAGGAGCCAATAAATTTCCCATTTGTTTAAGCCACACAAAATCCAGGGATGAAGACTGAATCATGAGTTAGGCAGACAATCCAATGGAAACGTTATCTGAAAGAGCTGGGTAAGGTAGCAGAATATGCTATGAAGCAATGGGAGAGGAACAAAGATACCAGCACAAAGGAGGATGCTGGGAATCAAGAGTCTGGGGCAAAACTTAAAGAGATTCCTGAGAATCTGGGGCATTGTTTCTGGGGTTGTGTGCTGCACAACTGATCTGCTGGTTATTGCCTTATTGTGACTCCTGGAATTCTCTTTATTGTCTAAGTCTAAATACCACCCACCCTTCAAGCCCTAGCTCAAAGCTTACCTCCCATGGGGAGTCTTTCCATTTGCACTGGGCCTTGTTTACTGCCCCCAGCTGATACTTCCTTGGGATCTCTCTTCTCTACAGAATGTCTGTCATGCAGAACCTCTAAGTATCCTGGGTGAGAGTCTTGTCCCTTAAGGCCAAATGAACTAGTATGTTTCTTTGTTTCTTCTCCCACAGAGCTGAGCCCAGAGTTATTCCCAGAAATCACAAGAAAGTGAATGTGTTTGCAGAATAGTGTGCTGAAGTTTATTAGTGAGGGCATCTCAGTGTTCATAATGAAACCCGTTGTCAGCATGGCTCCTGAGTGTTATCCCTCCCTGGGTGCTTGGTCATACAGGGCTGCCCCACAGCTGAGTTCAGAGGGGGACCCCCTCTTCCATTCTCAGGCTGTACTGAGAAAGACCATAGCCCTAGCTCTCAGAGAAGTTCCCAGAAATGGTGAAAGAGGTGAAGAAATCACTTTGACCTTGTTTAACTTGGAATTGTGGAATACCTGAGCTGAAATGAAGCTTAAAGTTCACAGAGGCACATTTTCCTTTTTCAGCAGGGGAAACTGAGGCAGAAGGTAGAAGGAACCCGCCTAAGGTTCTACTATTAAAGTGATCTTTAAACAATCACCATTGAGTGTATGGGGAAAGCTGAGCAACTCAGCCCATCATTTCCTTAAAGACAACTGCTTGTTTATTACTTAGGCTTCCTTTTCACTAAAAAGCTGGGCAATTTGATAGTAACTTAAAAAGGTGTCTAAAGAAATGGCCATTTTAAAAGCTATAATTACTCATATTTCAATACAGCTCTATAGTTTAAAAAAATTTTTTTTATAGCTTGGTCCTTCTTACAATTGTTTTCTGGAAGGAGAGATTGTTGTTTCTATTTTAGAAATGTAGAAACCAATCTCACTCCACCCAGGTCATACTTCAGATTCAGGCCTGGAATTCCATCTCCTTTGCCTACTCCTGTGTGTATTCCTTTCTGTTCACATGGGATTGAGAAACATGAATTTTGAAAACCAGTTTGATGCCTCCAATGTTTCCAAACCTCAATTACCCTTCACAGTGGCAGAGCCCTGGCTTTTTATCAGCCTAGCTCTAATGCTAGATTTTGGGTCTAGACCCCCCTTCCTTGTCTTTGGTTGATAGTGGAGCCTTTTTAATGAAATAGCCCAGAAAATACTGCCTACTGTCTTCAAATATTAATAACTTCATTTGTTTGCAAAACTTAGGGAGGGTGTCATAAAAATTAATGAGTGTGTTGGTGGAAATCAATTGTCTTTCTGCAAAAGATTCTCTGGAGACATTGTGTAGGAAATTATGTAAATTTTTTTTTTTTTTAACTTCTGAGATAGTATATTTCTAGCTAAAGGGTATGTTTTGAGTATATTTATGATCCAGAAAATGGAGACTTTGTAAAGATCTTCTGGTCCTTTGCTTTGAAGAAAGATGAAGTTTGGAGAAAAACAATCCCAAAGAATGAAAACCCAAGGGAACCACTTCAATCAAATATTTCTCATAATTTTGGCCTGGGTATTTGTATTCCTCTTCGGTCCTTATATTTTTACACTCATAACTGGGCTAAGGTAAATTCTTACTGAGTTGGAGACAGAGCCAGGCTCAGAGAGGAGAAGAGATGTACAGAGTCTCATAGTCCAGTTAGTAGAAGAGACTGCTGATCCCCAGCCACAATTTTTGCTGTATTACATTGTTTGTCTTTCCTGCTCTCTCTTAAAAAAGAAAAAAAAAAAAAAAGGGCATGGGGATAGAAGTTAGCAATGTATTCATTTGTTCTTGTTAATTTTCCAAATTAAGGTAATTTAATTACATTGAGTTAAGATCACAATCTTTTTCCACTCTAAATCTGTGTTCATCTCAAATTTACTAGTGTCAGATGGCATCAGATAGGCTGTAGGCTTTTTGGAAGTCCAGCTATGAGGAAATTGAATTGGAGATACATTTAGCCTGGACTGAATGGACCACACTGATGTATTTCACATCTTGAACATGGATAAAATGCATAATTTTATGAAGAGTTGGTAACATTTAAATACACCATATTAATTGCAATTTGAAAAACATATTGGAACATTTCAGTAAATCAAGTGAGAATTTACTGACTACTGATTTGGACATACATGAAGGGTACTTTATTTTCCTTTGAAAATTATTTATTGAAGAATTGAAGGAAAATTCAGATAAAAATTGGTAGATATTTATTGCAACATCTTTTCTAATTTTTGATTGTTTGAATGTTTTCATAATAAAAATTCAAGGACTTTTAAAAAATTAAGGGAACACAGAATAACAGTGATCAAGACAAGCAAGGAAATCGCCAGGAATTTTCTCATATTGAAAGGAAAATTGTAACAAAAACAAAGATTACCAAAGGAAGTAATTCATTAAGAAGAAGAGAGGGACTTCTTTCGTGGCACAGTGGTTAAGAATCCACCTGCCAATGCAGGGGACATGGCTTCGAGTCCCAGTCCGGGAAGATCCCACATGCGGCAGGGCAACTAAGCCCGTGTGCCACAACTACTGAGCCTGTGCTCTAGAGCCCAAGAGCCACAACTACTGAAGCCCGTGCACCTAGAAACCATGCTCCGCAACAAGAGAAGCCACCGCCACCGCAACGAGAAGCCTGCCACCGCAACAAAGTGTATCCCCACTTGCAGCAACTAGAGAAAGCCCACACATAGTAACAAAGACCCCACTCAGCCAAAAAAATGTTTTAGGGAGAAGTATTATAGAGACATGAGGCTATGTCATTTTTCTGGATTTTTGTGGTATCTGTCAGCATTTTACAATCTGTTATTTGTTGTGATTTCTTTTTTTCATCCAAATAAATATTCACTTTTGCTCCTAATTTTGTATCCTTTTTCTTAAAGAGGGCCTGACCATATTTTATGGGCTTCAGGCCCTCCCTACCAAACCTGTGGTCCTCTAGCAGTGAGACAGGGAGAGGCTGAAGGATGGTACTTACTGAAGTGTAGGTGCAAGTTATGGAGTAAACTGAAAAGAGGGATCATCTAGGTGGCCGGCGGCACCAAACTGAGAATGTTGGCTAAGTCAGGTTATATTTATCAATAGGAGAGGTGAGGAGCGAATTGGGTGATTTCCAAAGCCTCTTAATAAAAATGACAATAATAGGCTCTACTATAACTGAGCACTTACTGCATATCATGCATTACATCAGAGGTCACAAATGATGGCCCATGGACCACTCTGGCCTGCCCTCTGGTTTATAAATAAAGTTTTATTGGAAAACAGCTATAACTACTCATTTAGGTGCTGTCTATGATTACCTTTGTGCAGCATGGTTGCACAGCGGGGTTGAGTAATCACGACAGACACCACGTGGCTTGTAAAGTCTAAAATAATTACTAACTGGCCCTTAGAGTGAAAGTTTGCCGACTTCCGCACTATGTAGTCATTGGCTCTGTGGTACACTGTATTTTCCAAATATGCCCACAAATATATGGGTATTGCCCAACCCACATGCTCTGGTAAAAAATGTGATCTTCTTATCCCACCTCCACCAAGGGGTGGGGTCTACTTGTATCTGGGTGGGTGGGCCAAGTGGCTGCTCTGACCAATAATATAGAGTGGAATTGATGCTGTGCCATTGCAGGTAGGGCCCCAAGTTGCCTGGCAGCTTCTGCTTCCTGCTTCCTATGGAAGCCAGCCACCATGTAAGAAGTGCAGCTACCTGAGACCACTATGTTGTGAGAAGCTCAAATCTCACAGAGAGGCCCTCACAGATGACATGCCATGTGGAGAGAGAAAACAAGGATCATGGAGGTACCAGACATGTGAGTGAAAGAGCCATCTTGGCAGTAGATCCTCCAGCCCCAGTTGCTCTGTTGATACCATGTAGATTAAGACACAGACCACCCAATCAAGCCCTTCTAGAATTTCTGAGCCACAGAATCAGATGTAATAAAATGGTTGTTTTTATCCATCAATTTGGGGTAGTTTGTTATGTAGCAATAGATAATTGGAATAGTTGCATATACTCCTCATCACTGCCCAGTGAGATGAGAATTATTAGTCCCAATCTATGTGTAGAGAACCAAAGTTTGAAGAAACCAAATTACATACCCATGTTACACGTCTGATAAATGGCAGAGCCAGAGTTCAAACCTGAGTCTAGTGGACTCCAAAGGCCAGGTACCTGACATGCCTACTAGCGTTGACATTCTGTGTGCGGAAAGCTGCCAAAGCTAAGAGACGATGGGGTCAAGCAGGAGGCTCCTGAGAAAGTCATACTCCCAGCCCTAGTGGAGTTATATTCAAGAGGGAATTTTTTAGTACCCAGCTTCCACAAAGCAGAGCAACTAATGCTGTGCCAAACATTTGTTCCCTGGCAAGTCGCCTGACAGCATTTCTTTTTCATCCATGATATGTTTTTATTCTCTTCCAAGGCATTATGTTTTCTTTTTAAACAGCTTTATTGAGGTATAAAACACATACCATAAAATTCACCCATTATAAGTGCACAGTTAAATGATTTCTAGTACATTTACACAGTTGTGCAACCATCACCACAACCCATTTTAGAACATTTCCAAATGTTCTAAATTGTGGTCAGTCCCCATTCCAACAGCTAGCCCCCAGCAACCACTGATCTGCTTCTGTCTCTACAAGTTTGCCTTTTCTAACAATGTCATATAAATGGAAGCATGTGGTATGTGGCATGCTGTGTCCGGCTTCTTTTACTTAGCATGCATCAGTAGTTTGTTACTTTCAATTGCCACAGAGTATGCCATTGTATGATATATCACATTTTTTAAAATATATCCACCAGTTGATGAGCCAATCCATATGGACTGGTTCCACTTCTGGATTGCATTAATGGTGGCATTTAGTCAGTGCTTGATTGCTTAAGACTCACAGGACCCAAAATGACAACGGGGGGAATTAGGGAAGCTGGCCGCTATTGACTGGGTCCTGACGGCTTTGCATCCAATTGCTGCAGAGGGTGTGGTCTGGCTTCCCAGGCTGGTTGCTGACAAGGTTGTGGGTCAGAGTTCTATTTTTATATGTGGTCAACCCAATGACCATTTGCATATTCAGTCTTTCACTTCTGTAGTACAGTAGAAGTGAAAAGCATTTGGTGTCAAAAGACCTAGTTCTATCCCATGGAAAAATCACTTCACTTCTGAGACATGTTCTCTGCACACAGAATGAGCATAAAGATAGTAATTCTTGCCCTTTTATTTTGTAGGGTTTGGAAAAGATTGTACTAGGGTCCCTAATTTTTTATCCATTCCTAAATCTATGCCCTTTGCCATGTGATTTGTAGTTTTTCTCTCAAAAGGGGAAGAGGATATTTCCCCATCCCATGACTGAGTTCAGCCATATAACTTACTTTGGTCAAAAAAATGAAAAAGAAAAGTGACAGTATGACAGTTCTGAGCTTAGCTCTCAAGAGGCCTTGTGTGTTTCTTGCTTTCATGAGCTTCCACCATCACCATGAGCATATCATGCCCAAGCTAGCTCACAGGTTCCACAAGGTGGAGCAGAGCCTACTTTTCCCAGCTGAGTCATTCTACATCCCCTGACCCACAGTCAACCCCTAGACCAATGTGCAAGCCCAGCTTAGATGAGCAGAGCCACCCAACTGAGTCCTGGTCTGTGAAAATAAGTGATTGTGTCTTTAAGCCACTAAGATTCTGGGTGGTTTCTTAGGTAGCAAAAGCTAATATATACAGGGTTGTCATGTCAATCAAATAAAATAAGGGATGTGGAAGTTTTTTTGAAACTGTAAGCTACTGGGAAAAATTTATTACCCTTAGTTTTCAAAATTTCCACATGACGTTATTTTCAGTTATTTGTGAAATTAATATCAGTGAAGTAGTACCTGTCAAGGTTTAAGGTACACTCTTCTATAAGGTATTCAGCCATGTATTAATATTTATTCCCTGAATACTTTTGAACATCAGTGTGTTCTATAGAATACAGAAAGGCTTTTTCTTTCTTTTTTTTTTTTTTTAATTTTTTGTCTGCTTTGGGTGTTCGTTGTGGTGCGTGGGCTTCTCATTGCGGTGGTTTCTCTTGTTGTGGAGCCCGGGCTCTAAGCCCGTGGGCTTCAGTAGTTGTGGCTCACGGGGTCTAGAGCGCATGCTCAGTAGTTGTGGTGCAAGGGCTTAGTTGCCCCGTAGCATGTGGGATCTCCCCAGAGCAGGGCTCGAATCCATGTCTCCTGCATTGGCAGGTGGATTCTTAACCACTGCGCCACCAGGGAAGTCCCAGAAAGGCTTTTAAATGCAAAGAAACCTCTTTCTAGAGAGACACTGAAACGATTTTAGACACTGAAACGATCTGGAGTGAGTAGGGAAAGATATGGGCTTTGAAGCAGTAGGTTAGACACTGGTCCCCCTCATCCCAATGGTGGATACCTATTCTGCATTCTGCTTTCCTCTAAAAGCAAAGAAAGAGCCAAAGCCCTTTCCCTAGGTGGTGGAAAGCATAGAATTCCCTGGAGAGTAAAACAGGAGTAGAACTTCTCCCATTTGGAAAGGACCAAGGAAGAGGGCCTCACTGCACCTATAGCGGTGGGTCCAGAGAAATTACTTGAGAACCTTGTCCAGTCCTTGCCACTTACATCTTCTGAAATCAAAATGTTTCTTCAAAGCTCCGCTCAAATTCCACCTCCTCCAAGCAGCCTCCTTTTCTGAGGCCCTATGGCTAGTATCTTTTTTCTTTACATCTGGGGCAATCTTTGATATCTATCTTAGCCTCATACTCCACTACTTTCACAAAGACATGAGCCTACTAAACTAGTAGGGTTTGGCTTGGAATGGCTGTGGCAATGGGTGCAACTTAAGGCAGAAGAGAATAGCACAATGAAAAGGTAAGGATGAGGAAAGTAGGGCATGAAGAAGCTGATCTTCATGACAATTCTTGGGAGAACCAGGAGGTCAAAAAGTGAGCTGACACCAGCATGGGCTGCACCAGGGTCTTGGAAAGAATTTATCTCTGGCTGGGAATTCAAGGGCCACACTTATTTGGAAGAGCTTACCTTGTGTCCTAAGTCTCAAGTTCTGTAAATGGCCCAGGCTCAGCCAGGTAGGGCCCCAATGACATGTTCCTTAGATGCTTAAATCAGGTCTTAGATTTTCTTGGGGCCAAATTTCATTTTAGATGACTAGTGCTTATATATGATACAATTTAGAATACTGGCTTTACTTGACAATTCAGTTTAACTACTGAATTTTAAAAAGGGATTTTTCCAGATCCTTAGAATTTGGGAAGGCATTGCAAATACAGTGGTTTGTGGTTATGACAGTTGTTATTAAAGAATCAATGCACTTATGATAATTTTGATAAGAATGAAATATGCACATAAATCCACTTTTACTTAATTATGGAAATGATCTTTTTCAATAATAAATGGGGATCAGACAGATCTTTAAACTGCCTGAAAGAAATAGTTTGAAATGAGTTGGATTTTCTTAGGGTAAATCAATGGTTTGCCTTCTGACCTCGAGTAGTTGTGTATATGTCTGTGTCATCCCATAGCCTCTATTCTCCTGAAGATCAGGAATTGTCTCATTTCTATCTCCTCTATGGCTAGTACAGTGCCTGTTACACAATGAGAACTCAGAAAATACTTTTGCTGTCTTGGAGTGTTATCTCCACCTTCTTTTACTTATGTAATTCATTTACTCCTTGGGACAATTTTGCAAAACATTACCACCTTAGTTTCCACAGAGGAAGGAACTAAGCCTAAGAGTAGGCGATTTGCCCAAATGGTACCATTAGTACCAAGATCAGGATTCAATCCTAATCTGTTTTCTATGGAGTCCTTCTTTTTAGATGGAGATACAGGACACCAAAATGATCAAACACAAGGCTTTCATTGCTATCCTGCTGTGGATTTCACTTTTTTCTCTCCTTTTCACTCCACTGACATCATATAATGCTCTTCAATTACAGCTGTCAACTTCCTCCCACAATTGCTCTGTATTCTGGGCTATAATTGCTCCTCACAGAACCTGAGCCCACACGCCTACAATTTCTCTATCAGCTAAGCAGCCCCCACTGCCTCCAAGGGACCATGGCTAATGCAGTCCACAGAGGTACATGCACCTGTGATTACTGCCATTTTCCACTTTAGTTATCTCAGGAGAAGTGCTATGCTGGAGTGCCTTTTAAGTAATGCGTAGTGACAACATTCTGATGTGGGTAGGTGGCCAAGAATCACTATCCCCCGCATTAGTATTTGAGAAATGATACCTTGAAGGTGGGAGTTGACACGTTCACTTGGACGTCTGAGGGAGGACGCAAAGATGAGTCCCTCTGGTACTGAGATCCATTTCCTTCCTTAATGCTAAGGGCACAAGGCTCTTTTCTAGAGAATACATTAAGCCGTCACTTATGGCAAAAACTTCAGCTAATAAACTACCAACTTGTACTGTCCAAGAAAAAAGTAGTTCAGAAATAAAAGATTCCTCCA
The DNA here is from genome assembly GCF_951394435.1 of Stenella coeruleoalba. NCBI lineage: Eukaryota > Metazoa > Chordata > Mammalia > Artiodactyla > Delphinidae > Stenella > Stenella coeruleoalba. The sequence continues at coordinate 64,805,168 of NC_137150.1, forward strand.
ATTTCTTCTGTAGAGGCATCCCTGAAATTCATTTCAAAAGAACTCAAATAGGTCACAGAACCTGTGAACTAAAAGGGCCTTGTTCAGATGGGAGAATTGGGATCCAAAGAGGGAAAAGGACTTGGTCAAGTCACCCAGCAAATGGATGGCAAGAGCCAGATCTTAAGACTTCTAGATAAGGACCTTCTTCGCTTTGGTTAAACTTAGGGTTGAAGGAGAGGAGTGATGTCACTTCTAACTTCAGTCTCCTGGGAGCTTCTGACAGGGGAAGTTATAGAAACACCAGGTCCCTGGGATAGTGGGTCCTGACATTGGTAACATCTTATTACTAGGACACCCTAGTCCAGAGTGCAGTCAAGAAACTCTGGCCAAGAAAGCCAAACATTGCTGAAGAGATAAATAAACAAACAAGATAAAACTCTAAAAGAGATACTGAATGTGCCTGAGATGAGTCCCCTCTCTCCACCTCAGGACTGAGAGAAGCTGGTCAAGGCCAAAAAGCTGGTTCTAGGAACCTGAGAGATTTTGGGGAGAGAGGAAGAGATCAAGTGTAAGGATTTTCCCAATCAACCTGAAGCTCAGGGTGTATAATCACTGTCACAAAGGGAGGGACTGCCTTTCCTGGAGGTTAACTAAAAGCAAGGAGCTGGAGGAAAGGCTGGGAAGGAGTCCTAAAGGGCTGCTGTAAGGCAGGGACATTACAGAGTGAGCAATGGTCTGAGGGAACTGCCTGGCGTCTAGCAAAGACAAAGCTGAACTGACACGACAACCTAAACAGCAACAACAGCAACCAAACTTCACAGAGCACTTCTCTCATACCAGACTCTTCTCTAATTATTTTACGTACATTATCTCATTTGATCCTCACAGCAGCCTTATAACAAGAATTTAGAAAATGTGGTAGGGCCACTTTCAAAAGTTCTGGGAAAGGATTATTATACCTGAGGACTCTCGCATTAATGACATTTCATAAGAGACCAAAGCTATTTTGGATCCCCACAACCTCTCTATGGATGTATAAATAACATTTTAAATACATATTACTTTGAACTAGGGGAAACTGCTAGTTTTGTAGATCAAAAAATTGTCAAATAGCAGAACTTTCATATGGTTCAACCTAATATATAAAATATATGTACTTTAAGGGAAGTAAGTAAAAAAGTAACAGTCAAATACAGTAGAGTGGGATATGTACTATATAAGGAGTAAGTATTGTGCACTCTGGGAAAAAAAAAACACACACACAAAAGAATGTGCTAACCAAGTTTTCAGTGAAGGAGAGCAAAGGGGAGACTTCTAGGAGGAAATGTTGAAACCTGAAGTACAATAGAAAACACTAAGGGAAGTTAATCATTATGAGCCTGATTCAGTGAATCAGGGAGGCTTTAGGTCATGATAAAGTAACAGATGCTGGACTTGCACTACCACTGTAAACATGTAGAAAACTAAGAAAAATATGTGAAAAAAACCCACTTTCAGACATTGAACAGCAGACATCACAAGATCATAATCACTGGGAGTAGGAAAACAAACAAGGTGAGTCCTTCAGTTGGTTAAAATCAGTAAGTTTTTAAAGATTGAAAGAGTATGTTCTCTAATTGTACAGAATTAAATTGGAAATAAAAATAGAAAGAGATCTGAAAAATAAACAGCTTAGTTTTAAGTAAGTCTTGGGTAATAAAAGAAATCCCAAGGGAAATTTAAAAATATTTAATGAACTGAATGAAAATAGAAACACAACATATCAAAATTTGTGAGATGCAGTTGAAGCAATGCTAAGGGAAGATGTATAACTTCAAATGATTATATTAGAAAAAAATCAAATCAATAATTTAAAGTTGCATACCAAAAAGCTATAAAAAGTTGAGACAATTAAACCTAAAGTAAGTGAAAGAATGAAAAAATAGAAATAACAGCAAAAATCAATCAAATAAAGAATGTACAAATAATGGAGAAAATAAATTAAACCAAAAGAAGAGTCTTTAAATGCCACATCATGGGCTACAGGTAGAAGCCCAGAGGTGGGAACAGCTTATAAAGGAGGTCTGCTCAACGGAATATATACTGACTGCAGAGGTGCCACTTTGGTGTGTTATCATCTTGAACAGCTTGTTGTGACAAACATTTCAATAAAACTAATAACTTCTATCTAAACTCATCAAAGAAATAAGGGAAAAGACACAAATTATCATCAAGAATGAAACAAGGGACATTATTACAGAGTCTACAGTCACTAAAAGGATAATAAGGACTATTAAGAACAACCTACTGCCAATAAATTCAACATCTGATATGAAATGGAAGAATCCTTTGGAAAAAAACAACAACAACAAACGACCAAAAATGATTTAAGAGAAGACAGAAATTCTAAATAGTCCCATATCTATTAAAAACCATTGGATTTCTTATAAACGATATTCCACAAAGAAGAATCTCAACCCAGGTGACTTCTCTGGTGAATTCTTTCAAACATCTAAGGAAGAAAAAAGAACAGTTCTATACAATATATTTCAGAAAATAGGGAAGGCAATAATACATTGTTCTTCCACATTAAAAGAAAACACCAGTAGCATTGTTCGCATCCTGCCTGCTTAACAGAGCCTTATGGTATCTTCAATTCCAAGAGCAATAAAAAACATGTAACCATAAAAATGCTTAAACATGTGCCATAAAAATGTACACAGATCTTTAAAGAATATTTATTTATACCAAATAAAAACTGGTAACAATCTAGATATACATTAGCAAGAGAAGAGAATAAACAAATTGTGATACACACACATGGTGGAATATTACTCAGAAATAAAAAGGAATAAATTACAGATAGATGCAATAATATGGATCAATCCAAAAAAATTATACTGAGTAAAAGGAGCCAGACACAAAAGAGTATATTTGTATATTCTATTTTTATAAAAATTTAGAATATGTAAAACTAATCAATAATTGTAAAAAGCACGTCAATGGTTACCTGAGGCCAGTTGTGAAGGTGGATGAAGGAACTTATTTGGTGGTGGAAAGAGTCTATTTCTTAATAGGGGTAAAGTTTCAAATGTATATACTACTGTCAAAAACTCATCAAACTATATGGTTAAAATAGCTACATTTTATCACACAAAAATTATATCTCAATAGAATTGAATTGAAAAAAATAAGTCAGAGAAATAGGTAGAGATGAAGACATTAGGGAGAACGTTATCAAGCTTGTCTCTCATGTTTCAATCAGAGCAACTTTATGGATGGTGGTTCTCCTCACTATTGTGGAAAGAAATGCTGGAACAGAACCAGGTTTGAGGGAAGGAGTGTTAATAGAACAGTACTGAAATGTTGAGGTAAAGGTGCCTATGGTAGTGGTGTTCTATAAGCCATTTTTCAGGGGGAGAGGGAAAAGATGGGGAGCCCTGACTTGTAGCATTTTCTGATATTCATGGTATAGATACTTCCATCACGTCTGATTTCAAGCTACCAACTGTTTAATAACCAGCTTAAAAAATCTTGGAAATTTAACTATCTTTCGTGACCCAGAAGGAGCCAGCTCCAGCAAGCCACTGCCTATGAATCATCAAAACAAATATGTGAAGCAAGAAACTGTATCAATCGAGGGGTTCTTTCTAGAAATATAGGGGAAAAGTGTAGTCATCAGTGAATAGATGTTAATAAAATCCAGGTATGTGGATGCAATTAGGGAAAAAATATAGAGGGGAAAGAAGAGATGCCTAGAATTTTACCTCAGGTATGTTATTTTTAAAAGTCAACTGGAAGAGAATGGGCAAGTAGAAGAAAGTGAAAAGTAAGAACCAGAGAGGCAGGAGGAAAAACAGGATGGTATTTTGTCATCCATCCAAGCCAAGGTAAGGAGCTGAGAAATGGTTAGCAGTGTTAAATTCAGCTAAGTTAAGTAAAATGAAGACTAACATTTGGGGGTACGGAGCTTATGGTAACCTTTGAGAATGCAGTTTCAGTGGAGTTTTGGAAGTTGAATGGGCCACAGGCAGATGCCTTCATCTAGAAGCCAGAGTGGGGAGTAGCTCGTAAAGAAGTCTGCTCAGTGGAATATATACTGGCTGAAGAAGTCCACAGCTGCAGACTGTCACTCTGGTGTGTCCTCACCCTGATCAACTGCCATGACCCATATTAAATACTCTAACCAGGGACAGAGGTGTCTTGACATCCAAGCTGACATTCCTAGGCCTAAATTTATACCACACACACATACATACACACACCTAGAGACATGTATAGACACCTAAATATGTGTAAAAAACAAACACTATGGTGTACTACAGAATATAAAAGTAATAATTTTTTAAATATAAAGCATGAGATTTCAAAGAAATGTTATGTTTGCATCATGTTACTTTACATTTCTAGGCCTCCTTCAACTCGACTCCACACTTATTCTCACCCATGTGTGGGGTGTCTATATTCATTCTCCTCATCCATGGGGACATTTGGATGAGTAAGTTTGATAGGCTGAGAGAAGGCATGTGCCTACAGGTGCCAAGAATCAGGAGGTGATTTCCAGTGCTGGAATCTCGTTGACTTCTGGGCACCTGGAGGAACTGTTGCTTAGGGCCCTTCCCAGCAGAATTTGTCAACTTCGTGGTTTGACACTTTCATTTACCATCCTTCACATTATCCTATCCATCTGCCACCACTTCTGTCCACACGAGGCCTACAAACAGCCCATGGTCCATTGCATACCCTACAACTCAGACCCGGGAACCACAGAGAGGGTCACGATGTCCACAAACATGTAGACAAGGAACTTCCAAGTTCTTACTGATGCCAGCACTGGCCTCAGTGCCTAGGTCACCAAGAGAGAATGGATATGGGATAAGGCCTTGACAGCCTTCCCATACTTCTGTGCAACTCAGAGCTTATCGAGGGCTTCTCAGAACAGCTAATGGAACATTGGCCCTGCTTTATAGACAGAGGTTTTACATATAGACTCTGGGCTGTGCACACTTCTTTGTTTTAAACATCACATGTTCTCTGTATGAGAAGATACCCCTGGAATTGAATGTGGCTATGTGTGACAGCTCTGGCTCCAGCTCTCTGAAACCTTTGCCAGCTAGGCTACCCTCTAGGTCTCCTACTAGGAGAAAGAAATTTGGACTGAAGGGCCATGGAAGGTTTGGGAGGAAGGTCTGCCCTACATTCTCGGAAGTTGGCTCTGTGGCTCTGTGGAGGGCAGATGAGAGAGAATAAAGATTAGAGGCTGGGGGAACAATTGAGATTTTTCTTTAGTGAGTCAGTGGTTCTCAATAGGGGTGATACTGCTCCTGAGACATGTTTTGAAATTTTGTGGGATCTTATGATTTGTTACTAGTGTTTAGTGAACAGGAGCCAAGAATGATAGGCATCTAGGCAGTTTAGGCCAAACAACTAAAAATTGTTCTGAATTCCACATAAAAAATGGAATATTCCTTTCTATAATAGTCTGGACCTGGCATTTAACACTGTTTTACCAATATACACACTACTAATGATATTCGAGCCCTAATATGACACACCTGTACTGGTCTGCATTTATAACTATGATGCTCAAATTATGAAGAGGTACAAGCATTTGACTGCTTGATCACACACACTAGTTTACTGAAATATGTTATTATTTTGTTATAAACTACTTTATTTCTCTGTGTATTGAAGTCAGGGTATTATTTTGTTGTTTGTGGAATGATCTATTTTGATAGATTATATTATCTATAAGTTTAATTTCCATATACTAAACAGTCATCATGAATATTTTTTATTTATTTTTTAGGAAAGAAAGGATTAGATCTAACAGTGTTGAAAATGACTGGTTTAGATGATAAATATTGAGAGCTTAGGCAAAGCCCTGTGGGAAAAAGAAAGTCACTATGGATATAGAACTAACAGACTTTGGAAAATGATTTGATTCAGTGGCTTAAAATTAAGCTCTGTTTCAACTTTCTCTTCTGCAGGGTAAATAAACTAAATAAACCCAGAGCCATCATCCAACTTGGCCTGCTTCACAGACCTTGCATTATCTTGGTTGCTGTCTCCAGAATCACTTCCCTGAGTCTCAAAATGGTATTCAGTTCTATATCGCCAAAAGAAGCTAAAGTATATTGAAATGAGGAGCCAAGACTCCCAACCCCCAAACAAATAAGCCATGTACTAGCTCACAGATCTGACCGTGGACATTAATACACACATGCAGCAGACACTGTCAGTAGCCTGAAAATATTCCCTCATCTTCTGTATCTGCTGAGTGACTTGCAACTGTCATCACTTGCATTTCTTTGATTAAGAGGCTTCTTTGGCCACTGAAGCCTGTTTTGCCCAATGAAGGAGGTTGGAAGGGCTAGAATGAATGCATCTCCCTATTCCCTAAACAGCCCTCAAACAGTAACTGGCTGCAGTTGGTGTATAAATAACCCAGCTACCCAGTCCCTTTTGTGCAGTAACTCTAAGGTGTGTGTCCTATGTTAATCCCCCAGAGTTTCCCCCATAGGATAAAGCTCCAGTCACCCACAGTTGTAACTGACTTGATAACACACCCCACACTGACTACCTTTCATGGCGTATTTTCTTCTTCCTCTCCTGGAGTTTATTTTCCCTCCCCATCAAACTACTTTGCTATCATATTCTTGTCTGAGTGTCAGCTTCTGGGAAACCCAAACCAAAACAACTTGTTATCTATTGCACTGGGGACCTCTTGTAGTTGATGGATGTAGTCTAAGAGCACAGACCCAGGAGACAGGCCTAGGTCTAAGCCCAACCTGTACCAACTCACCTTACTTCAGGCATTTTAACTCTCTCTCTCTGCTTCAGTTTCCTTACCTTTAACTTAAAGGATTTTGACTACATTAACATTTCCCAGAATGTGTTCATTGGAAGAACATTCCATGTTTGGAACGTTAATCATTGTTATGGGGAAAAGGTGAAAGAGGAAAGAAGATTCCTGCTCTGTTATACACAGCAGTCTCTATCTACTTCCCAGGATGATGCTGAAGTGGACGTGGAGTGCCTGGCTAAGTGTCTGACACATAGTAGGTGTACAAAAAATGGTGATTGATTTCAAATCCAAAGCAGTTAGCTCATGCTCATATAGAATACATCATCAGTAGGCAGTGATTCTTAACCTGAAGTTCATGTACTCTCTGAAACTGTAATAAAAATTGTACACTCTGTGCTCCTGTGCCTTTTTCTGGGGTGAATCTCTTAGATTTAATTGGATTTTTAGACTCTCTAAAAGATTAAGCCTTAAGCCATGTTGTCTTAAGCCATCTGGTCTTATCAGTTGTTTTAAAACATAGAAGGAAATCATTACTTCCTAGTTTTAATGATCAAACAACAAACACCTATTCATCATCTTATCTCTCTTTTAGGGGAACACCTCAAGTCTTTGTGCAGTGGTATCTCATTAAAATTTCTGAGATATGAATTCAAAATGCGTAAGTGATATACAAATATGAGAATTCAGTTGATATAACAAAAAAAAACAATGGATTAAGAAAATCCTGGGTTCCACTGGGAACTGTATTTGTATTTGAATAGAAACAATTTTTTTTTTTTAATTCTGGCTAGTTTGATGGATATATGCTCTATGTTAGAATGGGGTGGGATAGTCCCTAAACGGATTGGGCTATTGTTGAATATTTCCCCTCCACTCTCCTTTGTCAGAGCAACAGGCAGATCACAGGTCTTGGATTCAAATGTTTTGCTCACCATCAGACCGTTCATTGGATTAATGTGTCCTGGGAAAGGTGCTTATTGTATCTATCTGTGATTCCTCAATAACTAGCACGGTCCTTTCCCATTTGTAAGGCCTTAGCAAAGGTTATCCAGGCTGTTGGGAGATGTGCTGTCATCTCAAACCATGAGTTGTGCACTCTCTCTGAGATGAGTCAACCGCAGGGAGAATGGAACCAACCACTAGAAGTGTTTCCGGCCCCAATTTTCTGAATGTCTCCTCGTGGAGCTTAATCTTTGGTTGTTATTGACAACTGTTGTGACCACATTTGAGAGTGTGTGCAAGGAGCTGTGTGGAGAAGTATGGGGAGGCGGAGAGAAGACAAATTGGCAGGAATTATTTTAAAAGATGCCTGTTTTCCCAGTTACTTAAGTTTACCTGGTTTTGTCGACATCAAGAGAGGTGTTATTTTCTAGTTTTCAAAAAAACAAATTATGCCTCAGTGGAAAGTAAATGTGTTATCATGGGTAAAAGGAAAATATATTGTCAAAATAATTGCTGTGGGAGATAGAATCTGGTTTCAGGAAACATTTTTCAGTTTCTTACAGGCAGAGAATAGTCTTATTAGAACAAACCAACCAACATCATTGGTACAATGGCTTCTGCTCTACTTTCTCTTTATCAGTTAAAGTTTCTAGTTCGGTGTGTCTTCACCTTTTTTGTGAATATGAGGACCCTGTTTAATACATTTTTTAAAATTGAGAACCTTGAAAGCTGGAAGTTGTACTTTTAGTAACTGTTAAAGGGAGAAAATATACAACAGTATTCCAGTTATCTATTGCTACTTAACAAACCACCTCAAATCTAGTGGCTTAAAATAACATTGGTTTGTTTGGCTCATAAATTGGCATTTGGGCAGGGATTGGAAGGGACAGCTCACCTCTGCTCCGCACGGGGAGCTGAGGCAGCTTATAGACTGGGGGTCAGAATCACTGGAGGCCACAGGAACTCACACGACCAGAGGTCGATAGTGACTATAGGACCTCAGTTGGGGCCGTCATCCACAAAACCTATACGTGGCCTCTACCTGTGGTCTCTTTGCTTTCTCGTGGCATGGTGATTGAATTACAAAAGAAAGTGTCCCAAGAGGACTAGGTGTCATCTGTATTGCCTTTTAGGACCTTGGCTCAAAAGTCACATAGTTCATTTCTGCTCCAGTAACAAGCCCACCCAAATTTAATGGGTACGGTGTCAACACTGCATTCTAGGAAGAATGTACAGATCAGAGATACTGTTGTAGCCATTTGGAAAAATATGAGCCTCCACAAGGGGCAAAATGCTCTCAATTTCAGTAATGCTTTAAAATGAACACATGAGCCTATCACCCCTGGCAATGATGCCTCAGGGTCTGGGGATTTCTTACTATAATTGGGCACCTCTGCTCCAGAACAGATACATGTAAAACACGCTCTAATGGGGTCAAAGCAGTTGGCCATAGCTTGAGACCCTGACTATGCTATTTTTCCATCCATGGAGGATGAAACTCCTTGGTCTCTACTGTGCATACCTTCCAGCCCACTCCATATTCTGTTCATTCTGGTCTTCATTTAATCATGCTCCTATGTGTAGTTTATTCCTCATTCAGCCAACAGCATTTTTAAAATATAAAAATACATACCTATTCACAAAGTAACCCAATTCACAAACTAATTCTGGTTCGATCTGCCTACAGAAATAACAACAATAACATAAGCAGCTACAATTCTGAACACTTAAATGCCAGGCACTGAGCTGAGTGCTTTACAGACATTAACTAAATTAACCATCATTGATATAATAAGGCAGTTCAGACATTATCCTATTTTTTAAATTAAAAGAAAATAACCCTGAAGTTTATCATTAAACTTACCCCAAATCTCAGTTAGTAAATTACAGACAAGTTCTCACAAAGATCTTACTTTTCATCATTATGATGCTATGGGTTCCTGTACAGGATATTTAACGTAACATTCATGGACTTTCCATAGCTGGACCTTATTTTTCTAGTTTCACATGGCAACAGTTTTCTTTCGCACCCATACAACTTATACAACAGTCATCTAGTATTCCTAACTATACACACACTTTTTTTCTTTGTTCATTTGCTTAATGTGTCTTTCTACTCTCCAACCAGCAAAATAGAAATTTCCTGCTTAAATGCCATCTTCTCTAGGAAGTCTTTCCTGACTTCCTGTCCCCTCCTCTGAACTATTATGACACTCAGTACTTTTCTCTGCTAAAACTCCCCGATGTCATTGAACTTATTTGTCTGACTATCTTTTCCAGAAGGTAATGAGGCCTAGGGTGTGCTGTTTATCTGTGAAGTCTCAAAAACTAACACAGCACTTTGTACCAAGTAGTCACATATTCTGTATGTTGGAACTTCAACTTCCTGCCCTGATGGTGGAACAGATACTACATTAGCCCTCTTTTGGTAAATTAGTATAAAGCTAGACTAATTATATAAAATAACTGTTTTCTGATGTTGAACCAAAGGCAGTGCAGGACTGTGATCTCTGAGAGGTAGGAAACAAACAAGATAATCCCCAATATTGTAATGGCTTTCTGTTTTAAGGCACTTTCCAGACCATAGTACAGAGAAGGGGAGGCAAAACAGAGCACAGTTGCTTAGCAGAGCTAAAATGATAGAGATTAGAATTTGGGGTTACTGAAGCATCTAGAATTTCTGGGACAGGGTAAGAGGGAGAAGGAAGCTATGTACAGAAGGAGCTCTAAAAATGTGCTTAAGGATCCCCTTGAGTCTTTGGCTGAATACTAACCTGTGTATGTGCAGAGAAAAACTGCATGAAGCTAGAGTGAAAATATCTATCAGAGGAAACCAACTACTTGGAACTGCGAGTTAAACAAATACCAGATTTTGCATAAGGCTGAAAGATGTTTGCATTCTGACTAGCCACAGTAGAGACTTTGCTGAAAATCCCAGAAATTCAATAAAACCCATATAAAGGCAACATGTTAGGAATAGAACTAGCCTAACCCTATGGTAATAGTCATTCTAGACCAACTATTTAAAAGACTCTAAAGAAAACTTGAAAGGACTATGTTGGTCCATGAGCAAATTAAATGCCTGCTGCAACAAAGCACTAAACTCTGTTAGGAATAAAGATAAAATCCTTCAAAAATATAGTACCCATAATGTCAACCATGCAATACAATTTACTAAGTATATAAATGAGCATAAATACCTGATGTATAATCAAAATAAAAATCAGAAAAATAGAATACAACCAAGAAATGGGAAAGATGCTAAAATTTGCAAACAAGAACTTTAAAACAGCTATTATAATTATATTCAAGAATTTAAAGGAAATATTAACATAGTGAGTGAAGAATAGGAAATCTTCAGAAAGAGAAGGTTAAGACAAGTTTAATTCTAGAACAAAATGGAAGTTCTAGAATTAAAAGTTACATGATTTGAAATTTAAAAATTATGAGATTAACATCAATTAGGCAATGCATAAGAAAGGTTAATAGGGAATACCCTGGTGGTCCAGAGGTTAGGACTCTGTGCTTTCACTGCTAAGGGTGTGGGTTCGGCATCTGGTCAGGAAACTAAGATCCCACAAGCTATGTAACGCAGCCAAAAAAAACCAAACAAACAACTCTAATAAACTTGAAGACAGAACAACAAAGATTATGTACATGGAAGCACATAGAGATAAAATGCTGGGGGAAAGAAAAGTCTCAGGGACAACTGTCCTGTGATACAATATCAAGGGATCTACTGTAAATTTAAGTGACATGAAAAATATAAGCCTACAGATATAAGAAACTCAGTGTACTTCAAGCAAGATAAACACACACACACCCCACACCACGGTCAGAGTGTACTGTAATCAAATCATTATAAACTGATTATGTGTTAAGTAAATGATAAAGAAAAACATCTTAAAAGCAGCTGGATGGAGTTGAGATGGGGAACATATTACCAACAGACAAAGGAACAACTATAAGAATTACCACTTGTGTCTCATCAGAAATAATTCAAACCAGAGAAAATTGGAATAACAGTCATGTCTTATAACTATTATTTCATAACATTTTTTAGTTGACAAAGTACTTCCCCACTCATGCTTTCATATAAGCTTTACAACATTACCCCATGAGACAAACAGGATTAGGATTATTCTTCTCATTTTACAGATGTAGAAAGTAGGCTCAGAGATGTGAATTTGCCCAACAGAGCTAGCACTAAATCCTGGTCTTCAAGGTACCCATGTTATCATCATTGCCGTCACACCGACTGTATACCTCACTTGGGTTGATCTCTGATATGCCTCTCCCTGTGGGCTGACTTTCTGGGTTTGCCTTCTAATTAAAACAGCCATGACACAACAATAATCCCCATTCCTTGCCAAATTCCAACTCCTAGTTTCCTGCCTTCCCAATTCTATGTTACAGCTCTGGACTCTGAGGAGCCAGAATGATCCCTTTAGCCCTTCCCAGGCAAGAAACACAAATGTGAAACCATGGTTTCTTAATCATAGGTCAGCTGCCTCCTTGAGTGGTTCATCTGATTCTGACATACCCCAAATTCTATGTCATACACCAAGCTTGGGCCACTGTAACCCAATAGTCCTCCCACACGAAAGCTTGGCCATCCTCTCATTGGCTCCACCATGTCCCAGCTTCCAGCATGAAATAGAAAAGTTCCTATAAGAGTGACAGTAAAGTTAGTAACAGCAGATCATAGCTAAACTCCTCACATGTTGTCTGTGGGAAAGGAGCATCTTCCTTTGTCTAGTCTCATCCTCTAAATGCCCCATCACCAATCACAAAACTGGATTCACTCAGTATGTGTCCCCTAGAATGCTTTTCAGGACAGAATGAAGTTGAGAGGGTGTGATGCACAGATTTTACCAATTCATAAACCTGGAAGGAAACTTTTCACTTTACAGACACATAATCCAAGATTCTGAGAGAGAAGGTGGCTTGTAGATGGTCACCCAGTGAGCTGGCAGCAGGACTAGGACAAAGACTCTTTCAATTGCTCCCACAGTGTCTCTCCTTTCTCAGGTAAGTTCCAAGATGAGGACGCAATGATTTTGGTTGAGAGATTTTCTCTTAGATGAAGTTCGGATTGAAAGAGGAGAGAATTAGCTGCCCTCTGGTTGAACAGGCTCTATTTCCCAAGAGAAGACCCTACATTTATGTACTCCTGAGGTTTCATTCCTTTGAGGAGGTCTCATTGCATGCTTCTCACCAGCCACCCGTTGTCCTCCCTTGGAAATACATTTGCTGTGTTCCTTTATATTTGCTTGAAATGTGGTTCTCACATATGCAGCTAAACCCTAAAGAATTTGCTGATTCAATTTCTAATTGATCTTTTCCAAGTGTTTTCTACTTCAGAGCCCTCTTCACTCCAATAAGGGTGGTGATAGGAAATTTAGAAGGAGTAAACTCAGTCTTGGGAGCTTCACTGCATTTTTTTAAAAAAGAAAATCAGCACAACCTTTGACAAGCATGTCCCAAGGTTTAATTTCCCCTTAGAATGTCAGAGAAAGTCAGTGTAATGAGCATACATAAAGCCTGTGGCCTTTCTTATAAGGAAATTTCAAGAGGGTCTACCAGCTGCTGGAAGGAAGCAGCACTTTGCTATGTGGCCAAACATACCCCTTGGCATTTCAAGAATCCTTTCTGAAGGGAGGGGAGAGACAGCTCATCTCAGCAACAGATCTGCTGCAGGCAGTAAGAGATCAATGGGGAGTTGGAATGGTGCTTACTATTATTATTAGTATTGCTGTTGTCATTATTATGATCAAGTTGCAAATTCACTTAATGGTAACAACAGGGTCTGGCCCCAAAAAGAGATTCTAAAAAGATGTAATCTCTGCCCAGAAGCCTCATTTTTGAGCCAGATATTTTTCCAGTACTCCATTCTCACAGTCCTCTGGTGCCTGTTGTGGATATGTGTCTGCGTGCTCTGACCAGCCTGGCTAGATTCATGTTGATAAACTATGCACACAGAGGAACTGTGTAGCTCACATACACTTTACTGCTGCTTTTGATAAACCAGAGCCTCTTTTTAAGATAATGAGATTTATTGACATAATTATGCATATACTGCTGTCTTCTCAAATAGGATTTAGAGAACATAATAAGATGCCTGGTGTTGGAAGTGACCTCAGAGAGAAAACTACATAGTGTTCGAATTCTGCCCTTCAATCTCTTGCCCATTCTTGAATACTCCTGATGTTGGCGAACTCAGCACCTCTTAAAGCAGTCCATTACTGTCTAGAGAGTTCTGATAGAAAGTTCCTCCCAAATTAGGCATCTGCTAGTCACTTTCTTTCTCCCTTCAGAGAGCAGCATTCTCTGTACAGGAAAGCAGAGGTTTCTCCTTCTCTTTGCACATGGCTCCGCCCTCTCTGCAGGGCTCCCTAGCACTGGGGAGCTCTCTTACTGCTTCTGGCTTCTCTATGGTTGCCCTTCAGTTCCCCTGGTGTCATCTGGAGTTCATGCTCCAGTAAACAGGCTGACGCTTAATACGTCTCCCCAAAGCTTAATGGCTTAAAACAAGATAGAATCATTATTTGTAATGATTCTGAGTGTTGGCTGGGGAGTTGCTCTGCTGGCACCTCCTGGGCTCCCATGGCTGGGCTGGAAGGGGCAAATTGGCATTACTCTTGTGTCTGACCGTTGGTGCTGTCAATGGCCTGGGACTCCTCAGTTCTCCATATGGCCACTCTTTCTTCACTAGGATAAACTGGGTTTCTTAAGTGGTGGTCTCAGACAGTCTTCTGGGGGTGAAAGGCCTAATCTTGAAAATAGCACATTATTTCTGCCATATTTCTATTGGTCAGAGCAAATCACAAAGGCAGCCCAGATGCAGGATGGGCAAACAGGCTCCGCCTCTTGATAGGCTGTGGCACGTTCTTCAGTCTACCAGCCCTCTTTCCGCTGGAACACACAGAAGGTACGTGTACAGAAGGTAGAAAGGAGAGATGGAGCACGAGGGCTTTCCCTTTCTCTCTTGACACTGTTCCTCCATTTTCTCAAGACCAGTATCTCCGGGTTTATGGTTACACAAAAATTTATTTTATAAAGGGTTTCAATGATTTGGGAAGATAATTAGTATAGAGGAAGGAACAAAGTATAATTGCAGCGAATTTGAATATTGCCTTAAATCTCAAAAATGAAGGATCTTAAAGACTTGTGAAGAGCTCTTCTGTGGTCACTTTTCAGACTTTCATTCTGGATCCTTTATTTCAGGTTCAAGAGTTTCCTCTTCCCTCATATCAAGTGTCTCATGGTTCCAAGGTCGATATCCAAAAATTTCCACCTTCACTCCACTTCCTTTTAGGAAACCTTACTTCTTTTTGAAGGAAGAGATTTTCCCCCCTAGATTCTTTGCCCTTTCCTCATATAAAATGACTTAAGTTTTAATCCTATGGTCTTAGCACCCCAAACCCTCACTACAGTTGGCCATCAGCCAAATTTCATAGACAGGCAGTCACAAGATGGATGCTGGTTCCCTGGGGAAGTTGAGTGTGGAGTAGCCTTTTGGAGTTTCCTTTTTTACATCCCCGTGTGAAGGCTGAGGCCGGCAGTTCCTGTTGACAGGGGTCTACTGAAATAAGATCAGATCCCAAGAACAAACATCGGGGGTGGGTGGGTGGGGGTGTGTGTGTGTGTGTGTGTGTGTGTGTGTGTGTGTGTGTAGACTGAGGATGGTTTGAGTAGAGTGGTCTTTTCTCAATTAAAAATGGAGTTCTCTATAACACAGGAAACTAATTCAATATTCTGTAATAAACCATAATGTAAAAGAATCTGAAAAAGAATATATATACATATATATTCAGTTATATATGTATATAAAACTGAACCACTTTGCTGTACACCAGAAACTAGCAAAACACTATAAATCAACTACACTTCAATTTAAAAAAAAACACCATTAAGTATAATGAAAAAATAATCTACCACTGGTAAACCAACAACAACAACAACAAAAACCAAACCAAAATTACGACAAAAAAATGGAATCAGTGGAACCTCCATTACTAAATGAGAAGTATTTGGTTTCTCTCCTGCTCAGTCTTGGTCCCTGCCAGAATCATAATAGCTGTGCCCCAGACTCTTAATTCACTCGTCCCTACCCCCAGCCACACATGCACACAAACACACCTCTGAAGGGATGTGTGACCCCTCTTACTATATATTGGAAGAAATCCACCTCCTTTTCTCCTGAGGACACACAGACAATTCATTATTTTTTTAACACCTTTATTGGAGTATAATTGCTTTACAATGTTGTGTTAGTTTCTGCTGTATAACAAAGTGAATCAGCTATACGTATACATCTAACCCCATATCCCCTCCCAATTGCGTCTCCCTCCCTCCCTCCCTATCCCACCCCTCTAGGTGGTCATAAAGCACCGAGCTGATCTCCCTGTGCTATGCGGCTGCTTCCCACTAGCTATCTGTTTTACATTTGGTAGTGTATCTATGTCAATTTTACTCTCTCACTTCGTCACAGATTACCCTTCCTCCTCCCCACGTCCTCAAGTCCATTCTCTACGTCTGCATCTTTATTCCTGTCCTGCCCCTAGGTTCATCAGAACGTTTTAATTTTTTTTAGATTCCATATATATGTGTTAGCATACAGTATTTGTTTTTCTCTTTCTGACTTACTTCACTCTGTATGACAGACTCTAGGTCCATCTACCTCACTACAAATAACTCGTTTTTTTTATGGCTGCGTAATCTTCCATTGTATATATGTGCCACATCTTCTTTATCCATTCATCTGTCAATGGACACTTAGGTTGCTTCCTTGTCCTGGCTATTGTAAATAGTATTGCAATGAACATTGTGACACATGCTTTTTTTAAGTTATAGTTTTCTCAGGGCAAATACCCAGTAGTGGGATTGCTGGGTCGTCTGGTAGTTCTATTTTTTGTTTTTTAAGGAATGTCCATACTGTTCTCCACAGTGGCTGTATCAATTTACATTCCCACCAACAGGGTAAGAGGGTTCCCTTTTCTCCACACCCTCTCCAGCATTTATTGCTTCTAGATTTTTTTTTTTTTTTTTTTTTTTTGCGTTACGCGGGCCTCTCACTGTTGTGGCCTCTCCCATTGCGGAGCACAGGCTCCGGACGCGCAGGCTCAGTGGCCATGGCTCATAGGCCCAGCTGCTCCGCGGCATGTGGGATCTTCCCGGACCAGGGCACGAACCCGTGTCCCCTGCATTGGCAGGCGGACTCTCAACCACTGCGCCACCAGGGAAGCCCCACTTGTAGATTTTTTGATGATGGCCATTCTGACTGGTGTGAGGTGATATCTGTTTGTAGTTTTGATTTGCATTTTTCTAATGATTAGTGATGCTGAGCATCCTTTCATCTGTTTGTTGGCAATCTGTATATCTTCTCTGGAGAAATGTCTATTTAGGTCTTCTGCCCGGGAGTGTTCCTCCCTCTGCTATATTTTGGAAGAGTTTGAGAAGGACAGGTGTTAACTCTTCTCTAAATGTTTGATAAAATTCACATGTGAAGCCATCTGGTTCTGGACTTTTGTTTGTCAGAGGAGTTTTAAACACAGTTTCAATTTCAGTGCTTGTGATTGGTCTGCTTATATTTTCTATTTCTTCCTGGTTCAGTCTTGGAAGGTTGTGCATTTCTTAGAATTTGTCCATTTCTTCCAGGTTGTCCATTTTATTGGCATATAGTTGCTTGTAGTAAACTCTCATGATCCTTTCTATTTCTGCAGTGTCAGTTGTTACTTTCCCTTCTTCATTTCTAATTCCACTGATGTGATTCTTCTCCCTTTTTTTCTTGATGAGTCTGGCTAGTGGTTTATCAATTTTGTTTATCTTCTCAACGAATCAGCTTTTAGTTTCATTAATCTTTGCTATTGTTTCCTTCATTTTTTTCTTTTATTTCTGATCTGATCTTTATGATTTCTTTCCTTCTGCTAACTTTGGTTTTCTTTTGTTGTTGTTTTTCTTCTTCTTTCTCTAATTGCTTTAGGTGTAAGGTTAGGTTGTTTATTTGAGATGTTTCTTGTTTCTTGAGGTAGGATTGTATTGCTATAAACTTCCCTCTTAGAACTGCTTTTGCTGCATCCCATAGGTTTTGGGTCATCTGGTTTTCATTGTCATTTGTTTCTAGGTATTTTTTGATTTCCTCATTGATTTCTTCAGTGATCTCTTGGTTACTTAGTATTGTTTAGCCTCCATGTGTTTGTATTTTTACAGTATTTTTCCTGTAATTGATATCTAGTCTCATAGCGTTATGGTCAGAAAAGATACTTGATACAATTTAAAGTTTCTTAAATTCACCAAGGCTTGATTTGTGACCCAAGATATGATCTATCCTGGAGAATGTTCCATGAGCACTTGATAAGAAAGTTTATTCTGTTGTGTTTGGATGGAATGTCCTTTAAAAATCAATTAAGTCCATCTGGTTTAATGTGTCATTTAAAGCTTGTGTTTCCTTATTTATTTTCATTTTGGATGATCTGTCCATCGGTGAAAGTGGGGTGTTAAAGTCCCCTACTTTGATTGTGTTACTGTCGATTTCCCCGTTTATGGCTGTTAACATTTGCCTTATGTATTGAGGTGCTCCTATGTTGGGTGCATAAATATTTACAATTGTTGTATCTTCTTCTTGGATTGATCCCTTGATCATTAGGTAGTGTCCTTCTTTGTCTCTTGTAATAGTCTTTATTTTAAAGTCTATTTTGTCTGATATAAGAATTGCTACTCCAGCTTTCTTTTCATTTCCATTTGCATGGAATATATTTTTCCATCCCCTCACTTTCAGTCTGTATGCATCCCTAGGTTTGAAGTTGGTCTCTTTTAGACAGCATATATTTGGGTCTTCTTCTTGTATCCATTCAGCCAGTCTATGTCTTTTGGTTGGAGCACTTAATCCATTTACATTTAAGGTAGTTATCAATATGTATGTTCCTATTACCATTTTCTTAATTGTTTTGGGTTTGTTATTTTAGGTCTTTTCCTTCTCTTGTGTTTCCTGCCTAGACAAGTTCCTGTAGCATGTGTTGTAAAGCTGGTTTGATGGTGCTGAATTCTCTTAGCTCTTGCTTGTCTGTAAAGTTTTAATTTCTCCATTGAATCTGAATGAGATCCTTGCTTGGTAGAGTAATCTTGGTTGTAGGTTTTCGCCTTTCATCACTTTAAATATATCCTGCCACTCCCTTCTGGCTTGCAGAGTTTCTGTTGAAAGATCAGCTGTTAACCTTATGGGGATTCCCTTGTATGTTATTTGTTGCTTTATCGTTCCTACTTTTACTATTTTTTCTTTGTATTTATTTTTTGATAGTTTGATCAATATGTGTTTCTCCTTGGATTTACCCTGTATGGGACTCTCTGCGCTTCCTGGACTTGATTGACTATTTCCTTTTCCATATTAGGGAAGTTTTCAACTATAATCTCTTCAAATATTTTCTCAGTCCCTTTCTTTTTCTCTTCTTCTTCTGGAATCCCAATAATTCGAATGTTGGTGCATTTAATGTTGTCCCCTAGGTCTCTGAGACTGTACTCAGTTCTTTCCATTCTTTTTTCTTTATTCTGCTCTGAGGTAGTTATTTCCACTATTTCATCTTCCAGGTCACTTATCCGTTCTTCTGCCTCAGTTATTCTGCTATTGATTCCTTCTAGTGAATTTTTAATTTCATTTATTGTGTTATCTTTTTTTTTTTTTTTTTTTTTTGCTCTTTAGTTCTTCTAGATCCTGTTAAACATTTCTTGTATTTTCTCCATTCTATTTCCAAGATTTTGGATCATGTTTACTATCATTACTCTGAATTCTTTTTCAGGTAGACTGCCTATTTCCTTTTCATTTGTTTGATCTGGTAGGTTTTTACCTTACTCCTTCATTTGCAGCACATTTCTCTGTCTTTTCATTTTGTTTAACTTACTGTGTTTGGGGTCTCCTTTACACCGGTTGTGGGTTCGTAGTTCCCACTGTTTTTGGTGTCTGCCCCCAGTGGGTGAGGTTGGTTCAGTGGGTTGTGTAGGTATCCTGGTGGAGGGGACTGGTGCCTGTGCTCTGGTGTGTGGGGCTGGATCTTGTCTTTCTGGTGGCAGGGCTGTGTCCGGTGGTGTGTTTTGGGGTGTCTGTGAACTTAGAATGATTTTAGACAGCTTCTCTGCTAATGGGTGGTGTTGTGTTCCTGTCTTACTAGTTATTTCACATGTGGTGTCCGGCACTGGATCTTGCTGGCCACTGGGTGGAGCTGGGTCTTAGCATTGAGACGGAGATCTCTGGGAGAGCTCTAGCCGATTGATATTACGTGGGGCCGGGAGGTCTCTGGTGGTCCAATGGCCTGAACTCAGCTCTCCCACCTCAGAAACTCAGGCCTGACACCAGACTGGAGCACCAAGACCCTGTCAGCCACACGGCTGTGTGTATGACTGTTGTCTCCTTTTCTTCACATCCCAGAGCTCTTTACTCAAAAAAGGTGACCGGGTTCAGCTTAGATACAGAAACACCTGGCATGCGGCCCAGAGGGCAGAAGTGGTTTCAGACAATTCATTTTTATGAGAGGTTTTCATGTATTTCAAGATAATTACCATGTCCTTCACAAGTCTATTCTCTTAGCTAAATACTGAGGCTGGCTTAATAAATTGTTATCTGACAAATGCCACTTTATTGATTCAAAAAATATAAGAAAATATATTTATGAGAAAAATTCACACTCGTTTCTATTGTAGATATTTGTCATGCATTTAGCAGAAATCCAAAATGTTAGACACAGGATATGGATAGTGGATGAGATACTGAACATAAAGTGTTAAATCACTAATTCTGTTTCTATTTCTCTTCTTCTGTGTCTAGCACCTACTCAGAAAAGACAGGAATGAAAGAAGACTGTAGAAAATATCCTATATTTAATCTAATAATTCTTTTCACTAAACAAGTCCTACAAATTCATTTAATAAGTGTTTAATAATATTTAGTAATATTTATTAATCACTTACTATATATCAGTCACTGCACATCTGACACCTAGAAAACCCTTGGTAAATGCCTGTTGGGTGAAGTAAAGGGATCACTTAATTGATATAACTCTGCAAAGTAAAAATTATCCCCATTTTCTAGATGAGGAAATTGGAATTTGGGGAGGTTGAGTGTGCCAAATTCTTACAATTAAGAAGGACAGAGCCCAGGTTCTTCTTCTCATTCGACTCAGTGCATGCCTGTCCTGGGCACTGGGGGATATGGGGTAGAAACATTACATGAGCTTCCTCCTTTGTTCTCACCTTCTGCATGTGAGGAGGAGAAGCCAGGGCTCAATTCAAGGAGGAGGGGAGCACTGAGCTGGTCCTGGAAAAACAGTGGCAAAGGAGGCACAGGAAGGGACACTGACAGGGAGGGACTTAAGAACCAAGATAAGGAGAGAGGAATGTGCTGGGTGCTCAGCAGGTACTGAGAGGACCACTCCGGCCAGACGAGGGAGGACTCATTTTGGGTGTGTGTGGAGGTTGGTTTGGAATTCCGTGTTAGTTTGACTATAGCTTTTGATGGAGCTGGACCATGGAGAGCCTTGAATAACAAATTAAGAAGGCTTTTTACTATGGATTAGCCAAGGCCAAGAGCACTGACGGGCCATGTTTCCAGAGATGTAGATAAGCCTGTTCAGGGAAAATTCTTTCTTCCTGTTGACGTTAGACAAGTTCTGGCCTGGCCTTTCTTCACCACTGCAATGGTAAACTGGAGATTTATGGGATTGAGAATATAAAAAGAGACTAGCTCCTTTGACCTGCTTACTTGCCACTAGAACTGGGAAAACATCAGTTCTCCACATGGTGCCTAGCATATACTTTCCTTGGGAGTCCCTAGAAATGTTTAGCAACAGAATTCAAAGATGCTGGATCCTGTAGCCCAGACATTTAATTCTTAATCTTTCCTTCATCCTAAGTCCAACATGAGGGAGCCAGTGAATATTTTTAGCAGAATTGTCACTTGAAGATAAGCAGTATGAGGGAACGTTAATCTTGGCCTCATGGCTCAGCATGGCTCAGAGAGACCCAGGAGGAAGGGAGACCGAGTGGGAGACATTTCACTAGTTCTCACAAGTGGTGGGCAGGTTGTCCAGGAAATCTGAAAAATTCGTTCATCCCTTTCCTCATTCAGTTACTTGTTTATTCACTCAACAGATATGTAGAGAAAACCCACCCATGTACTAGGCGGTGAGTGGGTTAAAGCTCTGAAAACCAGGGGTGAACAAAAGAGACATAATTCCTGTACTCAAATAATTTACAGTGTCTTTTCTAAACTATCATCCTAATGTTGTTATCCAGTATTTCAGTGTTTTAGGGTGATGGGATATTACAGAATTCAAGACATCCAGCAAAGGATGAAGATACTTGACTACATAGTGATCTCCCTGAACCTAGAGGCAATTTCTGCACCTGGTAGGAGTTTGACAAATTTCTACTAAAACATAAGAATCTAGAATTCATGTTTATAGGTATGTGCATCTGAACCTGAGACTTTTTACTGGGATTGGTATTGAAAGGAATCAAAAAAGAAAGTAGGGAGATATTTTTCTTCCTTCTTCTGGAGCAAAAACAATGTGGGATAGAGCAACCATAGGCCAAGTCCTTTCAGGAATACTGAGGAATACAAAGCACCGTGATAGCTCTTTCACCAAAAAACAAACAAACAAACAAAAAGTCACCCTTTAGGTTTAACCTGATTGCAAAGTCAAGCAAGCATGAGACTGGTTTCTTTTTTTTTTAATTTTTATTTTATATTGGAGTATAGTTGATTAGCAATGTTGTGTTAGTTTCAGGTGTACAGCAAAGTGATTCAGTTATACATATACATGTATCTATTCTTCTTCAAATTCTTTTCCCATTTAGGTTGTTACATAATATTGAGCAGAGTTGAGACTGGTATCTTTTTGTGCTAGGTGTGGTGATGTAACTGACTCAGACAAGAAGAAATGATCTTAAGAAGTTCACCACCAGGAGGATGGTAGTACAAGGTACACTTGCAGTAATCAGCTTATTTCTTCAGTTTACGCCTCCATCCTCATCATGTAATTGTACCAGTCCCTTCTCAAAATCTCGTGATATTGTTTGTGAGATAATTTAACATGTTGCTATGTAAACTTTCTGAGCCTCAGTTTCCCCATTTCTAACACTATGATATTTTTGAAGGGCACTGTAAGACTGAAATGATACCTCACAAGCAATCTGCCAAACATAGTACCTGGCACCTGACTGGAACCTAATACTTACCTCATACCATCACGTCTAGGAAAAGCAAAATACTTTTTTAAAAAGTCTGGGTTTTTTTTCCTCCTCACATTTTGTGAGAGAAGTTTGGCAAAAAACATAGGAAATAATTATTAACGTTTTCCTCAGTCAGGTTTGAAGTTCCTGAAATGACTCATCCCAGGATTGGTGGGAAGCTCAAACGAGGTGGCTCAAAGGAGGTGGCGCATAGGAAGAAAGCCCCTTGTCAACTATTAAGTACCCTGCACACCTGAAGAGCCAGCTTAGGCCTGAGGGGCCTGGTGCCTGCCTTTGTACAGGAATGCCGGTGTCCCGAAGGCCAGCGTCACTGGGTGGAGGAGGCCCTCGTTATCCGGACGGGATGCCTGCTAATGAGAACCGCAAGCAGCCACGAAGAGGATTTCCACTGTACGGCCTTCTTCTGACTCCAATTTGTGCAGCCTACGCTGCTCTGCTTCGGGGAGCCCAGGCTCCAGAGGCCCTTAATAGCCAAAGTCACCCAGCGAAACCCTGCCCACCTCCAGCCAGCGTGGCTGACTGCCCCAGAGAACATAAATGACGATAATCCCTTCGCAAATGAGGAGAGACACTTCTCATTAACAACTTGGGGCGGACGACCCAGGGCTGAGCAGAAAAGCAGGATGCAGACAGGGCGGCCTTGCGGCTGCTGCTGCTCTCACCACTTCCTGGCCCCGTCACGGGGCGGCCTCGCGGAAGCTGTCTCCAGGGGCGCTTGCAGGAGGAGTAGAGGCAAATCCTTACAGAGCTTTCTGATACCAACTCCACCACGTGTGTTTTCTCAACTGTAGACCTGAGGCTACATTACAAACCTCCACTTAAATGTAGGCTTGGAGGAGAAGCCATCTCTGAATGCATTCATTTCCTCTTTTCCTTTCTCAAAAGAAAACCAAAAACCAAAATGCCACTTGTATTTATTCATTATTCCAACTATTATTACTCTTCTAGGGTAGAGATTGGTTCTCAAAGCTTAGTGTACATCAAAATCACCTGAAAACACTATAAACAACAGGGCCCCTACCTCCATTGCACCCTGCAAACCTATGGACATCAAGGGTTCTGAATTTTAACCAGTTTCCCAGGTGATTCTGATGTAGATGGTTCTTAGACCACACTTTGAAATACACTATTCTGAACACAGAAACTATTTCAGGGGGTGTTAAAACTGTAAGAGACTTCAAGGATAGCTAGAACAACCTCTTGCTCTACAAATGAGACAGCATCATGTCACAGATAAAAGCACAGACTCTACCAAACTGCCACGTTAAATTCCTGGCTTGGCCTCTTACACGCAGTTATGATTTGGAGCAAGTTACTTTAATTCTCTGAGCTTCAATTTTCTCATCTATAAAATGGAGATAATATAAAATGGGGATAATTACATACCTCACAAGAGATTCTGGAGGATTAAAAAATTAATATAGGCAAAATATTGAGAAAGTGCCTGGCACATAGTAAACATTCAAAGGATATTATTTACATCATTCACAATTCAGAGAAACAGAACCACTTCAAGCGGTATAGAATGAGGAATACATTACGAAGATTAGGCCACACGCAATTGTGGGAGCTGATTATGTTGGCTATTTAAAGCTGTAGTTTCTGAATCTGGTGCTGGGTCTGAAGTCAGCAGGGCTAGAAATGTAGAAGGAAAGATAGACATAAAGTAGAGATACCAAGAACAGACTAAAACCTGTTAAGAATTAGCTGGAACATCATCTGTCTCTCATCCCCTTCAATCCCTATGATGCTGTTGACCTACACGATGAGCTGGCACCCGGCATCACAGAGTAACACCTGTGTTTGGCCCAGGACTCAGGGAAGCTGAAGGCAGGGATCCGGCAGAAGCTGGAGCGGATGAAGGCCTGACTGTATCCCATACCAATCAAGTAAGCGGGCAGACCAGTGACAATGTGCATGAGTTCCAACAGTGCCTGCCTTATTGACCTTCAGAGTGGAAAAATTTAAAAAAGCCCTCCTTTATGTCCCCCTTCCAAAACTCTCATGACCCTAACTTGAAACACTAACTTGTGGTCAACTCCAACTTGGAATCATATAGAGAGGGGAATTCCAACTGTAACTCAGAATTCTAACCCTAACTTGGAACCATATAGAGATGAGAATTCTATGATTTGTAGTTTCAACTTAGAGAAACTGATACAACACAAATCACATTATCAATTTATCTTACTACTCATCAGAAAACGGAAGACAGAGAAAGAAAGTAACTTAAGGTCACACAGAAAATCTGTAGGAGAAGACTGACAAGGGCCTGGGCCTATTCTTTTCTACTTCTGTCCTTCAGGCCTCCTGGTTACTGCAAAGATCTTAAGAGCGTGTCCATCTGCATGTCCTTTGGACCTTCAGACAGAAGGCTCATGGGGGTAATGGATCCAATTCAATAATATGTTTACTGAGGGCCTGCTAGGTGCCTGGTACTCTGTCCCTAGGTAGGGAGGAGTCCTTACCCTCAGACTGCTCACAGAGAAGACAACTGCATCAGTAAAGACAACAGAAGTCTGAAGAGACACATGCTTCAGGAGAGAAACAATGGTAGTGTTTTGGGATGGAGCTTGATGAAAAATGGGATCTCAAGATAACATCAGAGATTTTTGCTTAATATCCAAAGTTCAAAATCTAGCTCCTACTTCTCCACTCTCTTATCCCTCAATACTCTGCCCTGGTGAAGCAGGACATATGGTTTGTTGGAACTGAGGGGCTTCCAGTATGCAGTGCTAAAACTAGAAAGTCTCTAGCAAACTGGGATAAGCTGGTCACCTTAAGGCCCAACAAAAGAGTGACTTACCCAAGGGAAACAACAAGTAAGTAGCAAAACCAGCTTTGGAATCAAGTATAGTACAATCTTCTCTTCGCTATTATGACCCTGTAACTCTAAGCTCAACAAGCCCAAGAACCTCTCATAAGCAATTAGCAAGCCAGTAAAAGGAATCAAGACTTTCCAGCTACCCTCAACTTTCCTCAGAACTTCCTGAACTTCTATTCCCGCTTGGATTCTGAAATCTTTTTAACTCTTGTCTGTTTTCCCCCAGTGTATTAAAGCCCATTGGACTTGGTTTGGTGTTAGGTCTCTGTGGATTTTACTTTGGCTTTTTCACTGACTTTGGCTTTGCTGTTGCTTTCCTGATTCTTCCCAAATAAGAAAACCTAGAGGAGGACACCCATACTCAAAGCACCCAGGACTGCCAAGACAGAAGGACCTTGAACAGAAAAGAAGGTAGTGGAGGCCATGTTTGGTTTCCGGTGCTGAGACTACCACTTAAAAAATTCTCCAGCTCTTTGGTTGAAAAGTTTGAAATAATCAGGGGTGCTTATCAAGACCTTTAGCTTTCACCATACAAACCTCATATCAGATGAATCACCTTCCGGATCTACCAACCATGGTCTTTATTTGGCTTGCACAACTAAAATTAGCAGCCCATTCACAATCCATAATGGCTGGGGAATTATCTCATACACATGGGACAAAGGAGAGGGATCTGAAGAGGGGCCTCTTCCCTAAGTCTCATCCATGAGATTCTTCTCATTAAAGAGGCGCTCTCAAGCATCCAATTTGCCGCAATTATAGCAATCAAAAAAGCATTCAGCCTCCTTCCGCACCTGACAAGCCAGCTCATGCATTCTCTCCAACGGTGGTGGGATGGAAGCCAATGCAGCTCCCATCCCCCTGGTTCCAGCTATAGCCATCAATCCCACCCAACTCCCATCCTCACAGCTGGAGTTGGTTCACAGTCCAACAGACTCTGTCATGTTGACACTACTATGGTAGACCTGTGGCTGCCCCGACCCACCAGGGTTCATGGTTCTCCAGAGAAAGAGGCCAATTAGCCCTTGATGTTGGCTTATATATCTCTATACTCAAAGGCTGGAAGTGAACTTATTATAGGCAACCTCCTCCATTTTATAAGTTTCTAAGGGCTGATAAAGAAGTTCCCGTTGTGATAACAGGTGCAGGTGTAGAGCCTTGGAGAAGCTCGGGCTCGTCTGATTGCTGCATTGTGCCAGCCTCCATGGCACTTGAATGGGAGCTTTGTGAGTATACAATCTCCCCAGATTGCAGAGACCGGCTGCTGCTGGTGGCGGAGTGCAGGTCTGTTGATTAAAGGCCCATTAACAAAGCGCAAATAACTCTCAACTTCCTCTTCTCACCTGCTTCTCTGTTTTAGTCTAATGGCTCCTGGGGGAGCTGAAAATGTTATTTAATTATTCCTAACCCCCACAATGCTGCTACAATGACTCCTTCTAGAGCATGCCATCCCCAGCAAGGCATCTGTAAACATACTTATGAACTGCTCCAGGCTTGCTAATAGATGTAAGAAGTCTGCAGCCACTCCGAACAGTCAGGCTGGTATTGAGTCATGTATGTGGACCACCTCTGTGCTACTCCCTTGAAACACTCTGGCTGCCCCATGCACGTTTCCGTATATCTACCTTCAAGGCCAGGTGACCACAGCCCTTGGGTTATTGCTCACCATGTGTCTCTCAATCTCCACTGAGAGTCTTTGGAAAACAATATGCAAGTGTTTATTGTTGTTAAGTGTGGTCACTGAGCCCAGTGGGACATTCTCTCACCTTTTCTCAGTGTCTGTAAAGTGGGGATAATGGGGATAACCAGAGCTTCTTCAAAGGGTTGTTATGAGTCCCCAATTAGATAATGTCTGCAGAATACGTAATGCTCAATTGAGTCGGTGCTCAATTAAAGGTTGCTATTATTTCATTATTGTTTCTGTCATATCAACTGTTAGCTTTTTAAATAACTTTCTCCAGAATGTCTCCCAATGTGCCCTGCTCAAGTTCTCCTAGAGCAGGGCACTTCTAGATTTTCCTATTTTCCATACAATTTACCAGGCAGCTAGAATGTGGCACGAGCACTTGTGTGGGAGTCAGAAGCCTCCGGCTGGAGCCCTGGCCCTGCCCATCCCTCTCCCTGGTTGTCTACCATTAGGTGTCCTTTTATCTCCTCTGTGCCCTCACTCTTCCTTCCCTCCTTAAATACCTTAAAAAAACACCCACCTCCTTGGCCTCACCTATTAAAATCCCACCCCTTCTTCCAGCTCAAACCAAATGCCCCACCTTCCAGAATTCCTCCTCTGGTTGTACCAGTCTACACTGGCCTCTTTGCCCAGACTTCTCGTCCCTTTGTCTTAGCACCACAAAGCTTAGTAACTAATTGCTTTTTATTGTTTTTTTTTTTTGCGGTACGCGGGCCTCTCACTGTTGTGGCCTCTCCCGTTGCGGAGCACAGGCTCCGGACACGCAGGCTCAGGGGCCATGGCTCATGGGCCCAGCCGCTCTGCGACATGTGGGATCTTCCCGGACCGGGGCACGAACCTGCGTCCCCAGCATCGGCAGGCGGACTCTCAATCACTGCGCCACCAGGGAAGTCCCATAATTGCTTTTTAAAAGCCTCACTTTAATATAGAAAAAATACAATCTCTACCTTTTTGCAAAATCTTTTCCCCTACTCTTTTCTACATTTATACAGCTCTTTAGGGCAAAGATTGACAATAAATGGCCCAGTGGCCAAATCTGGTTTGCTTTCTCATTTTGTCTGGCCTAGAGATAAGAATGGATTTTGTATTTTAAATGGTTGAAAGAAACCAAAAGACAAATAATATTTCATGACATATGAAAATTATATGAGGTTGCAACTTCAGCATCCATAAATAAAGTTTTATCAGGACACAACCACACCCATTGTTATGCATTGTTTACAACTGCCTGCACACTACAAGGGCAGAATTGATCAGCTGCAACAGACACTGTAAGATCCATAAAGTTTGAATTATTTACTCTCTGGCCCTTCACAGAGAGTTTACTGACCCTTGCTTTAAAGTATAAAACCCCCTTCACATTTGCACATTCATTTGGTTCTTGTTATAGGCCTATTGTAACATCTCCATTATCAGGAGCTCAGAGAAGTGAAGCCACTTGTCCAAGACATCACAGCTTTAAGATGGCAGAGCGGGTAGTCTCCAGCCCACTCTCCTGACCACACATAAACCTGCATCACTCTTTAAGCCAGCCAACATGGAGGAAACTCTTTTGCCTTATTATCCATTCTCTACCACATGCCTCACTTAGTGTCTCCAAGGAGCTCCCTCCAGAAATCTGGGCATGAGGAACTGTGACCTTGTATCAGTGGCTCCCCAGTCTCTCTGAAATGGGGTGTAATTGTTAGCAAATGAAAGTTATCAATAACTGGTAAATGGCCTCTGCTCTTGGGTGGTGCTGGAGCTAACTGAGTCCACAAGGGCTGCATCCTGCCAGCCATAACTCCTTCCTTGGCTGACTCTGATATGGTTTAATTAGGGAGAGGTCATGTGTTGCTGGTGACCACTGATTACCAGCAAAATGTACATATGAGCAGCAGCTAGTCTTTGGGAAGCACAGATGGAGATTCTGGCCCCCATCCAAGCCATTCTCAGGGCCTGCCCCACCCCCTTTCCTAATCTGCTGTCTTCCCCCTTCTCCCGAGCTCCTGTGGTGGGTGCTCACTGGCTGTTCTTAGTTTCTCCCTCATTGGCCCTTGGTTTTAGACACAATCTTTCCCTAGGGATCCATCTCATCTTTTCCAGTGACTTAGGGTGAGTTACTTACCCTCACTGAGCTCAGTGTCCTCATATACTGAATTGGGATGATACCTCTACTTCCAGCATAGTTGATATGATCACACGTGATAATTTATGCAAGGTGCACTTAGCAGAGTGCCTGGCATATCAGCTGGACTCAATAAGTGATAGTACAGTGGTACTACTGTGTCTTTGTTTTGAGTCTCAATAAAGGTAGGTACTAAACCTCATCCCAGGAGTCTATTTCTTCTCCCAGGAGATTTATAACTTGGGCAAAACCTTCCCTCTATCCTTGCCCTCCAGTTCCCAAGTTCCCTGACATTTCCTCATAGCTCACTTGTCACGAAAGCCAGGAATGTCTGTTGATATGACTTCTGCCCTGGAGAGGGGGTGCTGGTTCTGGACCAGAGCTGAGGCCCCTCAAGGGTAATGCCAGGTGCCCTCCATGGTCCCTCCATGGGGCCACAAACCAGGGTTCCCGGGTTCTCACTAGAAAGTACCTTCCTAAGGCTGCATGGAGTGCCCGCGAATGGAGCTGAAACCACCTACTACTACTTCTCTGGAGACTCCCATTTGGGTAATACGTAGTATATTAGAGTGCTCCAGAGAAACAGAACTAACAGGATATGTATACACAGAAAAACAGATTTATTATAAGGAATTGGCTCACACAATCATGAAGGCTGGTGAGTCTGAAAAATAGTGTGGACTAACAGGTTTAAGACCTAGGAGACCTGATAGTGCAATTCCAGTCCAAAGGCTGGCAGCCTGGAGACCCAGACAGGCTGACGGTGCAGATGAAGTCTAAAGGCAGTCTGCTAGAGAATTCCCTCTTGCTCCAGGAGACTAGCTTTTTGGTTCTATTCAGGCCTTTCAGCTGATTGGGTGAGACCCACCCACGTTATGGAGGGTAATCTGCTTATTCAAAGTTCGCTGATTAAATGTTAATCCCATCAAAAAAACCCTTCCAAATTGACATAAAATTAACCACCACAGACAGCATGTATAAATACTGTATTATCTTTCTCTGACAATTCCAATTTTGTCTGACATTCTAAACTAGTGTATTTTAGGAGGTAAAGCAGTTGGAGAGCCACATGATGTTTCTCTTTCCAGAGTGGTTGAATAATAGTAATATACCCTCTGGGGGGAGTGGTGTAAAATAGTCTCAACTGTATAGAGCATTTTTCAGTCCATACTCTCACCGGTTTCTCACAGAGGACAAGTCAGCTAGTCCAAAGCACTCATTTTTCAGATAAGGAAACTAAGACCTGGATGGGAGAAGACGCTTGGCCAAGGTAATCCCACATGATAAAGTTGTTGGGAAACTAGGACAGCTGAGCCCAGAGCCCAGCCCAAGGTTTCCCCACTTCTTACTTAACGTTTGTATTAACTGGCAAGTAATGAAACTAAAATTCAAGCAGCTTCCTTGAGTAGGTTTGGGATTCTTTTTTTTTTTTACATCTTTATTGGAGTATAATTGCTTTACAATGTTGTGTTAGTTTCTGCTGTATAACAAAGTGAATCAGCTATACGTATACATCTAACCCCATATCCCCTCCCAATTGCGTCTCCCTCCCACCCTCACTATCCCACCCCTCTAGGTGGTCACAAAGCACCAAGCTGATCTCCCTGTGCTACGTGGCTGCTTCCCACTAGCTATCTATTTTACATTTGGTAGTGCATATATGTCAATGCCACTCTCTCACTTCATCCCAGCTTACCCTTCCCCCTCGCCGTGTCCTCAAGTCCATTCTCTACATCTGCGTCTTTATTCCTGTCCTGCCCCTAGGTTATTCAGAACCAATTTTTTTTTAGATTCCATATATATATATATGTGTTAGCATACAGCATTTGTTTTTCTCTTTCTGACTTACTTCACTCTGTATCCAGGGTCTGGTAAGGGAAAAACTGTGAAAGACCTTGATATTTTAGTGGTTGTCCTGATTAGCTCCTCCACCTGGGTTATCTCTGCCTCTCCTTGTCTTTGCGCTATTTTACAACTCAGTACAGATAGAAATTAAGTTGTAGAAAATTGATAGTAATGCAAATAATTCCTGTCCAGAGAAATGCAAATTGTGTCTAATGGAATGCAACTGATTATTACCCTTTAGATAGTGACCACTTTTGGACCCTTTTCTAAGGGTGCAAAATTCATTTCAGCATTCCATATTTGACTAAAAATATGTGACACTGTGAGTTTGCTCTTGAATTCACTCTAACATCTGGTTGCCTCATTAATTAATGAGTTAAAAAAATCTTTGGCATATATTCGTTTTATATGTGTATGAGAATCATGATTATATCCTCTTTTAAAATGTATCCTTTAATAGGTCTTAGTGTAAACAATATTCAGACCCTATTGTCCCACACTACACTATGTTCCCACACCTCCTTCAAAGAATAAATTGAAGCTCCTGTGAGCTTCTGAACATCATGGAGAATAACAGCTCATTTTGTAAAGTTCTTTAATGTTGCTTTCATTTTCATCTCATTTGATTCCAACAATCAGCCTGTGAGAGCAGATATCATTCCCTTTTTGCAAATAAGCAAAATGAAGGCCAGAGGAAGAAACATGTTTTATAAAACCAAGATCGTCGAGCTATAGGAGGCAGAGCTGTGACCTCAGCATAAGTCTCCCGTCTCTAAGGCCTATGCTCATCCTCGTCTTTAAGTCATGTCTTCTTTCTCCACGAGAAATGCTGTAGACCCAGCCTGGCAGCTGGATCCCAGTGCAGGAGAGCTGCTGTTTCAGAAAAGAAGGGCCAAGAATTTGGATGTAATGGAAGTTCTGAGAAGTAAGTTTCATCACCAAGGATGTTATTCAGCTTCCTTTTCATTTTTCCCCTTGAGAACAAAAGCTGGTTTTACATTTTAATGGATTTAATTACTGCATGGAGATCTGAACAGATAGGAAAGGAACAGGCAGTGAGGACGCAGTGAGCATCATCTGAATTAGAGTTTTCATCTTTGTGATTAGTGTGGTTATTAGTGTTTACACTTGAAGTTTGTGTTAACAGGGTGTTACTGTGAATTTGAAACATTGAAGCAGGCCCGATTTCCTAGTATTTGTTTACTTATTAATCAGTCATTCATAATTGCTACGATGCTGACATATAAAATGCCTCCTGCATCCAACTTCCCGGCTCGACTTAATAAAGAGAAATATTGGGTCTCATTTAGTCAATGTTTAATGCTAATAGGTTGTTCTTATCTATTTTGGTGACTTCCCCACTGTGGACATTCTCTCCTTTGTCCTCAGACCACCGTGGAGAGGCAGATAAAGCCTCAGAGTTTATGAAAACAGCCTGAATTGGGGCTTATTTTGCCATGTCTCCGGGAAAGCCATGCCTCCTCTCTGGGCCTCAATTTCCCAGCTAAAATAAGGGGTTTGGATGAGATGATCCCCATTTCCTTTCAGTTCTATGGCTCAGAGAGCAAATCAAATCAAAATGGAGAGATAACTGGAGAGTCATAGAAATGTAAAGTTGTGACTAAGAGATCATCTACCCTGATACATTAATTCTTCAACAGAGGACAAAGAGACCCAAAGCAGGTTAGTGATGTCCAAGGTCAGATAGCAGGTTAGAGTCAGAGCCTGAACCCGAATGCAGACTTTGTAATGCCTAAACTGGTCCCATTTGCTTCTTTTCCTTTAGTTGTAGCATAGTTTTAAAATAGAGTACATAATATATCAAATTATCAGACTCCCATAAAACTTCCACCTAATTAGTATAAATGTTAATCTTTGGCCATATTATTCTATTTTCCTTTCTATCAATATAATGTTAAAATCCAGCTCAATTCCAAATCCTCAAATGACCATCCTCATAAATAACTACCATCCTGAGGTTTGTGTGTATTATTCCTATGTTGTTAATACTTTTATTACATATGAAGTACTCATTGTCTATTTGATTTATTGAATTTTACTTTTCCCCTCTATTGGTTTGGAAACATACCTTCTATCTCTTGTCTTTTAGGTATTACCTTTAAATTTTTAATATGCCTACTTGTTATTCAAAATGATCTCCACTGATCAGAATTTCTGCCCTCCTCCTAAGCAGAACCACAAATAATCCTTACCCTAAATCCCATGTAACTGGTTATCAACAATTTTGTTCTGCTTGCTTTAAACATCTTCAGTCACTTTTTTGATAGTTTGTTCTTATTTAGATTTAGGCACGTTACTTACATATGTTTTCTCATCATTGTTCGTTGTATATCCCTACTTGAACACGTGGAAGATGATATTCCATTGTCTTCAGGTTTCTAGATTTGCTGCTAGTAAGTTGTTTTAATCTGATTTAGTCCTAAGGATAATTTCTCTTTTCTCTTTAGTAACTTTAAAGATCTTCTCCTTGTTTTGGTATTCTGCATTTTTACTTCAAAATGTGTTAAGTGTGGATTCATATTTTTCTTTTTGCTGCTCTGGATGCATTATAAATCTCCAATCCAAAGGTTCATTTCTTTCTTCAACTGTGGAAAATTCTGTCATCTCATTGAATATTGACTCTCCCATTCTTCCTTCTTTCCCTATGAACTCCTATTAAAAGAGAGCTGTCTGCGTTCTAGTTAATGTCCTGAAATCTGTCTTCCAGGCACTAGTTCTGTCTGCATATGTCTAATCTGCTGTCTAAACTGTCCATCAAGTCTTCAATTTCAATTATTTTGGTTTTTCCATTTCTAGAAGTACCATTTGCTTCTTTTTTTTTAATTTCTTTTATTTTTGGCTGTGTTGCGTCTTCATTGCCGCATGCAGGCTTTCCCTAGTTGTGGTGAGTGGGGGCTACTCTTCGTTGCGATGCGTGGGCTTCTCATTGTGGTGGCTTCTCTTGCTGTGGAGCACGGGCTCTAGGCACACGGGCTTCAGTAGTTACGGTGCTCAGGCTCAGTAGTTGTGGTTTGTGGGCTCTAGAGCACAGGCTCAGTAGTTGTGGCACATGGTCTTAGTTGCTCCACGGCATGTGGGATCTTCCCGGACCAGGGCTTGAACCCATGTCCCATGCATTGGCAGGTGGATTCTTAACCACTGCACCACCAGGGAAGTCCCGATCATACAGTAGTTCTATTTTTATTTTTTTTTTTGAGGAAGCTCCATACTGTTGTCCATAGTGGCTGCACCAATTCATGTTCCCGCCAACAGTGCACAAGAGTTCCCTTTTCTCCATATCCTCACCAACACTTGTTATTTCTTGTCTGTTTGATAATAGCCATTCTGACAGGGGTGAGATGACCTCATTGTGGTTTTGATTTGCAATGCCCTAATGAATAATGATGCTGAACACCTTTTCATGTTGAGTTTCTTTTCAGAAACATTTTAATGTAAATCTTGAGGCTTAGGGATTCCTACAACACATAGGTGAAATACTTTTACTCTAAATCACTGCATAGTATGTACATATGGAGGCTTTTTTCAACACAGAATCTCAACAGAGACAAGCCTCTTTATAATCTCCCTGGGTTGGTGTTGTAGGCTGAATAATGACTGCCAAAGATATTCAGGTCCTAATCCCTGGAACTTGTGAATGTTAATTTATATGGCAAGAAGGACTTTGCAGATGGGTTTAAGTTAAGGATTTTGAGATTGGAAGGTTATCCTGGATTATCCAACTGGATCCTAAATGTAATTACAAGTGTCCTTATAAGAGGGAGACAGAGGGAGATTTGACTACAGAGGAAAGAAGTCAATGTGAGAATGGAAGCACACACTGGATTGATGTTCTTTGAAAAAAAAGAAAGGGCCATGAACCAAGGAATTCAAGATATGCAGAACTACAAGCAAGAAAAGGCAAGAAAATGAATTGTTCTCTAGAGTCTCTGGAGAAAACATGGTCCTGCCAACACCTTGATTTTAGACAATGACCTCCAGAAATGTAAGAGGATTAATGTGTGCTATTTTCAAGCCACTAAGTGTGGTAATTTTTTACAGGAGTAACAGGAAACGAATACAGCTGGTAAGCAGAGTTTTTCTAGTCCTCTTTGGCTAAGAGTGCAGTAATTCAAAAGTCCCTACAGGAAAACTTGACTGGACTTTCCATAAAGGCTGGTAATTAGGATGTTATCACTTCCACCAAGTCAGGCTAGGTAGACGTCAAATGACAAGATTCCACAACTCCTGTGATTGAAAATCAGTCTTGAGACAGGGAAAAAGAGACATGATTCCATGATTCTGAGCCTTTTTTACAAGTCAAATCAATGACTCTAGAGGATATATCATAGTTGTCAAGGGTAGTGGGGACAGAAAGTGGGTTTGCACTCTCTGTGTTTTATAAATTGCCACATGGACAGAAAAAGCATGTTGGGTAAATTAAATTTTTTTATATAATAATTTTAAACATCTTTATTGGAGTATAATTGCTTTACAATGGTGTGTTACTTTCTGCTTTATAACAAAGTGAATCAGCCATACATATACATATATCCCCATTTCTCCTCCCTCTTGCATCTCCCTCCCACCCTCCCTATCCCACCCCTCTAGGTGGTCACAAAGCACCGAGCTGATCTCCCTGTGCTATGAGGCTGCTTCCCACTAGCTACTTTACGTTTGGTAGTGTATATATGTCCATGCCACTCTCTCACTTTGTCCCACCTTACCCCTCCCCCTCCCCGTGTCCTCAAGTCCATTCTCTAGTAGGTCTGTGTCTTTATTCCCATGTTGCCCCTAAGTTCTTCATGACCATTTTTTTTCTTTTTTTTTAGATTCCATATATATGTGTTAGCGCACGGTATTTGTTTTTCTCTTTCTGACTTACTTCACTCTGTATGACAGACTCTAGGTCCATCCACCTCACTACAAAGAACTCGTTTCTTTTTATGGCTGAGTTATTTTCCACTGTATATATGTGCCACACCTTCTTCATCCATTCATCTGTCAATGGACACTTAGGTTGCTTCCATGTCCTGGCTATTGTAAATAGTGCTGCAGTGAACATTGTGGTACATGACTGTTCTTGAATTATGGTTTTCTCAGGGTATATGCCCAGTAGTGGGATTCCTGGGTCATATGGTAGTTCTATTTGTAGTTTTTTCAGGAACCTCCATACTGTTCTCCATAGTGGCTATATCAATTTACATTCCCAGCAACAGTGCAAGAGGGTTCCTTTTCTCCACACCCTCTACAGCATTTATTGTTTGTAGATTTTTTGATGATGGTCATTCTGACTGGTGTGAGGTGATATCTGTTTGTAGTTTTGGGGTTTTTTTTGGCAGTACGCGGGCCTCTCACTGTTGTGGCCTCTCCCGTTGCGGAGCACAGGCTCCAGGTGCGCAGGCTCAGCGGCCATGGCTCACAGGACTAGACAGACCAAAAAACGGGGAGAAAGTACTACAGGGTAAAAAGTGACCACCACAAGATATAAAAGAAGAAAGAAATAAGGGCTTTGGGAAGCTAGGAAGGCTGTGATATGGATCAGGGTGAGGGTGCCTGGTAAGGCAAACTGTAGGGAGGCTCAATGGAGGGGCATTAAATCACACACACTTCAAAATTCTTCACTGTGAAAAATGAAAACCAATAACCCATCATCAGTACAAATGGTTTCAGGCTGCCAGCATGTTGCATTGTATTCTACCTTCCACAAACAATTATTATGTGCCTATTATATATGGGGGATTGATTCCACTGAAAAGAAAATTATGACATAGCCATGCAATCAGCCTGGTTTCTGGGAAGGAGCGGCACACTGTTCACCAGGAGACCTTCGGTCCAGCCCTGACATGAGAAGTGACCTTCAGTCATCTGTTTCCCCTTCAGCTTTGGTTTCTTCTCCCACACATCAGGACTCTAAAATTCCCTGGCCACTCGAACATTCTAAATTTGAATGAGGAGGATGTTTATCTATGCTGTTGTCTTCTCTTTCATTACTCATTCTTGTTTTCATGTCTTAAATTATTTTCCTTCTCTTTTTCTCGTTTCTTTCTCCTCCTCCTTTTGGGATGGCTCCTCCCCTCCCCTCCCTCATGGTTATTCTCCTTCTCACGTTCAGTTTCTGCATATTTTCTTCCTCATTACCTAAGCACATGTAAATTGGCCATGTTGCTGATGCGGAAGCAATTTTTTAAATTGGTTAAAATGTACCAACGTCAAACATGACGAATTCTTCCACTTTTGGACTCCTCATGATTTTAATCATCCCAGATCAGCCATTTAGGAAATGACAGCATGAAAAACAAATTCCCTTAGCATCAAATCTTTTGTTTTGTCTTTTGATGGTGTGTGAGTGTGTGTGTGTGTGTGTGTGTGTGTGTGTGTGTGTGTGTGTGTGGTATTTGCCAAAGTTGTTAGTGGGTCTGGGCATTATTTAACTCATTAAGTAGCATTGAACACCTGCTGTGTACCAGCATTGGCTGGATAGGTGGAGATGGAAGAGAGAAAAAACAGAGCAATTTCTAGTGTCTGTAGTCAGAATGGGATTTGGGTGCTTGGTGGGTAAGAGCATGTCGGCATGGTTAAAAGTAAAGAAGGAAGCTTTGGAGGCATAACAGTGGTATTTTGGCCCAAGACCCGGGAATGCCTGACTCTTGCCTTAGGAAAGAATTCTTGGGTGTTACTGAATATACAGTAAACTGCAGCAGCAGAGAAAACTGCCACCTTGGCACTGAGGCCCCGCCTGATAATCCCTGATAAAGGGCTGTCTGTTAAAAGCTGGTTTAGAAAACATGAGTTAAGCCTATTAACTGCCTTTCTAAGCACCAAATCTCTATCTTGGGATTCATACATTCAGGCATAACCGTGCAAAGGGAAAGAAAGAGAATTGGCCCCAGAGGGACCTTGAATGCGCTTACTCAATCAGCCATGAATGGAAGTCAAAGGCCAAAAGGATAACCAATCTGGCCTGGGGCCAGGCTTTACCTGGGTTTCAGGCAAAAAAGCAAGAGAGAACATAGCACAACATGCTGCTTGTATGCTTGTATAAGGTACAGTAAGCCAGGCCACAAGTAAATGGGGCTTACTGAATGTCCTGGCTCTGGACAATAAGTAAATTCTTCTGCCTTTGAAGGAGGAGTAGCTGGAGAGGGCATGCTCCCTACTACCCCCACTCCCCATCAGTTCAGGAGGAGGTACTGACCTGATGTAGCTTGAATGAGTTTATTGGAAGAGCAAAAGCACTCCCTCCTCTAACAGGGTCCTGGATAAAAGACATTGCTAATGACAAATTCAGGATGGAGGAGTGCACTCAACCGCACTTCAGGTTATGTGAGCACGTTCATGAAAGTGGGCAAAGAACTGTATCTGGAGAATATGGTGAATTATATTCTGATTTCTGAGTAAGTGCTCAAATGAGCAAAGTGGCTCACCCAATGCCACACTGTAGATCTAAGGCCCAAATAGAGCTTCTGACTCCAAGTCTGGGGTTCTTCACATTTCACCATGGCTGCCAGGGTAATAGGCACCTGTCTGTGTGATGGGTCATAGCAGGTGGGCAGAGCACCTGGGAAAAGGCGGAGCATAAAAGATGAAATCCCTGTCTTTCAGGAGAGGGCAGGACAGAGGAAAATGGAAAGAGCACAGCAAAGACCTAAGCAGAGAGGAGAAGGGGACCAGGCTGATTTTCTTAGAAGGCCCAGAGACAGAGGTCAGGAGATGAGGCCAAGGTGGGGTTTGATTGCAGACAATGCAGGAGCAGCCCCTGAGCCAGTGTGACAATGTCAGAGGGCTCTTGCAGCCAACCCACCTGGGGCTGCCTTCTCCAGCTAATCCACCAAGGCTTCAGGGAATCTACTGGTGTGCTCTGGGTTGCTATATGAAAGATATTGCCCTGAATTGAAAACAGACCTCCAGCTCTCCTTACCTGGAGGGAGAAATAGGCCCTTTCAGAAAATCCAAATGATATGGAAGTTTCTACATCCCTACACCTTCAGCAGGCACTCCATAAGTGTCTGATTTGCCCACACTGCATTTGAGAGTGGACATAAACGTGTCTCATATACTGGTGGGAATGTGGGGTTATTACAGACAAAGTACCCATAAAAAAGGAATCGGGACAATCACCTTCCTGAAACATCAATGTGTTCACCAACCAGGAAGCTTACCTTAATCCCCAGGATCTAGAGTCTTTATCGGGGTCTTATCGACAGAGATTTGAATATGACCACGCATGTAACACTGTGGCTTCAAAGTGAGACGATGGTTTGAAGGCTGGGTTAGCCCCTTACTAGTTCCATGGTTCTAGGCAAGTTATCTCACTTCTCTGACCCTCAGTTTCCTCATCTGTAAAGCAGAGATAAACAATACCTACCTCCAAGTGTTCATCTAAGGGTAAGATAAAATAAACAACATTTGGACATAGTATGTGCTCAGTGAAAAGTGCCATTACTCCTGGTGCCATTTGTTATCCTACATATTATAAAATATACTAATTACCTGCTATAAAATATACCAATTACCTGCTATAGAACAGTAATTCCTAAACTCAAATGTGCTTAAGAATCATCTATGGAGTTTGTTAAAAGTGTGGATTCTCAGTCCCATCCCACTCTGAGAGATTCTGAGATGGAGCTCTGAAACATGCATCCCCAAGTGCCTCTGATCACCCTTTGAAAAATATTGCCATAGAGTTATATTTTAAGTTTAAAATATGACTACTCTGGGTTCATGGCTCAAATCTGTCCAGGTTAGGCTTATATCCTTAAGATTTCCAACTCTTCTTCCTTACCCTCCCCTCCAACCCCAAGCACAAAGGAGGCAGAAGGTGTTTAAAACAAGCTGTTACTGTTATTAGCATCACCTTTGGGTATTTCCAAGTGCAGCAGCACTCAACAATGGCAGCATACAATAATCACTTGGAGAGTCTGCAACCATCCCCATGCCCGGGCCACACCCCAGACCAATTAATGAGGATCTCTGGGTGGCCTTAGGCATAAAGGTTTTGGAAGCTTGCCAGGTGGTTTCAATGTATATCTAAGTTGAGAATCACTGCTGTAGATCCACTTTCCCATCTTCCCTTCAAATCTTCTCCCTCACCTAGTTTCCACCGCATGCCTGATATTAGGGTATTTCCTCTCAAAGCTTTTGTCTATGTTCACTCAACAAGTTTCCTCATTTTATTGTTGTTTTTCCTGATCCACTGATGCCTCTTAACCTGGCTGCATTTGGCATTGATGTCCTATTCACCACTCTGTTCACACTCGCCAGACACAACACTGTTGCTCTAGGAAAACTCTATCTTCAGAGTGGGGATCAGATGGAAACATGCGACCGTCTTTCAAACATTTTTGCCATTTCCTCACAATAGAGTGTTTTCCCCACTCTTGCCTACTTGTCCTGCGAGAACTCATGCCAAGTTCTCCTCCTCTGTGAAGCCACCTCTACCTATCCCATGCCAAGGTAGAACAATCCCTATTCTTGACTTCACTAATAAGAAGCTACATCATGTGTTACGAAATTATATCTATATATTGAGAGGGGAAGGTGCTGAGGCAACGGTAACCACCAGAACTTCTTGTGGGAAAGGAACTGTACATGTTTGGAAAAATTATGAGTGCTTGGGGTAGAAGTTTATACCAAGAGGGATGTAAAACAGATCAGTACTACTTTGATCAAAATCCATGAAGGATTATTTATTACTCCAGGAGGAATATAAGAGGACAACCACTCTGTGACGTGATGCACGCCATGATTTCTTCAAAATCCTGAGTAAGCTCTATATGCATTACAAAATATTCGATAAAAGTAGATTTCTCGGGGCACTGCTAAAGGGTCTGAGTCCAGGGTATTGTAAGGAAAGACAGGTCACATGGACAACGGCTTAGAGACAAGCGGTAAACAGAGAGCTCTAACAGAAATCTTAGAGATTTGGAATATCACAGGATGTGGGTTGTGGATTAAGGCTAGGTTTAACCAGACATCCAAGGAACACAGAGGTCTCAAAGGATATCTGGATTACATTCGAACATTCTCTATGCCCACTGAACTGTGAGTTTTCTAATGGCAGGGCCTATCTCCACTATATCCGAGTTCTCCTAGTGCCCAGCCCAATTCTTGGCACACGAGATGCTCTAAATAAGCGTTTGGAGAATGAACAATATAGGCAGCATTAATATAGACTTTATCCTAAGGTCAAAGGAAGCACCAGTCTTCTGTCTGTGGCTATTTTGTGGCTAAGACTGAATTTACTTTCATTCACCACTTAGACACTATTGAACTTCTTTCTCCAAACACTGTTACTCAAAATTTGATTAATTCGAGCTCAAAATGACATTTCAAAATCCCGTTCCCAAACACACAGCTCATCAGAAATGCCAGCCACTATTTACAGTTTCACTTCATTGAAATATGATGATGCCAGGCAGACAGCGATGTGTATTCAGTGGAATTCAATTTTCCTGATCACTGGCTCCATCGATCAGTCTATTTGCAAAGGGCTGATGCAAGCATCAATCCACCTTGTACAGACGATGGGTGAGCTGCTCCTATTATTTCTGCATGTGGAAAGGGTTGTTAGACTCTAATGATGGGATTCTGGAGGATCACTTTATTATTGTTTTAAGCTTTACTGAGTTCCTACCATGAGCCAGGAGTTTTCCTATGTGTTCATATTTAATCTTTATGCCTGACATTTTGTGGCTGAAGAATTTGAGACAGAGGACTTGGGGGGAATTGTTTGTGGTTACAGAGCTGGCAATGTGTAGAGCCAGGATTCAAATGCGCTTCTTTTGATTCCCACAATGAGTTACCATCCATTATGCTGCTTCTCTTCTTGGGGGTTGTTTTGGGGCCAAAGCAGGGGAGCAGAGAGAATGATTAAGAAAGGACTCTGAGACAAGTTGAACAGGAAGAGTGACTGTGGTTTATTATTCATCATGCTCACTGCCTGTCAACCCTTCCTGTGACCCCCACTGTGCCTATATAAACATTTGTCACTGTAGCTGGAAGGCCACACTTGGCTGCTGGCCAGTTCCCCCTCATGTGATGTGAGCTCCGAGAGGATACACACTGGGCACGTACACTCAGTGAAGCATCCAGACCCAGAGGAGCAAACGCAGTGTAGAGAGGAGGTGCCTTGAGGGCAGTGCCATACAGACAGAAGTCCAGGGAAGGAATCTTTGTGGATCCTGCAGGAAAGCGGTTTCCTCTTTGGGTTTACCATAGGGCATGGCCAGGACATCTGACTCAGACAGAGGGCAGAAAACAGGGAAGGACCCACCCAGAATCCCAGTCTACCTGGTAGCTGTGCCAACCTGAATCCGTCTCAGGATAAAATCTGCATAGCATCCTCCCTTTTCTAATCTAGGCAGAGTCAAGAAAATACCTCTGTGGGACCTTCAGCAACTCCATCAAAGTCTGGGGGCAATGACTACTGTATCTTTCAAGCTTCAGGAAACTTTCCTTGTTGCTCATAATTGTGTCAAGAAACATCTGTTAACCTGTAGCTACTTTCAATTTATGAAAGGCATGGAAAATCTCAAACAGAACCTTTATTTTTTTGATCCTTAGGCAAAGTTTAAGAAAAGTGGAAGCATGCTTCTCTTTTCAGGCAATAATTCTAGCTGATAACAAGACCAAAGCTGATCAATAACTGACCTCAATTTCTCTGAAACCTGAATTACACATTATGAATATTCCCTCCACAAGTAGGATAGTTTTTCAAAGCCATCACTTTCTTTATTAGAAAGTCGGGGTGTTTTCACAGACCTTTGGATTTGCCTACAGGGTCTGGTTAACAAAGAAAAGGATTACTCATAAAACACACAGCAAACCTGGAGTCGGTTGGGCTGATACTATTTTTTCCATTTTACAGATGAAGAAACTGAGGCTCAGAG
The DNA here is from genome assembly GCF_951394435.1 of Stenella coeruleoalba. NCBI lineage: Eukaryota > Metazoa > Chordata > Mammalia > Artiodactyla > Delphinidae > Stenella > Stenella coeruleoalba. The sequence goes on from NC_137150.1 coordinate 64,848,473, forward strand.
AGTATACCTGAATTATCCAAGTTCACACAGCTAAATAATGCTGTCACTGGGATGACACCTGTGTACTCTGTTGCCCAGTTCAATATCATGCTGTGCATTAAGGACTGACTCATGCCAACATCCTGTGAGCACTGTCATATTTTATCATTCAACCCTGAATCCTTAAACCTTGAATCTTATTCATTTCTCCTAGAAAAAGAAACCAGGTTAGGTATGAACTGCTGTTTTTAAATATAATCTGACTCTACTCTGAAAAGATAAACTTGAGGAAGCCATTCTGGTGGGCAGTAAAAAGTCATGGTAGGTTCAGTGTCTGAAAATCCAATATAGATTTCAACATTCAGGTTACTAAGCAAAGAGTCTTAGATAATCTTTCTAATCCTATTAAGGGCTAACTGCTATTCCCAACTCAGCTGCTAAAGTTCAATTACACTGCCAGTCAGAATAAACACTCTAGGTCAAATATGTCACTGTTTTGCTCTTGCTCAGGCTAAATATTTTATTCCTTTTGGACAGCAAGTATTAGAGCTTCAAAATGTGCGTGTTAGTGTGCATGTATACTGTTTCCAAGCCCTAGTAATTACAAGGTAAGTTTTAAAGTAAATATTATAAAAGTTGTCTAGAAATTGGTTAATAATCCTGATTGATACTCTGTGTTCCAGTTGCAAAAAAAGGAGAATGGGGGCTTCCCTCGTGGCGCAGTGGTTGAGAGTCCACCTGCTGATGCAGGGGACACGGGTTCCAGCCCTGGTCCGGGAAGATCCCACATGCCGCGGAGCGGCTGGGCCCGCAAGCCATGGCCGCTGAGCCTGCGCGTCCGGAGCCTGTGCTCCGCAACAGGGGAGGCCACAACAGTGAGAGGCCCGCATACCGCAAAAAAAAAAAAAGGAGAATGGGGAATAGAAATATTTGAAAAGACACGAACAGGTAGAGTGGCATATCAACACTGACACACACAACATAAATAATCTCTCAAATGTATAAAGTATACTATAACTTATAAAGCGCTTTCACCCACGGACATCTCTACTGTGACTCTCAACACTACCACATGTATGAAGTAGGCAGAATAAGTATAAATAGCAGCATTTTTAAAATGAGAAAACAGAAAGATAGGTTCAGATCTAGCGTCCTGTTTAGGAGCCTTGAGTCCAGAACTTCCCCTACACTGTCATTTCCACATACCTATTAACCCTCACTTATATAGTGTTTACCAGCAGAAGAAACCATTAAAAGTGCTTTATGTTGACTCACTTAACGTCTAGATGTACATACTCTGATTCAAAATGCAATTGACCTTTTCATATAAACCCACCAAAATATAATTCATGGTGTGTGTGGGTGGATGTTCATTACAAAAAAAAGTTTACCGCTGGCAGGGTGCAATTTTAAATGGTTTGTGCTGCATTTGTACAACACTAAACACTCTTCAGAATGCTTTCTCCCATACAGTCTCTTTTGATCCTCACCAGATCTGCATTTGACACAGCAGGGAAGCTGAGGCTCTGTCTCTTGAGACTAAGTCACATTAGCCATCTTTTGACAAGAAGCCGTGCTGTTAGTGCTGGTGGGTGGTACATGCTGGAAGGGAAGTGGGAAGGAAAAACATAAGGGGTGGGGAGTGGGGTGGAAGAAAAACCCAAGGGGTGAAGAGTGGCTCAGAGGGCAAAGTCCTCAAAGCAAGGAGAAAGCTCGCTTTGAGTGGCCCCGGGATCAAGATGAGGCTTTCTTTTGCTTTGTGCTTCAGCCTTCACTGACATCCGTCCCTCTCACTTTCCAGATTTATACTCCTTCACTGTGAACCCTTTATGTGCTCAAGAGGCTGTGCACGCAGATAGTCTCCTCACAGGGACCTTGTAATTCTATCTGCATCCACACTCTGGGGCCTGATCAGGAAAGAGGGCGGATGGCGTGGGAGCTGAGAGAGCAGTGGCCATTGTCCTCCATGGTAGCCTGATAGGGTGGAATAATTCACAGGATGCACAGCCTGAAAGGTGTGGGTAAAACATGCAGGTATCCTCTTAAATCATGGTGACAGCTCTGCCACATTCATGCCTGGGTGCTGGAGCCATCTCACTCAATCCTGCACCCTATGGTGCTGGTATCTTGGGGCAAGGTGAGGTCACAGATTGTGGGTCAGGACTTTAGGGTTCTAACCACCAGTTGGCAAGAATGCCCAGCCTTGTCATTTAATTTTTTATCTTTAACAATCATTTATCGTCCACTGAAAATGAGCACCATACCAAGAGCTGGGAACAGAAGTAGACTCTCATTTATTATAACTTATTTTATATTTTATTTAACTTATTATAAATTAATTTATATATTAACTTATGTAACATTCACTATATACTAGGCACTGGTCTAATTGCTTTAATACTAATTTAATCCTCACTCCAACAATAAGAAGGATATTATTATCTCCATTTCACAGATAAGAACATTGAGACATAGAAACGTCAAGAAACTTGCCTGAGGTCACACAGCTAGTGACTGTTAGAACTGGAATTTGAATCCATGCTCCATAATTTCCGAGTAAATGTTTGTAACCACTGTCCTTCAACATCTCTACCCTAAATAAACTGTAATCCAGAGGGCCAGACCAACATATAGACATGATAGAGCATGACTGTTGTAATAGAGACATATGCAAAGTACTACGGAAAGTTAAACAAGCTGAACTGCCCAGCACTTCTCCTGTCCTGCCAGCTGTAACCCTGACCTCCTCGCACCCTATTCTCACTAGCTTCCTACTGACCTAGTCCCATATCTGACTCAGAGACCAACCCTATCACTGTGAGGGGGGGATTTCAAGCTTCCTATGCCAGGAGGGCAGGGCACTGGCATGAAGACAGTCTGGTTTCTGGTCCTGCTTAGGTCCCTGCTCTCTAAATGGGTGTCTTCTGCCTTAATCTTCTGACCAAGCCCCATGTCCTATCACTGGTCCAGTAAATTCCACTTCTGCCTTGGCCCCTGCTTGGGCTCTTTGGAAAGTACACTAATTTCTCTCTGTATCTGGTGGATGAGAAAGGGATCTGGCTGTAATATTTCAGTTCCCATCCAAGACCAAGGCTCAATGCACTCTTCCAGGTACTCTTCCCCTCTCACTACTTCGAGTATGTCCCTCCAATGCTTGGACATAGAAGATGACCTCCTCTATGGGAGAGGGCCTCTTCTCAGTCAATGGCCAGTGGGTGTTTTCCCACTGGAACTTCTAAACAAGCCCTTAAGGTCTTGCATGCCTTTAGGACTGAAGCTCTGCCTTCTCTCTCCAGTCCTCTCTCCATTTCTACATCCGAGGTCCTGAGACTGCTGACCAATGTCACCGCAATTGCTTGCCTCTCCCAGACACCTCCCTTACCACTCCCCTTCCCTAATCACATGCTAGGACCACCATCTCTCTCCACACCCTGTACATCCTCTGCTGCATTTACCACAGCCCTCTCCTGTCCTCTGCAACTGTTTCTGAAAGATTATCCTGATGTCTCCTCCAGCAACCTCTGCAATTACCAGTAATTTGTCAGCAATCTTCACACTCGGACTGTTTGTTTATATCAAAGTCTAGCCAATGTTCTCACCTTTTTTTTTTTTTTTTCCACGTTTTGTCTCAAGAAAATGAACCATTCCTGACACTTAAGACACTGGCATTTTTCACTTAGCTTTTTCTTCTAGATATGTGAAACAAATGCTCTGACTGTATAATCAAAGGGAGCAGAAGATAAGGGTTTGGTCCCAAAACACTGTCATAAATATATTTGACATTTTTTGACAGTTTAAGATATGCTAGGCTCCTACTACATGCTTATATTCATTTTCTTATCCATCCTTAGAAAGCTCTATGAAATTGGCAATTACAACTATTTTACAAGTGAGGAAACTGAGGCATGAAAAATTAAATAATTTGATGTTCACACAACAAGTGGAGGAACCAGTTCTCAAACCCAGGTCTGTCTGCCCCTAAAGCTGAGTTCTAACAACCAATATTTTTCCTTCTTCACTTCTTCCTTCTGAGTCTTGTTTTCCTTACTGTAAAATAAGGGGGTGAGATGGATCACAGGACTTCAAAAATCTGCTTCAGCTTGAGAAGAGTGTGTATCCAGCGGGACAGATCAGAGTTTAATATGACTCTTGTCTCCCTTGCCTTCTGCTTTCTGTGGTTCTCTCTGGAGAGGCAGCGGCACTGCGTTCAAGTCTGAGGGGTGTCCTATGAAGGAGGGGGCTGGCGCAATCTCGGAGGCTTGAAGCAAATTATATTCAGTCCCACAGTAACTCTCTTACAACTGCAGCAAATTTAGTGTCATATATATTAGGAGCCTAATAATTTTTAGGAAAAAATGGAAAGTTTAGAGTTTGGGAAACTTGTAGACAAGAGAAACCTGAAGGCATGTCTTCATCTAACTTAGAGAGTAGCTCTGATTTGGAGTTAAGCCAGTTTTGAGGATGTTCAGTGATCAGGCCAATGGAATCCCCCTCACCCCCACACCCCCTCCCCTACCCCCTGAAAAAAAAGAAGAAATCTTAAAGTGGGAAGGACATGGGATATCATATTACCCAATGTCTTCATTTTGCATATGAGTGAACTCAGGCTGGGAGAGGGTCCAGTTGCATGGTAACTCAGTCACAGGACAGTACCGTGAGCTGTTGTAGGTATTTTTACAGAGTTTCTTTGCTATAAATATCTTTGCTGTAAGTATTTTTACTGCAAACATTTTGACCACACAACTAACTGGCTTTAAGGCAATTCTGTCTTGGAAGATAAAATAACTGGTTGACAGTTTTTGGTTTGCCAGTTTGGATTCAACTGGTTGAAATGCATTAGTGGTTCTTCCAGTCAGAGATGTTATTGATGGCTTTATGGAGTGGACAATGACTTACATCAAGAGTTGGTATATTTGGAAACACACTACATTGGAGAAGAAAGAGTCTGAGGGCCCTGATGGTGCAGAGTTGAATCCACATTTCCCATAGAACTTTGGAATGTCTATCAGTGAACATGTGACAAGATGCCAAGAACAAACAACTGTATAGAGGCTTTCACAATGTGATACAAAGCTCGGTTACAAATATGCATCCTAGTTCTGTATTTGGAAGCTGATACCTCTTAATGAAGGAAGAAATTTTAGCAAAAAAGAAAAAGTGCAATGCCGAACCAGGAGACTAAGCAACAAGCAAAAAAAAAAAAAAAAAAGTATAAACACTATGAATAAAAGACTTGGAAGACAAACACTTAGGTACAAACTACAAAATATCATTTATCTGCACAGGATTGCTATGAATCTACACACATTTAAATGTATTCAAATATTTTGTATTTTGTAATAAAGTCTTTTTGTTATTCATTTTTCATGTTTTATTATGTCCTTCTTAATGTCCCTCTTTCATTTTTCATGATTTTATCTTTTATGGCAAAATTGCATTATGACCAATCAGTTATGCCATGAAAATGTTTGCAGCAAGAATGCTTGCAGCAAAGATGCACAACAAAGACACTTTTGGTGAAAATACCCCATATGGTTATTATCATCCTGTGTTATAATAAAGAAAACTTAATGTCACAAAGCTTGATGGTTGATGGGTTTTCCTGAATTACTGCATTCCACACAAAAGAAGGAAGAACTGAAATCTGAACTGCAACACCACCGGCTCTCTGTGAAGACTTGAGCAGTCTTTGCTTCTATACCCACTGGGTACATCTTCCAGCTGAATGTTCTGCAGGAAACCCCTTCATCTCCAAGGCATTAATGCAGATGACATTATAGTTCTTTGCAATCACAGCTTATGACTTTGTTATTATCAGTATTTTGAAGAATATATTTAACAGTGTTAAACTTACTGAAGTTGTTCAGTTCCATCCAAAAAAAGGATTGACCAAGATCAAATTAGCATTTAGTTAGCTATTTTAAATACAATTCAAGCTTGTTGAACAATGATGACAGAATGTCTCAGAATTGATCATGTATTGAATTGCCCTTCAAATTCAAGTTCTCCCATGCTTATGAGAAAAGTGCAAAAGGGAGATGTGGGCTGACAAAACAAAGACACTTCTTCTCCATCATAGAAGAGCAACCAGAATAATTTCTTTGCATGGCAATTCTCAGAGTAGAGTTTCAGAAAATTTCCAAGAGTCAGAATGATTCCCAAAGCCACATTTTGAGTAAGATATTTTGAGATCCCACACAGAGGTCCCTGTGAGAAGCTAGTGGTGGAGGAGACAGAGTCAGGACCAAGACTCTGGGAACGTCTCTGACTTACAAGCTGACTCTGAGTGTGGTGGCCATCGATTCAAACTGCATCATCCACAGGAGTGTGGGAACTCAGCTCATGTGAGCTGGTAGAGCCAGAAGGGAGATCCAGTCTGACAGGTGGGACGTGAGGCAGGAGTGCCCATGCAAAGGTGACGTGGACACAGGTAAGTGCAACAACACGGTGGCATAGTCCAGATGAACTGCTTTTTTGAGCAGGACCCCAGGACTCACTGTGAGTTGGGAAGGAGAAATAGGATCCGGTGCCCAAGAAGAGAATGGCCACACACAGGTAGAGCACCTGGGCCTGGTTAAATGGCTAGTATTTATAAACACTACAGTCTCAGCAGGAAAATGGGGAAGAAACGACTATTCATATTGACTGACCAAGCATAGCAGGAAGTAGATGAAGCCTGTAGCTTGGATGAGGGAGCATGCCAGGCCAGAGCCCACCTCAGCGTAGTGACTTCCAAGCCCAAGAAGCAGAAACCACCCTAGGCCTCTCCTGGTAGATGTGCTCAGTGTACTCCACATCTCCAAGCTTGACTTGGGGAAGAGAGGTAGAGGCCTCGATGCCCAACCACACACAGTCTGGAAGTCAGGGACTGGCACTTACGCTTTGGAGGCCACTGCTCATCTACACTGCAGCTATAGCATCATAGAGGGACGTGTGGCTAATTTCTGGCAGAGAAAGAACATAGGTACCATTCTTCTGCCTTGATGTCTGGGCCTCTTTCCATCACCTTCAGTTAGGGGACCTGTCAGGTACTAAGAAACTCACCTCTTTTGAGTGAGATGGCTGCAATCAGGTCAGTGTGTTGCCCCCACTAAGTAACATATTTGTACTTAATAAAGACATATCCAAGGTCAAAAAAATGTAGTTCCTAAACCTAACATCAGTATATTTTCTAGGATGGTATAAATTTTGGGCTCTGATGCTTGGCTTATAAGGAAGAAAATAAATTGGGGGATAGGTTTGGGGATTTTGTGTTGTGGGCTAGTTGTGAGTCAGCCTTACATCCTTCTCAAAGATTTTCTTGATCTAAGAAGTAACCATTATGGAAACTTCTCAAATTTTCTAGCACTTGAATATTTTGGAAGCATTATGCAGTTTTATGATCACAAATTTGGAGATACAGAGTATATTTTAGTATCCCCATTTGACAGTTACAGTTAACTTCAGACAATGGAGTCATCTGTCCCAAGTTATCAGCTGTCAGTAGAAGAGTTTGAGCCCAGACTTGCTCCTATATCTTCTGAGTCTCAGACCCTGGGCTTGTGTGAAAGAAAAATTTTGTTCCAGACACTTGTTAAAAATGACAAGACTGATTTTATTTGAGATAACTGCAGTAGGGAAGAGACTTCAGTGTATCAACTGAGCTCAACTCCACTGAACAAGAAGCAGGAGGCTTTTTAAATTCTGGAGGATGCTGAAGGAAAAGTACTGAGGGCTGTTAAGGGGTGGGCAGTCAGTGTGATTAGGCCATCTGTGTTTGCTAATTGGTGCTTTTCAAAGTTAGGCTCCCACTCTCCCTCAGAGACTGGGAGACCTTGACTCTTTCTTGGTGATTACATTTCAAAGGGATGGCTCCCAAGTCCTTGAAAAAGAAATGCCGGGGTTGTAGGAGATACATTTGAAAAGGACAGAGAAAGGATTTACCATTGTAACTCTTCTGAAGTATATGCTCTAAGAAAAGGGGAGTCAGAGGCTTATAGTCAGGTTTTAGCTGGAACAAACTTTACCTTCTTTTGGTAGCATTAAGCTTTCTCAGGCAGGCTCTTCAAGGAGGCTTGGAGTTGTCATCCTAGGGACACAGCCTCGAGCTGATAGAAGTCATGCTAGAGTTTGTTCAAGTCTCGTAGTGGGTGGGCGGGGGAAGTAGATGAAGTCGTTTGTGCCAAGAGTTGTGCAGTTTTCACCTGCTACCATTGCATGTGGGTTCTCCATTTCAGTGCTAGGTGGGCTGGATCTCAGGCTTCCTGGGATATCTCCCTGATGCCAGCCCTAGAGAGAAGTTCCTTCATGTTTTAGAGTCCTGACAATCCCAAGACTCATGTAAGAGCCAGGCCTGCTCTCAGTTTCTTACTATCCTACTAGGATCCAAGGGGAAGGATTACTTTCTCCTAGGCTAAAGGATCATCTCTCCCGCTTTCTGCCTTGTGTCTAAGGAGTACCGTTGTCCTGTAGCTGTTAGACAACTGTGGCCTTGCACCGTAGAGGGAGCTACACTTTTCAGTAAATCTATTTGCCATAGGCTCTGGAAACCTTGCTGAAGGACTCGGGGAAGCAGAGATATTATTATTATTTTCCACTGTTTGATTCATGTAGCATTCATTAGATGATTATAGCTGTTGGGATTTGATGGATGGAGCAGTCTGTCTTGTCACTGTATTTCTGAGTCGCTCTGTAGCTACTCAATAATTATCACGCAGCAAAGTGGGGGCATGTTCAAGAATGCTAATGAATTATCCGTTTTCTTTAAGCCTCATTAGATTTCTTGATAGCAAAACCTCCCATGACAAGATCTCATCCAACATGATTTTCCAAATGTCTTGTTGCTTGTCAGGCACAACACTATCTCCACATGCATGAGGTAGTTTGGAAACCACAGTGGTTTCCTGCTGTGCCGTTATCTCATGCATTTGTTTTTGTTACAGCTTTGTGTGTGTGCATCTGTTGTGTACATGTGTTGTGGAGGTGGAAGAGGGGAGACTGAGGTCTCTGGAGAAAATTTCAAAAAGGGCAATACTGAATTCTATTATAGAACTGAATTTTCTGGTTGGAAATTATTTTAGACTCATCTTGAGCTATTGCCTTTCACTCCCAAATCTACTTTTCTCATATAAGTAAATGGTAAAATGATCTGCCCAATTCTTCTGGCCAAAAGCCTAGGCATCGTCCTTGATCACCCTCTCTCCCTTAGCTCTCATATCCAATCCATCAGCAAATCCAGGTGGCTCTACCTCCAAAAGCTATCCTAACTCTATCCTTTTCTATCTCCATTGCCATATCTCTAGGCTAAGCCATTGCCATCTCTTTCCTGGTCTACTGTACCCACTTCATCCTTTGGTTTGCTGCTTCCATTCTTGCTCCCTTATAATTCATTATTCCCAAAGTAGTCAGAATGACCTTTATGAAAGTCATTCAGATTGTTTCACACCACTCTCCTGCTTCAAACCCTCCAGTGACATCCTGTAGCAAGTAGAATTCGAAGTCCTTTATACAGTCGACATGGCCATATGGGAACTGGCTCTTGTCTACCCCTCAGACCTCATTTCTTGGTTTTCCCCCCATTATTCACCACCTTCTAGACAGGCCTACCTCATTCCCACCTCAGAGCCTTTGTATTTCCTGTCCTCTCTGCCTGGAACCTTATTTCCTCCGAGTTTCACATAGATGGCTTTCAGCTCAAATGTTATCTCAGATTAATTCTTTAGAGAGCAGCCTCCTACCTTCAGATGCTTTCTACAAGACTGCTCTCCTTTATTTTCTTCACAGAAATTATTATTTCTTGGGATTTTATAACATTTTCAATGTCTATTTGTTTATTGCCTGCCTCTCATGACTTGCATGCAAGCATCATGAGGGCAGGGACCTTGCTTTTCTTGGTCCCTGCTAACCCCTAGCTATACCTACAAGAGTGCCTGGCACATAGCAGGAGCTTACAAAAAATTTATTGAGTGATTTAAGGAGTGAAAGAATGAAGGAATCTAGTACAACTTCTTTCTTTATAAAATGAAAACAATGAAGTCACAAACTGAAAGTGGCTTGTCCAAAATTACGAAGAGGAGACTGTACTGTTCTCCTGATCCCCACTTTTATGATCTTTCCAGCATCTCCAAGTGGTTGTCAACCAGGGTGATTCTGCCTACCAGGGGACATTTGACAATGTCTGGAGAGATTTTTAGTTGTCTTAACTGTGGAGAGATTGCTACTGGCAGTAAGTACAAGCCAGGGATGCTGTTAAACATCCTACAATACGCAGGACAATCTCCCACAACAAAGAATTATCTGGCCGAAGATGTCAAGAGTGCTGAAGTCGAAACCCTTTAGTAGCACTTGGAAAAGAAGGTTACTCCTCCTGCTTTGCTCTTCCTCTGGGCCACTGGAAAACCTTACATAAGCCAGTTTTCCTAGATGGCCTCAGTTTCTCTGTCAAACAAGCAGTCACTTTCCATCCAAGAAAGATGCTGTCTTTGACCACCAGATTCATCTTTTCTCTCTTGAAAGTAAATCTTCCAACATCTTATTAGCATAGGACATGCCGCTGAGTTGACATTAAATTAATACTGGTTTTGAAGTTTGTTAAAGAAATTAGTTGCTCAAGCTGTCCTTTCTGCTCTTCTACATTCTACCTTTCAGTCCTAAATTCTACCACTTCCAGGGGGCCTTTCCTGAGTCCCAGGCAGAGTTCATATCTCCCTTACATAGTATTCTCCAAGCACTGAATTTATATTAATTAAAATACTGACTTAAGCCCAGGAGTCGCTCATTTTCCCACCACCCCTAGTAGTTTATGCATTCCTTGAGGGCAGGCACCAGGTCTCAGCAGAGCACTGGGCAGAGTGGGTGCTCAGTGAGTACATTCTGGAAGGAAGACACATGTCTCTGCCAGGCTGCATATCCATTCAAAGTGACAACAAAGAAAACCTTGCAAAATGAGCATGACAAGAGAAAAGGAAATACTTTCCTCTTTCACGGTAGTCAAAGGAAGTTGGGAGGCAGGCTTGTTAACTGACATATCTTTTCAGAATATTACTTCTCTTTTGTGGATGAACGCCGGCATTCGTGAAGCAGACGAGTGGAGCCCGCTCCCCACCAACTTGAGAATAGGCAGAATGAGTAATTATCCTAAATTGGTGGCGAAGGGTCCCAGCAGTGGGAGGAGCAGTGTGATCTCTGCAAATCCCTAAGCCCATGACAGGGACGGGGCAGGTGGCAGGCTGTGTGATCAGCACCGCAAGGGAGATAAAGAAAACAAAGTAGCAACTCTCTCTGCTTTCCGGGGAAGCCTGCTTGCTTGCCTTAAGCCTGGTGTGCTATTTAACTCAACACAGCTGCAAACAAACAAGATTAGAAATGAATGATTGAGTTCCTTTTAAAATAGAACACAAAACAAAAGCTTTTTTTATTGTTGTTATCACTACGGGGCAAAGCAATGGAAGTGCCTGTGGAGGAAAACAATTCCAACACACCAGTTCCTTCCACATTAGCTTAAATGACCTGTTTAAGACATAAAACACTGAACCTAGAAAGGCCAGTTAGAAATATTGCCACATTCCCATTTTATGGACAAGGAAACTGAGACCTGGAAAGGAATAACCACTGACCCCCAAATCACACAGCACACCAATGGAAAAGCCAGAATCTAGAATTAAGTTTCCTGTCTCCTGGGTGACGTGGAGAGGGGGAAGGTCAGTGGCTCAGAGAGTCTGAATACCTGACCTTCAGATTTTATCAAACTGCATTCTGTGCAAATTTGGGCAAGTCACTTTTCCTTGCTTCACCTCCCCCATCCGTGAAATAATGGGTTTAGAATGAATGACCTGAAGACTCCTCCTAGTACTAAAGCTATATAGCTATGATTTCAGTAAATGCTAGTATCAAATAAAAGAATAAATGAACAAATAAATGTATGGAGTGCATACTATATACCAGATGCTATGCAAAACTTTTCCTTTTCCCCACAAGGTATCTCATTCAATCTTTACAGCCCTATAAAGTAGGCATGTTTGTTACTGCCCTTTGCATATGAGAAAGCTGGAACTCAGGTTAAGTAACTAGCTCAGAGTCACACAATTGGTGTGGCAGTTGTGACACTGGTGACAGTGGGATCTGAACATCTCCCGGTCTGACTTCAAAGATGGAAATTACAAGGTCAACAAATGTTCAAATGGTAGTACTGTCCAGTTCTTGCAAGGACTAAGACCTCACATCCATCTCCACAGAGATGACACCAGTTGGGGATACTCTGATTGTGACAGAATAAAACTGACAGAGTATAGCTGATACTCATTGATCCAATAATGTTGCAAGACCACCAAGAAGTGTAACATGTATTCTATAAAATAGTTCTATAGATAAGGGAGGATTGGCTTTTATGACCCTTATTCTGAGAATCTTCTCTAAATTCCAATCACCTCTCTGGTTCTTTGTTTGGACCTGCTTTCAACTCCCTCACTACCCTCCGGAGGAGAGAATGCCTCTGCCCACACCCAACGTATCTCACACTTTCAAATTAGAGTGTTATTACTGATCAACTCTTCAGTAATTGCAAAAGAGGTGGGAGAAAGGAGGATGATTTCAGTGCAAATTTGAACACGAAATCTTTTGTTTGGGGCCATGACAGAGTCATAGGGACTTAGTTGCCCTTCCATCTCACACAACTTAAGAAAAAAATAAGCCAAAGAAAGAAAATAATAAAGATCAAAATAGCAATATTTGAAATAGAAAACAGAATAATAATAGAGAAAATCAACGATTTGAGGAGATTACTAAAATTGGTAAACCTGTAGCCATACTGATCAGGAAACAAAAAAGAAAGAAGACAGAAATTACGAATATTGGGAATGAAAAAAAGGCATCATTATAGATTTCACTGATATTAAAAAGATAAAGTGAATATTACAAACAACTTTATGCCAATAAATTCTACACGTTATTTGAAATAGACAAATGCCTTGAACAACACAAAAAACCACACAAATGGTGTGGTTACAGTTTGTTGTACATCTACCGTACCACAATAAAGTTGCAAATAATTTTTTAAAGAAAAGAGGAAAGGAAGAAAGACAAAATTTTATAACAGGGAGCTTGACAGAATCTTCAGTGAGAAAAGCATAGAAGAGGAAAAGACATTGAGGAACTGGTGGAACGAAAACGCAAGAAAAAGCAATAATATATTAGGAAATGGACTCTGAATCGACAGCATTCTATCAACCACATTTTAAGCCCAGGTTGATTCAGACCGGCTTTATGGAAGAGATAATCTGAAAAGAGGCTTAAAGCAGTGGTTTTAGAGTGTAGCCTGTAATATGACACATGATTCTTGAGCAGAGTATTAGAAGAAAGAATATTAAATTACAGGCTTAAAAGTGTCACCTTGTCACATGCTCTGCCTCCAAGCAGAGTTTATGTAGAGACATTTGGAGAAGATAGCTGTTCCACCGTCCATTTCTCTAAACTGTGCTCATAATATCAGGAAATGTCTAGCCACCATCCAGGAGCCTTGGATTCATCTTTGACTCCTCTCTCCCCTCACTCCTTGTGGCAGCCATGGAAGAGACCCTTCCAGATCTCCCCGGAAGAGACAGCATGCTGCAAGGCCTAGAGTCAGCTGATAGCTTCTGCCTGCACTGTTTTTAGATCAATCACATCATTTGAGCTAACTCCATTCACTTGCATCTCCTGGTCAGTGAATGAGCCTCACTGTTTCTGTCCAATGAGGGATTCCCGCCAGGCAATCCGGGGATTAGAGGTGTCCAAAGTGTTGGTCAAAATGTTCACAAAGCTTCACCAAAATGAGGCTCTTCTTTCTAATCATCCTTCTTCTCTCTTTCATGGATATCAGACATGCATTATGGTCTAAAGGCTTTCCCTACCCACTTCTGCTCTCTTTATTTTTATAGGCATTCCTCTCAATACATCTCTTGCACTTCTAACTCTGTCTTGACATTTGGTTCCCGGAGAACCTGAATTGACATGTACCCCTGACATTCTCTTCCCATCACTTTAGTCCCCAAGTTTTATTGAGTCTATCCTCAAACTCTCTTTTGAAGTTACTTCCTCTTCTCCAATTTCACTGCCACAGTCCTAGGACAGGCTGCCTTAGTTCCATTGCCCAAAACCTTGCCCTAAAAATAGTCAGACATCAGATTTGAATTTCAGTGCTAGTGTTACTCTAGGAACAAAGTGGTTGTTTGTGTGGCCTGGATATCTGATATCAGGGCTACACTTCCTGTAAGAATAGGATATAATTTGGAAGGGGGCTGTGAAGTTTGACTGCTAAGCTCTGCTCTGACAATTTAACTGGGATCTAATGTTTCATGCTCAAATGCTACCTTACTTCTTTTATATCTGAAATGAGAAAAGTTTAATCACAGTCTCTGCTCTTTGCAAAGAATCAGGGAGGCTGGTGAAAATCTGATTGGTAAAGTGCCGTGAGCTCCTTAGAAGCTCCAATAATCCTCTATCTATGGATAAAAATGCTGTCCTGCCACTATTCCCATATATACCTTTCATTTTGACTCCAAATAATGCCTGGCTGCCTTCATCTGGTGTTTAAAGCCCTCTAATTTTATCTCTCAATACCCTCTCTCATCCTACATATGCCAGCCAAATGGAACCACTCACTTATCCCCAAGCACAGTCAGTGCTTTCTCACTTCAATAATTTCACTCAGTCTCTTTCCTCCATCTGGAATCTCCTCGCTTCTTACTCCCAAAGCTATTTGTCCAAATTCTACACATCATTTAAAGCCTCTCTGAAATATGACATTCCCTAAGAATCCTCAGAAGTACTCTCTCCCTCTGCTACCATTTCACAGTAATTTTGCTTGTATATTTCTCAAGGCACTCATTGCTTTCTACGTGTCTTATGTTTATTATACTCCCTGTCTTATACAGTACTCCCTACTAGGCTATAACCTCCTTGCCCATCTCTCTGATCCCTACCCTCTCCCAGGACCTGCCACCTAAGGGCTGCTCAAGCCCTTGGCTCTGAATAGGTGCATTGTTTTCAGAGGTAGTCATGGGTTCCCTTATGTTCCGTGCATTCTTGTGCAGTACCTCTTTGAGACCCAAGGTTACAGACTGTCAGGGCTGCTGGAGAGGGCTCCAGGCAGCTTTGCCAGGAAATCAATTATTTCCCTGAGCAAAGCCTTCTGTGCAATCCAGTGAGTCTTGCATTGTTAACACAGTTATCTGGTCAAACCAGCTAAAAGAGTGAATAAGCAGAAGGTCTCCAAGTTTTCACATAAGGATGTGAATAGCTATCACTGCTAAAACAGACTGCCTTACCTCCAGTGTCTGAACAAAAGTTTTCAGAAATTATTGCAAGTTGGGGGGAACATCAATATTAGCTTCCATCCTGAGCCTAACATCTGCTCCATTGTGTGTTCTCTCATTCTGATTCTCCACTTACCATCAAGCCTGATCCCTGGACGTCAACCACTCACTCTATAAAGTAACAGTCAAAATGTGAATGGAATTCCAATGCATTTTTCTAAGAACATTACAGTGGTCCTAGTCTTGCCAAGGGGTTCTCTCTCTCTACTGTGTCATCCAAAACCAGCTTCCATGAACACATTCCCAGGTCAGTAAACATTCAACAAGGAATACATATTGAGGTATACTGTGTGCCAGGAACAGGGCTGGGCATACAGAGATAAATAGAACCCAGATCCTGCACTCAAGAAGCACTCAGTTGGGGCTTCCCTGGTGGCACAGTGGTTGGGAGTCTGCCTGCCAATGCAGGGGACGCGGGTTCGTGCCCCAGTCCGGGAGGATCCCACATGCCGCGGACAGGCTGGGCCCGTGAGCCATGGCCGCTGGGCCTGCGCGTCTGGAGCCTATGCTCCGCAGCGGGAAAGGCCACAGCAGTGAGAGGCCCGCGTACCACAAAAAAAAAAAAAAAAAAAAGAAGCACTCAGTGAACCAAAACAGCCTTTATTTTTAGGATACAAATTTTCTTCTGGTTCAAATTTTTATGACATCCTTGGACTATCCAACTCTGTCAATTCTTATTTTAAGGTTCAGTTCTAGAATAGTTTTAATGAAGCAAAACAAACCTCCTTGATTCAGAGGATCAGCTCTGCCCACCATATCTGTCCAGTGCAGTGAAGTTCCAACCCATCACCTAGAGAAGCAATTTTACAAAAGCTCTGGGATAGATCATCAGTAGAACACAATACAGCAACCCAGTGGATGAGTTACGACCCACACATGAAAAGCAAAGTTGTTCTTTCACATCTTGGTCTTCCATGCAATGTAAAAGTTCTTTGAGTTTTCCCAGGTATAAAGACAGCTAAGAACAGAAAGTTCTAGAAGGCCGTTCACAGAGGCAGGCAGATCATGATCAGGAATGGCAATATTCTCAGGTGTGGTTAATTAGCTCTAGCTGAAAAGGCAAATGTGTTTCCTTCAGCAGAGCAGAAACAAACATGGTGCTTGTCTTAATTTGCAAAAGGTTTCAAACCGTAGTGTTTTTAATCGACAGACTAAATAGCCAATAGTGGCTACCAGCCCAGTTCCAAAGGCTGCGGTACAGCCTGACTATTAATTTCCTGAAAGCTTAGCAAAACAAAGTTGGATGCCAGATTCTTGAGAAAAGTCTCCTCTTCAAACAACAAATCTTCCTCCAGCTTTTTAACTTCTTCCCAAGGTCTCAGCCAAGATAAAAGAAACGTAGAAGCGTCACCTTGGATGCTATCTCACCACCGCTGAAAACCCTGAGAAACCTATCACTGCTTGCCAGCAGACCAAAGCTCCACCTTGTCAACAGCTCAAATGCCCTGGGATTTTTCATCCTTCTGATCTGTCATTACGGAGACACAACACATTCATTAGTGAGCTGCTCCTAACTTTTAAAGTGCTGCTCCTGAAACACGCTTGAAAACTTAGGTGCTGTTGGCTATGTGGAATGAGCCCTGGAACCAGAGTCAGGAAGCCTGCATGATGGACTCTGAACTCACTGTTTACCCGTGAGAAAGTTATTCTCTTTGAAACTGTGTATTTACTTGAAATATAGGGATAATAGCACCCACCGTGACTACAGGATGTTTGTAAAATTCAAATGAGATAATGCATGGAAATAAACTTGATAAAAGGAATAAACATCACTATATAAATATAGAGAAATAAATAGAGCTGATGGCCAATCTGTTTAACTTGTATTGCTTATGTAGGCCACATGGACACAATATTTAGAGATACTGTCTTTGTTAAATAGCAAAAGAAAAAAGATACCTTAGGATTAAGAATTAGCAAACCTGTAGACTGGACCATATTTGAGTTTTAGCACTGTCAGGTACACATATGACAATACATCTTTTTTTAAAATTTAATTAATTAATTTATTTTTGGCTGCGTTGGGTCTTCATTGCTGCACGCGGACTTTCTCTAGTTGCGGCGAGCAGGGGCTACTCTTCGTTGCGGGCACAGGCTCCTCATTGCAGTGGCTTCTCTTGTTGCGGAGCACGGGCTCTAGGCATGCGGGCTTCGGTAGTTGCGACCGCGTGGGCTCAGTAGTTGTGGCTTGTGGGCTCTAGAGCGCAGGTTCAGTAGTTGTGGTGCACAGGCTTAGTTGCTCCACGGCATGTGGAATCTTCCTGGACCAGGGCTCGAACCTGTATCCCCTGCATTGGCAGGCGGATTCTTAACCACTGCACCGCCAGGGTAGTCCATGACAATACATCTTTTGTTGAATGAAACCTACCTGCGAGAGTGATGGGATGTAATCCGTATATCAGCTCAAACTCTACCTTGTCCACTTTAGCCTGTGAATGGCATCTCAGGGGGAGTGCTTATGCCCCTGGAAGGCAAGGGCGTTGTTAACACAGGGCATTACTGTTGAGGAGGTAATACGAGGACACTGGAGTTCAGTGGAGGAAACCAACAGGTCCAGACATGTTTAAGAACTTTAGTTGGGTATCATTCTACTGAAAAGTATTGGGAGAATAGAATTAAAAACAAAACCTCTTCCCAGCCCAGAAAATCTTTCCACAAAGGTAGAAAAGAAGGAAAACACTTTTATTATTGAAAAAGCATTAAACCATGTGATGTGCTTCACAGGCAATTTGCTAAGTGATTGCAAAGGTAGAAAGGATTCTCACTCCCTTATACAGGCGGGGCCAGGCGGATACAAGTCATTAGACACATGGATATACAATCACTAATCCTCAAGTAAGAGCTCTTAACAGCACCTTTGTCACACATAGTTCGTCCTAACTTTACCATGGGAACTGGGGAGACCACCTATGTTGTTAGCTAATTGGCTTTATCCAGAAGAGAAACAAACTTCTTATCTCTTTATGACAAGAGACAGTTTTGCAAATTGGAGCAAGGCACCCACTGAAATTAGGCTTTACCCTCCCCTGGGAACTGGGAAATAGGAGAGCCATCTCCCTTGATGTTCACATTTCAAAAAGATCGTTTCCAAAAAGACATCCCTGGGTCATAAAACTGATGAGAGGTGCATGTCAGAGGGATGAAAAAGTACTCACAAGTTTTCTAAGGTAAATGCTCTACGAAAAAGGAAGGGAGGGATATCTTTATTTTCAACAGGAAGAACCAAGACTTTAATTTTTAATTTGTATTTGCTCTTACAAAAACCCCAAGCTTTTTCAGCAGAAAAATTACATTTGAGGGAACAGACGGAAGGTATACGCACACCTTATTCCCAACGGTGACTTCTGGGTGGTAGAAAATCTGGGTGACAACTCTTCCCTTCATGGTTGGCTTTGGAGCCCGAGAGAAGCCCCGAATTCCTCCCTTTCATGCATCAAGTCCTCAGCCTTTCTCTGATATTACAACCTCCTAGTAACCAAAAAGGGGATGTCAACTCTCACCTATCAGTCACATTCCCCTTGTTCTCCTGGATATTTCTGCTCTGAATGCTGCTCTCTACCCTCTCTGGGCCATCGTCTGTCTGTATGAACTGCCTCCCTGCTGACCACCCCTGAACCTCTGATCCCTCTGCTGCACACAGGTGCTCCTGTTGTTCTTCTCCAGACCAGGGGCTGGGGCCCTGCACCACTGCTGGTTGCCTGTTGTGGTTCTGTGCCCACCATGTCCCGGTGCCACTCGAGCTTTCCACAATGTAGCCATGAGTAACACTCTGGTGACAAACGATGCTTGAGAAAGCTGCTCTCTCCACTACCACCACCTAGAGCTCTGCCATTGCCTCCCTGCTTACCTTCCATATCCAAAGCTCTCTTCTATAAATAGGGATACTTTCTCCTTCCAGTGTGCCAGTCGGACCCCCAGGAATAGAATTCTCTATATTTTCACTTGTCGTTCTCTCTTACCCAGTGCATAGGACCCCTGAGGAAACTAGTTGGGACCATTTAATGTAGTGCTTCTAGGGTGACCAGAGCCCCTGTTTGCCTGAGACGGTCTAGTTTTAGCACTGAAATCCCCCCAGCTCAGTCCAGAGTAAATCAGGCCAGCTGGCTACTCTATGACAGCATCTCAAACTTTAATGGGCAGGCAAATTCCCTGGGGATCTTGTTAACATGCAGATTTGGAATCAATGGTTCTGGCGTGTGACCACATTTTGAACAAGGGTGTAAAGTACAGACAGCATCATGAATTTTTGTCAGATATCTGATTTCTTTCCTTTTGTGCTTGCTACTGAGTGTGAGCCTCCATGCTCGGCTCTATTTAGCAGTGATTTTTCTGTACTCATGACCCCACCATCCTTCATTGCAATCTTGCTTTTGCCTGAGCCTCCTCTGATATACCAGATAGCCCAGCTGCAATCCCTGGTAGTAGACACTGTTGATTTTATAACCAATATCCATCCCTCACATTTTCCCTCCTATAGGACCTGAGAGGTGAGTAAATATGGATCCAAGAGGTTTTAAAAACCATGTTTTCTAGCTCTTATGTCTGTAAGTTACTTAAGAGCAGAGACTGTTTATCACTCATTCCTGATGCTCACAACACAAAGCATGACTTCTTGCTAAGAGCAGACTTTCCACAAATGCTTGTTTGTTCCTTCTTTAGGTCCCCAACTCATTCTACAGCACCTAATTAGTATTTGAAATCTTCTAACAAATAGAAATTAATAAGAGTAGTGAAGGTGTCTTGGAGTTGTAGGGACATAGAATTTAGAACTGGGATTAAGAATGGCTTTATATATCCTAAGGCTGCATATTTACCAAGAAACACCATTGTTTGTCTTAAATGACAATGCCTTTTATGTACATGGCATTACACCATAGACTTACTTATTGAGGTTAACCAAAGAAAATAGCTTGCAGGGTGAACACATGTCAGTGGACACTCTAAATGTAGTGTTAACCTTGGATGGAACATCAATTTAAAAACATCCATAAAATAGACATTTTTTGTCCAACAAATGGCAAACAGATTAACAGTGTTGTAATAAACACAATTATTTAATATTTTGTTTTTCCTTTATAGTGGCTTTTTGAAGAGAGGGGAACAAAAGGAGAAGAAGGTTTTAAGGAAAAGATTGAGCAGCAAGATGGTAAAAAGATGCTTAGATAAACTTCTCATGATATATAACCCACTTAAAGTGTAAAAATCATATTTTTTGTCCCTGCATGGATGAGCTGCTGGGAAAGTAAAAGAAGTCAGACATAAAAGAAAGTATGGATCCCTGGGGATAGTTTGCACTTGTGTGAGCTCTGATCGTGGGTGGTCTAGCGTCCAGTTTCTAACTAGAGACGAAGTGTGAGCCTGGGCAGCGTGGGGTTAAGATTAGAGACTACATAAAGCTGGATTCCTCTAAGGAAAAACACCCACAACTGGTAGAGGAAGAAAATGGACAAGATACTTGATTTGATTTTGACTCTGGGTGGAGCAGGAAAAAAAAAAAAGAAAAGAAAGAAAGAAAAACAAAAGTTTCCTCTGAGAATTCCTAAACCCAGGCAGTGTTTGAGGATTTGAAGCCAGAATCTATCTCGCTTGCATGGCACCAAAAAACCCCAAGCTAAAAATTAAGTTTAAAGTGGTCTTGGGTGGCAGTGCCTCTTGATGGCTATAAGGAGCAAACACAAGTCTTCTCCGGAAAAACACACTTCAAAGCAAGGCCTCAAAGGATTTCTGCCCAGAACACTCAAGGAACATGAACTCACATGCAAAAACTAGTATACACACAAGTTAGCCTGTATATGAGAAACAGCAAAAACAACAAATTACTGAGTTTTATCCATGTGGCTGACTGAAATTACTAGAAATGGAATATAAAACAAATACTATTAAAATGCCTAAAGTAATCAAAGAGGGTATTGAAATAAAATTTTTAAAAAAGACTAAAATTTAACCAGGCAGAATTGAAGGAAAACCTAACTATAGAATGTTTATTTATTAAAAATATATAAATTGACATTAGAAAATTAAAGCATGGGTTAAATAGTATATTAGGCACAGCAGAAATCAGAGTTATTAAACTCTGAGATATATTTGAAGAAATTATATGGAAAATAGAATAGAAAGACAGAAAAAGATGGACATGTTAAAAAATTTAGACACACAGATGACAGAGTACAAATCTCTCATGTGCTCATGAGAATTTCAGAAGGAGATAATGGAAGAGAGAAAACACTTGAGGAGCTAAAGGAATTGATGAAAGACACGAGCACTTGGGTTCAGAATGCCCAGTGAATCCCAAGCAGAATAAAGGAAAAGAAATCCACACTGAGGCACGTTGTAGAGGAACTGTAGAACTCTGAACAGCAAAAAGAAATCTTAAAAGCAGTTGAAAAGAAAGATCTACACAACTGATAATTTACTTCTCAACTGCAACAATCAAAGTTAGAAGACACATCTTTAAAGTGCTAAGAGAAAAGAACTGTCAAAATAGTATAGCATACATAGTGAAACCATCTATCAAGAACAACAGTGAATTAGAGACATTTTTAGACAAAAACAAAAACAAAAAACCACTTCACTTCCAACAAACTCTTAACTAAAAGAATGTCTGGGTGATGTTCTTCAGAAAAAGAAAAGAATCCCAGAAGGAAGATCTGAGAAATAAAAATACCAAATAAAGGACCGTGTGGACTTACGGGTAAAACTAAACAAATATTGACTGTAAAAGAAATTAACAATATAAGTCAATTTGTGGTGTTAAAAAAATAAAGATAAAATTTATATCTTGGAAAACAATGACATGTGGGGTGAAGTTAGTGACTATCTCAAGCATTTTAATTTTATCTTTTTGTTGAGAAGGAAGATAAATATGCCAGTTTGCTTTGGACTTTGTTAAGTTAAACGGGCATGTTAAAATTTTAAACGTAGCCAAAAAAGTGGAATGTAAAACTTCCAAACTGGTGGAGGAAAATAAACTGATTGGGGTGTGAGTAGGGAGCAGAGTCGATCCAAAAGATGGAAAGAAAAAGGAATTAAAAAAGAACACTGAAAAGGCACAAAAATGGGAAAAAATGAAATAAGATAAAAGAAATGATTTCAAACATATAGTTTATCTCAATCAACGTAGATGAACTAAACTCCAGTTAGAAGATGGGATTTTTAGATGGATTTAGGAACAAACTCAGCCTACATGGTATATACAAAAAGATACAACTAAAGCATAAAGGCAGAAAGATGTTAGGATAAACTCATGGAAAAAGAAATTCTAGGAAAAAGTCAAACAGGGGAGATGGTATTAAAAGTACCGCTAGAGATAAAGACGATTAGTAAATATTAATAAAGCTTTAATTCTCTAAGGAAATAATTCTAAACTTGCAAGCACCTAAAAACATACATACAGCATCCAGCAATAAGAGAATACATATCATTTTTGAGCCCACATGGAAACTTTGCAGAAAAGTAGCCTCAAGTTGGACCAGGGAATTTCCAATAAGTTTTAAGGGGAACAAAGTATTTTAAAAAAGAAAGACAAATATAGATCAATGGAGGCAAGAACTCTTTCAATGACAAGTTTATCTCAAATTTTTCTTTTAGAAACTAAAAACAGAGTTACCACATGATCCAGCAATTTCACTCCTGGGCATATATCTGGAAAAGATGAAAATTCGAACTCAAAACGATACATGCACTCCAATGTTCACAGCAGCACTATTTACAATATCCAAGGCATGGAAGCAACAGAAATGTCCATCAACAGATGAATGGATAAAGAAGATGTGGTATATATACACAATGGAATACTACTCAGCCATAAAAAGAAGAATGAAATAATGTCATTTGAAGCAACATGGATGAACCTAGATATTATACTAAGTGAAGTCAGACATAGACAAATATTAAATGATATCACTTATATGTGGAATCTAAAAAAATGATATAAATGAACTTATTTCCAAAACAGAAATAGACTCACAGATACAGAAAACAAACTTATGGTTATAGAAGGGGAAGGGGGGAGGGAGGGATAAATTAGGTGTTTGGGATTAACATACACACACTACTATATATAAAATAGGTAAACAACAAGGACCTACTGTATAGCACAGGGAACTATATTCAATATCTTGTAATAACCTATAATGGAAAGAATCTGAAAAAGAATATATACATATATATATATATATATATATAAAAAACTGAATCACTTTGCTGTACACCTGAAACATTGTAAACCAACCATACTTCAATTTTAAAATAATTTGTTTTCTTTTAGGCTTTGCTGATTGACAATTTTGATAAATTAATATCTTATCATTTTCTGGAATCCTCCATCTGGTTTTTTTCTTTAATGTACAAAATATTTGGTTGAAGCATGAATGGTCTGTATATTGGTTCTCTAGTTTCATGTCTCACACACATGTGCATGCAAGTGTGTGTGCTTACCCTTTGGTTGGTTGACATAACTGAATTTTAAAAACAAGCTGAATTTTAAAAATTCAGTCCTCTATGTTAGTCCAGACATTAAAGACTCTGTCAGGGGCCTCCCTGGTGGCGCAGTGGTTGAGAGTCCACCTGCCGATGCAGGGGACATGGGTTCGTGCCCCGGTCCGGGAAGATCCCACATGCCGCGGAGCGGCTGGGCCCGTGAGCCATGGCCGCTGAGCCTGCGCGTGCGGAGCCTGTGCTCCGCAACGGGAGAGGCCACAACAGTGAGAGGCCAGCGTACCGCAAAAAAAAAAAAAAAAGACTCTGTCAGTAATTGAAATTCACTTAAAAAAAAACTTCGATACAATTATTTTTTTAAATATCAGTAGTGTGGATATTGATTATTGTTGTACTATATAATTTTTTTAACTCAGTTATCATTCTTTATGACAAAATTCTCTTTTGCTTGGACTTGAGATACTCTAAGATGTTTCAAATGATCCCAAGGACATAAAATTATTTAACTTTAAATAATTTTAATAGAAATAATAATGTATAGAAATAGTTTGGAAAAGATAGGATTTGTGAAGCTGATTGTAATAAAAATGCATTCATTACAAACGCCATAAAAGCAGGCACCCAGTCATTTTTTTCCTCATCATTTTATCTTCAGGGCTTAAAATAATATCCAGCACATAGTAGATATTTAGCAAATCTTTTAGTGGAAAAAAAGATACTGTAAATGTAGGCTGATAATTAAGTGGCCAGAAATGAAAGGACTGCATCTAATAGGAAAGGAAAGGCACTCATAATCATTAATTATTTTATTTCATTCAGCCACTCTCTATTGAGTACCCTACTCTGTGCCAGGAAATGTTCTAGATATCTTGTGATATATTGATGAATAACAGGCATGGTTCCTTTATCAGTGTGGAACTTACAATCTGTTTGGGGAGATACAAATTGTTGAAAATATATAGGGTGGTCACAAGTATCAAGTTCTGAGCTTCTGAACAGTGTGGCAAGGGAATGGGAGAACTCAATTCATCGCCTGCTACAGGCATCTTCCAGTGCAGCTTTGATTTTACCAAAAATTTAACCATTTACAATAATTTTTCAATATCCATTGTTGACACAATACTTTAATATCCATCATCTCATTTGAAGAGGAAAGACTGTATATTATCCCTTACAAGTAAGGAAAATGAAGTCCAGAGCAGATAAATCACAGGATTAGAACCCAGATTTCCCGAATCCAAATTATTGGCGATAAAGGTGATATCCCCTCTTTAAAAATGGGTTTTGATGTTTGTTTTTCGCAAATATTTGAAAAGAAGAAAAATCATAATCTCCTTTTGGTGCTTTCCAAAATGTCAATCTATCCAGAATTTCCAATTCTGGGTGACTGCCAGAATTTTTCACTTTTTCTCTGAGGATTAGTTCTTAGCTATAGAGAAACAGTCATCGGTTATATGAGAAGAAGTCCCTGAAAGAAAGGCAGGTTGGACATGGCCTTTAGTCCACTGTGAACTTCTTGAAACAAGACAATGTGATTTGCATCTCTGTCCCTAGTGTCCCCCACTTAACAGGGTGGCCGAATGTGTGGGGTCAGCAGTAGAGCGTGTCAGTCCTCCACACCATTCTGACAACCACTTCCGGGGGCCCAGGCCCTGTGACACCGCAGCTCAAATTATCTTCCAAAAACAGCAGTGCCTGTCATGCCTTTGCTCAGAAGCTTTAGGTGGCTCTCTCTTACCTACTAGGTATTGATCAAATCCTTCAGTCTGTCACTCGAAGTCTGCCGTAGCCCTTTCTGAGGTTTATTGTGTTCTGCTCATCTCTCCTTCTCTCATTCAACACCTCCTCCCCAGGTCTCCAACCACCCTGGTTTACTCGCTGGTGCCACAGCACACTGGATTTTGTACAACGCCAGGCCTTTTCTCAAGCTGTTTCTTCTGTCTAGAACACCATGCCCTGCCTATGTATATTTATCTAACACATCCTTAACAACCTCTGACTTCTCCTTGCATCCTTGACTTGTGATTAACCTCCTTTCCCCAGGCTCCCACCGGGAGCCCTTAGTTTGCATGCCTCCCTGACCCTTATCCCAGTCTACTTTGAATCAGAGTGACTTCACCACATATTAAGAGTTTAGGAATGGCTTGCAGGAAGTGCCAATGTTTCATTCTTGCTGACCCTAGCTCAGTTTCTGTCACATAGTAGATGTTTCTTGAATTCCAGAATTAATCAATTATACCACTTAGGGTAACCAGGAGTTCCAGAACCACCTCTATAGAGTCAATCTGACCCTGCCAAAGTTTCCGCCCTTGAAAAATGAATGCAATGACACACAGAAGTGGCAATATTGTCATGATCACAAAGCGGGTGACAAATATAACATGCTACCTGACATCTATTTTTAAAAATGAAGAAGACCTAGAAACTCAAAGCAGGCATTGGAAATTAAAACTGTGTGTTCACTATTACCAGAATGTTACTAATGAAAGTTGTCTAGTGATCCCAGAAATTGGTCCAACCAGGGAGAAAAAGTGTTCTCACTTCTATGCTTGTTTTTCCCCATATTGCAAAGTTGATTTGTATCTAGCTCTTCTAAACTTTTATCTTGCTGGCTTTCAGTCTCCCAAATTCAAAAAAATATTGAATTGCTCCTGACATCTAGCTGGCTTCATCTGGAGTGCATGCATAATTTAAGCTGATTGAATATTTTGCCACATTAGAGTGGAAAATATCTGAATCCCCAAAACAGTAAAAGAAAATGACAGGTTCAAATATCACTTGGCATCACCTTCCGCAAATTTCTGCCAGGTAATTAAGGCCGTCTAGGAGGCTGAAATGGAAATGTGCCTTTAGCTATAGGATTTGCTCATGAACAGTCAAGGCCCAGAAAGATGACTGTCTTTAGCGGATGCAAACTCTTCCTTCCTTGGAAGCAAGATAAAATAAACACATTCCTCAGATTATTTGCTTTTTTTTTTTTTTTAAAGATTTTTTTTGAATTGATTTCCTTTTGAACCAAAGAAAATGAGGCTTGGAAGATGCTTTCATTAGTAGAATTTACTTGGCTTTGAAATATACAAAAAAGACACTACTAAAACCGTCAAGGTTTGTTAGAAAAAAACAACTAACGAAGCTGCCAAATGGCTCAGGTTATAGTTGCTCTTGGTTTCCCCTCCTTGCTCCAGCCCTGTGCCCCCTCTCGCTCAGTGTTGTACCCACAGAGCATGAAACATGCTCTCCCTTCACCCTGGCCATGACCTTGTGCACATGGCCCGAATCCTGAGAGTGTGAAGATGAGGCATCTTCCACAATCGCAGTTGCAGCAGTATGACAAGAGAACTGACAGAGCTAAAGAGAAAATCTACCAGGAAGGCAGGGTGTGGCAAACTGGAAAATGAGGGCAGAGAGGCAGCTGAGCCTCCAGCATAGCCCGGAGGGAGGAACAAGTAGGATCTGGGAGACTCCTGCGGGCTGGGTGTAGGTAGACAAGCTCTCTGTTGCAGTGCAAGGGCATTTCATCAGGCCTCGCCAAGGGAGGGTATTCCTTAGGGCTCTCAGTTTCTTTTTGTTTTCTTCCCATACTCATCAATAACAATTCTGACCTTCCTTTTGAGATACCTTGACTCTGGGAATGGGAGTGGAGGATGTGAGTATTCCGGTCCCTGGAAGGGATGAGTGCAATCAAAACTATGCACCAGCTTGCTCTATTTAGCAAATTTGTTGAACACATACCGAGGGCCCTGCACTGAGGATTTGGCAGGCAAGTAAGAAAGGCCATGCCCTCATGGACCTTCTATTCTAGAAGAGGAAGATGGACAATAAACATATGAACAAGCAAACAAATAAGATCAACTGATATAATAATGAAGGCCATAGAGAAATTTTACAAGGTGAGTTCAGGGAGGGTGACTGGATTGGGGGAGGACAACTGCAGATGGAGTGGCTGGGAAGGCCTCTGTGAGGTGGTGCTCTTTGAATTGAGACCTGAATGAGAAGAAGGAGGCAACCGTGTCAAGATCTGGGAGTTCCAGGCAAAGGGAAGAGCAAGAGCAAAAGCTCTGAGACAAGCATGAGTTTACAGTCAGGAACAGGAAGGAGGCCGGTGTGCCAGGGACACAATGAACACATGGGTGAGCAGGAAGAAGTGGGCTTGGATAGATGCTAAGAAAATAGAGCTTGGGAAATGGGAGACCAAACAGACCTTGGACCAGAGTGGATTAAGACGGATGCTCCCCCTAAGAATTTCTTCCACTAGCCAGTCCTAGACAGTAATCCCTCTCCATCATCCCTCCTCTCCCAAGAAAACCCTTCTGTTCTCTGAACTACCATGGCAATTCTCCTAACACACCCTGTCAGTTCACACCGTGGGCTTTTGCACCTACGGTCCCCTTGTCCAGAATGTCTTTCCTCCAGTCTCTGCCTGAAGAAATCTTTAGCCTATACTTCCAAATTCAGCTAAAATATCGTCTCTGTACATATCCCAAACATATCCTGCAGAAGTTTGTATAATTCCATTTTAACATCTTTCCAATTGTATTGTGTTTGTTGCTCTGTAATCCTAGACCAGGAGTTCCACAGAGGGCAGAACACTTCCTTATTGATCTTTCCAGTTTCTGTGCCCAACAGAGCACCAGATACATGGTAGGTGCTCAGTAAACGCTTTGTAGGAAGGGAGGAAGGAAGGAAAGAGGAAGGGAAGGAGGAAAAGAGGAGGAAAGTAGAGGAGGAGAGAGGAGACAAAGATTCTCTCCTTGACCAAACTCTGATCAGACTCCTCTGACTTCTCTTCCCAAGTAGGCCCTGACTTTTAGGTCTCTGGGTTTGTCTTTACATTGTCTAATTTTAGCAAGAATCCTGCAAAGCTGGTTTAGCTAGAATCCCCCATCCTCCATACCTGATCTCCCTCCATATCCACATCCTCCACCATCCCCCAGGTGAAATCTGATCATTCTTGTCTGCCATCAGAATCCCCCCTTATCTCTGATGTTTTCTCTTAGTAATTTTCTATCACTGATCTCCACCCTGCTCCTTAGCTATAAGTTCCCACTTTTCTTTGTTGTATCGAGTTGAGCCCAATCTCCTCTACTGTAAAACTCCATTGCAGTGGTCCCTACAACTATCATGATAGTCCCCTTTGAATAAAGTCTGCCTTGTCATCTTTAACAAGTATCATGAATATTTTTTTAACAGAGGGAGGAAGGGAGTGGGGAAGGGAGGAGGAAGGGAAGGAAAAAGGAAGGAAAAGAGCAAGGAAGGAAGGACGGAAAGCAGAAGGGAGGAAAAGAGGAAAGGAAGGATTTAAACTGTAAAATGTAGCAACTAGTTCATCTCTGGGATATTTGTATCAATAGTAAAAAAAAAAAAAAAAGAAAAGGGAAATAGAAAAATATATTTGCAATAAAAGAAAAGTTACACTCATCTGGGAAAGTATTCTTTTGCCCTGCTAAGACCACCAAGGAATATAAAATCCCTTCCACACTTCTTTTCAAAGGTATTTGCATTTGAGTCACAATTCCTGCCAATCCCAAATTACATAGATCTGTATGGCAGCAATTAGGTGTACAAAGAGCTATCGGGGAAGAATGACAGCTGTTGAACTCTGCGGTGGAAACAGAAAACCTGTGCACAAGGGCTCAACTCTGACTAGTAACAGAGAGATTGAGAATCTGCTAGACACTTCTAGGAAGCAATCTTACCAGTGTGAATTATCAGGGACACAGAAATGAACAATGCAGGAATGAGATGATCAAATAACTATGAAGCACACCAGGCTTAGAACAGAGGATACTCCCAACTAAGGTTTTACTTTGGTGAGGAGAGTGGCACCGAAAGCGGGAAAGGGGCCATGACAGAGGACATCTAGTCCAGAAGGGTTCCCAGAGTGTAAGTATACTCTGACGGCATTGTTGCCTATCACAGCGGTTCTCAACCTTAGTAGCACGTTAAAAGTTATCCAGGAGTTTTCAAATCTTATAGTGCTTGGACCCCAGACCATCTAAATAAGAATTTCTGGAGATGGAGCCATAACATCAAAGTTTTTAAAAAGCTCACCAAGTGACTCTACCAGATACAGGTGACTAAAATTAGTTTACTTAGCACCGTTCACTAAGCTGGTTCACATGCATAGGTTTATGTAATCTGAATTTATAAAGAAAGGTAAAACCAAAGCTCAGAGACAAGAAGGAAACTTACTCTGGGTCATATATTTAGTGACAAGGTTCAAACTTGTGCCTTCAGACTCCAAGTTTAACATGTATTCAGTACGTCAGACCAGTTTAGGGAACTGCTCCCAGGGACTGTCTTAGTGGAGAAAATCTGGTCTTGAGTGATCCTGCTCTCCCTTTTCTCCACAGCATTTCCTCCTACACCCGTCTCATTCCCAGGTGCCCATTTCTACTCCCATGATCTAAGCAGTGACTAACCACTTGGCAGGAGTCAGTTTTGTGGGCAGCCTTCCTGTGGGAAAATGTTCTCTTTGAAAGAATACTGGCAAATGAAGTAAATAAAATGCGAACAACTGGCGCATCTGGGTGAAGTGTATGGGAGTCTCTTGAACTATACTTGAAATTTTCTGTAAGTTTGAAATATCAAAATTGAAAGTTACAAGAAGAAGGAGAGGAGGAAGAGGAGGAGCAGGAAGAGAAGGAGAAGAAAACATCGGCAGGATCTCATATAGATTAAACGGCTTTGGCGATGAATCCACAGCCTGAGGGTCTGGAGGCCTGAGTCTGTTCCTGACTCAACCACCACTCTGCTCTGAAACCTTGGCCACCCCCATTCTAGATTTCATATCGGGAAAATGAGAGGGCTGGAGTAGATTATCACTGTAACGTTTGTTGATGCATAACAAACCACCCCCCAAATCTTAGTGGCTTAAAGCAAAAATTTATTATCTTTCATTGTTTTTTGGACTAACTAGGCCCAGCTGGGTGATTCTCCCTTGGGGGATTCTCATGGGGTGACAGTCAGATAGAAGTTGGGCTTGGCATTACCTAGCTCATATGGGCTGGACATCCCATGTGGCTGGCTTACGTGCCTTGCAGTTCATCCTGGCTTTCGACTGGGAGCCCAGATGGGGCGGTGGACCCAGAATACCTACACTTCAGTGTCTTATTAAATAGACACATGGTGCTCTCCTCAGTTAGGGCATGCGTTTTTTTTAAAAGAATGTCTTTCATAAATTAGAAGCTCCACACTCATGTGAACAGTTATTATTGCTGTTATTTACGTTCTGCTGACCACTGGCTGTTACCACCTTGCTAACCACCATCCTGCTGGTGTCTGGATGCTTCTCCTGACTTCTCCCTGTCTCTGCTGGCAGTCTTTTCGTTCCCAGCCACTCACTGGAGATGCAGCTACCTAGGAATTCCAGGGTAAGCAGCAAAGGAAAAATACTTAGGAAAAATTGTGTGGGGTTTGCATTTATAAAAACTGTGATTGTTTTTAAATATTAGTCACTATAATAAGGATAGGTATGTGTAACTACATTCCCAAATGCATCCTCTCTCATACCCTTCCTGTGATGGGTGAGGAAAATATACTATTTGGGGCTTGCTCAGCAACCCGTGAGAATCAGAGAAGTCCACAGGCAGAGAGCTCATGGCCCATTTGAGAAGGTTTACTTCTGCTTTTTAGTTTGTATACTTGTTTTAATCGGTTATATATTTACATTTAAAGTCGATGATTCCACAGATTTGTTTTAGAAAGGAGTAACTCCCCTCCGCTTGACAGTCCCCTCCCTGAGACAATTTCTTTCAACTATTTCAGCTAGGTTTTAGCTTGGTTTAGTTTCGTATTTATTCCAGATATTGATATTTCTTGATTTTTTTGTTTTTCTCCCTTCTCCATTATCACATATACACATCCTTCCAGCCACCCAAATATTCTCATGACAGTTACTTCTTAATTCGGGCTCGGTCAATATTCTGTTTCTTTTACAACTATGTAAACACTCTTCCCAGCTGAATCCTGTGGTATTCACTGATCACTTTTCCTTTCTAAACAACTATTTTTTTCTCCAGAGCTAATGACTGTCTCGTTGCTGTTGTTTAATTTGCTTACTTTTCTATGTAGATGACACTAATTCATCCAAATCTCTGCCAACTATTCAGCTCTTGTCTCAAAATGGTCAGAAACATCCGTTATTCCATCAATCATATATATATACTTTTTTTTCTTTCTTTTTTTTTTGCCGGGCCATGTGTTTATTGGTGAGGGAACAATGCCGGCTGAGGGTCCTCAGTGGTCACACAGGGGCCGACGCTGGGCCTGCAGCAGGAGGGTCTCCGTCCGCGCGTCTAGACTGTAGGCCGTCTTCCGCAGGTCCTGCCCTGCGCGCTGCATGAACTCGAAAGCATGGCAGTCCATCCACTGGTGGCTCTGCGCGGGGACGGCGCTCCCGGTGGTGGGTTCCGCATGGGCCTGGGCGCCCAGCAGCCCGATGCTCAGCAGCAGCATCAGCGGCGGCAACCTCGGGGGCCTGCCCAGCGGCGGGGGGCCATGGCGGAGCGGAGGGAGCCCGGGCGCCCGAGGTTCGGGGACCCCGCGACAGCAGCGTGGGCGACTCGGGAAGAATTATATATTTTTGAGGCATTCTTTCTTTTGTTGTTTTCCCCCTTGCTTAAAGGAAGTACATTCTTTGGCAGAGAACAACTCTCTGGAAAAGAGTATATTGCAGGTAAAATTTTGAGAACTTGCATCTCTTAAGATGTCTTTATTTTATTCTCAAACCTGATTGATAGTTGGGTATGATATCTAAGTTAGGAATCATTTCATTCAGAATTGTGAAGGCTCTCCTCCATGATCTTCTAGCTTCTTGTGCAGCTGTTGAGAGAAATCTGAAATGATTCTAATTCATGATCCTTTGTAAATTATTGCACTTTTTCCTCCCCTCCCCTCCCTTCTCATTTCCTACTAGTACAGGACATAAGAAAGTTTATTAGTAGCTCTGGACTTAAAGGGGGTGGGGAGACTTGTTGACTGTGGACTCTAATGATGAGCTTGGGCCATTTTATATCAATGTCTGTAAATCTTTCCTCTTCGGCTGATCACAGTTCTGGGGAAGAATCCTCCAGTCTTATATTGGAGGACACAGTCTGGTTGGCTGCCATTCTTGTAGCTGTGTTGGCAGAGCTGGCTGGAGACCTCAATATTTAGGACACACGTTTTCTTGTCCTTGTTTTCAGAATGGTGCCATACTATCAACTGCGCCTAGTATCCTGTAGTCCAGGGAGTATCTATTTTATCCTATCCAGAGAATACATCTCCAGTCTTCTACCAGAGTAGGGGAGCGTATACACCTGGCTGCAAGGTGTGAGGGAAGGGATCTAGAGAACTGTGTCATAAACAGACTTTTAAGCAAGTCTATTCACTCCCGAGTCCTGAGGAACTTGGTGTGAATGCATAAGTTTTTGAGGGGTTCTGCATGTAAATCAGTTCTTTTTCAACTTTTACCAGTGCTAGTTTAAGATTCAGCTTTTTCTGTGCTGCTAAGTTAATTAGCACCCATTCATTTGCATTTTACTTCCTAAAATTTTGTTGCTTGCAACTTTGTCTTTTTTCATTTTCTCCACTCCTGTGGATTTTTGCCTTTTAAGATGCCTCTCTTCTCTGTTGTTTAAATGGAGTTTGAGAATGGAGCAAAGCAACGTACATTTTTTTCAACGCACCATTTTTACCAAATGTTCCCTGAGGACGATGCTTTGAATTGGTAAGATTGGGGGCGAGAGCAGAAAGAGTCAGACCACAATATTTCCCCAGGCTTAAGGGATTGGATTTTAATGCCAATTCTCTTTCCAATTTGCTTTCTTAGTTTGTGGACCTTGTGAAATTATCGAGGACATCACATTATTACCACTTTCACCCGTCAAGATAAGATGACAATAGCTACGATTCACTGAGTGGTTACCCCATGCCATTGCCGAACCAAGCACTTTACAAACTACCTCATTTAATTCTCATACCAACTACATAAAGTAGGTAGTTTTATTTATTCTCATTTTAAATATGAGGAAAATAATGCTTGGAGAGATGAAATAACTTGCCCAAGGCCATAAAGCTATAAATTTGAGGAATCAAGATTCAAACGTACGTCTGTCCAGCTGATAGTGGACAGAGGTGGTATTGTGGTATTGTGAGGTTTCTGCTTATTGTAGGCTTTTTGTGCCTTGGCTGACACAGCTTTCTACTACCATCACCACAGCGCCACCATCATTGCCGTTGTAATGTGTGTGCCCCCTGCAACATCAGTTTCACAGAATGCACTTAACAAGTGTACAAATCCCTGAAAAGTGACCTTCTTGGAAAAGGAAATAGAAATCAGAGGAAAATCATGGTTGCACAGAGGGGAAGCAATATGGCACAAGCACGGGAAACTCTGTCCATATCAAATTTTTTTCTCCCTGAAGTACAGTCTCAATTCTTCCTACATTGTACAAAACAAACTGATATTTGGCACATACTCCAATTGGGGGTATGCATCCTGCTCAGGGAGTCAGTCATTACTATGACAACAACTTCTTTATTTTTTTCTGAATGAATATTTAATTAGCTGTCACATGAAATCAGATACAGCAACTGACATCACTGTCAGACCCTCTAACCCTAGCCATTCAAGATTTCTTGGTGGCAGCAAGCACCGGGAGCCTTGGCCAAGTGGATGTCTCCAGATCAGGGCAGGCAATTCAAGGATGAGAGTTTTAATGACAAGCAACTTCTCATTAAGGCAACCTAGCTCTAATTAGATGCTGCCTCACTCTCACACATATAGGAGAAATCAAACTCTGCAAAAGGAATCATGTTTATTGAGAGGTGGTTGACTCAGGAGAATATAATTGGTTTATTTCTCCAGGCATGAGGAACCATTAAAAGTCAGATGCTGCATGTTTGTATAGGCCAAGTTTTGTATAAGGATACATATGTTGGTTTTACTTGATCTGCAGCAAAAGCAAAAGCAGGGAGGGGAAACTAACTTCCTGCACTGCCTACATTGTGTCAGGAGTCTTGTTAAACACTGTCACAAATGCAATGCCCATTAAAACCTCACCTATTACTTAAGGCAAGGCGAAAGAAGTCTTCAGTGGAGACTGTAAGTACATATTATGCATTTTCATTTTAAAGAAGATGAAACTATGGCTCAGCAAAAATGCTTTCTAGCTGGAAACATACTCTAGAAATTCATGTCAAATGTCCAAAAAAAAAAAAGGGTAGAGAGAAATAAATAGGAATAATTGGGATTTCCCTGATTCGTATAATTTCCACAAATCTACTGCCAACTCCTGGCCATCCAGTGGTCCACACAGCACTGACGATAGTTGGACAGAATATGGGAATCAGGGAGGGGAGGAATTAGAGACAGGTCAGCCTACTGTAGTGGTAGGATCACTGATCACCCATAGACCCACAGCAATGGTAATGCTGATGGGACACAGAGATCAAGTGCTCCTACTCTTCATTTTACAGAGGAGAAAACAGCCCTGTTGCCCAGTTCACAGGATGAGTAATCAGCAGAGCAAGAAAGCAGACCTCAAAAGCCAGAATGCTTTTCCCTCCATCACACAGCCTCCTGAGGATGTTGTATCAGGATTTCTCATATAAACTCTCTGCCCAAAGGAATGTTTGACTGGGTTCCCTCATAGTGGAATTTCAGGCAATGTTTTAGGTGAAAAATATTTATTCAGAGATGCCTTCACTTCCCTTTTTCAACAACACCAGACAGCCACTTAATCCATCTACACATACTAATCTAACTTGACTGTGAAAACATTATCATTCTACATCCCAGTCGGAGACGAAGTCACTATCATCATCCATTTCACCCTTTTTCCGTCTGATGCACTGATTAAAGATTCTGTGGTATTATATCAATTTGCCTTGTCTACTTATAGGTCCATCAAATACCTGCAGATAAAGATTTGATCACACAAGAATTGTAATTTGCTTCTTCTTTGAGTTACATTCCATTTTGATAGACTTCACAGGTACACACTGGAAATAAATGTTGTATCCATAGTGTTAGGATCCTTTCCTTTTCTCTTACTTTTCACTGGGAAAATGTGTAACACAGATATTAAGTTATTTTTCTTTAAATCAGTCTGATAAAGGGAAGACTGGACAGAGAGTATGGAAGCTGCATATTATTCTTCCCCTCTTCTTAGACTTATATATTTTCTTCAGTTGGAAAGAGAAGCTGAGCTTGAACACCATTCCTGATATTAATTTGACCCTGAGAAAGCTATTTAAAGTTTCTGAACCTTAGTTTTTTAAAAATATTTTAATTGAGGATAATAAAACATACTTCAAGGTAGGAAGGTTGATAGAATTAAATTAAATCATATTTACAAAAGGGCATTACAATACATCAAGTACATAATACAGTAAATGACAAATGGCTGCTTAATGTAGTAAAATGTGCTGAGTGACTAACATGTGTCAGCCACTGTAGAAAATGTAGAGGTGTTAGAAGAATTAATAATGACATTAAATCAATAATTAATATTAATAGCTACCATTTATTCAATAAATCTCATTGGGCACCCAACCATGTATCAGGCAATGTGCTAGGCAGTTCCTGCCCTCAAGTTGCTCATAGTCTCATTTGAGGAGGCAGAAGTAGACAGGCATTACAGTATAGTGTGATCAGTACTACTAAAATGTTAGGAACAGGGGAGGAGTACCTAATCCAGGCTTGAGATGTCAGAAAGAGCTTCACTAGGGAGGTGATGACACATGAATCAGATGAAGGGGGATAGCATTTGCGGAAGACAGAACAATTTCCACGAAGTCCTGAAGCAAAAGACAACATGGAACATTCAAGGATTGTTAGTTGTCTAATGCGTAAAAGTTGGAGGTAGCAAGTGATAAGAGGTGATCCTACAGCAATAGGAAAAGGCTGGATTATTAAAGATCATAGGAAGTTTAAGAGGCTTAGACTTCAACATAAAGAGAATGAGAGGCATTAACCAGGGGAGTGGTGTTATCAGATTTGAGCTTTAAATGGTCACTCTGGCTTCAGTGTGGACAATGGATTGAGTGAACATAGGAGGACCATGAGACACTGCTGAGGTCCAGGTAAGGAATGGTAGGGGCTTAGACTAGGTTAGCTGGCAATAAGGAAGGATAGACGTTGACAGACTTGAAAGAAGTTTGAAAATATTTAGTGACTGAGTGGACCTGGAAGAATCAAGCTGACTCTAGTGGCTAGACGAAAACTGGTGCCATTCACTTAACAGAGAACCCAGGAAGAGAAGCTGGTGCAGGGGTGAGGTGGACAAAAGAGTGTAAGACCCAGGCTTTAAATCTGGAAGCTGGCAGCAACAGCTTAAAATCTATTTCTATAGAGTATAGATATAAAACAGGACCATATATGGACCAGAGGGGTTACCTGTCTTATTAGATAGGGCTAAACAAGCTGACAATGAGGATGGCCTCTCTTAGAGGTTTATGTTTATCTGCAGGACTAATAAGGCAGGGACACTCAGATTCAGGTTTTTTAACCAAACTGACCTCAGGTTAAGTGGCTAGGTCTGCAATATATCCTATATCTCATGGCAGAAGTAATATGGAACCATCAATGCAAGACTTAGATCAGTGGATCCAGTAAAGGAAACAACCAAATCATACAAATGAAGTAATGACCCAGGTTGAAGGTGTCATTTGCCTTTTACCTTAAAAACTTCCTTTAACGTTTACTGTAGTGTGGGTCTGCTGACGAGATATCCTCTTGGCTTTCATTTATCTGAAAAATTTTTATTTTGCTTTCATTTCTGAGTATAGAAATCTAGGTTGCCTTTTCCCTTCATTCCACTGCCTTCTGGCTTGCATCATTTCCTAAGAGAAGTCTTCTGACATTTTTATCCTTATTCCTCTCTATATGTGTCCTTATTCTCTGATTGCTAAGATTTTTTTTCTTTTTTCTCTGATGTTCATCAATTGGATTTTGATTTACCATTGTGTGTATGTATATGTATGTATGGTGCATGTACACGTGTATGTGTGTTCAATATTTATTCTGCTTGAAGCTTATCAAAACTCTTGGATCTGTGGGCTTACAGTTTTTATCAAGTTTGAAAAAAAAACTTTTGATGTTCTTTCTTCAAATCTTTTTATCTGTCTTCCATCTT
Organism: Stenella coeruleoalba; assembly: GCF_951394435.1. Classification (NCBI taxonomy): domain Eukaryota; kingdom Metazoa; phylum Chordata; class Mammalia; order Artiodactyla; family Delphinidae; genus Stenella; species Stenella coeruleoalba. Next base: position 64,886,337 of record NC_137150.1, read on the forward strand.
TCTCTTCTCTTTCTTGGACTCCAATTTATGTATGTTAGACAACTTGATATTGTCTCACACTTACTAAGGCTCTGTTCACTTGTTACAGTCTTTTTTCCTATGTGTTCCTCATTTTGTATAGCATTTAATGCTATGTTTTCAAATTCACTGATTTTTTCTTCTGCAGTGTCTAATCTGTTGTGATTCCCATGTATTATATTTTTCATTTTTGATACATCTTTCACGTCTATAAGCTCCATTTAGATATTTTAAAATATCTTCCATTTCTCCTTAACATGTTGTATTTTACTTTACATCTTCATAAATATTTATAATAGCCATTTCAAATTCCTTATCTGCTGTCTCCATCATCACTGTCATTTCTGAGTCTGTTTCTATTGATTTATTTTTCTCCATATTATGGGCCTAATTTTCAAGTTTTTTTGAATGCCTGGAAAATTTTGATTGGATGCCAGGTCTTATGTATTGGTTGGCTGTTCTATTTAGTTGCACTCTTTTTGAGAGTGTTGGTCTTTGTTACAGTATATAGCTAAGTTACTTTCAGATCGATTTGATTATTTTGAGACTTGCTTTTAAACTTTATAATTATAGTGACTCCAGAGAAGCCTTTACCCTGGGGCTAATTTAGCACCACTACTAAGGCATGACTTTTTTCAATGTCCTATCAATACCCAGTATATATCAAGGTATCTCCAATGGTTGGTGGGATTGTAAAAATATTCCCAGCTCTATGTGAGTCTTTTTGTCTTATGGAAGTTCTTTCTCCACCATTAGGAATTTTATCCCATATGTGTGCATATCAGTACTCAGTCAAAGACTTGAAGGAATTCCTCTGCAGATATCCAGTGTTCTCTACTTCTCTATGTACCTTCCTCATCTTTGATACTCTGCTTGAACACACATGCCTCATGTGAGTCATACTTGGTGAATGTTGAGAGTGAAGGGCATGGGAAAATAAGAAATAAGAAAAGGAGGTTTTTTGTGCCTGGGGCAATCTAAAACTAGGACAGGACCTCCTGTGTAGGATAAGACAAACCATAAACTATAATGATTTGTCTAGAAAAGGTTCCCAACCAGAGATCACTAAGGATAACATAAATCACCATCCCTCCTCCTGCCATAATCACGTAATAAATTAGAATGTAGGAATCCCACTGCAAGTAGTGTGGGGCATGAGCCCTTTCATTCAAATATCAAAAACAGAGACAGGTCAATTCTTCCCTTTTTTAGCTTGGCAAAGATGCCTATTCCTTTCAATTTTCTCATTTGTATGTGAGGATAATAACACCTATATCATAGAATTGTGAGGATTAGATGAGATTTTGCATGCAAAAGACTTAGCACAGTGACTACCCACCATAAATGTTTAGAACCTTCTTAGCCTGAAATTGTAGATAATCCAGTTGAAGCTATCTTTTCAAATGTCTCCTAACTCTGTCCCCTCTGCTCCATCCTTCCACACACCCTACATTCTCTATCAGGAGTTTGTGTGTATATCTCCTTACTGGACTATGAACTCCTTGTGTAGAGACAGGGTTTTGCTTATCTTCACTTCCTATCCCACCTTATCTTGAATGTTCATAACAAATATTCAAGAAATATTTGTTGAATAGACTGCAGAATTTGATTTTCTCCCTACACTTGGTGCAATAGATAGAAGAACTAAAAGAAATATGACTAAAAATCTCAAGGTCTGGCTGTGATAATTCCTCGTGGACATTTGATGCAGAGCAAATGGCTCAGTAACTCAGTCTATACAAGTCACCCACACAAGGACCCCAAGGTAATATGGAGCCTATTAACTGGGAGTCTGAAAACCCATTCTACAAAAAGTCTAACCAGTAATTTTGTTTGACATGCTTCTTAGACAACGCACAGCAATATTTGTCTTCAGGGGACAGAAGAGGGTATGGGGCTGAGAACTGGAACGAAAAATAAAGCCACAAAAGAAAACTCCCAGCTTCAAATTTATGATTATATGTATTTGTGTCATTACTTATCACATTTTCAAACACAACACCAGTTAAGTCCAGCAGTTGAATTGACAACTGATGAAAAACACCATACTGTTACTCAGTTAAGTCACAATGATCTTGCTATTTGATCTCCTTTTTCCAATGCCAGTAATTTTCCAGCTTCATTATTGACAATGTAAACTGCTCAAATTCCTATGAGAGACACTTTGGGGAGGGAAGGATATGACATTGTGGTCCAAACTGACACTGTTCAAAGAATATAACTGATAACCAGGAATGGTACAGTCCATAAAATAAGCCATTACTGCTTATGAGGCAGCGTTGGACACAGAAATGGTGGTGTTCAAAAGAGGCAATTATAACAGCTTTGATTTTTCTAAGCAAATCCATTTGCTTAATTGAATTCATTGGTCCACCTGGTATGTGATAACAGTATATGTGGAAATTAAGGAGACATCTCATATAGGTGGCCTTATTCATGAAAATATAAAATGTTCTGTTCAAAATGAACAACTTGTCAGCTTTTCCAGTGCTTGAAATTCCACCATTATTGTCAATCTTTATAGTCTTTCTGACCAGAAAATGTAACCTTTAACTAATCAACAACTGGGCAAGTTTTAAAAAATGAAATGAAGTCCATTGTTACTTAGGAGAGAGCAGGTTAGAGGAAGTATGAGAATGGGGCTACGGGTTTTAGAAGATGGAGAAGATGGAGTTCTCTCAGCTCAGGTCAACAGCCTCACATCAGTGACTGGGAGATAGAGGTAGAAAGACAACTCTGTTCATTCAACCAGCTGACTGATTGATTGATCACTTCCTGCCTGCTGCTCCTGCTACAGAGCTTTCATCATTTCTCTCCAAGATCACTGCAAAACCTTTTTTATTGGAGTATAATTGTTTTACAATGTTGTGTTAGTTTCTGCTGTACAGTGAAGTGAATCAGCTATATGTATACATATATCCCCTCCCTCTTGGACCTCCCTCCCACCCCCATCCCACCCACCTAGGTCATCACAGAGCACCGAGCTGAGCTCCCTGTGCTATACCACAGGTTCCCACTAGCTATATATTTTACACATGGTAGTGTATTTATGTCAAACCTAATCTCCCAGTTCATCCCACCCTCCCCTTCCCCCCACCCCGTCCCTATGTCCGTTCTCTACGTCTGCATTTCTATTCTTGCCCTGCAAATAGGTTCATTTTCACCATTTTTCTAGATGCCACATATATGCGTTAATATATGATCTTTGTTTTTCTCTTTCTGACTTACTTTTTATACATTGCTCCCCTCCACACAAATGTCTACATTTCTTCTTAAACTATTCTTCTAAAATTTTATCTGATTATGTCAATCACCTGTTTTAAAATCTTTAATGGGGTCACACTTTACCCTTAAATTAGCCCCACATTCCTTAAGCTGTATTTTTCTCTCTTAAAGCTTCATCCTCCAGGCCTCCTCTCCACAATCCCCATGTATCTAAACATGTCACGTCCTTCCAAAGTTCTGACTTTTGGCCACTGTGCCTCTCTCCATCAGGAATTTTCTTCCCTGTCTTCTCTGCTAGGTTGCCTCCCACACATTCTTCAGGGCTCAGGTTAAAAGTCAATCTTTCAGTAATGCTTCGTTGGACTCACCCAGCCAGAATTAATCACTTTTTCCTGTGTGACTACACAGAACCTAGTTTATAATGTGACTGTCTCATTGAAATAATGTTGGTTGTCTGTCTTCATTTATGTTAGATTGTGAGGGCAGTGACTGTGTGTTGAAGAGGCAATGGGATGTTTGCAGAAGAAAATTTTATTTCCCTTCTGAGCACACAGAAGGGCCATATTTCCCAATTGCAATATGTCTGGATGTGGCTTAAAGCTACCTGTGGCCAATGCAGTGTGAACAAAAGCGATGTAAACCACTTCCCACTGACCCCTAACATTTGGTTCATGATTTGCATTTTTTTTCTCTTGCCAATTGCTCAGCTGTAAGTTGAGGATTCCAAGAAACTGCTGGATGGAAGGATCCTGAGCTACCACCTGAAGGAAGTCCATCACAATGAACATTGGCACCAGATTTCCCCTGAGCAAGAAATAAACCTTTATTGTGTTAAGACACTGGGATTTGGGGTGTTACAGCAACTAGCCTTACTTACTCTGAATAATGCTGGGTCTTGTTCTACATTATGATGCCTTCTTTCTCACTGTGATTTACAGTTGTCCACTCCTCCTGATCCAGTTCTGGCCTCACTTTCCTTTAGATTGGATGCCTTGGTCAACCATTTGGTAATATTATTGCCATCACCCTAGAATCTTCTTCTGATGTTTTCCTTTATTAGTACTAGCGTAGTTGTAATAATAGGAGCAGTAGCAGTTGTTGATGTTCTTTAGGAGCATGTAATGCTTTGCAGATTAAATATTTTTGCCTTCATTGTCTTACTTTGATTTTGGTCTCTCACAGTTTCTGTCTTACCTCAAAGTGCTTCCTACCTGCTATCTCCACTCCTAAATCTGAACTGACACTGCAGAGGAAGTCACAGAATCTTTGGCTCTCATACAAGTTAATGCTATTTCCTTACTGCTATTGAGCACACCTCTTAGTCACCTCTTATACTCTTTAAGTCTCCATATATAGCTTGTTAAAAATGTTTATTAAGACTTTATTTTTTAAGAGCACTTTTAGGCTCTCAGCAGAATTGAGAGGAAGGTACAGAGATTTCCTATTCACCCCATGCCTCCACATGTGCATAGCCTCCTCCATTATCAACATCCCCCTTCAGAGTGCTATGCTTGTTACCACTGACACACTGTAATCATTCAAAGCCCATAGTTTACCTAAGGGTTCACTCTTGGTGCTGTACATTTTATGGGTTTGAATGAATGTATAGTGACATGTGTCTTTCATTATAGTATCACGTAGAATATTTTCACACCCTAAAAATCCTCCGTATTCTGCCAATTCATCCCTCTCCTCCCCCATCCCCTGTCAAGCACTGACCGTCTGTCTCCACAGTCTTGCCTTTTCTAGATCATATGGTTAGAATCATACAGTAAGCAGCCTTTTCAGATGGGCTTTTTCCACTCTTCATAGCGTTTTATCCAATTTTTTTCTACTCTCCTCAAAACCTCACCCCTTATTTCTAAGATTAATCCCTCTTGTGTACTTGATCTCTCCTTCCAATAACTTTTTTTTCTCATTTCTTTTAGAAGGCCATGGAATCAAAAAATGTGTCTTACCCCTCATCCTACCTCATTTATCATCATGCTTCAATGCATCCTACATTCCAGACATACCAAACTTCTTAGTTCCCCAAATACAGCTCATACATTTTTACATGATGTTATCTTTTTCTGAAATGTCTATTCCCCACCTCCCCAACATGGAAAACTCTTATTTATCTTTCAAAAATCAGATCAAATATCACCCGCTTTATGACGTCTTCTCTGATATTCCCAAGCAGACATAGTGGCTCCCTCCTCTGTGTTCCCATAGCACCTCAACTATCATTGTGTAATGTCTCATTGCATTATCATTATCTCTTTGCAGGCCTCTCTACCCCCTAGACTGTTAGCATTTCTGAGACCATGTCTGATGGCTTGCTTTATTTTCAGCACTAGGAACAATGCTTCACACAAGCAGTTCTTTAAGTCAAGAAAGCAGGCAATTGAGTCTGCTCCTTGGAGAACTGGCTCAAGCATCCTAAGCATTAACAGCTTAGGACCCAGAGTAAGTGGGGCTGAAGTAGAGAGAAAGGAGAGCTATCTTTGTATGCGACATTAGGCTTGGCTCTATTCTGTAACAACAAATTATAAACTTAACCTGGCTGAGTGTTCCAGGTTCTTTTAGGTGATGGTCAGTCAGGTGTGGCCATAAGAGGGGACACAGGAGAGACAGAGGAAAGCTTATTATACTCACAGGTCCTGGAGAGACAGAGTCACCACACACCATGAGGGGCCACATGGAAGGAGTGCCAAGGGAACCAGCTCAACCAAGCAGGTGGGGAGCCAAGGAAGAGGGAGGACCTGTGTGCAAGCACCTTTACTAGGGGTCAGGATGGAATACACAAGAAAAGGTGCAAGGGGACATCACTGATGCCTCTGAAGGTCACTAGGTCAGGAGATGGTAGGAAGAGGAACTTGTGGCAGGGGCCCACCTATCATATTGGTGTACCTGGGCAGGGTACTCACAGCCTATTTGCAGGGATGTTGAGGCAACAGGAAAGAAAAGATAAAAACAGTATATAAAGTTTTAGAATTTACAATACACAGAGTATCTTAGATATGTCTTACATGGACTCAGAAAGCAGAACTATGATCTATAGACAAAAGTCACAAGTAGACAGATGGGCACTAAAGATAAGAAAGGACTTTCTAACCATCAGAGATGTGAAAAATGGAAGAAGTTACCTTGGAAGGCAGTGAACCTCATTACTGGAGGTATTCAAGCAGAGGCCAGATGGTCGCTTGTGGAAAAATTGCTACATAAATTCATACAGCATGTAGAACCCATGTGGTGTTGTGTGGAATACTCATCAGTGCAGATCAAATCAAGGCCCACCTTGTTTGGGGAAGGCTTGCGCAAGTTGAACAAGCAAAGGTCAAGCTATATGGATTTTATACGACCATTCTTTCCAAAGTCTTTTCTTCATGTTTCTAGTCCAATAAGATACTCCAAACGAAAAAATATTTCTGAAGTCAAATATATTTGGGAACTACTTCATACAGCACTCTATTGATGATACAAAGCCATTCTCAAAAAGACACTGAGATTTCCTGAAATGAAGGGAGCCATGTCACTTGGCTTATCTCAGCATTTCCCAAAAGTTTTGTTCAGCAAAACTTTTTATTGTGTAATATAACTGTGAATATTGCATGGAAGAATTCCACCTAATTCTGCTTTCACCAGGGTAAAAATGTTTGCCCCTGGAGAGAGGCAAATACAGCATTTTCTCCTTTGCTGATTTCAAATAACACCAGGTCTAAAATATACAGGAAGGCTGCAGGCATACTAAGGGATTCTTGCGCCCAGGGGAAAAAAAAAAGGTATTACTGAACTCATATACCTTTCTTCATTTAATAATGATCCCACCCTATAAGAAAAATGTTAGTATTCTTCTTTTTACATAGGGGGAACCAGAGGCAGCTAGTAAGAAGATTAAGGATTCCAAAATCCATTATATCCCATTACTCAACTCAGCTGGCATCGAGCTGGGAGCCCAGAAATGGAGGAATTCAACTAAGAGACTGTCAAGACTACTACTAGCTTAATGGTCAATGATTCTTGATTTCATTATTTGAGAATTGACAGTCTCCAGAAGCATAAATGTCACCTTGATAGTAAGTACTAGGGCCCATTAAATCCAGAAGTTTACTTTTTCATAGTTGCCACAAGAATGAGAATGCAGGCAAATATAATCATTACTCATTGGCAATATGAACATCCATAACCCATTACTTCTGTCAGCTGTATCCCCAGACTGGGCCACCTTCCGAAGGAGAGGCTGATGAGTTACCTCCTGGGTGTGAGTCAGGACCTATATAACCAGGCTGGAAGTAAATGACTTAGATATGCCCACAGACACTGGGCCAGGCAGCAAATGATGGTAAATTCTGGATCTTTGTACTGTCAAAAAATACCTTGTATTATGCTCAATGGGCTCATACTTTGCTACCAAACTATTAATTAAGTAAAAATCAGGTTTTCCCATTTGTTTTCATCAATGGCATACAGAACTGCCAGTTAGAGCCTGAGACCAGCATCTGCCTAGATGGTGTAACTGTGTTAATTTGATGTAACTCCAGTCAGAAGCAAAGAAATCTGATATTTCAGAGGCTTTTGCCTTCTCGTTTCAGGTGAAAGCACAGCTTCTCTGGGGCTACTTAAAATAGAGGAAATTGTTTGAGATTATGGTGAGAATGGGTTGAAGGACATCTTAAACTTTTTTCATATATTTTGCATAAGCTCATTGGTATAATTATCTTACATTGTTTTGTAATCTAAAGAATTAATAAAGCAGATAATCAGAAAGGACAATAGCCTGGGAACCCTTATTACATCCTTCACAGTCTTGTAAGGGTCTAAAAACTTACGTAGAAAACTAACCTAGATCTATCTCGAAGGACTGACTCAAAAAATGTCAAGAAAAAAATCCTATGACTTTATGTTTTGTTTTGTTTTCAGGGAGAAATGACTGCCCCCCCACACCAGTCTGATCCCCCTTAGCTGTTGTAACAATTCTGCAAGACCCTTTAATACTCTTGCTAATGAGGCAACCTTAGGTCCTTGCATTAGGTTCATTCAGTGTCTTGCTGAGAAGGCTGAGTGGTAACAAAATTTTAAAAAATAAAAAGCCTTCTCATTTCCACAGCACAAATCATAGCCAGAAGCAAAAAAGGGGTGGGAGAATCTCTAAAAACTCCATACTCCTGCTCCCTAAGCATTTAAGTAATTAGTTTCCTGAAAATTGGCTGCCAGACTTGTAAACAGTTACAAAGGTCTTAATATTTATTTTACAACATATTTCCAAACTCACTGCAAACAGCCTACAGGTTGGCCATTAATTGGGTATCTTTTATTTATTTATTTTCTTTGATTGGAGGAGGGGTTGTTAGGGAAAAGGAAAACAGAGAAACTAACTTTATCATCCTTCTTCCACTAAGTTCTCCTTAATGTTCTCTAGAGTAAAAGGAAAAAATCTCCAAGAGTGGGTCTCTTTACACTAGCCCCTTCCTTGTAAAACTCTCACTTAAGATGCTACTTTTCACTGCTTCTTTTAATGGCCATATTACTTTGCTTTTATTAGTTTGGCTTCTTTCTAACTTCTACTAATGGATGAGTTAACACATGACTCACACTTATAGTTATTTATTCTGATGTTTGGGGATACAGAGATGCTTTTAAAAAATTCCATCTACATAAGCATTTGGACCACTTTGCACTGAAGGCTATATTTTATTACCCATAAGAGAAAGATGCTACCTTAAGGAAACCAGTAATACTGGTAAATTGATAGCAATTTTGCCTTCTTAGGAGTCTAGAGGACACTGAGCGGAGGAGTTGCATCCTCCATTTAAATTATTCCCAGGGAGAAAGTGAGGTGCTGCATGGTGTATTTGGGCATTTGGATCACAGTTTGCTTTAGCCAGAGCAGTATGATAGACCAAATGATTTCCTAGAGATATGGTATTAAAAATAACTGAAAACAAACCCATTAAGGACAAGGGTAGGAAAGTTGGAAAGAAGTTCAATTTGAACATTTCAAAACATCTATTATGTGTCAAACTTGGTGCTGGGGTGCTAGGGATAAACAGATAAATACCCACCCACATAAATTGAGAATTTGGCAGTAGGGTATACATAAACAGCAGCTGAGGTATAAATAAATGTAACCTTAAAGAAATGAATTCCAAACATCATCTCTCCCATTGGAAGTAACTAACAATACTAGACAGTATGCATGCAGCATCTATCTGAGGACTCTGAAAAGTAAAGGCTAGCTGGCAGTTTGGGAAAGCAGAAGTACTATCAAACTGACAGTGCCTTTATAGCTCCAAACCCAGAAGAGCATGCGAGGTGCAAACAGGAATAGCGCTTACTGAAACCCTCTTTCTGGTCCCACAAGCCCCTGAAAGACAGAGGGAATGTGTAACTTTCCTCTGGTGGTGGTGGTGGTGTTTGTTTTGTTGTTTTCCACTCTCTCTTTCCCCAGCCCTAAGGCAAACCCATGGTGGCAGCAGTGGCAGTAATAACTGTGCCAAATAGCAGAAATGATGGCAATGACAGTAAAGCAGATGCCTAAAACTCTGAGTCAAGAGCATGGAAGGAAATCTCACTGCTTTCCTTTTCCCGTCAGTCCTCTTACCACTCATTTGACCTGGGAGTACACAGCAAAAAGTACACAGCAGGGTAACTAATTCAAAGCCTCAGCTTTCTAACCGAAGGACAAAGAAGGGGGATCCTCAGAGCTAGAAAGTTCCCAGGAGATGTGTAAGAGGGGAATGTGGGGGAAAATAACCCCATAAAGTTGTGTATCAACCCCTGGGCTGACCTTTAAACTTCACATGCATGCTCCCGAACTTAAACAGTAAACCACAGGCTTTGAGAACTAATCTATACAGTAGAGCACTGCCCAGGTCCTATACTGGTCACTTAGTGGCACACAGCAGGGCAGATACAAGAAGCATGCAGTGGCTTTGAAAACCGAATTGATATTTGAACCACAGGCCTCAGAAAGCCAGCTTGAACTTATGGCCTGAACCCAACTCAGTCAATTGCCTGCTTAAAACAAAAAAAAACAAAACCACATTCATATTTTCCATAGAACATAAGACCAAGAGTCTTCCAATGTAATACTCAATGTGTCCAGGACACAATCTAAAATTACTCAACACATGAAGGGAGAAAATTTCTATGACTTACATTCAACGAAGGTAACCTGAAATGCTACAAATGTTGGAATTATCAGATATTAAAGAAGCATTTTAACCATGCTCCAAGTGAGGGTGCTCACTCTTGAAATAAATGGAAAGAGACAAAGCTGCAGGAGAGAAATAGAAGATATTAAAAAGGAACAAATGGAAATTTTAAAACTAAAAAAATACAATAACCAAAATTTAAAACTACAGTGGATGGTTCAACGGCAGAATAGAGATGACAGAGGAAAGGTCTTTGAACTTTAAGGTTAGAAATTGGATAGAAATTATCCAATCTGAACAACAGAGGAAAAAAGATTGAAAAAAAATTAACAGAGTCTCTGGGACCTCTGGGACAATACCAAAAGGTTTAAAAATTATATTGTCATAGTCCCAGAAGGAGAGGAGGTAGAGTGTGACACAGACAAAATTTCTGAAGAAATAATGTTGAAAAGTTTACAATATCAGCCAAAAGCGTTTCCCTGGTGGTGCAGTGGTTAAGAATCCGCCTGCCAATGCAGCGGACACGGGTTCGTGCCCTGGTCTGGGAAGATCCCACATGCCACGGAACAACTAAGCCTGTGTGCCACAACTACTGAGCCTGCACTCTAGAGCCCGCGAGCCACAACTACTGAGCCTGAGCGCCACAACTACTGAAGCCTATCTGCCAAGAGCCCATGCTCCACAACAAGAGAAGCCACTGCGATGAGAAGCCCATGCACTGCAACAAAGAGTAGCCCCCACTCGCCGCAACTAGAGAAAGCCCATGCGCAGCAACAAAGACCCAACGCAGCCAAAAATAAATTAAATAAATTAAATATATATATATTGGCAAAAAAATATAGAGAGAGATTCAATGATATCCAAGAAGCATATTGCATCCCAAAAAGATAAATTCAAGGCAATTACAAGCCAGATACATCATAATAAAGTTGCTGAAAGCAGCCAGAGTAAAAACAACACACTACAAACAGGGGGACCAACAACTTGAATGACAAAAGATTGCTCATCAGAAACAGTGGAGGAGAGAATGCAATGGAATTACATTTTTTAAATTCTGAAAGAAATTTACAGTGAACCTACTTTTTTTCATATTATACTATGAACATTTTTCTACATCATTCAATACTCTTTAAACACTATGATTTGTAATAACATAAAGCTTTTTTAAAAATATTTTATGTAATCATTTTCCTATTGATGAACACTTGTCTAATTTCCAAACTTTTGCTTATAAATACTGCTGTGATAAACATCATTGTAGTAAATAATTATACACACCTCTATTTATATTCCCATTATGAATTCCTAGTAATATAGTTAGTTACTGGATCTAAGGATGTGATTAACTGTTAGGCACTTGATATGCATTGTCAAATTGCCCTCCAGAAAAGATTTAAATTATCACTAGCACTGTATGAGAGTGTCTGAGTGCTACTCGTTTTTGAAATCCTCATCAACATCAAAACTAAAATCGGCATGCTATGGTTTCATTTGGCATTCTAAAATTATGTGTAATGTTAAATATTTTTCAGATGTTTTTCAGTCACTTGAATTTCTTTTCTTCTGAACTGTTTATTCATAATATTTGCTTTTTATTGATTTTCTTACTGATTTTTATGAGCTCATACTCTGAATCAACAGTGTGACCGAAAACCAAGATAACCAACCCAACAATTCCCTTCCCTAGTGTGCACTGTTTTAACTGGGTCATTTTTTCCTACCTACTTACAACTATTTCTCTGTTGGATATACATTTCCAAAGATAACATCAGCCATCACCAACCCCCAACTCCTCTTCTGCAGTCTGGTTCTTCTACCCCACCTATCTATGCCAAGTGCTTAAACACAGCTAAAATATGTGTGTGTGTGTGTGTGTGTGTGTGTGTGTGTGTGTGTGTGTGTGACAGAGAGAGACAGAGAAAGAGAGAAAGAGAGAAAGAGAGAGAGAGAGAGAGAGAGAGAGAGAGAGAGAGAGAGAGAGGAGAGGCTCTCTCCACTTCATAAATACATTACATAAATTGTTCTTACAAGGCTTTATTATCAAAATACAACAGTGATGGTACATTATGTTTTTCCATCTTTTTTTTTTTTTTTTTTTTTTTGCGGTACGCGGGCCTCTCACTGTCGTGGCCTCTCCCGTTGCAGAGCACAGGCTCCGGACACGCAGGCCCAGCAGCCATGGCTCACGGGCCCAGCCGCTCCGCCGCATGTGGGATCTTCCCGGACCGGGGCACGAACCTGTGTCCCCTGCATTGGCAGGCGGACTCTCAACCACTGCGCCACCAGGGAAGCCCTCCATCATTTTTTAAGGAAGAATCTCTCCCTCATGAGGCTATAACCCAGGTGACTGAGTATGCAGCTGAAAAAAATCCTAGAAAGATAATATCATCTCATTTTTTAAGGTTTTGTGTTTGCCTTTTTCTGTGCATTACAAGGATTTTTAATGGGAAAATAAAGATGCTTTTTCCAGAGATGCTACCAGATTTTATACTAAAATTTCATAAGTTGGTTTTTGTAGGAGTTTTTTTGGGGGTGGGGGGATGGTACTTTGTATCCTTCCTCCTTCCCTCCCTCCCTCCCTCCCTTCCCTTTTAGAGTTGGGTTTTGAAGCATGGAGTTTCACATTAAAACAGGTGAAATCAGTCCAAACAGTGATATCACATGTGCAAAAACATAGACACATGATGCTGATGGGAAAGACTGAAGCAGGCAAGAAGCTGGAGAAACAAGGGAGAAGTTGATGTGGATCAAAGATGGACCTTTATGGGTGAGCATGTAATAAATCTGTAACCACTGGGCAGTGTATGAGGGGAGGTGCTCTGGCCACCTCATAGCGCAGGGCTCATGTACTCAAGGCTGAAGAAGGACTCCAGTGGGAAAAATTTCCAAGATATGTACCTAATTTGATAAAAGAATAATCATGGAGATGTAGGGTTCAGAGATGAGGAGTTACCATTCAGCCCTGTTCAGGGATATGCTCACCTTGTACTTTTCACTCCAGTCATAATGAACTGCTCCACTTAACACTAGAACACAGAGTAAACAAAGAGAAAGGCATTGGAGAGCCTCTGCTACCTTGCTGCAGTCTAATTTTCTGGACTTATTTTCTATTACATGCGCTACAAACTTTTTAGTCCGCTCACCACCTGTTATTCCTCTAGTCCTCCAGGCACTTTTATGTACCAATGCCTTTGCTCAAAGTGTTCTGTCTACTAGAGGACCTTACTTGTCCCTTAAAAAAGATTTTACCTGTCAAAAATCTTTTTTTATGAGCCAAAGCCTAGTTCAAATAATATTTTCATGAAAATTTCCCAGAATTTATTCCTTTTCTCCACTGGAATTTACACACACACACATTCCTTCAGTATAAGATTTTCAAAATATATCAAGTTATAGCATGTACTAGCTTTTTGTGTTTCTACTTGAATCCCACCCTACATCTCTGACTAACCTTGAGAACTCATTCCAGAAAATCTGCTTTATAGGAGTAAAGCTGTTTTGTCGTGAACACCTCTCTATTTCATTGGTTACAAAACTCATTCAGAAGGTGTTGGGGACACAAAGATGAATGATTAATTATCTCATTCTAATTATAAGATTGGGAAGCCAGACAGGTACACACATGGTATTGGAATTGTGACAAATTTCTCAAACATGCTCAGAGTGCTAAGGAAGCATACAGAGAAGCATCCCTGACTATCTGGAAGGGAGTGGAAGATCTGGTCACGGAAGTCTCCTCAGGTTGGACAGGGCCTGCACTCTCCCTGCAGGATGAGGGGCGACGGGAAACAAGGGCATTGAAGGCAGAAATCCGATGTGTCTATTAGAGCCCTCCTGTTTGGTAATAAATACAAATAGCAGAGAAAGGGTGATTTTTATAACGAAGAACAAAATTGTCAAAGGCGGAAATAAACTGGGTCTCAGAACTAAACCAGAACCAAGGCACTGAAGGCCACAGGAATCTTTTCACATTGACTTCACCTTCTCTCTCTCACTGTGGACTGACTGTATCTGGTTCCCAGACCACGCAATAAAACATGGTCACCTGGAGCTCTCAGGCTTACATTTTTCTGCTCTATTGCAACATAACAAATTACCTCAATACTTAGTGATTTAAAACAACAAGCATTTATTATTTTATAGGTTCCATGTGTCAGGAATCCTGACTGGCTTAGCTGGCTCAGAGTCCCATTTTAATATATACCTGCTGAAAACCCAATCCTGTGAACAGAGAGGGAAGTTTTCAGGGAAAAGGGGCTGAACACACACACACCCCTGATCTCCCTGCCTTTTATCTGTTGTACATATTAGGATTCGGAAAACACTATTTTTGAATGAAGCTTTGAAAACTTATATGTGATGAGATTGAGGCCCCCAAATAGGTAAGACTTGTTCAGGATCACAGAGCAGGTTAGTGGCAGAGCAAGGCAGAAGGTAGGGGTTGGCAGAATACCGGCATTTCATGCTGGTGCCTAGAAATGATGCATAGAGCCTTAGAAGTGGTTTTCAAGGAGCAGAACAGTTGACACCTTGCCTGTGATTGGGGTTTATGAGGAAGAATGGAGGTAGGGAAGTGCTGAAAGAACGAGTACCTGACTTTGTTAGAGGAAAATAATGAGACGATGATGCCGAGACTGGGAAGCTGGGTCAAGGGGAAGGTCTGTTTGCAATGAGTGAGACCTGCAGTATCTGTTGGTTGAGGGGCCAGAGTGGGAGGAGATTTAGCATTTGAGGGAGCGGCGATCCAGAGAGAGTGGACGAAGCCAAGTTCATGGAGAGAACTGGAAAGAGAGGTGCCAAGACCATTTGGGAAGGGACACAGGACACTTCTTCATCAAAAGGAAAAGAAAAGGAGAAAGGAAAGGGGAAGAGCTCGGAGCAGTGCTCCTGGGGAGGCACAGGAAGGTGAGGAGCCTCAGGGGCAGAGAGGCTCGCTCTGCACAGGCTGAGAGGCCAGCAGTGTCCTGGGGATATTGAGGAAAACTGGGCAGTCTTTGAGCCTTAAGAGTCCAAGGAGAATTTGCACAGCTGCTGTGGGGAAGCAACTGGGCATAAAGAAACAGGAAACAAAAGACTGGTGAGGAGTGGTGAGGTCTCAGCTGAGGTCAGACCACAGGACTTTGCAGTGGGCTTACTCAGGTCCATTTCCCAGGACTTCTCTGACTGTCTAGAAACCAGCACCCCATCCCAGCCCTGTGGCACCCTGTGGGACTTTACTGTTGCTTTTGCTTAGACCTGGGGAGCTGAGGAATTAGTTAATGGTGGCCAAATGGACAGTATTATAAAGATGAGGGCCAACCATCCTTCCTCTTCACCAAAGACAAAAAATAAGGCCTATGGTATATGCAGAGACCCAGAAGAAAGGGAATTCAGTGGAGCAGAAGAAATATTGTCCAGCTAGATTCAGGAAAACAAATTCCTTCCCTATGATGGGACAACAATTAGGTTACAGGATGACATATTTTTCAATTGGTTATTTCTTTTATATGCTTAAGACAAAATGAGCTTAAACTTCAGTTTGAGCAATTTAAGCAAATGTCAAGGAACACATTTGTGGGGTTGTCAAAAAGCTGGATGCATAATGGTTATTATCGCAGGCTTTGGAGCCATGCTGTCTGGATTTGAATCTTGCCTGTGCTGTTTAGTAATTGTGTGACCCTGGATGAGTTACTGCGCTTTCATGTTTCTTTTATTTTTTTCCATCTCTAAAATAGTGATGACAACAGTACCTATCTCATGGGGTTGTTGTAAAAAGCCCTTTGCACAAAGCCTGGTAAACGGCATTCAATAAATATTAATTAGCTATTATCATTTAAAAAAATCAGATTGTTTAGTGAACTTCATAGAAGCACTGGCTCTCGGAGTGGAGAACTTCTGAGACCATTTGGTCCTATGGTTGTCAAACTGTGCTCTTCAGAGCCCAAGAGTAAAAGAGAGATGCTTCTGGGGTTCCTTTGGGATAAATGGGGTGGGAGCAGAGCTGCTATTGCCCCAGCAGCTGCTTCCATAAGAATAGCTCTGCTTCTGTCAGTTTCACACACTTAGTAGGCTTCTGCCTATAGCTGAAAAGAAGCTTTCAACATGGAAAAAGAAAACTGAACTAACTTTACAAATGAGGAAACTGACGTTCAGAAGGGGAAATGACTCGCCCAAGGTCAAATGCTGAGTTTTCAGTAGAGCAAGATCTAGCACTCAGGCCTCCAGCCTCCAGTCCAGGGTGTCTCTACTGCAGCTCTCTATCTGCAGTTCAGGCCCCACAGCAAAAAGGCCTAAGATTTTTCTCTCCCCCAGGACCTAGCCCAGTCACATTTCCTCTGAAGAACCTTTCCCAATTCCCCAGGCAGTTGGCTATCCCCTCCTAGAGCTTCCCACAGTGCCTCTTTCCACATAATGTTTTAAATGGCCATTTTTCATGATGGATAAAAGGATCCCCCTTTCAAATGCAATCATATTTTATCTATGTTGAACTTCCCAGGACCAAGCCCACTGACTAGCACATAGTAGGTGCTGGGCAAATAACAGATGTGAATACACGTTTTAAATCAAAAAGCTGATGTACAAATGTGATGAATAATTAATGTTGCTGTTATTATTATGGTGAAGGAGTGGCAGATATAACAGTTCTTGTCCCAAATGAGCTAATTACTGACTTGGCTAAAAACTTTTGCAAAATTTCTTTCTTTTTGAGAATAAAATCTGAGTCCAAAGTGCCACATGGGGTTTAATTTTGATTTGTAACATAAAATGCCTCTGGAGTTGGAAACGGGGGTTGCAGGGAGAGTGGGAGGGACTGGTTAAGGGCAGCCAGTGTCTAGAAGAAGGTTTCAAGAAGACACACTGACCCTGTGTGCACAGCCAGAGACTGGCTTCTTTCTCCTGTACAAGGCCCGCCTGTGAGCCCCAAGAACCTTCTTCCTGTAAGCACCTTCCTCGGCTGATTGATTAGGAGAAACCTTTTAATGAAGGCGTTAATAAAAGAAGCTCCAGTGCCAGAGGGGTCCTGCACTAATTAGGATGGTGTCAGTCAGGAGAATAACCACACAGACAGCTCCAAGTCTTTTCTCCACGGCGGGGGTGCAGGGAGCTGCCAGTTGCTGTTGCCCCTCTGCCCTCTCCTACCCACCGGGAGCCTATTTGTTAAAATCTGCTTCCTAGGGGCTTCCCTGGTAGTGCAGTAGTTAAGAATTCGCCTGCCAATGCAGGGGACATGGGTTCGAGCCCTGGTCCGGGAAGATCCCACATGCCGCGGAGCAACTAAGCCTGTGCGCCACAACTACTGAGCCCGTGTGCCACAACTACTGAAGCCCACAAGCCTAGAGCCCGTGCTCCACAAGAAAAGCCACTGCAATGAGAAGCCCATGCACCGCAACAAAAGAGTAGCCCCTGCTCACCACAACTAGGGAAAGTCCACGCACAGCAACAAAGACCCAACGCAGCCAAAAATAAATAATAAAATAAAATAAATCTGCTTCCTACACAGTCAGTGCCCCTGAAAATATGTGGGCCCACCCTGCCCCAGCCAGGACCTGGGGAGGTGGCACTCAAAACTATCTGGGATGCCTCTATCCTTACAGGAAGCATTGCAGCTGTGCACGTTTCCAGGGAAGATGGAGAGACAGCAGTTCTAGGCCTTCTCAGCCTCTCAGTTCCCTTAGCTGAGCAGAGAAGCTTTTGCCTTCCTCCCTTCACTCTCCGTCCTTCACCTTATAACCTTCCAAAGTGACCAACTATCCCATCTGTATCAGTCAGTGTGTTCCAGAGATTATATACATATGTATATGCATATGGAAAACACTAAGAGATACATATATGTATGTGTATATATATATGTGTATATATATGTGTATGTGTATATATGTAGATGTGTATATATATATGTACATATATATGATTAATTTGCAGAAATTGGCTAATGCAACTGCGGGGGCTGACAAATTCAAAATTTGTAGGGCAGGCCAGCAGGTTGGAAATTCAGGCAGGAGTTGATGCTGCAGCCTTAAGACAGAAGTTCTTCTCCAGGAAACATTTGGTTTTTGCTCCTAAAGCCTTTCAATGGATTGGATGAGGCCCACCCTCACTATTAAGAGTAATCTCCTCTACTTACAGTCAACTGATTATGGATGCTAACCCCATCTGCAAATTACCTTCACAGCAACACTTAGATTAGTGTTTGATTAATAACTGAGTATTATAGCCTAGCTGAGTTGGCACACAAAACTAACAATCACTCTATCTTTATGACATTTGAACCTTCTAATATTTCTTTAAGCTAAGAGAAAAGTTAGCATTATCTCCATTCTACAGATTAAAAAACTGAGGCTTCTCTAAGTTATGTCCTGCTTACTTTTACACAGCTAGGAAATGTTATTGCTAGATGTTAAAATTAAACCACAGTTTTCTGGAATCAGTCTTAAGTTCTTAACATGAGATGATACTGCCTTTCTCATACAATGTTCGCTCATTCATTCAAATAATTATGCATTGGTTCCCCACCACATGCCAGGCACTGACTTGAACAGGATGGACGTGGGGTCCTGACATGACAAAGCTGACCGTCTGCTGAGGGAGAGGCACACACACTAAAGACACACACACACATACATGTGAGCACACGGAGATGCTCGCAAGGTTTAAAAGGTTTCTCTGAAATGATTGATGACCTCTGGACGAAGCAGAAATTGTCACCCATAACAGAGAAGCAAGAGATTGAGAAGGCCATTTGGAAAATGCAGCTGTTTTTTCAAAGATAGAGACAAGCTAAATAAACTCAGTGTCAGTTTACTTTAGAAGAGTCTAAGACCTATGTCTGTGGTGAAGAGGGAATGAGTCAGGAGCCAGGACAGGGTGTCTTGGTTTTTGCCTTTGGTGTGAGAGAGGCCGTCAGGGTGGGAGGCGGGTGGGAACCAACGTGGGGCAGAAGGACGGGCAGCTCAGGGCAGGCTGGCCAAGCAGGTCCCCTCTGGTCTACTCCTAGCCTCCATATGCTAAATTGTATGAGGAAGAATGAATCAGTTACCTCTCTGGCTGATGAAGACATTTTATTTAGGTCACAGAATCACTCAAAGTATTTTATGTGGTTTTCTGCAAATGCAGAATATGTATCTTAATCCTGTAACTAGGTATCCCTTCCCTCCTACCATCACCAGATCAGAAATGGACCATTCCCAAACAATAACTGTTGTATAGGGTTTCACAGTTTACAAATGCTTTCAAATATATTATCCCACTTAATACTTGGAAAAAATGTAATATAAACACGATAAAATTCCCATTTCACAGAAGAAACTGAGATCCAGAGAAGTTAAATGACTTGATGGAGGTCTCTAGGTCAATATTTTTGAGGGCATTAGACCTCAGAGTGTTTCATCTAGTTCTTACTGCTCAGTCATCAAAACCAAACATCATCAGTACTTTAGTTTACTAGGGCTGTTGTAACAAAGTACCACATACTGGATGGCTTATTGTCTCTCAGTCTGGAGACCAGAAGTCCCAGGTCAAATGTTGACAGGTTAGCTCCTCCTGAGAGCCATGAGGAAGAACCTGTTCCAGGCCTCTCCCCTAGCTTCTGGTGGTTTTCTGGTTTTCTTTGGCATTCTTTGGCTTGTAGGCACATCACTGTGATCTCACCTTCATGTTTCCCTGTTGTTCTCCCTGTGTGCATTTCTGTGTCCAAATTTCCCCTTTTCATAAGGACACTAGGTAGGCATATTGGATTAGGGGCTCACCCTGCTCCAGTAGAACTGCATCTTAACTAACAACATCTGCAAGAACACTGTTGCCAAATAACATTCTGAGGTACTGGGGGGTTAGGATTTCAACATATGAACTTGAGAGGGACATGGCACCATTAAATCCATCACAATTAGTGTCCCTTAAATCCATCATCTTACTACCCTGTGAAGTAGGCAAAGCTGAGATTATTATTCCCATATAATGGAAAAGGGTTAAAATCTCCAAGGTAAGGTGAGCTGCCCAAGACCACTGGGTGGCAAATCTGTCTCTGCCCTCACTCTGCCTCACCACTCAGCTTTAAAAGCTGGGCCTTGAAGCTATGTTATGGCACATGGAACCCCACTGACGTCCTAGGTTTAGGGTTCAGTGAGGGTAGAACAACAGCCCACGTAGTCCTTCAGAAATTGCTGGCTGAGAGAAAATGACTGACTCAATGAAATTCTTAGACTGTGAAGTACACTTGGAAGGGATTTTAACTTGAAAAGGAAAGAAAAATAGTCCTGGATCTGTGTGTCGTCAGTTTCCAAATACCATACCAAGGAAACGGAACCAGCCACAGGTCATACAAGGTTAATGAGATAATGAAAGGTTACCTGTAATCTTTGGGCACATTAACATTCCTTTGTTGCCATAACTATATCAGCAAAATTTTTGTAATCCAAAATAGGATCAAAATATTTGAATGAGATTATTTCAGACCAGAAAGACTTCCAAAATTACCTACATTTTTCTGAAGGGAGCAAGTATTCTTCTGCCTCATCATAAACACACAAATTATGGCATGCCTGGTAGAGAACTGATTTGAGTCATAACTTAAGGCAAGGCCTTTCAGATGAGTTATGGAACATCAGGCAGTGCTCTGCCCTCCATAGCGCAGTAGAGAAAGCCTACAGTTGCAGGTAGAAAGCACGGATTCCCATCCTGCCTTGTCTTGCTCCATCACTTTCTGATTAGATGGGAGGCAAGTCAGACAATGGGACTTGTTGGGCATTTTAGGTCAGAGAGACGTGGGTTTGTGTTGTGTGTGTCACTCACTAGCTATATCACCAGGGGCAGAAATTTAAGCTCTGTGAACCTTGGTTTCTTCGTTGTAAAATGGGTATAAAAGTCATTAGAATTAAGCAAGATAATGCATATTAAATGCCTGTCACATAAGTGCTCTTAATGTGGGTTGTTTTTCCTCTTCTATCTCTCTGACTTCACCCTATCTACCTTCACACAGTTTTTCTGATGATAACTAAGGAAAATGGAAATGATTATCTCTTGGAGGCATCCTAAAGAAGCATTTAAGTAAATAAAACCCTCTCCCTGAACCTTTGTTGTTGTTGACATGCCTGAGATTTTGAAGCTGTTGCGTAAATTCAGTAGATCTGAGGCTGAACCAGGCAATTGGTTGGCAAGCACAAACATCAGTTGGCAAATGCAAAAAATGGCATTTCCAGAAAGTATTTCTAGCAAGTGTGTCCTGGTGATCTAACAAAACATGCTAATAGCAACCATGTGGACCACCAAGCCCACATTGACATACACTGCTCAGGCTACAAAGGCTCCGCAGAGCTTTATTTCCTTGAGCCTCGTTCGGCCCTGTGTGCATTGGAGAGGGACACAAGTTGTTATTACCAGCCTGGACTGACATGAATACACTGAGTCACAAAGCAGCTAAGTGGTACTGGAGCCAGGACTTAAACCTGAGCTTCAGGCCTCCCAGTCCACCACACCACATTGACTTCTGGCCTGGAATTACCAGTCCAAACTCCACCCCAACTCTGTGCAAGAGGCAGGGCTAATCCCCAAGCCAAGGCAGTGCCGGATCTGTGAACCTGTGTGCTGGGGTGCTGGGCTCCGCCCCTTACTCTTCCTATCCCCCTGCCCATCACCCACCTCCCCAAAGAGTCAGGGCCTCCTCCCGCAAGAGGAGGGGAACTTAACATGGATTCCCACTTAGCCAGCAGCCAGTATTAACTTCTGTTCCTCTTTACCAAAAAGACAGATTTTTACCAAGGTATTGAATATAGCTGTTTTCTTGATAATACTGAATGGACGAAGAACATAATTTTATTTAGTCACCCATTCACAGAGGCCTATCATATGTCAGGTCAATTCTGTGGGAACATAACATTAATCAGAAACAGACACTGCTTCCAAGGAGCTCACAGTCTAGCAGGGAAGATAATACATACATGGGGATGGGAGGAAGGGGAAGAGTCCTAAACGGCTGTAGCAGGTAGCCTCAGAATCCCAGTCCAGAACCTAAGGGGCACTGGCATGGGCTGCCTCTTTCCGATCTTTCTCCGCTGGAGTGTTTCTTCTGTAGACCAAGGATCCCACCCAGGTGTCTGGAGCTGCACCGTGTAACAGAATCTTCAGCAATGTTAGAAATGTCCTATTGCTGTGCTGTCCACAACAGTAACCACCAGCCACGTTTGGCTGCTGAGCACTTGGAATGTGGCTAGGGCAACCAAGGAAGAGAAGTTTTAATTTTATTTCATTTTGATCAATTTTGATTGTAGTTAGTGGCTACCATACTGGACAGCACAGAAGTACGGATAAGAGAGTGGACAGTGATTCATGACCATATCGTATTTAGGGGGGCAGCTGGAGGTGGTTATGGGGAAGAGTTCTCCAACTGCCCCGCTGCCCCTCCAGAACATCTGTCATCAGCTGGTTGTCTGGGAGCATATGTCAGGAGGCTGAGACACAGAGCGCTGGGTCCTCTGAAGTGTCACTGAACCAGCGTGGTCAGCTGGACCCTCCCCACACCTACATGTGGCTGCCACCGGCAATCCTCCCTTCTCCTTTGAGTGGTAAAATTAACAGACTCTGGCAAGGTGCAGATCTGGAAAGGTGCCAAACCTCCATGAAAGAGAAGCAATGAGTTGTCCAGGAAGCCTCAGGCATCACTAGCAAGGTCGTGCGGCGGCCTGAAGGGAGCGTGAAATGGCCGTGTAGAAATCTGTGATCCAGCCCCACCTGCCGTGAGCTCACTCTGTGACCCTGAGTAGCTGTTCCCTCTTGCTGGGCCTCAGGCGCCCTTTTCTGTAAACTGAGGGATGAATGTTCTGATGTCAGCCAGCTCAAAGCTTCAGAGAAAATCTTACTCCCAGAGACAGCAATTTAACAGTGAAGGAGAGTCTGGGGATGTATTTTCCAATGTGAAGCACAAGGCAAAACTAATTTAGCAGAAAATAAAAAATGGAAATAGTCGAAAGTACATGGTGTTACCGGCGGTAAGCAAGTGCTACTCATGAACTTAGCAACAGTAAGAAGAAAAAATGCCTAGAAGATTACAGAGGAGGAGGGGAAGACTGATGAAGAACCCATAAGAATAGAAAGTGGAGAACAAGAAAGGCAGGGGCCGCAAGGGGCAGATAAATAACAAGAGAATCACCAGCCCTGCAGTCAGTGAAAGGTGAAGACGGCAGCAAGCAGACCTCCCTGAACTGGAAAAAGCAATTCGATTAGGGCTGACGAACAGCACATTTTTTGTCCCCGATGCAGAACATTCTGACTTTAGTCAGTGTCTGAAAGCACAGGGGAAAAAAATGTCTGTGGGAACAACTTCAGTCAGTCAGTCAGTAAATATTTATTGAGCACTCTGAAACACTGGCTCTCAATCCTGGACGAATATCAGAAGCACCTGGGGAGCCTAAAAAACACTAAATAAAAGCTTGATGTCCAGACCCATTCCCAGAGACCCTCCTCTAACTGGTCTGGGGTGGTGCTCGGTGCTGATGGGAGGTTAAAGCTCCCCAGGTGCTCTGGCCTCAGCTGAGAATCTCTGGTGTCTGGTGTGCCAGGCTTCGTGCTAATCCAGGGCCTACAACGAGAACGAGAAGGAGAACGAGACAGACATGCATGGCCCCTCCCTACCAGTGTAGGTATTTTGCACTATAACAAAGACCCATTGAGGACTGTGGAGCAAGAATGATCTCTATACCATATGTGAAGAAAATGACACTCAGAGAAGTGGTCTATTTCCAAGGTCATATTACTTGAAGGTCATCAGTCCAGGACTCACCTCCATTATGTCAAGTCTCAAAACTTGACCAGCACTCCTTCCCTTACACCACATGACCTCAAGCAACAGGATGCAGAGAAAGATGACTTTCCAATGGTCCCTTCTCTTTCATTTTCAGCACTTGAAATGTTCACCAGGCCCTGACCATACCTAGACTTGTCAGACCCTTAAGTGCCCATGGGCTGCAGGGAGTGGCCAGAGGCTAGGGACCCTGGGATAGTCCTAATGTGGATTATAGTAGAAGGACACCTTACTTGAAGTCCTTGAAAAGGGGGGGAACAATAATTTATGAATATCTAATATTTGCCAGGCACTGTGCTAGATGCTAAAGACAGAGAGATGAAAGAGAGTCAGTTACGATCTTCAAGGATGACATAGCCTGGTAGGAGGAAATAAGTGCACTACGACATGATCATGAATGTTCCAGAGTAGGAGTCTGCAAACTTCTTCTGTAATGGGCCAGATAGCAGGTATTTTCAACTCTACTAACCTTGTGGTCTTTGTCACAACTACTCAATTCTGCCATTGTAATGCAAAAGCAGCCACAGACAACCACAAATGAATGAGCATGGCTAGGTCCAAATAAAACATGACTTACGGACACAGAAATTTGAATCACATATATTTTTAGGTGTCACATAATCGTATTCTCATTTGATTTGTTTTTAATCATTTAAAAATGTAAAAAATCATTCTTAGCTTGCAAGCCATATGCAAACAAGTGGTGTGTTGGATTTAGCCCATGGGCTGTAGTTTGCCAGTCCCTGTTCTAGAAGTACCATGGAAGGGAGCATGTGGGAGGACATGGCCATGTCAACCAGGTTTGGGGGATCAAGGGAAGCTTCTCAGAGGAAGTGGCACTTTAATTTCCCCCAGGTGACTGGGCTGTCTGTTAGCCCATGGTTATTTTCCTACTTGGAACATAGGTTCAAATCACCTACAGACTGACTCCTGTGCTAACTTTCACTCTCCAGATAGTCTTTAAAAGCAGAAGAAAAACAATTTTAAAAAATGCTCCTCAGATATTTTCATTGGATGCCCTCTCTGCACTGGAATACAGAGCTGTAAGGTTTGCTTATGATAACAGGAATTGATCCCTGCTTTCGTAGAAGTTAGGAGACACGAGGATGAGAAATAACATTTTCTGAGCATCTTCTACGTGCCAGAGACTGTTTTAAGAATTTTACTTAAGTTTTCTCATTTAATCCTCACACCTACTCTAAATGTTATAATTATCTCCATTTCACAGAAGACAAAACTGAAGCTCAGAGATGTAAACCTTCTCAAAGTCCCAAAATTAGTATGAGGCAGAGTTGGAGTTTGAACTCCAGCTATCAGATTTTAAGGCACAATTTCCCTTATCATGCCTCCTTTTCTTATAAAATGATTATTTCTCATGAACAAGGTTTGCAAACAAAATTGAAATTGTTTCAATTTCAAAAGTTTCTAGAAAAATTGTGAACTAAGCAAATACCTTGAAAACTAACTTTCGATTAAAATGCATCTGGAAAATATCATGTGTCAGACTCACTCGCTCACCTGTCTGTATCAAAATTTCATCCAATTAAAAGATTTAAGATACAGTTTGGTAAGGAAGAACAATAGCTTTTAGAAAACCAGTCTTTATGAGGGCTCTTAATATTACTGGAGCCTGAAACGTCTATATCTCTGATGACAATTCTTATGGGGCAGTTTAGGAATCTAAATTTTTATATAAATGAGTTCCACCCCAGGAATAAAATTCACTATTACTTCATTAATACTCTCCTTGTAGTTTTTATGGAGGGAGGAGGCAAGTTATATTGCTTCTGGTTCTGAGGCGTTTCTGTTTCATCACTGTCAGGACCAGGAGCATTGTCATATGCTCCTTTCCTGAAAATCAGGGCTACATGATACCCACTAGAAAACTTAGGAAAAAGAAAGAAACCCTTAAACAGTGCCAGCCTTGCCCCAGAGAGGAGCCCCTGTCCATACTGGATGTCCAGTCAGAAATCTTGTTTTTCTGTTGTATGTGAGAGCTCAGACCTTTGTCACTTCCCAGACTCCAGCAGGGAGTATTTGTTACATACTTCTCAGGTCCCCGATTCCAAGTCTTCAGGGGTCCAGCCCTTCCTCATCTCCAGTCCCTGCCTTTTGCTGTTGAAACAAATGACCTAGGCATAAGCCAATCCCATGTGCATCCCCTGCACCATAGGTGGTCATATGCCTAAGTCACCCCATTCAGAGTGAATCTTAGAAGTTTTGCTGGTAACGCTGGGAGTGGGGGGAAATACTTCTTCTTTACCATTTGATTATTACCTGATGGCCATATTGATACTTTTCAGGGACAATCTGCCTGAGAATGGAGTTGGAAGAAGGAAGGAGAACAGAGAAATGGAGAAGAAACCAATTTTCATGACATCAGGGATCCTTGGATTAAGTCACATTTGCTACATCTGTTAGATGAGCCAGTACATTCTATTCTCTGCTTAAATTTCAATTTCTTTTTCTGTTGTTTGCAACCAAAAGAACTCTACCAAAAGAACTTTAATACCCTACCTTCTAATCCAGTGCCAGTAACAGAGTCCCTCTGTCCCATGTTGCTGCCTCATGTCTCTGGCCTCATCAATGAGTGTCCTGGTTCTGCTGCTGTCAGGACCAAATTTGTTCTGGCCAGTTCTACCTTATGCCTACCTTGGAGCCTGGAAAATTCACCAGTACCTGCTCCAGACTAGAGAGAAAAAGGCTACCTTTTTTTCTCTTTTTGCTTTACATTTATTACATAGGAAACACATATTTAAAATAAAACTGATTTAACACATGGCTGACTGGAGAAAAATATTTGTTATTTATAACCTCTCTTTACATAAGAAGTGTGGATCCAGGTAACTATAGGATTTTTTGTTTGCTGACAATAAACAAAAACTTTCATCCTCAGTGTACTGGCCTTAGACTTATTTAAAGATGATATTACAGAGTGGGAAAGGGTATGCAAGCAGGGAATCACTCTGTCTAAGAAGAGGAGAAACTAAGAGGCCTCAGAGAGTAATTGTTCCACAGAGGCAGGAGACAGCAACCAAGAGGCTGCATGGGGACAGGTGCAAAGCCAAGGTATGTATGGAAAGAGGCATGGAAAAAGAGGCCAGTCTCGGGTGGAGTTTAAAGGGGAACTCCTGTGCACTGTAAAATGTCCTCCTCTGCCTCCCCACCGTGAGTTTAATAGTGTTCTACATTGCTCATTATCCCTTATGAGTGAAGTTAATCTGGAGGGAGCTTGGAAAAAAAGAACTGCTGGGACAGGACTGAGCAGCAAGCTTAGGTTATGCGTATCAGGCATTTGGGCTGAAAAGGAACTTGGATACAGATGCTTCTGGGTAGAGAACTAGAAAATCCCCTTTACAATAATCCCGTTTATATCCCAGCCGAACTGAAGTTCCACTCTGTACAGGAAGCAGAATCTGGAAGCCCCAAGCTTTGAAAGTGTACGTCTGCATTAGAGCCTGGAAATTTCTGGAGGGGAATAGATCTATGTTCTTGTACTTACTTGCATCTACTAATTTACATAGTGAAAAATTTTACTGTCATTAAATATACTTCTGCCATATCATTTTCAATAGCTTTATAATATCCATTATACAGCTGCACAAACATTTATTTAGCCAATATCTTTTGCTTGGCATTAAGACTGTTTATATGATTTTTTAAATAAACCACACTGAAATGTTGTAGATATGCACATTTTCCTTAGGAAAAATTCCTAGGATTGGAATCTATGGGTCAGAAAAAAAATTTGTAGTTTTAGGGATGTTTAACATGTTAAGGCAATGGAAATATATACATATGCAAAGACTTGAGAGTTGCTTGTAAAGTTAAGGGTCACAGTTGATTGAAAAGCTGCTTAAGTCCATAAGTTTACCTGTGGGAAAGCCTTAGAGCCAGGGTGCTAGGGCTTTCATCACCTCACCTGATTGGGATGAGTATGCAGACTAAAGTGGCTGTCTCCATAGGGAGACTCAGAGACAAGCAAATAATATTGGAACTCTGCAATCTTGGTACAAATCCCATAAAAGACCTTTAGTCCCTTCCTGTTCTCCAAATTTCTTTGTATAAAATCTCCATTGACTCCACTTTGAATACAGAAAAAGAACTCAGACTCCTTAATCACAACTAAAGTCCCCTGAAGAATAAATACAGAAGACATGATAGAAATAGAAAATCATCCTTTTGTAAGCTCCAAAATAATCATTGATTCAGGCAAGGATCATCAAAAGGAGCTAAAACAAAATTTATAGGGAACAGAGTATTTACCACAGTACCAAAATATCACCACACAAATTACTAATTCAAATAAAAAAAACATATCATTGCAATAAGATCTGATGGTCAGCACATTTCACCAAGTAATCAAACCTAGCATCACTGATAGTGGGATAGCTGAACATTAGGTGCTTCTCTATGTACTGAGGTGCAAAATTAAAAATCACCTATGATGTATTCTTGACCCAATGGGCTTAATCTGAACTTAGCAAGCCCCTCTAGACCTAAATTCCAGTTTATAGAAAATATGAGGGACAGAGAACAAATTAAATGATACCATGAAGAAATAATCAGAAGAATCCTAAATGTAAGATGTTCCATAGGACATCTGAACTCTTCAAATCACATTAAAAAAAGGAAAAAAAGTGAATGAACTGCTTTAGCATCTAGACTAAAAGAAACTGAAGAGACACAACGTATCAACTGCAATGGTTAATTTTATGTGTCAACCTGACAGGGCCATGGGGTGTCCAGATATTTGGTCACACTTGATTCTGGGTGTTTCCAGAAGAGATTCACATTTGAACTAGTAGACTGAGCGAAGCAGATTGCTCTTCCTAATGTAGGTGGGTCTCATCCCATCAGCTGAAGGTCTGATTAGAACTAAAAGGCTAAGTAAGAGGGAACTCCTTCTGCCAAACTGCCTTCAAGTGAAGACGACATATTTTTCTTGCCTTCAGGTTTGAACTAAAACATCAGCTCTTCCTAGGTCTCAAGCCTGCTGGCCATGGACTGAAACTACACTATCAGCTCTCCTACGTCTCTAGCTTGCCAGCCACAGATCTTGGGAATTTATCAGTCTTCATAATCACATGAGCTAATCCCTTATAATAAGACTATATATGGATATAGATATAGATATATAGTTATAGATATATTTCGATATCTCCTCTGGACACCCTGATTAACAAAACAACTAAATCCAGTGTAAAAACCTAGCCTCAGATCTGGTTGAGAAAAAAAACAAAAATAGCTAGAATACATTTTTAGGGCAATTATGAACATCTGAATATGGAGTCTATATTAGATGATATGGAATTACCATTAATTCTCTTAGAATTGATCATTGTATTATGGTTAAGTGGAAGATTGTTTTTATTCTTAGAAGACAAATGCTGAGGTATTTATAAGTAAAGTGGCTTCACTTACTCTGAAATGTTACAGAAAAAGAAATATATATATATATACACACACATACAGAGAGAGAAAGAAAGAATATGTTAAAAATGTTAAAAAATTGTTGAATCTCATTGAAGGGTATATGTGACATTATATTATTCTTTTAATCTTTTTCGTATGGGAGAAATACCCTAAACTTACCATTTTGCACTCCATCTAATCTCTGCATGCACTGCATGTCTGTGTGCCTACGTTGCAGAGAGCCCCAAGCACCTGTGTCCTTCGTACTTTCTTCCACTTCCCATGCTGGCCAGAATGTCTTCCCCAATTCCTCTGGTTTTATTTTATTTTCTTTCTAACTTCTTAAGAAATGGACTTAAGTGCTCTGAATTTAAGACTTTCCTCTTTTGTGATAATAAATTTTAAGGCAAAAATTTCCCTTCTAATTTATCTTTTAACAGCATCTTCCAAGTCTTGACATTATTTTCATTCAGTTGATTCTAAATATTTTCTAATTTAGTGCTTTTATTGTTTCTAATTTAGTGTTTTATTTGATCCATGATTTATGTATGTGTGCTTTAAAAATTTTTAAATACATGTGGGCTTTTAATTACCTTTGGAAAATAATCAAACATATGCACTTTGATCTGATTTTTATGTTTGTTGAAACCTGATTTTTATGTTTGTGGAGAAGTATGTGGCTAATCTTTTTAAATATTTGATATGGGCTTGAAAAAGTGGGTTTTCCCTGAGATGAGGGACTTTATGTATCTGTATTAGATCAAGGTTGGTAATTGTGTTATTCAAATGTTTTATATCCTTACTAAGTTTCTGCCTACTTGGTCTATCAGAGGGAGGAATGTTAAAATCTTCCACCATAACTGTGGTTTTGCCAGTTTCTTCTTGTAATTTGGACTATTATATATATATATTTTTTTTTTTTGAGGACTTATTTTTAGGTGCATGGGAGGTATAGGGGCAAGGTCATCAAAAATAAGGAAAGTCAGGCTTCCCTGGTGGCGCAGTGGTTGAGGGTCTGCCTGCCAATGCATGGGACATGGGTTCATGCCCCGGTCCGGGAAGATCCCACATGCCGCGGAGCAGCTAGGCCCGTGAGCCATGGCCGCTGAGCCTGCGCGTCCAGAGCCTGTGCTCCGCAATGAGAGAGGCCACAAGTGACAGGCCCACGTACCGCAATAAATAAATAAGGAAAGTCTGAGAAACTGTCACAGTCTATAGAGGAGACTAAGGAGACATGAAGAGGAAATGTATTCTGGATGGGATCCTGAAACAGAAAGGTGCAGTAGGTAAAAAACTAAGGAAACTGAATAAAGTATAGACCTTACCTATTATTACCATTATTATAACAAAAACATCATACTAGAAGATGTTAATAATGGGGGAAACTGGGTGAGAAGTATATGGGAACCTCTGTACTATCATAACTACTTTTCTGTAAATCTAAACTATTCTAAAATGTAAAGTTTATTTAAACAAAAGTTGTGCAGGGTTAGTGACACCTCCTAGGGGAAATGCAAACCCTAACCCAGGATTCACAGTATTTCCACAGATAAAGCCCTGCAGATGTTGATCTCAAACTGAAAGTTACAAAAACAAAGGAAATTTAACACTGAGACAGAGAGAGAGACACAGAGAGAGAGAATACCTAAGAAACAGCAGATTAACAGCTCCCAAGAATTTGAGATAATAGAATTATCTGCTATAGAGTATAACAATTATTTTAAATCACTAAATGTATGAAAGAAGGAATTTAAAACATGGGGAAATAGAAATAGTGGTTGCACAATACATTTCTTCATTTATAGAAAGTTATGAGACCAAAAAGACATAGAAATGATCTTTTAGCAGACAAATAATCAGAAGAATTTTCTCTCTCAGTAGTATAATCAGCCATGCATCTTGCTCTAATATTGCGTGGTCATTATCAGAGACATAAGGGCTTAAACACCAGTTTTAGAAATATATGTCACAAGACTGACAAAGGTAGCAAAATTCAGAGCAGCCTTAAGGAAATGAATGAGAGCACCACTACTAAATGATCATATGTAAATTTGGGAATAGAGACCATAGAAGATAAAGTTTTCCAATTACATACAGAACTTTTATTTTCTTTGAGTTTTTTCCCCCAAAGGAGAAATTTACTTTCTAAGAATAAAATTGCAACTCTGCGTTATTTAATAGTTTGTACAAAATCACTAACGTCTGTCTACAATCTTGTGTGATCCTGCAGACTCTAAACTTACGTATGAAAGGGTGAATTTTAACTCTATTTTGCTTTCCAGTGTACCTAAAGCTTTAATTCCATGATCTCTGGGGCCTAGAAGTGTTTGCTCACTTGTACAGAATAACAGCTGATATCTTCACATGCATTTCTGAGCTTCTGGTTTGCAGCATGAGTCAAATCAGAAGACAATAGAAGACCCTTTCTTAACAAAAGGACAAGAGAGCAAAGGGAGAGAAGCATCCTTTTTTTTGCTTTAGAAATTTCTTTTACTCAAGTGCACAAAATGGTTTACAGCTCAATGAATTATCACAAAGTGAACACGTCTGTGTAATGACAACTCAGGGCAAGAATTGTACCATTATCCCTTACCCCTTTACACTTTCTACCTCTCCCTCTTACCTAAAGGCATCCACTATCTTGACTTCTAACAGCATAGATTAGTTTTGCCTGCTTTGAACTTTATACAAATGAAAATTTAAAAATATACATTGCCTGTGCCTGACTTTGTACAAAATCTCATGTTAGATTACCCATTTATTGTGTGTGTAGCTACAGGTTTTTTCCACTTTACTGTTCTATAGAATTCCATTGTATGAATAACAAAAGGACAAGAGAGCAAAGGGAGGGAAGCATCCTTTTGATTTAAAATCTCTCCTTAGAATCCTCTGCACATTCAGTTGTAATCTATGCAGCTATGACTCAATTAAATGATATTAACTGCCCCAAGCCAAGAATTATTTTATTTTTCCTCCTTTGTCTAAAATATAAACTCACTCACATGGGAGCCAGTTAGTCATCACCATTGTAAAAGGGCAAAGAAATATGCTACAGTCTGATTAAATTCAGATGCTCAGGACATATTGCTCAACCAGAAGAGCATCTTGTGTTCCTATTAGAATTCTATTACAGGGAATATTTTTCAAATTTATCACCAGTTTTCTTAGGTAAGAGGTAGAAGCTATTTTCATTTTCTTACAAAAATTAAAGAGCAAGAAGGAGTTTGTCCAGGCACATAAAACAACAAATAAGGAACCACGAACCAGTTATCTTGACCCCCTACCTAGATCCTAAGAAGCTTTCTTCTGGGGATATCTAAGATTGAATAAGGGAATTAAAGTATAATAACCGAATGTATCAAATGTAACAGGCAATTACAATTTCTCACTTTCTCATTCCCTCCAGAACAAATCGTTCAGCAAGTCCACCTCAAAGAACTTTCAAAACACTCACCAGTTCCAGCCTTCGTTCATCTCTGTGACTTCCTCCATATTCCAGACTTGCTATCATCCTATCTTGGACCATGACAAAGACCTCCTAAATGCCACCCTTGTCTCTCCTGCCAGGCTTCAATCTGTAAGAGTTCATAAGAGTCAGAGTGTGCTTTAAGAAAAAAACAAACATGAAAGCAAGATTCACTCTTCTGCTTCAAACCCTCTAGCTGCTTCCTGTTGCACTTGGGAGTAAAAGTGCACCTCCTTAGCACAGCCTCCAAGATGCTGTATAACCAGGTTGTGTGCTAACAGTTCTGGCCTCACCTCCTGTCAAAGCAGCCACTCATTCACA
The DNA here is from genome assembly GCF_951394435.1 of Stenella coeruleoalba. Taxonomy (NCBI): domain Eukaryota; kingdom Metazoa; phylum Chordata; class Mammalia; order Artiodactyla; family Delphinidae; genus Stenella; species Stenella coeruleoalba. Next base: position 64,919,689 of record NC_137150.1, read on the forward strand.
GCTTGCCATCCATACTTGTCTTGTCTCTGTCTCACTGTCAAGCCCATTGCCACCTCAGGGCCTTTGCACTGGCCATTTTCTAATAAGCCTGAAAAGTTCATACCTAAGATCCCCAAATGGCTGGCTCCTTCTTGTCATTTTGGTCTCAGTTTAAATGCCACCTTCTCAAAGAAGACCTGCCTAACCTCCCTATCTAAATGGTGCCAGCCATTCTTTCTCTCTCCACTTTGTTTTACTTTACTTTTAGTACTTGTCTTTAATTAATACATTTTTAATCTATTTCTTTTCTATTCCCCACCTCTCTCCCATTAGAATCTTAGTTTCATGCAAGCAGGAAATTTGTCCACCTTGCTTATTAATATATTCCCAGTATCTGGTATGATGCTTAACACATAAAGTGGGTAGTAAATAAAATTGATACAACTTTTTTAGAGAAAAAGGATAAATAAAAGTTGGCTGGAGTGCAGAATGGTAATTTTTTGCTTATTAGAATGAATTAGAATTATTTAAGGAAATCGTGTTTAAGTGAAATCACCCATCACTTGAGAGCATCCTATTTTACTCTGTCTCATGTCCAAAGGTATTGACAAAACACCCATTTGACAAAGATGGCTGCCTGTCCATCCAAATTTATGACTCCCCTTCCTTACTGTAGGATTAACACTGGAACTTGACTGCCCATCCTAGAACAGTGTTCCCTAATCCCCTCCCACAAACCCCTACTCAAGCTTGCAGTTTAGTGTGCCATTTTGATGAGTTCTAGCCAGTGAGATGTTAAGGGAGATGATGTGTGCCTGTTCCAGGCCTGGCCCGTAGAACCCCTCCATGCAGTACTCCTCCCTGCTCTTTGCCACATCTAACAGGAATGGAGTTGATGCTCAGGACAGCCGTGGGAGCCCTGTGTTAAAGATGGCGGATCTTCCACCAGCTTGAATCTAAAAATGAGAGCAAAGAAGAAGCCACCCACTAAAGTTTTTACTCACTGGTACTATTTCCTGAGTCAAAAATAATTTTCTATTGCATTTGAGCCATTATGCATATTAGGGTCTACCTGTTACTGCCGTTAGCCTACTAAGTAACATTATCTAAATATTGGGTAAATAGAAAATATCACAAGAGCAGTTTTTTCCTATTAATATTCTTCTTTATGGCTCTTGGGAGACTTAAAGCAAATACTTTTACACTAAATTTAGGAGGTTAGAAAAGAAGGAAGGATTGCAAAGCATGAGGATACATGTTAAGGACAAGAAGGTGAAAGATTCAAGCACAAAATGACAATTTCCAACTGGCCATATTCCTGCACAAAGACAATAAAGGGGCTTCCATTCCCCCCAAAATAAAATGTATATAAAGTTATTCCATGGAGATGACAATATTTCCGTGATCAAGGTGAGCTCACCGTTAAGTTATAAAGGAGGAAAATTTTATCTGTGGTTTCCTTCTTGGTTCCTCTCTTACTCTTCAGCCAATGCACAAGCCTCCTTCACTTAGCTGTTCTCTCAAAAGGGTGCTGTCCTGGCAATCAGGAAGTCTAGCTTCTAGCTTGGTCTCTCCGCCACTTCTCTTGAGCTAGTTACTTCAACTTGCTGGATCCAAACACCTTTTTTTTCTAGAAGGAGTCGGGTAATGATGGCTGGCTCTTAGGTTGAGCATTGTTTCCTATTCTGACACAACATTGAAGAGAATGGATTAATCAATGTTTCAATGCCTTGGGCCTTGGTATCCTGGAGAAACAAATTTTCAAGAGCATCCTGAGAGGTCTTTAGGGTGGTGTTTTGGGCTAGAATTGAGGGTGAGAAAAGCTTACCCCTTGATAGTCTCTGAAAAAAGAAAAAGAAATCCTTGGCCATATAAATGATATTAATTCTGGCTGAAGGAGAGTCACAGCCAGGCTCACTGAGGTCCCCCCTGCCAGTCTGTGAGAACTGTTTTTCTGCTAAACCCTGCTGGCAAAGCTCATCCTCAATTTCCATCTGAATGACCTCTCTTGGGAGGTAACAGCAGGCTTCGTTCTTCTTTAATACAAGACTTTCATAATGTGCAACTTCTGTGCAGTGGCAGGCACCCTGACCATGTTAATTCTCACAAACTAATCTATCTCCCACCACAGCGGCATGAGGTGGCCCTCACTAAGGTTAATGTGGCCCCAGGGGCTGCACGACCTTCAAGAACACCTAGGGTACAGCCCCATACCTTCCTCCGCTGAAGTTCAGAGAGATTATTAAGGTGAACGCCACCCTTTAAGAGACACCGTGACCAGACACACAGAATGGTGAGGAGATGCAACCAGCATGACTCATGGTTAATCCCAAGTAAACTTTTGGGATGTGCTGGGGAAGACACACTGAACTTGAAAGATCCCTGACATCAATATCCATATAGGTCTTTTCTCTGAATTCCTTCCATTTCCTCACAGAAGAAAACATTCTCCCTGAGGTTGAGACCTCAGCCTGAGGCTCTGGGAGTGGGTTTTGGAAAGGTAGGTGGGAATCCCTGGGTTCAGTTTTCAGAGTTTCGTCTTATCCCTTTTTTGGGCCACACCTGTCACACCAGCCCTGCGCTGTCCCCAGTTTAGAATTAACTGATTCTGTTTTCTGAAGGGACAAATCTCAGAGCTCCAGTGTTGAGGGGCACGAGGATTTCCTAGTGGTCTGGAGTAAGGAAGGAACTGGAGCTGCAATTATTCTCTTTTTAAATTCCAACTAATCTTGCTTTCACCCCCAGCAAACCTGCCCCTCACTTTCTCACCCAGGGCTGAACCTCTTAGAGGTCATGTTGGCTCACTCCTTACAGTATCCCATTCCAAGGTCCTTAATTTGTAACTGTCTTTAACCTGCTTTCAGACCTCCCAACACATGTCGACATCTCATTGTCTGTGGGCTCCTCTTCCATGCTCGGGGTCCTCAGGACAAGGCACGTCTGTGCGCAATTCGTTATTTTGAAGAGAAGTCCAGATTATTTTTTAAGGCAACATTTGAAACTATGAATGTCCTCTAGGACTCTGTTTTGGAAATTGTTGGAAATGTCTGCATTTCTTTTTTTTTTTTTTTTTTTTTTTGCGGTACGCGGGCCTCTCACTGTTGTGACCCCTCCCGTTGCGGAGCACAGGCTCCAGACGCGCAGGCCCAGCGGCCACGGCCCACGGGCCCAGCTGCTCCGCGGCATGTGGGATCCTCCCGGTCCGGGGCACGAACCCGTGTCCCCTGCATCGGCAGGCGGACTCTCAACCACTGTGCCACCAGGGAAGCCCCTGCATTTCTTAGTAAAGGCTACTTACACAGAGCTCCTGAGTCTCGGTAGAAACAAAAATCGCTACAAGCCTCAAGAATCCTTTACAGGAAAGTGGTCTCAGTAGAGAAGTAGAGAAAATGAGAAGCTTCTCTTGGAATGCAGACTGACAATTGTTTGAGAAATCCAAAGTTTGAAAACTCATCTTCAGGCAGCTGTAAACTTCAAACTGATAGAAAGGCCTCTCGAACTTCCCTCATCCAGGGAATTCTATGTGTTGGTTTTCTTACTGTGTGAAGGAGCTGCAGGAGAGTTTCTCTGTTTTCTGGTTCTCTCTTTAAAAGTGTAATTCGATTTGAAGTGCAGTCATCTGGCTCCTCCTCCAGGAGGTGCTAAAGCAGCTCTGATGCTCAGAAGTCACGGTCAGAAAATCTTCTGCGTGAACAAACACTCCCATGCACTCATACACACACATTTAATTATTTAAACTTCCAAAGGCTCAAGTCAAGCAAGTTCTTCCAGGCGGAAAGCCGACTTTGCCCTCTTTTCCCCACTCCCTCCCCCAACCTTCACTCCTGTGCAGCAATGTCAAGGACGTTCTTGGGTTGACATCAAGAAGCTTCTCCATCTAACAGTGACAGAGAACCAGTGATGCTGGGAAGCTTTTCTCCTGTGGGGCTGTGAATCACTGCTTCTCTCTCATTAATCAGAGAATTTTACTTCCTTGGGCAAAATGGAGCACAGCTGTCAGTTATCCATGACAGAGAAATCATAATATTATTTTAGTTTATCTTCAGCACCCCTCCAACTGATACTGAGTTATTTTGGGTGCAAACCCGGTTATTTTTGGCTCTTCGAACGTATTCATCTTCATGAAGAAGAGGCTGAAGAGCAGAGTATTTAAGATCTCAGTGTCAGGCACACCTGGATTGAAATTCTGGCTCCCTCATTAACTGGCTATGGCATACTAAGCATGTTACTTAGCCTATAATTATTATATATTATCTATGAAATGCTTAATTATAGGACCTTTTCAATAGGACCCTGCAGAAGATAAAATGCACAAAATGTACAGAAAGATATGAACATACATATTAGCATATAGTAAGTGCTCAATAAATTTAAATTATTATTGGTATTGGGAAGATGAAAAAAGCACGTGCGTGTGTGTATATGTGTGCACGCGCGCGTGCGTGTAGCTACGATAGGCTGTGAGGGAGCAGCCAAGATGGCGGAGCAGGGAGACCCCGGAACTCACCTCGTCTCAGGAACACACCAAAACCGTAACTATCTGTGGAACAACCCTCGGTGATAAAGACCGGAACCTACCAGAAAAGATCTTCTAAAGACATAAAGAACCCCAGAGCATTTGGCTTTGAAGGCCAGCGGGGCTTCGGGAGTCTCACAGGACTGGGGGAAGTAAGACCTCACGCTTAAAAGGAGCACGTAAGACCTCACACACACCGGGACCAACGGAAAATGCAGTACTTTGATAGCAGCCTGGGCCAGACCTACTTGCTTGTCTTGGAGAGTGTCCCGGAGGTCGGGGGAGTCCTCACCGTGGAAGCGTAGACGCTGGCGGCAGCCAGATTTGGGAACTCCTTTCACTTTGTGGTGAAAGCCGGCGTGAGACCGTCCCTCTAGCGCTTTACGGCAAAGACCTGGCCCCGCCCAACAGCCTGTGTGCTTGTGCGCCTGCGCGCCCAACCCAAACTACTAACTGGGTTGGGACACGACCCCACCCCTTGGCAGACAGGTTGCCTGAAGACTAAAGAGCCCACAGCTGCCTCTAGAACTCTAGACACACCTCTTATACATGGCCCTGCCCCCCAGAGGACCAGGACCCAGTTCCGTCCGCCAGGCGCCAGGCACTGACACTGCCCTCCAGGAAGCCTTCACTAACCTCTAGACCAGCCTCACCCACCAGGGGGCGGACACCAGACCCAAGAAAACCACAATCCCATAGCAGTCCTGGGACCAGCTGGGCTCCGGCCCTGCCCACTAGCAAGCCAACACAAGATTTATGACACCCTGGACCCCACACCCAACTGGGTCAGGAACCGTTCCCCATCCCCATCCCCATCTGACATCAGCTCTGGGACCCCTGGACCCTGCAGCCAGACTCCAGGACCTGGTTCGGCCTGCCAGTAGTTTGGCACTAACCCCAGGACCTGGTTTCACCCACCAGTGCAGGGGGCAACAGCCCCAGAGTCTTCCGGACCCTGACTCCACCCACCAGAGAGCCTGCACTAAACCCAGGCACCCTGGGGTTCTGCAGTCAGCCATTTCATGACCGTGAAACCGGACAACTTGTCTAAGGATTTAATGAAGTTCAGGTTCTTTATGTCTCGGCACTGAAGGAATTCAGCAAGAGGCAAGTAATAGATAAGAAGGAGATTTATTAATATAGGACGCTTCTGGGCAGGCAAGAGGGCTCTGCCCCAAGAACCAAAAGGGCGACTTTTTTTTTTTTTAAGAAGATGTTGGGGGTAGGAGTTTATTAATTAATTTATTTATTTTTGCTGTGTTGGGTCTTCGTTTCTGTGCGAGGGCTTTCTCTAGTTGTGGCAAGAGGGGACCACGCTTCATTGCGGTGCCCGGGCCTCTCACTATTGCGGCCTCTCTTGTTGCGGAGCACAGGCTCCAGACACGTAGGCTCAGTAGTTGTGGCACACGGGCCTAGTTGCTCCGTGGCATGTGGGATCCTCCCAGACCAAGGCTCGAACCTGTGTCCTCTACATTGGCAGGCAGATTCTCAACCACTGCACCACCAGGGAGGCCCTAAAAGGGCTACATGTTTATAATCAAAGGAAAATTGGGGAGGGGGAGAAGACCACCTTCTTTCTTTTCCTTTGTAAAGATATTGCAGGAAGATGGGGTGCAAGAGGATGGTCATGTCCCAGGTTTTGGGCAAGTTCCTGGGATGAGCTGCCAAGTGAGGGTCCTTGGCTTTGCACAGGAAAGAATTCAAGAGTGAGCCAAAGTACAATGAAAGCAGGTTTATCGAGAGAGACTCCACAGGCAGAATGTGGTCTGTCTCAAAAGGCGAGAGCAGCCCTGGGACATACACACTCCATAGACAGAGTAAGGGCCATCTCAGAAGGTGGAAGCAGACTCGAGGCGTGGGGTGGTTTGTTTTTATGGGCTGGGTAATTTCATAGGCTGACAAGGGGGAGGATTATTCCAACTCTCTTGGAGAATGGGAGGGGATTTCCAAGAATTGGGCCACTGCCACGTTTTGCCCTTTTATGGTCAGCCTCAGAACGGTCATGGCGCCTGCGGGTGTGTATTTAGCATGCTAATTATTACAATGAGCGTAGAATGAGGCTCAAGGTCTACTGGAAGTTGAACGTTCTGCTATATTGGACCTAGTAGGTTCTAACCAGTTTTTGTCATATCCTCAATGGCTATGTCATTTTTTTAAAAGTTGTGCCCTGCCTCCTTCCTCCTGTCTCAAGCAGGCCCTGCTATCCAGCAGCCGAGAGCATCTGCATAAGGCAGGGCCTGGCCACAAACCGAGCTAGGGGCCAACCAAGCCTACCAGACTGCCCACATAGTTAGCCCACCACAATAGAAGGAGCCATGCAGCTCTCTTAGGGGGAACCGCTAGAGCATACAGCTTGGGTGACGAGAGGGGAGTGCACTGCTAGGACACATAGGATATCTCCTACAGAAGGCCGCTTCTCCAAGATCGAGAAACGTAACTAACCTACGACATACATAAAAATGCAAACAGCAACTTTGGCAAAATGAAGTGGCAGAGGAACACATCCCAGATGAAGCAACAAGTTAAAACCCCAGAAGATGAACTAAGTGAAATGGAGTTAGGCAATCTACCTGAGAAAGAGTTCAGAGTAATTGTCATAAAGATGATAAAAAAAACTTGGGAGAAGAATGGATGCACAGAGCGAGAAGTTAGAAGTTTTTAACACACAGTTAGAAAATATAAAGAATAACCAAACACAAGGCTTCCCTGGTGGTGCAGTGGTTAAGAATCTGCCTGCCAATGCAGGGGACACGGATTCGAGCCCCGGGCCGGGAAGATCCCACATGCCACAGAGCAACTGAGCCTGTGCACCACAACTACTGAGCCAGTGCTCTAGAGCCCATGAGCCACAACTACTGAGCCTGTGTGCCACAACTACTGAAACCTGCATGCCTAGAGCCCATGTTCTGCATCAAGAGAAGCCGCTGCAATAAGAAGCCTGCGCACCACAATGAAGAGTATCCCCCACTCGCCGCAACTAGAGAAAGCCCGCGTGCAGCAACAAAGACCCAACACAGCCAAAAATTAATTAATTTAAAAAGAATAAACAAACACAGATGAAGGATAAAATAACTGAAATGAAAAATACAGTAGAAGGGATCAACAGTAGACTAAATGATACAGAGGAATGATCAGTGAGCCAGAAGACAGACAGAGTAGTGGCAATCACTGCCACTGAACAGAAAAAAGAAAAGAAGTGATGACAGTTTAAAAGACCTCTGGGACAACATCAAACACACTAGTGTTCACATTATAGGGGGGTCCCAGAAGGAGAAGAGAAAGAAAGAAAGGGCTGAGAACATTTTTGAAAACGTAAAGCTGAAAACTTCCCTAATGTGGGAAAGGAAACTGTCACCCAAGTCTCACGTCAAGAGAGAATATTAAAAGCAGCAAGGGAAAAACAACAAATAACCTAGAAGGGAACTCCCATAGGGCTACCAGCTGATTTTTCTGCAGGCCAGAAGGGAGTGGCACAAAGGTGTGTGATATTGCGGAGGGTTACAAGACTTAAACCAAGGAATATTGCCACTCTGCTGGATTGATGTTTCTGATGGCTCCAGTCCAACGCGTGTCAGAACTTCTCCACAATTCCCTGGGAGGAAGGATCACTCTGTTTCAGAACAGAGCTCACTCTATGTCCAAAGGCAGCCTGGTCATCTTCAGAAAGCTCAACTGTTAGTAAAATATTTGGATTGAAAGCTAAAAATATGGCTCCTGATCATCTTCATATGTTGGTGGAGCAGCCCATTGAGGGCACATGATACAAGTCTAATTTGATCTCCATGTCATGGTCCTTCAGGAACTTGAACACAGCTATCAAGTACCCCATGAGTTTTTTCTTGGCTGAGGCCCTGAGCTGAACATGTGCATTTCCTTCCAGGGTTTGCTGCATACCTTGGACTCAGGCTCCTCTCCATCCTGGGCACTTATCTCCATTACCATGAGTGGTACCTCATCATGAGTGGTACCCAGGGCTGAAGGCACAAGTGCAGGAATGCTCTCACCAAGGCAATTCATCTTTTTCTCAAAAAAATCTTTTTTACATCTTTATTGGAGTATAATTGCTTTACAATGGTGTGTTTCTGCTTTATAACAAAGTGAATCAGTTATACATATGTTCCCATATCTCTTCCCTATTGCGTCTCCCTCCCTCCCACCCCTCCAGGCGGTCGCAAAGCACCGAGCTGATCTCCCTGTGCTATGCGGCTGCTTCCCACTAGCTATCTACCTTACATTTGGTAGTGTATATATGTCCATGCCTCTCTCTCGCTTTGTCACAGCTTACCCTTCCCCCTCCCCATATCCTCAAGTCCATTCTCTAGTAGGTCTGTGTCTTTATTCCTATCTTACCCCTAGGTTCTTCATGACATTTTTTTCTCTTAAATTCCATATATATGTGTTAGCATATGGTATTTGTCTTTCTCTTTCTGACTTACTTCACTCTGTATGACAGACTCTAGGTCTATCCACCTCATTACAAATAGCTCAATTTCGTTTCATTTTATGGCTGAGTAATATTCCATTGTGTATATGTGCCACATCTTCTTTATCCATTCATCCGATGATGGACACGTAGGGTGTTTCCATCTCTGGGCTATTGTAAATAGAGCTGCAGTGAACATTTTGGTACATGACTCTTTCTGAATTATGGTTTTCTCAGGGTATATGCCCAGTAGTGGGATTGCTGGGTCATATAGTAGCTCTATTTGTAGTTTTTTCAGGAACCTTCATACTGTTCTCCATAATGGCTGTACCAATTCACATTCCCACCAGCAGTGCAAGAGTGTTCCCTTTTCTCCACACCCTCTCCAGCATTTATTGTTTGTAGATTTTTTGATGATGGCCATTCTGACTGGTGTGAGATGATATCTCATTATAGTTTTGATTTGCATTTCTCTAATGATTAATGATGTTGAGTATTCTTTCGTGTGTTTGTTGGCAGTCTGTATATCTTCTTTGGAGAAATGTCTATTTAGGTCTTCTGCCCATTTTTGGATTGGGTTTTTTTTTTTTTAATTGAGCTTCATGAGCTGCTTATATATTTTGGAGATTAATCCTTTGTCAGTGGCTTCATTTGCAAATATTTTCTCCCATTCTGAGGGTTGTCTTTTGGTCTTGTTTATGGTTTCCTTTGCTGTGCAAAAGCTTTTAAGTTTCATTAGGTCCCATTTGTTTATTTTTGTTTTTATTTATATTTCTCTAGGAGGTGGGTCAAAAAGGATCTTGCTGTGATTTGTCATAGAGTGTTCTGCCTATGTTTTCCTCTGAGAGTTTAAAAAAATCTCCTGAGCTCCATGAATATTCCAAAAAGGCCATGTGAAAGGGATCCATATGCCAGACAAAAAATCTGAAATCCACCATCCAGTAAATTTGAGCCCATTAAAACTCCTTTGAATTGTGCCAACAACTGACTGTTTTTAAAGTGGTATCTGTGCCTTTGCTTATCACATGTGTTAAGAAACTTGAAACAATCTGGAGTATTGAGGAAACTGGGGTTCCTAGATTCTCTTTTCAACTCTGCTTAGAGAACCAGTCCTGTGACTAAAATTAGATTCAAGTTCAAATTCGGTCTCTGCCCTTTATCAAAAGCACATGTTATAAGTGTGTAAACTTGTTTACCTCTTTGAACTTCAGTTCCTCAAATCTTTGAGGTGAAGCCAAAATCCCTGCTTCCCATGACTACAGTGAAAGGTTCCTGGACCAATGCCTGTAAACACGCCCTGCACAGGGTCTGTCACAGGAAATGCTCTGAGGTACTGCCACCTACTGGCTTTCATTAAATACAGACTCAAGAATATATATGTTGCAAGGACTCTTTCTGCTCTCTATTTCAAAGCAATCTATTAGAAAGTTAAAGACTGTTAAGAGACCTCTTTGAGTAAAATAACTGTGGAATGGAGTTAGGAGTCCTGGAATCTATTTCCACCCAGCTCATGTGACCTTGGGCAAGTCCCTGCCTTGGTGAGGATCTCAGTTTCCTTATTTGTAAATGGGAATTCTAGTTATGATGGGAAGATTCTTCTGATATTTTTGGACTCTAATTTACTCTCTCCCCTTCCAGCTTACATCATTCCTTGATACTTCCTGGAAATATCCCTTCAGAAAACTAAATTTTGTTTTAACTCTAAAAAATATGTTGAATAAGAAAGAATAGCGTTCCCAGAAGTATTCAAGCTAATGTCCCAAAAAGTAATTTAAATGATTTCCTCTTGCTCTATTTATGAGTGGAAGAACTTTGGAGCTACCCAGTATGTCAGTGTGTGTGTCATTTCTATTTTCCAGACAGGGAGGAGTTACTCTAAGAAGGATAAATGGACAAGTCATTTATCACTCAGGCCTCCTGAGCACATCCAATGCATTCCTTAAGAGTTGATGAGAAAGAGGGATGACCTATACAACTGCCTGGTAGGTATCAGGGGGCCAAGTCTTCTAACTAGCAAGATTGCCTTTCAAGGTTGCCTGAGTAATGACCCCGTGGTAATATCCACACCTCCAGGCAAAGTGACATGTGATAAAGGAAAAAAAATAAGAGCCCAGCATTTCTATAACACCATACTCTTCATCCTGTTCATACCCATTGCAACAATATTGACCCTAATATACAGCTGTACAATTTGCAAAACAATTTTATCCCCAGTAGTTCACAATGACAATAATCCTGCAAAATAATGGGGCATGACAGGAAAGAGCAGGACTGAGACTATTATCAGTTCGTCTTGGTAGAAAAGAAAAAAAAGAGCCTAAGTGAAGATATAGTATCTTGCAAGGTTTCACACACTTAAAGATGGAAAGAGTAGCAAAATTTAGAACTTGAATTCAGGTCTTCTGACTCCAGATCGTTTGTTCAGTCCAGGACACCATATTGCTTCTCACTATCATCAACTTGACTCCCACAGAGGTGCTGAATGCCAAGAGGACTAGTGGAAAGGGATGTCACCATGAAAAGGACAGCATGGTAAAAATTGGTAATTCCAGTAGCAAAGGGAAAATCTGGATGTCAGAACAATGGGACAGTCACTTACAAAGGAATAAAACTATCAGACTTCCTATGAACACTTCTCCGATATTAGGAGACAATGAAAACTCTTCAAACTTCAGAGGGAAAAGGATTTCAACATAGAACTCTATACCCAGTCAAACCATCAATCAAATCTAAAAGTAAAGACATGTAAGCCACTTTTGGATGTGCAAAAACTCAAGAAGTTCACTGCCCTTATAATCTGATTAAAAAATACTACTTGAGATGTAGTTCTCCATCAAAATAGAACAGAAATTTGAAAAAGAGGATGAAATGGGATCCAAGAATTAATGACAGCGGAAAATGACAGAGGATTAAGGGAGACTAGAAATCAAGTAAGATAGAAACCATTAGATGGGACATTTGGAAGATTCTCCTTTAACCTGAAATATATTAATGGCATAGAATATTTTCTTCTATATGGCTTAATACATACTTCCTGGTTCTATATTGAATAATATTTATATAACCATAATATTGTAAATTCTGGTCATTCATTTTCTTTTTTTTTTTTTTGCGGTGCACAGGCCTCTCACTGTTGTGGCCTCTCCCGCTGCGGAGCACAGGCTCCGGACGCGCAGGCTCAGTGGCCACGGCTCACGGGCCCAACCGCTCTGCGGCATGTGGGATCTTCCCGGACTGGGGCACGAACCTGTGTCCCCTGCATCGGCAGGCGGACTCTCAACCACTGCGCCACCAGGGAAACCCCATTTTCTTTTTTATAATTCATCTATTATATAATCACATAAGATGTATTTACAAAAATAGAAGAGAATGTAGATGTAATAAATTTTATCAAATAACAATAATTATAGAGGAAAGAAAAATTTGGAGTTGGATGGGTATACCATTGTCATTTTCTTTATAGTGAAGATTTTAGCTGTCTAAAGTTTGATGAATCATGAAATAGAGTTTAGTGGTATTACTTAAATTTATGAAGACAATTAGGAGAATCTCCAAAAATAATAATCAAGCTAACAAATATTAGGAAGTGGAAAAGGAAGAAAAAATGGGTAGTAATGTCAGTGAGTAAACTCCTTAGACCTCGTATCTAGGAACTAATAGCTCTGTCTAGAGTTAATACACCAAAAAATAGGGATCTAAGTGTGTTATGTAAAGTTATAACAATGATTACCAGTAAAACTAAAGAGAGTATTGACAGTGGCTGTCTCTGGGGAGAGGGACTGGTAATAAAATAGAGGAGAATTTTATGTTTTATTTTTGTTCTTCTGCACTGTTGGAATACTTTAAAATTCTGTGCATGCATTAATTCTATATTTAAACAAAGGAAAATTCAGTCTATTTGAATATCTTATAACATGTGGATGAAAATCTAGATGATGGTTTGACTTGGTGTTGGCATATACTTGAATCAATACAAAGAAAAGAAAGAGAAGTCTGAAAAATCAGGTTCATATCCTTTATTTTAAAACTGAAGTATCATGACGCAAGAGACAGTGACTCCCCAAGGAGGCTTTACAGTGCTAACTATAAAACTCAGATTCGTATTCTGATCAAGAACTGAGGTGAAGAATTTCTTTTAAGTAACCAACATTGTCCCAAAGTTGAAGCCCTGTCACAGTCAGAATTTGGTAACTTTCGGCGCAGTTAACCACCCTCTCACCACCTCTCTCAAAAGGAGACGCTTTTATCTGTTTGGTTACTTAGTTATAGAATCGGATCATCTCAATGCCTACTTTACTAAACAATGGATTTCCAAGAGTTGTAAACCACCAAATCTCAGATCAATGTTATTAACACAATTTTTGTGCTTCTTCATTTGCCATAGTGTAGGGACCAGCCTACACAGACTTAGGATGTATCTACACATAAGCAAATATATTCTGTTTTCTCTCATGAAGCCTGTCAAACTGACTTGGGCAGAAATGCCAGGCCTCTATGACCCACCAGGTCTTTAATTTAGATTGATTCTGTGACAGGTCATGGTCCCCTCAAAGGGCATTTTCCTCTGTTTTTCACTGACCATGCAGAGGTGCTGAATGGGGATATATGCTTGCCCTACACTACTAGCTTTTCTTCCTTCTTTTCTTCCCTTCTTCCTTCCTCCTCCTCCTTCGTCTTTCTAAAACTAGACCAACCTCAACAGAGACCTTAGCTTTTCAAACCGTTCTTTGTACTGAGCTCAATATCTTCCTAGCTTCAGTTTTCCCTACTCACTGCACTACCACTTACACACCTGCAGGTGCCAGGTTACTAGACCCTTCATCAGGCTTCACAGAGCCATGTGCCTTACCACCTATACCTCCTTCCCCATCCATCATGCCCAAATCCTACCCTACATTTAAGTCTTAGCTCATGGATCAACCTCCTCCATTAAACCTTCCTTTATTGCTCCCCCCACAACCCAGACTTAAGCAATTGCGCCCTCCTCTGCTTGTTATGGCTTTTTATCTACTCCTGTCTTTCAGCTCAAGTCTTTATGTACCTCACACTGGAGTTATTTATGCATGTGCCTCAACATCTGGCCATTCTGTGGGATCCATGTCTATTTTTGCTCTCTATCCTCTTGTTCCATAAGGCCTGGCACATAGTAGGTGTTCAGTAAATATCTATTGAGTTTTACTGTTTGCCAAGGCTTTCATAGCTGATAAATGGTAAAGTTGGGACTAAAACCCAGGTTTTTGACTGCAACTCAGTGTATCCTCCATCACACCCATGGCCTCACACATTGCACCACACATTTAAAGAGCTGATATGAGCGTTTTGAACTATGATAGGGAGTCAGGGGGAACATTCATGACCTGTCCCAGCTTGATATCAATTCAAGCTGACAATGTAAAGCATAAGGTATGAAAGTGCCCTTAGATACAGCAAATGTTAGGATTTGCCATTTTGATATGTCATAGGTAGTGAAAACACGCCAGACTCCATTAGGCACATTCAACATCCCTTAAAGAAAGGACAGAAGATGTTTGGTGGACTGGCACGGCTGCTTCCTACTCTTTAACCTATTGTCCTCAGGTGAAGGAAATAAACTGTTTTCTAAAAGTGGTTTGCACTTAAAAAACAAACTTCAGGAAGCATTAGACTTGCCATGTGTACTTTCTGACTTAGGTGATTTAAGAAGTTAAAAACTGAGAGGCTAGGGCTTCCCTGGTGGCGCAGTGGTTGAGAATCCGCCTGCCGATGCAGAGGACACGGGTTCGTGCCCCGATCCGGGAAGATCCCACATGCCGCGGGGCGGCTGGGCCCGTGAGCCATGGCCGCTGAGCCGGCACGTCCGGAGCCTGTGCTCCGCAACGGGAGAGGCCACAACAGTGAGAGCCCCGCGTACCGCAAACAAACAAACAAAGAACTGAGAGGCTAACTTATTTACTAAACCTGTCTTCCTGGACAGATTTAAAAAGAAGAGCACAGTTTTGATTTATTATAAGTAATCAGTTTTTAACCAAGAAATGTCTGTATCATTTAAAACATTGAAACCATAATCCCAATCTAAATTGTTGTTGGGTTTCAGTTCCTATTTCATCCTGAGCAAGTAATAAATAATGATCCATAAACCTAAATGTAATGGGAACCACTGAAGATGGTTTAGCTGAACTTAATTTTTCCTTTTATATTCTGAGTCAAGGAAAACATCTATAGCAATTGCACATTAACATGCTACCAATCGAAACTGGATCGTCTGAATCTCTGCTCTTTCACAATGCCCAAACAAGTTCATACTCTAGTCATCTGTCTTCCTTATTATATACAACCCACTTGCATGAGATCTCTATTACCCAATAATATTCAAGTGCCCCTGTTCTATTCAGAAAATTGAGGCTTGAAGGAATGCACTGTCTGAAATACCCACTGATTTGTACAGTGTAACAAAAAAATATTTTATCTAAGATTTCTTAAGTAAAATAAGTCCAGGTTCTTGACATGAGAGTAACCCCGAGTCTTTGCATAATAGGTAATACCTAGACACTTGTAATCACACTACTCTTCTAGGGATTCAGAGTGCTTTATAGCCAAGGAATGAATCCATCCTTTCAATTGCTGCTGCACGTGCGGCACTTGTGGTGTATTTGTCATCTACCCTCCTTGTTCATTCAACTAACACATTTTCCCTTCATTTATATGGAAGGTCACATTCTTTAAAATGTGTCACTGCTACAAGTAATATAAACGTTCATTGGAAAGCATAAATCTCCTCAAAACAAGGCTGAGAAGCAAAGTCCCATTTGGATACTATAATGGGTTGAATAATGTCACCCAAAAAGATACATGTGAGTCCTTACCACTATACCTGTGAATGTGACCTCATTTGGAAATAGGGTCTTTGTAGATACAACTGAGTTGAGGATCTCAGGATGAGATCATCCTGGATTTAGAGTGAAGCATAAATCAAATTGGTGGTTGGTATCCTTATTAGAGAAATGAGAAGAAGATTTGAGATACACAGACACAGAGGAAAAGGCAATGTGAAGACGGATACAGAAACTGGAGTGATGTAACTCCAAACCAAGCAATGTCAAGGATTGCCAGCAACCACCAGAAGCTAGAAGAGATTTAAGAAACTGACTCTTCCTCTGGGACTCCAGTAGGAACCAACCCTGTCAATACCTTGATTTCAGACTTCTGGCTTCCAGAACTGTGAGAAAATAAGTTTGTGGTACTTTGTTATGGCAGCCCCAAGAAACTAGTACAGACTCAGTAGTGGGTACCTAAACAGGAATTTTTGGCTCAGCAAGAAAAGGAAAGTATATGTACATGTGTTGCACATATATGTGTATATATGTTGGAATCAATACTGTCAACATAAAACCTCCTACTCCATCATGAGACTGGCAGCTGAGAGGAGTGCTAGTAAATATTTGTTCCAGGAATGAATAAAGTAGTTTATCAGAAAACTAGCAGTGTACATGCTGTGTGGATATGAATCGGCTACAGATCTTCCCAAGGTTGGAAGAAGTAAAGAGATTGCTGAGTCCCTTTTTTTCCCCATCTATCTGGGGGACATCAAGAAGAAAAAAGCCAACAAGCTCTACTCCCCAAAGACTCTCTTGCTCCCACTGGCCAGTTGAAAGGGATCCCCTTTATCTCTGACCCCACAGTTTCCTTTTATTGCCTTGCATCACAGTCAGTGTATATATAAGTTCTCTGTCATATTAAAGCAAGCAACTCATGGGCAATCCTATACAGTGGAAAGTGACTGAATTCAAAATCAGGGGACATAAACTTTCCTTCCACTATGACCCGGAGCAAGCTGCATCCTCTCTGTGCTTAGGCTCTTCTATAAAATAGGAGCAAAAATCCCTGTCAGACAGCCCTTGCGATTTTCTGGAAGTTGCAAATAAAATAATTGGAGTGAAAGTATAACCAGAGAGAGCATGCCAGAAGCATAGCCAGAAAGAGTATAAGCTAGGAAAATCAGTCCACATCAAAACAAGCAAAGAATCATTTTTCCTCCCTCATAGCAGTTTACCACAGAGCACTGCACGTAGAGGGTCTCAGTAAATGTCTGGAGAATGAATGAGGGGTGTCCAAGAGCATTGTCCTCACTCAGACTAGAGCCTTGAAGCTTCAGAGCAGAGTTTGCTAAAGGCCCTTGAAAACAAACAAATGAACCAACTAGATAACCGCACTCTCCCTAACTCCACAAAGGCCGCCTTGGGGAATAACAGAACCCAGCGCTTTATTTGCAAAGGGGCTCCTGGCAGCCTTATCCCTGTGCAAATGGAGTCCCCCCTGGTCTTGGTCAGCCTGGCCAGAAGGCCAAGAGACACACCTTCTTCTCTAGGTTTCAGACTCTAAGAACTGTGAGCATCTCATATTTGGCATTTTCTCATTCTGTAGAATCATAATGAGCACTTAATTCCTTAATTTTAGATAACTGCTAACTGGATTCTTAGTTAACGTAGAATTTGAGACTTTTAATTTCTCCCATCAAAGTTCCTAGTCTTACTCTATTTCAGGACCCTGCCAAAGAGTCTTTTTGTAGTCTTTGTGCGCAGGCTTCTCATTGCAGTGGCTTCTTTTGTTGCAGAGCACAGGCTCTAGGTGCGCGGACTTCAGTAGTAAAAGTCTTTTTGTAATGCAGTTGGTTTGTGGAACGTCTAGATGTGCTTCTTCAATTGTCAGAGAAGCTTAGGAAATTTTACTGAGTCAGTGATAAAGCAGGAAGGAACCTGATAGAGATATTCTCCATAGGTTCTTAATTAGGAATCCATGGACCACCATAAGGTCCATGTATGGGTTTCAGGAATATTATAAACCCCCCAAATTATTTGCATATTTGTATGTGTATTTGGGAAGGGCAGTCACTTCCAGATCTAGAACAGGTTAAGAATCACCAATCCACTCCGCCTTTTTCATTTAAAATACTTCTGCTAATATGCTCATGTGCTACTACTACTGCTCCTGTATTGAATACTTACCAAGTATTCATGGAACAACCTTCCAAACTAGGTATTTTTATTATTATTATCAATGAAGCAATTGAGACTAAGTAGCTTGCCTTAACTTGCCTGGAGTGCTCAGCTAGTAAGATAGAGCAGGATTCCAATTTGCCACAGTCTAAAGAGTACTCTTTCCACTACACAATAAAAAGCCTCAACATGTTTTTCCTCTAAACTTTGTGTGATGTTGCCCATCACTGGGACCCCTTCCTAGGGTCACTGTATCTGCACGAAATTGTAGGTTACCACTCAGTCTCAGTTTGCTCACCATAAACTGGGTCAGTGATTTGCCTCCTTGTGCTACCCATGGCCATAGATCTCGGACACTAGAATAATGGTCTGAAAGGGAGAGGAGGAAGGAGCAAGGCGGACCCATGGAAGTGGTCTGACTGTGGCTCTGTGGAGAAATGCCCGAGCAGACTGCTGGTCCAGTCCCTCTTCCATACGAGGATGAAAACCCAGGAAGCGGAAGTGACATGCTTAAAACACTGATTAGATTGGAGCGTAAAGTAACAGAAGTTATGAAGACTAGGAGGTGGAACGCCCAGGTTCTAGTCCAAGTTCTGCCTTGTCGGGTAACTTCAGGAAAGTCTCCCTGCTTCTCTGTTCCTCAGTTCCCTCATCTGAAAAATAAGGAGATTGAATCATACAGTTTCAAATTCCCACTCCACCTCACTGCACCAGGAGTAACTAACTTGAACTTCACTTATTAATACGTTTTGAACATGCATTGAAGAAGTGCAAAGCATTAGATCTGTAAATCAGATCTCACGTAATTTTCAAGGTCACAGAGTCTGGGAGGATATTTTTATTTATAAATCATCTCTTATTTTAAAAGACACATAGAAAGTTAATAGAAGTCATTACTGGTGAAATCATCAGAAAAAAATAGCACAGTGTGACCAAGGGGAAGCAATTTAAGATGATGGATTATGAACTAGCTTGTCTCCTGTCAATTCAAAAAGCTCTCTGACTACTCGCTTTCCATTTTCAAACTCAAACAGCTCATCACGAAAATGATTGAGCCACACAAATTGATATAACTGCGTTAGGAATCCTGTACCCACCACCATCCCCTTCCTGGTCTCCCAGCTTTATCTAACATTTCTATGAAGAAAAGGAATGACCATTCATTGAGGCACTCACAATGTGCCAAGATTTATTTAAGGGATTTAACATACACCATCTCATTTAATAGTCTCAACAACTAGGGTGGTTATGTGACGTAGTCACTTGGAGGGGGTTGGTCCTTAATCCCTGTGTGCATGGCACAAGTTGTGCTCCTTGCCCTTCTCCATGCTTCCTAATTAGAACAAGATCATGATAGCTGGTACTCCTGCAGCCATCCTGAGTACAACAAGAGTCACACACACACACACACACACACACATGCAGGATTTCTGAGCAGCATAAGAGGACCTAGAGTCACCATTGACATTTATGGGTGATGGACTCCGGATTTTTTAACGCTTGATAGAAAAATAGATCTCTATATTGTTTATGCCCCTTTAATTTGTTTTTCTCTTACTAGCAGTTGAATTGATTTCCTAACTGAAACCCATGAAATAGACCAGTGGTAAAATATTTCTTGAAGACATTTTACTATCTCCAAAATTTATAGCCATCAAGGTCTCTCCTTGAGGATCTGGTAGTAAGGAGAGGGGAGGACAGAAATATGCTTACAGTTCAGGAGTAAACAGGGAGTAAACTGGACACAGCTAAAAGTGTCAGGTCTGCAACTGAGGGAAAAAACTGTGTTGGGAGATCAGCCATCAGGACTCTACCTTGGCTTGGCCACTAAAAGATGGTGATCTTTTTTTAAATTTTATTTTATTGAAGTATAGTTGATTTACAATGTTGTGTTAATTTCTGTTGTACAGCAAAGTGATTCAGTTACACACAAACACACACACATATATATATATATATTCTTTATGTATGTGTGTGTGTATATATATATATATACATTCTTTTTCATATTATTTTCCATTATGGTTTATCACAGAATATTGAATATAGTTCCCTGTGCTATGCAGTAGGACCTTGTTGTTTATCCATTCAGTATATATATATACCAGGTTGCATCTGCTAATCCCAAACTCCCAGTCCATCCCTACCCCAGCCCCTCTCCCTCTTGGCAACCACAAGTCTGTTCTCTATGTCTGTGTGTCTGTTTCTGTTTCATAGATAAGTTCATCTGTGTCATATTTTAGATTCCTCATATAAGTGATATCATACAGTATTTGTCTTTTGCTTTCTGACTTTCTTCACTTAGTATGGTAATCTCTAGATCCTAAAAGATGGTGATCTTGAACAAGTCACATCCTGGGCCTCAGTTTCTTCATCTGTACAATGGAAAGTTAGGTTAGAGATCCCCATGCTCCTAATGCAGAAGGTCAACTAGGCTATAAATCTCACAAAGCAAGAACCCCCCACATTCCCAGTGATTAGAAATGAGGTTTCTGTGAAGCCCCTCCCTGGGGTATTTCACATTCAAGTAGAGACTCTCTGAGACTCTTGGAACTCCCTCGTCCCTCCCCACACTCCCACCCTTTGCCGGGAGACATGTGCATGAAGAATGTGCACTATACTCAGGAGACACCTCCCCACATGCACAGAGTCCTCTATGTGCTCATGAGGTCCTCCCCACTCCCATCCCGTCTCCCACACACTTATACAGGAGTCCAGCCAAATCTAGCAGATGAGGCCATTCCATTCACACAGGACTATAAAAACCTCATTTTCTATATAATGAGTTCAAAGAACTGCACAAAACTATACTTTCTTTCTCAAGTGTTCCAAGAAATTTACAGCTTTTTCTCTTTCATATATAGAAATTTATTATCAGCAGGCACACTGAGATTTCTGAGTTCTGGAGTCTCTTTATAGAATGAGACAACTTACAAAAATACAAAGGTATAAAACGATTGTTGAACAGACTCTAGGAAAAGAACAAAAAACAAAACAAAAAGCCAGAGAACCTCAGATCAGCACAGTTAATGGATACTACATGACCTCACAGTATTGGCAGAAGAAACCACAAATTTGGTTCTAAACTTCCTAGTACTAAGGCAAAAATTCAGTCAGTTTCAGAGCCGCTAACTTCCTAAAAGTCGCACAATCTGTAGCCAAGACAACCAGGAAATTTAGGGGCAGAGTTGGGACCCTCAGACTCCTTCCCAGTGCTAAACAATCCCCAACAAACCCACTGACAATCCCTTATAGTCAGGGCAAACAGAAAGCTGAGGGACAAGGCTCTCCTAAAATGTCAAAATAGAGTAGGTCAAGCCACCAGAGATTGAGGTTTTTTTCAGAACTTAGTGTTCAGCCAGTGAGTCCAACCACTGCAATAAGAAGGTTACATTAAGGATGAGGGCAGAGGGATGGCCAGTCAGAGATGCATCAGTGAAAAAACATCACAGAAAGGAGAACTGTGGTGCCCATCCAAGCAGTATCCTCGGGATAGAAAGCCTTTAGAGTCTAGATCTGGAACTCTTGTGGAATGGACAGCCTGCTGCTCTTACCATTTGATGTGTGTGATTCCTCTGACTATGACTCCATTCTCAACAAGCAAGCTTCTGATTAAGGTTCAGCTTCCTAGGGAGACCTTCCTCTGGGACAAGGCAGTTCTGTCATATGATTTATGAATTCTGGTCCCTGTGGCCATGGTCCTTCATTGGAAATCTATAATTTTTTACATCAACTTCATGAGCTTGGCTTAGGTCTTCCCTGGGAGGAGAATATATACTCTAGCACTCATAAAATTAGGTCTGAGCCTGCAGGACTGAGGGCCAGACTATGACCAATTCTCTAAGGGAATGAACACATCCTTTCAGAACTCTTGGAAGGTACCCAGCCAGTGGTTCCCCGGAGACCCCTTTCCCCAACCTTGTGTTAAAACAACCACAGGGTAAGCCCTAAGGAGATGTTGAGTTCCACACAAGAAAGCTCTTGGCTTTCTTGCCTCCCTTCTTCCCTAGCTTGTTTGGGTAACCTCCATGCACAACCTTGGATCTGGCCACCAGTGATACTTGTTCCTCCTCGGAAATTGTGCCTGCCCCAGATCCTGCACATTGACGTAAAAATCATTAAATCTTAAACAGCCAAATTGCTAGTACTTTACATTTACTAGACCCATTTCCCTATGGGCAAATTTGAAAATTATAGCTCTTCCTGGATGTTTTATACCAGATTTCAAATAGCCCAGCCCAGCATGAACCCACAGGGAACTGAAATGAGGACAGAGGCAGAAGGTGGAGAAGGATCTAATTCATCTTCTGATTAGTTGAGATGAAAACTGACTTGAGAGACACAAATGGAATGACAATAACATGGTTCATTGGCCTGATGGCCTGTTGTTCATAAACAGATAATGGAACCCCTGAAATCCTCTGTGATCTATTTATGATGACCAAACAGGACTGGCAGAGCTGTTTTCATTTTGGACTTCAAACACATCCCTAGGTTAATGTAATATACAAAAAAAAATTCTTTTTTAAAATAATATGAAGAAGTCATGGTACATCCAGTAGGAAGTCAGAATTGAGAAGGAGACAAAACAACCTGAGTTGCTGACCTTTTAGAGTTAAGTTTTGAAACAATCTCCCCAGAGGGCCTTTGCTGAAACGTCCTTCCCAGCCTGTGATCAGGAAGTAAGCTCTAAAGTCATGTCTTAAAAAAAATTTTTTTTAATTGGGGTATGATTAACGTACAAAAAGCTGTACATGTGTAATGCATACAACTTGATGAATTTGGGTAATTTTACACCCATGAAACCATCATCACAACCTATGCCATAAACATATCCATCACCTCTAAAAGTTTCCTATTACTCTATTTATTTATGTTTATTTTTTGTAATAAAAACACTTAACATAAGATCTACACTTAGCAAATTTTAAGTATACCATACAGTGTTGTAAACTATAGTTCTCTAGGTCATATTCATCTGTATAACTGAAACTTTGTACCCTTTGACTAATACCTCTCCTTTTCCCAATCCCCCAGCCCCTATAAATCCCCCAGTCTCACCCTCTACTCTCTGCCTCTATGAGTTTGACAATTTTAGATTCCTCATATAAGTTGTAACATGTAGCATTTGTCCTTCTGTATATGGCTTACTTCACTTAGCATGATATCCTCTAGTTCATCCATGTTGTCACATATGGCAGGATTTCCTTCTTTTTTATGGCTGAATTCCATTATGTGTATGTACTACATTTTCTTTATCCATTCATTTATCAGTGGACATTTAGGTTGCTTCCCTGTCTTAGCTATTGTGAATAATGCTGCAATGAACATGAGAGAGAAGATATCTCTTCAAGATTCTGATCTTAATTCCTTTGCATGTACACCCAGAAGTGAAATTGCTGGATCATATGGTAGTTCTATCTTTAATATTTTGAGAAACCTCCATGCTACTTTTCATAAGGGTTGTTTTAAGGGACTAGAAAGAGAAGAAAAAACTAAGCCCAAAGTTTTCAGAAGAAAGGAAATTATAAAGATTAAAGAAGAAATAAATGAAGTAAAAAAAATTTTTAATCAACAAAACTAAGAGTTGGTTTTTTGAAAGGAATAACAAAATTGACAAACCTTAGCTAGACTAAGAAAAAAGAGAAGACTCAAGTAATTAAATTCAGAAATGGAAGAGGAGATATTATAATCAGTGCCACAGAAATAAAATAAGGGACTATTATGAATAATTATATACCAACGAATTGGATAACTTAGAAGAAATGGATAAATTCCTAGAAACATACAATCTACCAAGACTGAATCCAGAAGAAATGGAAAGCCTGAACACATCAATAAAAAATAAGGAAACTGAATCAGTAGTTAAAATACTCCCAAGAAAGAAAAGCCCAGGACCAGATTGCTCACAGGTAAAATCCTACCAAACATTTAAAGATTTAATACCAGTCGCTCTTAAACTCTTCCAAAAGCTAGAAAAATAGGGAACACTTCCAAACTCATTTTATGAGGTCTGCATCAACCTGATAACAAATCTAAACAAGACACCACAAGACAAGAAAATCAATATCTCCATTGAAAATTGATGCAAAAATCCTCAATAAAATACTAACAAACCAAATTCAATAGCATATTAAAAAAATCATGCACCATGACCAAGTGGGATTTATCCCTGAGATACAGGGATGAACCACATAAACAGAATGAAGGAAAAAATTACAAGATCTTCTCAATAGATGCAAAAAAAAAAAAAAGCATTTGACAAAATTCAACACTTTCACAATAAAATTTCTCAAAAGAATTATGTACAGAAAGAATTTATCACAACAAAATAAAGACTGTATATGAAAAGCCCACAACTAATATTATATTCAATGGTAAAAAATTGAAAGCTTTTCTTCTAAGGTCTGGAAAATGGCAAGGATGCCCATCCTTGTCACTTCTATTCAACATAATACTGGAAGTCCTAGCCAGAGCAATTAGGTAAGAAAAAGAAATAAAATGCATCCAAATTAGAAAGAAATAAAATTAATCTCTGTTTGCAGATGACATGATCTTATGTATCTTATTTGAGGCAGCATCCTGACACTTTTCCTTACTTTGAAGTCATTCACCCTGGTGTCTTACCTCCCCTAGTGAATGGTCAGTCTTTGAGGGAGGGGCTGGGTCTCATCCATCTATTTTTCTTGCAGTGATGGCTTCATACCATTCACTTTGCTCAGTACAGGTGGAGAAGGAAAATGTGGGTAAACTATAATGTAAAGTGGGTCCCTCATGGGTGTATGGTACTTTACAGTTTCCAAAATGGCTTCACAAATTTGATCTCATTGAAACCTCCAAAAGCTCTGGGAAGTTCATTGGGACTATTACCTTCAGCTTTAGATAAAAATGCTTTTATCGTCTACAGGTATCACTTTTACAGATCAGCTCTAAAATAGGGATTATAATAGTCCCTACCTCATAAAGCTGCTACAAATACTAAATGGAATAAAATAATTAATGTATGTAAAGGTACTTCCACAGAGCCTGGCATTTAGGAGATGCTATACACATTTGCTGTCATTACTTTTTCTCATTCGTATCTTATTTAATCTGGAATCAGAAGACTAGGACCTCGATTTTCTGCTTCTGAATCCAGGGTTCCTTTCAGTACCTTCAGGCCTCTGGCCTACCATGAACCACTTCCTACTGGAGCCCTCCATGGACTCATCTGTGTCACAGGTGTTTGAAGTGGACCTTCTCCAAGAACACTTCCTGCCATAGACATCTATGGCCATTTTCATGAAGATAAATATTCTTCCTTTTGTTCCCAAGGACTTCAGCCCTCCTGAATTTTTCTAAATAGCCCTCTACTCTCCACCTGCATGTGAAACAGGTAATGCCCCCTGTGCAATGGACAGAAATACCATTGCATGCCCTCTATCAGAGAGGTACTTGGACAAAGTGAATGAGGGGCAGATAGGCACACAGCAGTAGTGAGTCTTAATGCTAATGCCAGATCAGCCGGCCCAATTTCCAGGGGGAAGAGAGCTTAGTTGAAGGCGGGTCAGTGTGGCTCACATATTCCCAGCCCATCACCAGAACTGCCAGGTATGCTGGCTATGCTGTGAATCCTTCCTGAGATTATTAAAAGGTCAAAAACAAATTAAAAAGTTAAACCACTAAACAAAAAGCAACCATCACGTCCTAGGGATTTGAACACAGACACTAGTTGCTGGATTTATTCTAACAAAATAGAATCCTGTCTCCATTCTTGTAACCACTTGTCAAGGCATGGTTGCGTTCCCAGTCCCACAGGAGTCCTCTCTGACCTCCTCCCAGCAGGAAAAAACCTCTCTCTTCCGTGTGAATGAACTCCCACATTTTCAGTCCTCTTCTGAGACATTTAATTCTTCTGCCTCGTTAAAAGTTGTTGGTGTGTTCCTGACCTCAGACACCACTCCAACATACAGAATTAACTTTGCTCTCTTGGGTACCAAGGCAGCCCCTTCTACATGCTTCTTCTGGAGCATTTACCTCATTTCGTTGTGGTTATTTGCTTATAGTCACCCCCTCCCCCCTCCCATCACCATTCCTGAGTTCCACTAGAACAGAGAAGGTCTTTTTTCCTCCTTTTATCCCCAGTGCCTCATACAGTGTTAGTAATTGTGAACTGAATTCCATGGGATCAGATTGAGATTTAGTCATCGCAAAATGTGCCCGGCACGTAGGAACTTGCTTATTACTTGTTAATTGAATGGAAATTCTGAACTAGTGGCTATTTCCAAGGAAGCAAATCTTCATTGTTTTTCAAGTTTACATTACAAACTTTGATAGTAATGGGTATCAAGGAATACCACGTATGAGTGGGAAGAATGGTTCTGGGAAAAGTTTTGATTCATGATAATCATGTTTTATGAAAACCCATTAGCTTTGCAAATGACTAGTCTCTGAAGTTCATAAGTTATAGACTGGGAAGTGGTCTTAGAGCAATGCATCTAGTTCAACTCATATCTGATAGTTGAACATCCAACCTACGTGTGAGCACCTGTAGAGATAAGAAAACGCTAGTTCTTTTTTTTTTTTTAACATCTTTATTGGAGTATAATTGCTGTACATTGTTGTGTTAGTTTCTGCTGTATAACAAAGTGAATCAGCTATATGTATACATATATCCCCATATCCCCTCCCTCCTGCGTCTCCCTCCCACCCTCCCTATCCCACACCTCTAAGTGGTCACAAAGCACTGAGCTGATCTCCCTGTGCTATGGGGCTGCTTCCCACTAGCTATCTATTTTATATTTGGTAGTGAAAACACTAGTTCTTTAAGCAACAGATTCAACTTTTAGGCTGCTGTGCTAGAACGTGCCTCCTATATTAGTCAGTCATTATGAACAATGATGAGGAGGATTCTGTGGCCCAAAGGAACATGTTGTGTATAAGGGCAAATAAACAAAAGGAAAGTAAGGTACAAAAGCCTACATAGGGGCTTCCCTGGTGGCGCAGTGGTTGAGAGTCCGCCTGCCGATGCAGGGGACACGGGTTCGTGCCCCGGTCCGGGAAGATCCCACATGCCGCAGAGCGGCTGGGCCCATGAGCCATGGCCATTGAGCCTGCGCGTCCGGAGCCTATGCTCCACAGTGGGAGAGGCCACAACAGTGAGAGGCCCGTGTACCACAAAAAAAAAAAAAGCCTACATAGGCATCATGAACATACCCGTGAAAAATATGCATGGCAGGGGAAAAGGTGGAAGAAAATATATCAAAATTATAATTTATTCTCGCCCTTACCAAACAGCATTAAGGCTCTACTCTGTGCTAGGCACTGTTCTAGGTCCTATGGGTATTATATGAACAAGATAGATAAGCCCTCATGGCTAAATCATGGTGATGAAATTGAGCTGAATTTTGTTTATTTTCTCTATATTCCACATTATCTGGACTAGGCTTATATTGATCATTGAAATCCTATAAGGCTTAAGAAGTGAAAGCACATGAAAAGAATCTTTTATTTCTCTTATCTTGGAGTTCTTAGAAAAGGTATCATATTAATAGTTCTTCTCATGAAGAAGATGCTGAGCTTCTATTGAGGAAGAGATTATCAATTGTGCTAAGGTGAGTGTGACATGTCTGCAAGGAACTTACCAGCTAGGCAATACTTTCCACGAATCTAAAAGAATAGAACAACCACACAATTCCCAAGTTGGAGAGGACCTTCCAATTTATTTATTCAGATTACCTCGATTAAGAGCAGAGTTAGACCAAGAAATCACAGGATAATGTTTTAATAAGACCTTATGGAGGGACACTTACAGTTGGGTTTCCAGCCAGCATCCCTACGTGTTCATTCAACATCAGATTGAAGTCCTCTGAAAACAAACCACTTCAGATATTTGAAATTCAGAAATTATTGCAAGAGAAAAGTTTTGTTCATCCAAAATTTCATGAATAGCCCATGGTGGGGAGTTCTACACTTCAAATGGCTATTCCTTCAGTGTTTGGTTGTCTTCTAAGGGAACTGGGCTGGAAGGTGCATGAGCACCTGCTCCAATCAATTATGTGAAATGGTCCCTATGCATTACCACAGATTTATGTCCTCCTGGCAATATGGCTGGGTGATAAGCAGCGTCTCCTTCAGGAAATACCTAGAAGACAAAACTGCCAATCAAGCCAGGGTTACTTTACCTAGGATCACAGCACAGAGTTTGAGGATGAAGTCTGATGATACAGACCCAAGCTGCCTCAGTTGAAACTCCCTGGAAGTCAGTAAAAATATTACCCAAATTCTAAATTCACCAATAATGGAGTGCAACCAAATATCCTTATTGGCCCATGCCGACAACTTCAAAATTGAATTTTTCTTGTGCTTGCTGGAGGGAATAACACCTCCCGAGGTAGCTAGCTGCTTTAGTAACCTTTGCAACCTATGTTCTCACAGCAGCTGGATGCAAAACCAGTAGTGTTCTTTGGCAGAGAGAACTTTGATATAAACAACATAAATTGTCTAGGGAGAGGCATGTTTTGCCCCAGTCTGATGAGATTAGTAACATTATCTTCATTTTCACAGGCTTATTTACTGGCAAGCAGAATCTGCCTCAGAATCTTGCTCTAAACATTACAAAATTCCTGCCCCTCCAGGTTCACTCCTCTTCTTTCTATTCAGGACAAGATGTGGAGGTGGCTGCATGATGTCACAGAGCTTCTTAGCAAATATTTATCCTTGTCACACAGGGAGCCCCAAACCTCAAAGGCTCATTTGTTAAGATCTGCTTGAAGTGTGCTGTTTTTCAATAAGAAATATTTTAGGTTTGGGTTCTTTGAATTTTTTTTTTTTTTACTTTGGCAATTTCCTGCCTCAATTTTTTTATTACAGAATGATCAATATAATAATTTACTCAGACTTGCATAGGAAAGCTCATCAGCTGCTTGGAAATTAAATAATTATTTTCTATTGATGGCATTTCCTTTGAAACGAAAGTTCCCGAAATGGGTGTTCCTGGGAGGGTTCTAACTCATAAAAGTTGAGGAGAGTATTAATTACTCTTTTGCTATTTCTAATAACAGTATCACTAAGACTGAATGAGTCAACCATTAAAGTAATGAGGAATGTTGACTTAAAAAAAGGCACAACATGAGAGTTACGAGTTAAGTTTTATTTGGGGCAGAATAAGGACTGCAGCCCGGGAGACAGCGTTTCAGATAACTCTGAGAAACTGCTCTGAGGAGGTGAGGGGAGGGGCCAGGATATAGAGGAGTTTTGCAACAAAGGACAGGTAGTCGGGATGTCAAAAGATTATTGTTAATGAAAGAAAACCAGGTATCTCAAGTTAAGGAATTTAGTGCTTTTCTGTATATGGGAAGATGCAAGAGTATGGGCTCACTGAAATCATTCCTTTGATACGCACCTCAGCTCTCTGGGGCCAGTGTCTTGTGTTTTCACATCCTGAGTTTCCTCAGGGCTCACCGCAGGGAGTGGCTGCAGTCTGATGGCTGCTAGATGGCAGGTATTCTTTTCAGCCCTGAGTTTCCTCAGGGCTCACCTGCTCACGTTGGAGGGCTGCAATCCTTGATGACTGTGAGATCCTTTGTTTATTGATATGGGAGGAAATATTCCATTTATAAATATTCCATTTATCAGGAACAATCGTAAATGGTGCCCACTCTGTGAGGAAGGTCTGGAGAGAAGCAAGTTGCAAAAAATCAAATCTATTTCACAGAAGCCAGGATGGATGGTCTTTTTGCTAAGATTCTCTTAGAAATTGATCTGCCCTGTGAAAACAGCAGAACACCTGACACCTGAAATAAATCTATTATTAAGCCAAGTTGTTTTGTTGGCTGTTCTTGTACCAAGTTTTTAGCCTCTTGCTTGTTTTCCTAGATTCAAAGGTAAAATAATCTCTTTCTTCCAACCCAGGAACCAGTGAATACCATGTAAGAGAGAAAATGTGCTGGTTCAATTCTTAGCCACGATGCAGGCTAGTTAGGACATGTAACCTAACCAGCCTCTGTGCCTCAATTTCCCCAGCTGTGAAATGGGATTCTCACTCCCAGCACCCTTATCCTATTGTGTTATTGTGAGGATCAAATAAAATAAAAAAATAAGAAAAAGTGACATGAACTAGAAGTGCTCTGCTCTCTTGTCACTGAAATTATATCTTGATTACATCTCTTTGTTTTGTAGGAGAGGAGAAATATTCTTCCCTCTACCCTCCTAGGCTCTAAGACTGCGGTCCTCGAATCAAAGTGATAAATATTAGCAAGAGAAAAAAACCATTTTGATTACGTATGCACCAGAGATCACAAAGAAAAACGTGGCTCCAGGAGGCGGCTGGCTAGAAGATTGATGCTTATATACTATCTTAGTTTAAACAAAGGAAGAGGGTTTGGGGACTTCTGGAGGGAGGGAACAAGCTATGGGAAGGTGAGAGGAGAAACTGTAGTAAATAAAGGTTGTCTTATTATACAGATAAGAGTCTTTCAGCTGATAAGAATTGTCTCTCAGTGTAGCTAGGGAGACATCTTTACAAATGGAAATTTCCTTTATAAATGTAAATTTCATTTACAAAAGGAGAAATTTATACTCTTTATTTTTAGGCTGGGGGAGGGGGAAGGGGGAGGTGAAGAGTTTTTTTCTGCATCTGCTGGCTCTCAATTGCCTTCAGCTCAAAATAATTCATTTGCCAAAGGGGCATATTTTGAGGTGGCATATTCTGGTATCCTTCAGTATCGTAATTTATCTGATACATGCCTGTCTCCCTACTGGACTGTGAGGCCAGGGCTTATCAGTTTCCATGTCAAATTAACAGGGCATTCTTGTGAGTCTCTTTAAAAGACATAGATCTACATGGCACCAAATGATGTACAAAGAGAAGAAAATCAGTTACTCGGTTTCACATCACGGAGAACAAACATACAAATATTTTATTGCATTTCACTTTTTGGACAGCATACAAATATTTGTCGTATAGTCACTAACTAACCTGGGAGGGATTTGTCAACCTTCACCATGGATCTACCTGAAAGCGAAGAGGAAACAGTGCACACACATGCACAGGCACACAGCCTGCCCCAGGGTATAATGTAAAAACGCAGCCCAGAAAGAGGTGTGTGTGGACGTGTGTGTATGAGCATATTGAAAGTTAAACAAACCAAGGGAAAAATGAGGCAGAGAGATCGATACAGTAAGAACCAGGAGAGGCTTTTTCTTTTTGTTTTTGTTGTTAAATCAATCAGGAAAACAGAAAGAAGGAAAAAAGGTGAGTACACACTAAGGAGAAATCCACAGTAGGATGAGCACCCACAAAGCATCCCCTCGTGTCCTATATAGTCTGACGTGGCTGCCACGGTCCTGTGCGTTAGTCCCACAGCTTTCTGATGTGCCAAGGTGCAGAGAAGGAAGCCAGAGGAACGTAAGCCACAGGTACAGAATGCATGTCTAGGAGATGAAGCGCACCGGCTTTCAGAAGCAGCACAGCATATCTCAGTATTGAAACATTTTCTCCGGCGGACCCTTGTAAAACGCATACTGCTGGGAGCAATGTCCTCACACTGCCAGTAAATAAAATGCTTTGACTGTACCACGCCAATGACAGGAAAAATGATTCCATGAGTGGTGGAAAGCATGCTTTATACCAGGAGCTCTGTACCCCTGGGGTCTGACTGACTCTCCAAAGCTCTTACCAGCTGTGAGTCCTTGGACATATTGCATGATCTTTTTTTTTTTTTTTTTTGAGTTTTCACATCTGAGAAAGAGGAATAATATTCCGGGGGAAAAACTTCAAAAACAAAGTACCTAGCAAATAGTAGGTTCTCAATATATGTAGGCTCACTTCTCCCTGTGTGAAGCCCAGCAAATCCCATGTAGCTCTGGTCCTAAATGAGAAGCTACTGTAGAGAATAACTTGCTCTGACCCAAACCCTGAGTGTAGAGTGGACAGATCTTCTATGAATCAAGCCCTTAATCCAAAATTAGATTTCCTGCACACATCCTTCAGACCCAACATCTCTTTAATGAGACCATTACATTAAGAGTTAATTTATAACAAGTAGCTTAGTAGCCCAGCTCTCTGCTCTATCCTCTTTTCATCTGCTCAGCAAGACCACAGGCATTAACTACAAGAATGTATTCTGCATTTTGAAAGGAAAAAAAAAAAACAACAAAACCAAAACCTGCCACCCCTGGATACTTATCCCTTCAAGGAAGCCCTAGACCTCAGCAACAACAAAGCGCTGGTGTGTGGGACCCCTTAGGGTTCATGAATTTCAGAAGCTTGTAAAAAATTATCTGTTTTGCTGGACCCTTGCTGGGATCAATCAGCCCCTCAGTGGTTGGTGCCAATTAAGAGCTAGTGTGATGCAAAGAGGATATTTTAAACACTGTTTGACATCAAGTACTTCTCCATTCTCTTCCCACCTCCCTCCCTCCGTCTCCTCTAACTCTTCCACCAACCACATTTTCAGTCGTTCCCTTCTCCCCCCACGACTCTGCTCTGAAAGTCATGGCAGGGATGAAAGTAATGGCGCCTGTCTTCTTTCTGAAGAAAGACATTGCTTACCAAGTGATCTCCCATCCTCTCACATGATCTCCAACAGCCCTGATTAGGACGACAGGCAGAGTTTATCACCGCCTCTGCCTCCTGTCTCCCTTTGTCTTTCCCTGGGTCTGAATGGATTGCCCTGAATGGATCTCCTAAGTCTTAATCCATTCTCCACAAAGCGGCCCAAGTTACCTTCTGAACATCAAGTTGAGTCTGTCATTCTGCTTAAAATAAATCCCTGGCTCCTTTGCATCACCCAGAGGATAAAGCCCTCCAAGGGCTGATCTCCATCTTCCTCATCAGCCTCACCTCTCACCACTCCTCCTCCTGTCCCACTCATTCTGACAATTCCCTGAGTACATTAAGCTACTTCTTCTTCCTGTTCTTCCCTGTCCTTAAACTGCCCACACCACCCTGACCATCCCAGTAGCTAACTCATATACATCCTTTAAGATTCAGCTGTAGCATCTCCCCCTCCAAGAAGCCTCAGCCAGCTGCCTCAAGACGACTTAGGTGTCCCCGTGCTGTATTCCCTGGTACTAATGCTTGCTTCTAGGATAGCATTCCTCAGACTGCAGAATACTGGCCAGTTAGCTTGTCTGTCCAAGTTCCCATCTCCAACTAAGCTGGGAGTTCCTTGAGAGCAAGGGTAGGCTTTATGTATCTCTGCCTTCTTGTGTCTTGTGTAGTATCTCGTACCCAGAAAGCCGTGAGTTCTCAACCTGGCCACTTGTCACAGTCGCCTGGGCGAGTTTGTTCACAATGCAGATGCTCCAGCCTTACTTTAGACCTATTAAATCGGCCTGTCTGTCAGGGGTGGAGCCTCAGTTTCTGTGTTTTGTTAAAGTGCCATTGATAGTGTGCAGAACTTGTTAAAATAATGTAGTAAGGGTAGGTGTTAATATATTTAATGAGGAGTGCATGAATGAATATATGAACGTCCCCATTTTAGAAATGAGCCTGAAGAGTTGAAAATTTGGCCCAAATTGTACACAGAAGGCTTTTGAGGAGATAGTAACACAAAGGGTTATGGGATAGAGCTTTTCCTGGACTAGAGTTATTCATTTACATGTTGATCACCTCAATTATTCTCTAAGCTGTAGTGGGCAAAGATAGGTCTTGTTTACTGTTGGAACCTGATAAAGTCTGAGCCAGTGTCTAACAGGTAATTTGTCCTCAATATCTGTTGAGGTAAAACAGTATGGAGTGAATCAAAGAGCACTGTATTTGGAGTTAGAAATCCTGAGTTCCAGGCCTAGCTATGACATTAACTATTACTTAGTCTAAGGCAGGAATTCCCTTAGGCCTTAGACTCCCCATCTATACAACCAAAGAGGTAGACCAGATGATCAAATGTTGCTTCCAGCTCTGACATTTTTAATCCAAAGAGTGCATAAGAGCTGCAGTCTGAATCTTGGCCTATTGCTGAATAAAAGGCCATTATTGTGATTAGGCAAGATGGTGGCTGAGGCCCAGAGGGAAAAGTGACTTGACTATACTTTATTTTTAATTCCTCATGAGTGTGGCCAGAATGGAGTACTGCCTTTTGTTCTGTGAAGGACAAGTAATTATTCAGCCCTAAGCACCCACAGGGCTTGCCTGAGATGCTCATCTTGGCAATCAGACCCCAGCAAAATTCTCCCTCTCTTGATCACAGGGAGCTCCAACATAAGGACTGAGCTCCTGGAGGAGCAGGGCAGGTTAGGAGATGTGGTGCGAAGGCATGTGCTCTCTGACACGCATAGCATAGCAAGAACCTCACACATGCCCGAAGAGTGATAGTGCAAATCACAGATCAATTATTTCAACGGATTCTCACAACCTTACAAAAGAACACAAGAAAACAAAAACACATGAACAAAAAAACAAGTATTACCAACTCTACCTTACAAGTTGGGAAAGAGCTTGAAGGATTTCTGTATATAAACATACAGTGATTAAATGATAGCAACCTGAACCTGAAGTTTTCTGGTCCCAAACGTAATGTTCCTATCGCTGTATCATGTTGCTTCTTTTTCTTACCTTCTTTGTTGGATCCTAACAAAAATCCTGACCAGGAAAAAGGTCAAGTATTTCCATTTCTATTTCATAGAGCAGGAAATGGAAGCTCAAAGGGACTTTTCAGCCTCACAGTAAATAGCAGTGATTTCCAGTGCACTTTTGACTACATCACTACTGCTTTTTTTTAACTGTTTAATTGTATCTTGTTATGTAACCTTACTGCTACCCCATCAGAGAGGCAGAGCAGGCTGGTATTACAATCCCCAATTATATAATAAGGAAAAACTGAGGTCCAGAGAAGTAATATTGGAGGAATTTATTCAAGAGGAACTTATGAGTTTGGGTTGGCATAAGAATGACCTTTCCAACTCCCTCCCCCATCACAGGACCAGAGGATCTCTCAGAGGTATGGTACAGGGGTCTATGAAAGGAAGAAGAATTGGCTTGGATATCCATTAAGCTTTTTGCTGGTCCCAGGCATCCATGATTCTACACCTTACCCCAAGCCCAACAGCCAGGATGTGATCAGTCAGAATGTGAACACATGTCCTCCAATGCCTACTTTCTCCTGTACCTCTTTCACCCATCCCACGAACTTCGACTGACCTGCTTCTCCAAAGATTTTAGAATCCAATTGTCCTAGGTGTAGGTATAGCTATCATTTGAATATTAGTCAGAGGGCCAAAATCTCTCTATAGGCTTCCTGGGTAACATCGATGAACTGGCCATTCAGTGAATCACAAGTACTGAACATGGGGTAGGCTTCTTGAGCAGCACAAATGATAGAAAAAGTCCCTAACATGAGCCGTAGTCCTGACTTTTCCACCAAATTCCTGAGGGTTGTAGGCAAAGCCACTTTCCCTCTCATGGCAGTGATTATCCTCCCTTGTATAATGTAACTGTTGGGCCAGAGGTTCTTTCAAGCTCAGTAGCAAAAGGCTATAGGACAAGTTTATCTTTGCTACCAGCCACAGAAAAGCTGGAAGAAAAAGAGCTGGGAATAATCAGCTCATCCTGGGGCTCAGCAGAGAATGCCAGGCTTAACAATATTGGCTGACATCCTTTACCAGCCCTAAATTCACTTGAGGTTGTAAAGTAAGAACTAACATAGAAATAATAAAATCAGAAAATCCTTGTGGTCTCTTAAGTCCTAAACGATGATGTGTCTGAGCTCTGTCCCCCAGTCTCAGGTAGGCACTGTCTTATGTCAGTAGCTGAAGTATTTTTCCCTACCACAGCCCATCTCTGCTTCTCGTTTCTAACCCCATCCTCCCTCTCCCTATACAATCTCCCTGCTGGCACTCCTGCCATTTCTTGACTGACAACCAATTTTCCTACCTGTCATTATCAATTCCACTCATTAACTCTCCCACCTGCCTCAGCTGAGGCCTCCCGACACTAAAAAGCATCTCTAAAAAACAATTTTCCAAGCAGAATAATTGAAACCTCTTGCACGTCTAGAGAACCTTTTGTCTGAAGCTCTCAGATCCATTTCTAAATGTCAGTAGAAAACATACACTTTATACCACGGAGGCAGACTTTGCCATTCCACTACAACTAAATGTGAAAAATAAAAATGGTCCGTAACTAGTTTTTTCTTTTTTTCTTTGCAAAATGCAAAACTGATCTGACTTTTTAAAAAATTTTATTGTCTTGTTAGCTGCTCATAGCTCTTTTAGACATGGTCTCTGAAATGGTTAATAACAGGAGAAATGATATACAGATAAAAACCATAGGGAGACACCTTGTGTCTTTCTCCAAGCAGTTCCAGGAATTGCTGAGGTGCTGACTTGCTATGAACCTACAGAGAGGTTTGTGTAGCACTGAGGCAGGAACACACTTGGGGAAGAGTTCCATCTCTGCTATCAGACTAACTGGATTTAAGAGTTATAGCGACATAGATCGAGACAATCCTTTACTATTTATAAAGTATTTTCACACATTATCTCACTTTGCAGTTGCTCTTTCCTCCATTGGGAACACTTGACTTGCTCCTTACCTCCGTCAGGCTTTTGTTCAAATGTCACCTTTCCTAGTGACATAGGTACCCTCACTCCACCTGGCACTCCCATGATATACTTTTCCTCCATGGCCCTCCTCACCAACTGACTTACTCTACATTTTATGTACAAAATGTAAGCTCCCTGGGGGCGGGGATCTTTGTTACTTTCACTGCTGTATTCCCAAACCCTAACACCGTGTCTGAAACAGACTAGTTGCTTAGTTAACACATGTTGAAAGACCCTAGGAATAAATGAGTGTATTTGATTCTCCCAACAGCCTTGGGGAACAGACGATGTTATCATCGATATTTTGCAGACGAGGTGATAGGAGGCTCAGAGAGGTCAACTGGCCAGGCCAAGTGGCTGAGGGGGCAGACCCGGCTCTCCTCACGCTGCCTCGCTCTGTGCTCTCCAGAGACACATTTCAGAAACACAGTAATGAGTGAACCTTCCCATTCAGGAAGGAGTGCTAAGAGCCTTAGTGCTCAGCACTGTGCCCTCACCCCTGTATTAGGTTCCTCTTGGCATGTCACTTCACCTGCCCTCCAGGGAGGCCACGTTCCCAGGTACCCATGGTATTTGATGACTGCCTGCAGGCCTAATCACCCCGTTAAGCTGAGAGCAAACAAAGGGAGGGATGAAATAATTGCCGAGTCAACAATCTGAACGGCAGGCCAGAATAAGGTCAACACAATAATTGCTCTGCTCCAAAAAAGAAAAACATGAGGAGTAAGTATTTCCACCAGGTCTTCTCTCTTTAATGGAAGCCTCCCTGCCTGGTTAGCTGCAGAGACCATCACTTGGTCTGGCAGCTTTCCCATCCCCACCTCCTGCCTTGTTGCCTCTTGACAGAAGTGAGCCATTACTCTTCACTAAAATTCATTGTCCACACACTCGACACTTGACAACACTCTGGAAATTGATCTGCTCAAATATTTTTGGAGCTAAGTTAAGGCAATTTGTCCTTACACTGCTCCACCCCAGCATCTCAAGAGACGGAATCATCGGTAAGAGGATGATTATGATTTCCCCAGAAGGGAGGGAAGTCTGATGGGAGGCAGGCAATCCAAAATCTTGGTAGTTTTGGTTATAAAACAATTTTAAAAAATGAAATACCATTTGTGCTGCTCTACTGCTTACAAAGAACACTCACATACATTATCTGTAGGATGTAAGCCTCACACTACCTATGAGGAAGTTGAAAAACACCTGGCTCTCCGTTTTAGAGAAGACAGAACTAAGAGGCACATGACTGGCCCAAGGTCGCACCCCAGTAAGTGAAAGAGCAAATACTTGAATCCAGACTTAATGACTCTAAATGAAATGCTTTGTGCCACTGATACGGGGGATGTGTGTGTGTGTGTGCACGCGTGCAGGTCAATGTGTGGGAAGAAAGAGATATTGACTCTTTTCCCCCCACTAATCCCACACCTTCCAAACTGTCTTTCCCTTGCACTCTTCACCTAGCTCCAAAGTTCCCAGCTAGTGCTCTCATACGTCAGGGAGCAAGCACTCCGGCTGTCCCCAGACTGGCTGTCTCCAGCGAGGCGTTCAGAGGTAAGACTTTTTAATTCCACAAGTATTTGACTTGCCTCAAGACCGTGGACTTTGGGGTCAGATTCCAGCAGCGATCGATTGCTCTGAACCTCAGGGTGCTTACCTGCCCCACAGGTGTGGACAGAATTATGTAAAAAGACAAGTACGGTAGCCATCACAGTGGTTGTGATGGCTCACAGTAAATGCTCAGTTCACATGAGCAGTTATTATTGATTACCCTGTTCACTCCTATGTCACATCCAGGCAGTGCGTGTTCAGGCTGAGTTATCTGGCCTAACGTTGTCCTGTCACCTTCATCAGAGTAACTCTCTGGGCATGAAGATGCAGGGGAGCCAGGCCGTCCCCTCCTCTGAGAGTTTCCAGCTGCTGAACAATGGCAGTGACAATAATAGCAGTCAGTCCCATTTCCTGAATACTTATTTTTGCCTGGAATCATTCTAAGTGTTCTCAACGGATGGATGTCATTGATTCTATCAACAGTCCTCTCACAAAGAGCGACCATTATCCCCATTTCAGATGCAGTAATGCTGTTGATCGTGCCATCATTCCCCTTTGACAGGTGAGAAGACTGAGGCAATGAGAGATTCAGTAACTCCACCAAGGATACAGACTTAGGGAGCCCACCTGGCAGAGCACAGGCTCTTGACCACCACACTGTGCTACCTAAACAGTGAAAAGGTCCCTTTGGGAAGACCCATCATCTCTTGCAGCAGGGTCGACTCACTCCAGGTGCCCTCTCTCACCTGGCAACTCCACCCTGGTCTGTCTGTGAGACGAGCCCCACCTGGAATCACAGAATGTTAACATGGGACGAGCCCAGAGAATTTGTCTCACTTAATAACTCACTCATTTTTCCGATGAAGCCAAAGGGGAGGCCAGCTACCTGAGCCTTGCAGCCAGACCCTGCCATGAGCCTCAAGACTGCAAGTCAATGTGGACCACGAATTTCTCAGGGTGCCCTTCATGCCCTGGCTGCCTGGCAGCTCAGCTGTGCCC
Source organism: Stenella coeruleoalba (assembly GCF_951394435.1). Lineage (NCBI taxonomy): Eukaryota > Metazoa > Chordata > Mammalia > Artiodactyla > Delphinidae > Stenella > Stenella coeruleoalba. The sequence continues at coordinate 64,958,651 of NC_137150.1, forward strand.
CTCAGTTACCTTCTCTGACACAGTGAACAGCTCCCCACCACGCCGCCAACACAGTCCTGGTACCAAGTGGCTCATCTTAATTTTCATTTAAATTGTTGGACTTGTTTAAATCGCATCTGTGCTTTTTAACATAGGCAACCACAAATCCTTTGGTGGAATATAAGAAATAAATAAATGCATAAATAAGTAGATAACTACCAATTTCACACTGTTTCCACTGATGTTTGCTTTTCTTCTTACAAATTCCAAAGAATCTAAGTGAAAGGGAGGGAGGCAAATCTAGTGGCGAGTATGGCCCGTAGATTCCTTTTTCAAGGGGAGGAAAGAATAATAAAAACCTTGGGGCTATTCCTTCTCAGTGCAGAATGAAAGGATGTCAAAATAGTACGGCCTGCCCAGTGTGGAAAAGAATAAGTGCTAAGCCATTAAGCTAGAATGGCAGTGCATTAAAAATGGGTCACCTCCTTTTCTTAAGTACTTAGAAACCCCAGGCACTGTCCCCCTCTGCTTTCCCCCACATTTGCCGTCTTTCTGGTGCTCTATCTTGACAAGCTAAGACGGTTGCATGAGCACTTTTCCTGGGACCTTAGCCCTAGCTGTTCTGTCTGCTGGCTGGCTTGCTCTGGTCACCCATAGCTCAGCTTACATTCTACCTGCTCGGAGGGAGGCCTTCCCTGACCACCCAGCCAACTCCCTGCTACCACACCAGCAAGTCACCTTGCATGATTTTCATCAAATACTTACTATCTTGTTTCTTCCAGAGTTGTTTATTTGTTAATTGTCTCTTCCTCACTAAAATACAAGCTCATAAGAGCAGAGACCTTGTGTATTATCTTTACCATTATTTTCCCAGGGCCTAGAACTGGGCCTAGCACACAACAGGTACACGGGAAATAATTGTCTAATGCAAAAATGATTGATGAGTACCTTATATTCTAAATCAAGGGTCTAATGCACAGAAACTGAAGCCATCAATATTTAGTTGGCATTCAGTGGACGCTGGGCTCATTTTGTGAACTGGAGGTTGGGATGTGGCTACAGAGATGAATATGGTTAGTCCCCAACCTCAAGAAGTTTATATATACCCTGATTATGGACTTAAAGACATGTGCATCTGAAAGTATAACTGAAACAACGCAGCCAATGCACACGGACAAATAAAGGCTCAGAAAGCAGAGGTGTTGAAGGCTGAACACACAGAGGGGGGAGGAAGATACGAAGGAAGTTTCGCAGAAGGCGCCGTATCTCTCAAATATCCAGAGAACGTGAGTGGCAGAGAGAGGGGACCACAGCATCACAATGTCCCCAGCCAGGGCCCCTCGACTACACTGCAGGCTTCCTAGAGCCTCTGTGACTCCAAGAGACTTGGAGTTGGAGAGCTTGACTCAGAAGCTGGCTCTTGGAGGAGAGCCCACATTAGTCAAGTGGTCTTTCTGTGAAGGGCGCTGTGCTAGTTTACACGGGCCACCTCAGTTATCCTCACTGCAACCCTGCCAAGGAGCTATTATAATTCTCATTTCAGATCTATGAAAATTGAGACGCTGGGATGGGAACTCTTTCACCCAAAGGGACACAGCCGACAGAGCCTGGTGTCCCGACCTCTATAGCCTCCTACATTCTTCCCGGTTCACACATCTGCTCCCTTTTGCAGGCTGGCAACTTGTTCAAGTTCACACAACAACTAGGAATTCATCTCTTGGTCTATCTGACTACAAAGTAGGTGCTCTTCTAAAACCCGGCAGAGATGAACAGGGGCAAAACCCACCATTGCTCCTTTTGTCCCAGTGCAGAAAATGAGCCCTTCAGAAGGTTCAAATGTTTAGGTAAAAGCAAGAAGAATGGTTGTTAAAATGCAAAATTGTACTTCCCTGGAATTCATTTGGTTCTCCCACCCTTACTCCTGATGAAATGATTCCCTGGTGACAAGCTATTTAAAAAATTTTCTCTCCACTTCTTTCTGCAGTTCGGAGTAATTGTATGTCATCATAAGCCTAGGAATAGTCAAGATTGCAAAATTCTTGCTGTGCTTTTGGCAAAATCATTACTCACCAGCCAATGTTTAGAAGTCAAAATGCTTCCCCTAAGTGCCATTAAACACAAATGTTTATCAGCGCTGTACTAGAATGTTAGGCTGACGAAGGTTGGGTGTTTGTGGGTGTGCATGTGTATACATAATGAGATTCAGATTTTCGATGAGTACGAGATGGCTTGCTTCTCAGAGGAATGTTCAAAATCTTAGAAGTATATCCCAGAGATAGCCAGGAAATTTTTGTTTCTTAGCTCTTTGCAGACATTGTGAAAAGTGCTGCTTATAATAAAATAAATGACAAGACTAGTAGAAGAGATAAAAATGGGCAGTTCAGGATAGCAAATGCTGATGGATAAGTCATTGTTATAAACTCCTACTAGAATCTGAAGAAAATGTGGTTTCAATCTCTGTCTTCCATTTGCCCTACACACTGCTGAGAGAGTTAACATCTCCTAAGGCAGGATAGCATATGTCTTACTGAGGTCATCTTCCCTAGAAGCTGAGCCTGAGGCTGGGATTCTTGTGATTTACTGGGGGAAGTGCTCTCTGGGTAAAGGGAGTGAGAAAAGCAGGATAAGGCAGGGGAAAAACTCAGATTATCCAATCCCACAAATCACCCAGAGTTAGTCCCCCCGAATCCAATCCTGAGGCAAGGGACCTAGCCCTCTGCACTCTGTGTCAACTAGTCAGGGCTAAGGTCTGTCCCTGGAAAGGTTCTCCTTCTTCTGCAATGTGACGCAGCTGTGAATATTATGACCAACACACAGCAGCTGGGGATGCATGCATGGGTTGCAAAGGCATCTGGGTAGGGCACCAAAGCAGCCACTGTAGTACTTGTTATGCTCCTTCTTATGAAGCTTTTCTTTCATTCTTCAGAATAAGGTACAAACGTTTCAACATGGATTTGAAACCTTCTGTGTTCTGGCTTCAACCTCAGAGCTCTGCAACAGATTTTCTAAAATCTCAGTGTACTGTATTTGTCCAAATGTCTATGTGTATGTTGAACACACCATCCAGGGTAGTCGTGGGATCGCCCCTTACACACAGCCGACGGCTTCTCCCTGCTTTAGAAAGGAAGTGGATTTCCTAGACGGGCCTTCTATGGGTCCCAGCCTGGCCCTCCAGCCGTACCTCCTATCACCTCTTTTCACACAGCCCAACATTGACAGTGCAGTAGACTGTTTTTGTTTGTTTGTTTCTTCGTTTTTTAATTGATTGATTGATTGATTTTTTGGCTGCATTGGGTCTTTGTTGCTGTGAGTGGGCTTTCTCTAGTTGCAGCGAGGAGGGGCTATTCTTCATTGCGGTGCTCAGGCTTCTCATTGCGGTGGCTTCTCGTTGCTGAGCACAGGCTCTAGGCTCCCGGGCTTCAGTAGTTGTGGCTCACGGGCTCTAGAGTGCAGCCTCAGTAGTTGTGGCGCACGGGCTTAGTTGTTCCGAGACATCTGGGATCTTCCCGGACCAGGGCTCGAACCCATGTCCCCTGCGTTGGCAGGTGGACTCTTAACCATTGCGCCACCAGGGAAGTCCCGACAGTGCAGTAGACTGTTAGTCATTTCCCAAAGACGCTGTGTTCTTTCACCTCTCCCTGCCTTTGTGACACTTACAATCAATAAGGATAGGATAGTACAGAGAACAGAAACCCATTTCACCCCATCCCTCAATGTTACTGACATTATCGTCTGAAAGCACAGTTTTAATCTTCTAGGCCCCTTCTTAGGAACTTCCCATGGTCTCTGTCCTGAAGAACCAAGCCCTAAATCCTAAGCATGGAATGTCCTTTGCCTGCTTTTGTATTTGTTCTCCAGTTCTGCCATCCTGCCCCAGTGCACGTGCCACCTCTGCTGTGAGGACTTCCCTGACCCACCCAAGCCTTCGTATCCCTGCACAGCACTGTGCTGATGCCTTTTCTTAGCATTGACTTTGTTCTGCTGTGGGCAATGATCTGTTGTGTAGGTGCCTACCTCCATCATCAGATTGTGAGTTTCCTAAAAACAATGTCCTCCACCTGACACCTTGCTGGGTACCAAGCCTGTGTCAGCGCAGGTGTGTTGAATGGAAGAAGAGAATGTTCCTCTAGAGAATGGGCCCCTGGGAGAGGCATCACACACATGGGGAAACTTCCACAGGGAACTCTTAGTATTTGAAAGGACGTTGAGACTGACATAATAACAGCCGAAGCAAAAATCAACACTAAGATTTGTTGAACACATTATATCAGGATCTGTGTTTAACATTCTGCATGAATTCACTGATCTAACCTTATTAGTCAGGTACCATTTTTATTGCCCTTTTGCAGATGAGAAGACCTTGTCTTGGAGATTATGTGACCCGTTCAATATCACACAGCTAGTAAGTGCTAAAGCCAGGGTGTCAGGGCCAGAATCATCAGTGCGGAGAAGATTGCTAACAGCCTCATACTTTGAGGCCATCCACCCAGGGGGCAGGCGGCATGATAAAAAACACAGTCACAGCACTTTTTGTGAGCCACAGTGAAAAACCCTCTGGCGGGTTCCTCTCCTTTCCTCAAAGGGAAATGGCTGGAATGAGAAAAAAGAAAGCAGGTTCTTGAAGTATATTTTATGCTTACATATTTACATGTTTTGCTTTATTTTTTTGTCAGGAAGGCTCTGACGTGGAGTGATAAGAGTGCTTCTCTGGGTCTCTGTTTCCTCATGAGTAAGAAGGGCTTTTGCCCATCCTATTTATCTCAGAACTTCTCATGGGTTCCCCCGTCAGTTATAAGCTCCACAAAAGACTCTAACACGGCACCAGGCGCATAATAGGCCTCAATAAATGTTCCTTGACTGCATGAATGGTAGTCCAGGCCGGTGGGGTAATGCAGCATTTCTTAAAGTACGGTTCTGGGACTCCCTGCTCCAAGATCGGATCGTGTGGGGAGCTTGTTTAAATGCAGATTCCTGGGCTCAAAGGGACTTCTCTACTCATCCATATTTGAGAACCGCTGAGGTCATTGTTCTGCAAGAGTCTGCAAATTCTTTTCAAATTTAACAATTTAAGTTAACTTCAGGTGAAGTTCTAGAAAGAAGAAACGAGAGGAAATCCTCCTGTTTCTCCCCACTTTCCCTAATTTAATCACCTCCTCACTCCTCTCTACCTCCTCTCCCTTTCTTCTCTGGTTATTTAGAGTTGCTGGCCCAGGGCAAGCCCTGGGAGAGCAGACAGAAATGAAATCCTGTCCTCTGCTCCCAAGGATCTCACCGTCCAACAGGAGAGAGGAAACAGTAATTTACATTTGAAGGTAATAGGCTCTAAATTAGAAGTAAGATGGGATGTCACCCCCACCCCCGCCCCGCAACTTATGGGGTAAAGAAAGTGGTTGCTGCTTTGTGTTGCTAAGTGCCCTTAAGTACCATCCTGGAGATGTTGACAATCAAAGGAACTAAGGTGAAGAGCCTTGATATACTTTTTTTAGCTTTATTGAGGTATAATTGACAAATAAAATTGTAAGATATTTAAAGTGTATATCGTGATGATTTGATATGCTTATACACTGTGAAAGAATTCCCACCATCTAGTTATTTAACACATACATTTTGGTGAGAGCATTTAAGCTCTATTTTCTTAGCAAATTTCGATTATACAATACAATGCTATCAACTATAGTCACCATGTTTTACATTAGATCCTCAGACCTTATTCATATTATAACTGAAAGTTTGTACCCTTTTACCAACGTCTCCCTGTTTCCCCCACCCTACAGCCCCCGGCAACCACTTTTCTACTCTCTGTTTCTCTGAGTTTGATTTTTTTTTTTTTTTTTTTTTTAGATTCCACATATAAGTGATACCAAGCAGTATTTGTCTTTCTCTGTTTGGCTTAAGTTTTCTTATATTTTTCATCTTAAAGGCTTGTTTACTATTTTCTTTCATCATTTCCTTCCAATCCATACGCACTTTGTTGTTCTCACCTTAGAAATCGACTTCCCTTCTGTCCCAGAACCTGCTTTTCTGGGTCCATATTTCTTCCTTCCAGACTATTTCAGTTTTATGTATTTGGGTTTTTTTAATTTGTACCCAGCTTAGGCACATGATAGGCTAGTAAATAATGGTGGCTTGACATCTTTAGATTGTAGTAAATAGTAATGATCAAGACTATCCCCTGAAAATTCATCTTCTACACGATGCTTTTCTTGCCTCTGTTCTCATTGTGGGTGGATTTTTTTTTTTTTAATTTATATGTGGGTGGATTTTTATCATCTTAATTTCAGGTTCACAGACAACATCTGATTTTTCTTCTGTAGACTAAATGCTGATTACTGGAACATTTACTGTTTAGAAAAGTTAGGCACGAAGGTTTTTTAGTTTAGCTCGTGTCGTGAGCTAAGCACATTTTATTTATTGTTCAATTCAATCTCACGACATACTTCCCAGGAGATATTATTATCCCCATTAACAGAAGAGGAACCTGAAGTTCAGTTCCACAGCCAGTTAATGTGAATGGTACCCAGGCTTTTTTGGCTACAATGACCAAACACTTTTTCTCTCTAACACTCTGTCTCCCACAAATATACAGTCTGCTGAGGGAAGGTATGACACTTGTGCAATTAGCTCTTGTATCATTACAGTCTTCTCTCTTGACATTTTGTCTGCCTCTCTCTTTAATACTCATCACCATACCCCTGCACAAGGGCCAACACAGGGCTATAAATATAGTAGCTTTGGGGAAAATAGAATGGCTGATTAAATAAATGAATAAAAAGAAGCCAATAACTGGAGTGCAAATTACCGGCTTTGAGAGCTCTGAGAGCATCGTTTTAATTGGGGAAGTGATCTGAGAAGGTTCAAGGAGGATGCAGCCTTTGGTGAGGGAGATTATCATAGGTAGCCAATGTTGCCAAGGGGGTTTCCAGGCAGAGAAGCATGAGAGAAAGGCAAAGAGGTAAAAATGAGACTGAGAGTATGTGAAGCTTAAGGCACACTGAAGACACTGATGGGAGATGCAGCAGGAGAAAGATTGAGCTCGGAAAGTGCAGGGCTTGACATTGGGACCCCACCTTGGAAACGGTGACGAATCACAGGTTGTGCTTGAGGGGATGAGCTAGGACCCAGATGGTACAGGAAGGACAGGCAGCAATGTCAGATCTCTACAAATGAATCTCAGAATTCATCCGGACACTGACATACAGCCCCAAATTCTAGCAGTCATCTCTTAGTTTCAGCTGAAAAAAATGTCAAGAGTTATACAATTCAAGGTACAATAAAATATTTTCCGAAATGTCATCATATTCCTCTCTGCGCAGTTGAACAAAGCCCTGTGACTTTTTGCTCACAGTCTGGAGAGCTCTGGAGGGCCTGTCAGGAAGGTGCTGTATAAACCTCTTCATCTCAGGGATATATTCTTGAGCACTTCTTTACAAGACAGAAACATCACCTGGTGGAACTTCATTGTTCCAACAGGCTTCAAGGAGCTGAAAGTCAATACAACCATCAGTACTCACTGGCCAGGTGCTTGACAGTGTGTGAGCCTGCGATTGTCAGGACCCTCAGAGCACTCTGGGAACACCATCTGGGGCTGGAAGATGACAGGGCAGCAGAAGGGATTTGTCTCCAGGGAACATTCACAGTGTCACGCTTCCTGAGACCTCAGCCCTTCCCTTGAGCAGCAGGTACAGGCTACGCCAGACTTTTTAAACCCACTAGGACGTGGTCTGCCACTGTCCTTCCTGAGGACAGAAGGAACGCTCCAAGTTCCTCCTTACAAGTCAGAGATCCTTGTAAACGTGAGTTGGGTATGACTATGATTCCTACTTTACAGATGTGGAAAATGAGTTAGAGAAAGGCAAGAGGCTTGTCGATGAATCTCATGGTCATTAAGGTAAAGCTGAGATTCAAACCAAAGCCAAATCATTTGCACTGACTTTTTTTCTAGGTAGTCCCTGGGTTTGAACCATACTGTGCCACACACCATCCCTCAAATGTGCACAATGTGTTTTTCACCTACTTGATGCCTGGCATCTTCCCCTGGCATCCCTCCCCTTACTCTACCTGTCTGGATCTCTCATCCTTTGAGGCCTAACCCCAGTGTGACTTCCTTCAGAAAACCGCTCTTGCTGACCTCAAAGGACTCGGCCTCTCCTGCTTCCTTGGTTCCTTGTGCCTGTTGACGAGGTGTTCTGAGTCAGCCTGGACACTCCACTAGGTGGCAAGCCCTCAGAGGACAGGGACAAGTCTTACCTGGACTTTACCTCCTAGAGCACACAGGAGCGCATCCTGCACTCACACTCCCTTACACCAGCGTACCAGGCACCAGTAGATTTCAAATCCCTCGCTCTCGCTGACATGCCTTGTAATCTTCCCAGCCAGAGCAAGGGCCAGCCCACCCCACTGTACAGATGAGGGCTCTAAAGCCCATAGGGAGAACACATTTGCTCACAGGTACCAGCCAGCGAGGTAAGTGCAGAGACAAGGCAGATGACAAAAATTCCCATTCCTGGCCCCATGATCTTTCTTCTCCACTACTTGGCCCCAACCTCTTCCATGCACACAGTGAGTATTGACATTTCTCAGAAGCCGCATAATACAGTGCAAAGAGTTAAGTAATATCAATAGCTAACATTTGCTGAGCCTGTACATGTGCCAGGCATTATTCTGAATGTTTCATAGGCATATCATTTAGTCCAAGCAGCAAGCCTGTGAAGTGAGGTCCATTTTTGTGATCACCCCCATTTTATACATGAATAAAACTCATCACAGAGAGGTTCAGTAACTTGCCCGAGGTCACACAGTCAGAAAGTAGTGGAGCAGGATTTAAATCCACAGAGTCTGACTCAGACCCGTGCATGTAGACACCCTGCTCTGCTGGCTCAGAAGGAAATAGGTCTGCTTGCTGATTCCTGTGTGTCCACAGCTGGGTCCCACACACCTCATCGGTGATTCATGGGGTGGTGGTGAAGATTCACGGGGTAAGTGATGCGGGACATCCCTTGCAGGGCCCTGCACATAGTAGGCCCTCAGTAAATCATAGCTCTCAATGTTGCTGTGAAGCATCTCTCAATGACAGGGCCCAGACTGGCAAAAGCTTTTCATGGTAATGAAAGAATTTGGCAAATGGAAACGCATAATTAGTTGTTTATTTTCAGTTCACCTCCACTGAGTTGAGATAAAACATTAAGTGCCTCACTCCAGTTATGAGAAAGAGATAGGCCAGAGTCAAGGTTTGACATTGGGCTCTAAAAGCTCTTAAATAATTACTGCGTTCAGAGTAAACAAGGCCTTCGTGCTTCATTAGGCGATGTGTATTACGGCTCCATTAACATACTGTGGCGCTTTTCCATTTCCCATTTTTGGGAACACGCTGAGAGAGGAGCTGAAGTCATCAGTGTTAATTGATAGCTAACAGAAACAAACTTCCTAAAAGGCGAATGATTTTTAGGTCCTAATTTGATTACTTATTAAAGCTCCTAGAATCTATCTTGATGGGGTAACAGGAAAACCAGATAATGTTAATATTTATTCATGTGAAAACACAGCTCGGTTATAGCTTGCATGTACCTGTACCTTTTAGTATTTGTTCTCGATTCTCCCAAGGTAAATAGAAAGTCCAGGAGCATTTAAAGGTAATTAAAAACAAAGTACTGTTTTCACTTTCACTCCCTAGAAAATCCAGGATATATCTTAGTTGAGATGATTTGGAGAGAAAGACTGTGCTTTTGCCCCTGGACTATTCTCTCAGCCTGCTCTGATGCTTCAGCAACACAATACTCACTGCTTTGGTTCATAAGAAAAGTGCAAGCTTTAAATGATTAAGATGAGTGGTTATCTGAGTTAATGCCATTCGTTAACACCTTTAGAGTTATAGATGTATTTGTAGGCATGGCTGTAGATAGGGAGATAAATAGATAGACAGACACAGAAATAGACACAGTTGTAGATATAGGTGTATAGATATTTCAACAAACATATGTAGGCTATTCTGTGTAGTGACTAAGGGTTGGCCTCTGGAGCTAGATTTCCTGGTTCAGATTCTGGGATTAATTAGTAAGTAGGTTACTTACTACTGGGAAACCTTGAACAATATAGCCAAGGCTTCTATGCTTCAGTTTCCTCATCTGTAAAGTAGAGATTTAAAAAATGACCTCATGTAGTTGTTGTGAGGTTAAATGATTGAATAAATGTAAAATGGTTTAAACATTTTCTGCATTTGCTTGTTTTCTCCATGTGCCAGGCCTCTGTATGGGGAATATAGGGGTGACTCAGATTTGGGCCTTGTTCTCAGGAAGTTCATCAACCATGTGCATTAAAACATTTGCACAAATAACTAATACAATTTATAAAGTAATAGGAGTCTTAGAGAGAAACATAAGAAAAGCTGTAAAGTTTCAGAGGGAATGAGAACACTTTCCAGTGGGGAAAATGAGGGATGTTTTCCAGATTGGGAAGACATTCTATGTGGAGGGAAGGGTGTGAACCAGTGCCTAGAAGAAGGAAAGTGTAGAGGACTTCCACCAAGAGAAGTAATGCAAAGTGCTAGTCAATTAATTTTTAACATCAAGCAGGGAGACAGAAGTGAATGTGGGGGGATGAGAGTGGGTGAATGGCAAAATTTGAATGGGCCTTCTTAAGTTCACAGTGACGGGCGGTGCCAGAAGCACTCTCCAAGACCAGAAAGGGTAGGGAAGCCATGGGCCACCACCAGAAGACAGAATATGTCATCAGTAGAAAGAACACACCAACCTGACAGCAAAAGGGAATGAGATCTCCTCCCCGCTCTTCCTTCACTAGTCCTGGTGAGACCTTTCACAATTCCCTGTCCTTCTCTCGACCTATTTGCCTCAACTATAAAATAAGAGATTGGGGGTAGATAATCCCCCCAAACCCTTCCAGCTTTGGCATTCTGGGTGTCTAAGACTTTGCCAAGAGCTGGGATATCTCCCTCTCTGAACCACCCACCCTGCCCACTGCCTATTCACACACCTTTCTAACCCCTTCTACTCCTTCATTTATACACAAGCAGATAGGATTCAAATAACAAAACGACAAGAAATAATCCCAAGGTGAAAATATTAGTAAAGGGTTAAAAGTATAAAAAGCAGAGAAGGAGATGGAGGTCGAAGGCCAGGCATTTCTGCAGACGGGATGGAAACAATTTAATGGCAAGGCCACCTTTTCAAGGCCTTCATGACTTGATAGTGAAGCTATTACATAGCTCAAACCACTCCTTTTTAATGAAGTGGTTCATTGGGACAAACACTTCAAGCTAAGAGGCAATGCTGCTACAGCTAGAGATGAAGTGTTTTGCAAAACATTAACACAATCTCTCACTGTCTTTTATCCTCCCCACTCCATGTGGAGTTGAGTTATCTGAATTAGTGTTCAACCAATACCATTTCAAGGCCTTCTGTTTCCCAAGTTTCTCAAGATTCTACTATGTCACTTCTATAGACACGATTAACTACTCATTAACTTTAATGGAAGCTGTGGGCATGAAGTCCATTTTGTTCTCCGGGACTTTTGCTTCTTGTTTGGTGACTTTAGGAGCTCAATTTGACTCATCTTTACAAATATACATTGGGTAATGACTACTAAGGAACAGTGGTCCTGAACGAAATGAAACTTCCCCATCCAATTAATTGAATAAACCAATAGATGTTCAAGATTAGAAGAATCACAAAGGTCATTGAATCCTGCCATCATCTGAACCTCCTTTTAACATCCCTACCAAGTAAAATCTGGCCTCAGCTTGAGCAGATCCAAAGGCTGGGAGCCAACATCTTTCAAGTGCACATCATGTGACAAATATCCAAAACATGTCACCATTCTGCTTACCCTCCTTGGGTGCAGTCTTATTTGTATTCAGAGTTCCTATTTAGCCATGAACAATGAATTTTCTATGACCCACCTTAAGGTTGTCATCAACCTGCTAGGTCAAGTCCCATGTCAGAGAACCAGACCTCGGAAAGTACACCTACAACATGGTTAGAAACATTATAAAACTGAGGACTGTCCCTTAGTCTTTTGATAAAAAAGTAAAATAGTAGTTGTGGTGGGCAGAATAGCAACTCCCCCCAAATAAATGTATGTCCTAATTCCTGAACCTATGAATGTGTTACCTTATGTGGCAAAAGGGGCTTTGCAGATGTGACTGTGTTAAGGATCTTGTAGTGAGGAGATTATCCTGGATTATCCAGATAGACCCAAAGACAAAGGTCCTTATAAGAAGGAGGCAGGAAGGTCAGAGCCAGAGAAGCACAAGGAGATGTGACAATGGATGTGAAAGTTGAAGTGACATAGGGCCATGAACCAAGGAATGTGACAAGTCTCTAAAAGCTGAAAAAAGTCAGGGAAGTCGATTCTCCCCTAGAGCTTCTAAAAGGAACATAGATAGCCCTGTTGACACCATGAGACTGATTTCAGGCTTCTGACCTCCAGAACTGTAAGATAATAAATTTTAGCCAAGATAATACTTTTAGCCAATGCATTGTGCTAATTTGTTACAGAAGCAATAGGAAACCAAGACACTATCAATAGTAATAAAATTAATTTATGCCTGAATTGAATTGGATGAGTTCACCTAGGGATGGGGACTGACTCAAGCTACCCAAATTCACAAGAGTCCAAGAACCCAAATTGACACTAATTTTATTAATTATTAACATTATTTCATCCAGGGCACCCCATTTAGAGGATCAGTTTACCAGAGGATGGAACTGATTATCAGATGTTTGCTTAGTAGTAGAAAAATCAGAGCCGAGGAACATATACTATGTTTTCAGGTATTTTTCCTAGTATGGTTAAAACCTAATAAATTATCCCTGGCCTGTTACTGGATGCTCCTGCTGTTCATCTGAAGTATAGATTCTCTCACACTAGAAAGGGCTATAATCATTAGGCAATTTTCCCTCTCTGGTTTTCTTTTATTATTTGCCCAATCAGTCACAAAACACCTTTCCTCTTGTATCATTCAGGGCCACACCTAAGCACATTTTCTTGATAGGAGCAATTAAGAGCATCAGAACTACCACACATCTTGTATTAATTACATCTGAAGTTGATATCATTGACATACCTTGGAGGGATTAAGAAAAAAAGAGCTATAGTTTCACTAACAACATTCAGAAGTCATTTCCAAGTGAGTTATTTCCTGGAAACATTCCACACTTGATGAATGTCGTACATTTCTGTTAAATTCCATGCCCGAGAACAGTGTCTTCTGACATCCTCTTCAAATCCTTGAGCTATGCCCTACTTGGTTCCTGTGGACTCCTTGTCTCAGTACGATTTTGAGATGTAAAAGAAGTCTGTACGCATTCACTTTTTTCAGTGAGAAATCGAAGAGTCACTCAACTCATTACTCTCTTTAAGGTCTTATTCTAATTGGTCATCAAATTCTGTCATGTTTTTTTCTTCCAAAATGTCTCTGGATTTATTCCTTTACTGGGTCAGGCCTCCAACTCTCACACAATCCAGCAATCATATTGGGTCTCCCTGACACCAGGTCACCTTGAATTCAAACAGTGAATGCCGGCGTGGGCTTTGGAAGTGGCCTCTCTGTCTATTGACCTTTGCCTGGCTGCAGACCTAGGCACTCACTCCTCTGTCCATGACCCTTGAAGAGTTGACACTGATTTCCATACCAAGTCCAATGTATCCAACTAGCTTACAATCTGTTCTTTCTTTTCCACTATTTACTTAATAATTATGCCGACTGGATGGATCTCCTACAGATCCTATTCAACAAGACCTCCCAAAAGTTGGCCTGTACAGGGTCTCACTCCTAAACCCACCCAAGTCTAACAGGAGGAGATGCCCGGGGGTTATGACTGTTATCTAATGTGGAGGACCGCAGCTAGGTTCTAGGCCAGCTCTGCCAGCACCTCCCTAAGCCTTCCTGTAAAGTAGGGGCAACAGTAACACTTATTTCACTGGGCTGGAAGGGTTAAATGAGAGAATGGGGGCCGTGGTCATCATTTAAAATTCAGTGCTCTCTTAACTATGTCATGTGCATTCTCAAATAGAAAAACAAACAAACGACAGCAAAACCTCTCAGAATTGTGAAATTTACCCAAGCAACTGAGGCAAAGGACTTCTCAGACTCAGGAAATATCCTTACTGATTACCCCAGAGTCAATGAGAAGATGTCCTATTCTGCCACCCATACGGTGCCAGAGTGAATAGGATCCAAGGGTGGGGGCTTATCCTGTGAGCTGAATGAGAACAAAGCAGGGCAGCCGGTGATTCCCACAAGTCACTTCAGTGATAATCTCTGCCCTGGGTCACCACATAGGGCAAAAGAAAGATTATCTTATACTAAAATGTGAGTAGTTGACTCTGTCACTAACTGAGTTTTGACCTCAGTTTCAAGATCTGTATGTAAAGGATAGGAGAAAAGGCCCTCCATCCAATGCTTTCTTCTATCTCATCCTCTTCAGGTTTCCAGTGCTGCAAAGAACTATGAAAGAGAAAAAGGAAAGGAACAAGGGAGGGAAGGGAGAAGGAGAGAGTTTGGCTTAGAGTTGAAAACTGTACAAAATCGAATTGAAGGATAAAGCTTATTTAATTAGGTAAGAATAGTAAAAATAGTAACTGACTTATGTGTAAAACAATCGTCCTGGTCATCTTAGAGCTGCTCTAAGTCAAGACTATCAACCATGACCTCTGTCTCCCATGACCAGCAACCTCATAGAATTCAGAAACCACGCACTCAGGGGTTGGCTCATGAAAAGGACTAGCTCTGGAAAACTACAAGCTCTAGGATGCTTTTCAAATGCCAAGACATCAAGCTCCAGGCAGGTTCCCTAGCTCGCTCCAACTTTGGGCCAGTCTGCCTACTTGAATTAAAAGGCTGTAAGCCAATGCTTCCCAGGATTCCTAGAGGCTGGAAAAAGGAGCCTTGTGCTCTCCTGACTCAGAAACACCTAAGAGAGGCCAAAGTCTCTTCTCCCAGAAACAGCCTGAAGTAGCCAGAGAGTTTTAGCCTAGGTTTGCCAGGACCATTCCCCACCAAGTCACAGGGAACACTCAGGTTGAAGACTTGCTTCCTGTCTGGATCGTGTTCTTCCCTGCAGTATCTACCTTCTTTCTTTGATGACAAGATGTGCCTGATGACACAAGAGTCCTTGAAACCCACCCTTTAAAGTCTAAGCTAGAATCTAGCCCTTAGTGCTCAGACCTGGAACCTTCCTGACCTCCAGAACTGAGGTCCTCCCAACGGAAGACAGCTGATAGCCCATGTGAGCTTAGAGAATGCAAGCAATGGACAGGAAGAAGGGTAGGTTCGTGCACTTGTGGTCGTCTGTCCCCACACCTAGTCCTCCTCCAGTGAAGCCTAAGGATTTAAGAGACCTTGTGATCAACTCAGGACATTTATGTCCCACAAAAGTAGAGCTCAGTACAGTCCCTAACGTTCCTGCAAGGTGCCACTTTTTCAGGGGTTTTTTCCTGCTTTTCCCTCATACCCATCCAGATAGAATGAAAAGGGTAGCCTGTCCCTCAGGCTTTTCTCTTTAACGTTGTCTTCGAGGCTAATGAAAAGCATCAGGATATTATTACAGCGAAGTTCATCCCAAATCAAACTGGTATGGATGTCAGGGAATATGGTGACCTGTATTTAAGCAAGGAGAAACCATGTGCTTGGTATAGGTTATGATAGAAACAAAAACCAAGAGAATCGAACCCATGCCTAACTCCCAGGGCTGAAAAGATAATTCTTTTTTTTCTGTCCATCCTTTGTCCTAAAAAAATGCCAAGTGTGGCAGGAGTGCCCTGTATTAGTTTCCTGGACCTGCTGTACCAAATTACCACAAACTTGGAGTTTTAAAACAAGAAAGAGCAAGCTTTGTGTATCACATTCTGGACCCTCTACTCCTGTGCCCAGGAGAATAAACACACATTTATTCTCTTACAGTTCTGGAGCTAAGAAGTCCAAAATCAGTTTCACTGGGTCCGGGTCAAGGTCTCAGAAAGGTAGTACTCTCTCCAGAGGCTCTAGGAGAGAATCTTTTTCCTGGTCTTTTCCAGCTTCTAGAGCTGCATTCCTTGGCTATATCTCCTTCCTCCATCTTCAAAGCCAGTGTCTTGCTTAGTACCTTACCTTCTTCTTCTGTCTCAAATCTTCCTCTGCCTCCCTCTTCTAAGGATTCTTGTGCTTACATTTAGGGTCCACCCAGACCATTCAGGATAATTTTTCCATCTCAAGATCCTTAACTTAATCACATCTGCAAAGTCCCCTTTGCCATACAAGGTAACTTTCACAGATTCCAGGATGAGGATGTGGGTGTCTTTGGGAGGCATCATTCAACCTATCACAAGTGCCCTTGACTTCGTCAGATGTGGAAGTGGGTGGAGGATCCCCGGAAGCAAGAAAAAGTGATGAATCTGACACCTTCCAAAGTAAAATTAACCTGAGGGCTCAGCAGTGTGACTCAAGGTCAGGAAGTCAGCAGACACCCTCTATCATAGTGTCTCCAAAGGTTATTCCAGCAGGAGTGAGACTCGAATGGAGACCCAGAGTGTCCCGTTGGCAGACAGACACATTCCTCGGGCCATGGCCTCAGCGAGTGGTGGTACCCTGAAGGTCTGTGCACTAGGGCCTCTCACACTCATTTTCTAAGGGTTTATGACCTTCCTGTAAGACCCAGTCTTGGCTTTTAAGCCCCGTCCTAAACGTATTGACAGTTTCTGGTCTTTCCTGCTTCTACACCTACCCTGGAGAGAGTGGGAAAGAGCAAGCTTTGTGTATCACATGCTGGACCTTCTACTCCTGTGCCCAGTTTTGAGACATTGTCCCAGGAACAATCAAGGGCAGATACCAGAGTGATGGGGGGATTCCAGAGACCCCATGAGATTCTGAAACAGGTGGGCGCTGTCTCAGCGCTGGAGCCCTGAAGATGACCTTCTGGAAAACATGTTTGGTGATCCTGTGCTTTCTAGGGTAACTTCAGACCCTGTCTGTACTGGAAGGGCCTGAATCTGGGATCCTGGAGCTATAGCACACACAGAACCGTTTGTCTGAGCTAGTGCACCTTCCAATAGAAAGCCTTAGTCACAAGACCCCAGGGCCCTCTCCTAGAGTCAGACAAAACAGAAACAAAAGAAGGCAAACCTCTAAGTCTTATCTCCCAGGCTAAGATGTCTTCCTCTCACATAACAGGTGCCATCCCAGTGTATCCCCACATTTGAGATCTATACCCTCTGCCTGCCCCCTGCCCAATACCCAGCTCCCTTCTAGGGTTCAGGAAGTCTTAGAGCTACCAGAGTCCACGGGTTGCCTATGTCCATTCTTCCTCTATACAAAGTAAGAAGACCTGGTCAACAATGAGCCATGGTCCCCTTTCCACTCCTAAAGGCATTCTTTTAACTCCCTTTATCCTTCCCAGTTGAATCCCCTCACTCCTGACTTTCCAGTATTCTGGGTCCTGGACTTGCATTTAAATCAAGTCGTCTGACTATCTTATTGGGTCCAGCATTTTAATTGCTTTCCTCTTCTATTATTTGATGTCTTCTTTTTATTTAATGACTTCCAAGGGCTCCCATGGCACCCTTATTATATAAGTGCCAGGGCTAGGATAAATGATGCCAGTGGCTTTACAGCCTGGAAGGAAAACATTGAAAGCAAATTTAATTTCATTCTCCTTTCCTTCCAGCATGCAAAGACTAAAGGAAAATGATGCGGAAGTTTTCTGTTTTTCTCTTTCTGCAACACGGGGAAAATTTACAAGAGGAAAAGCTTTTTGCTAATATCAGTTTATTATTATTTTTTAAAGGCATTCTGAATATGGAGTGAATCAGCATAGCCATTTCTTTGGTGTTCTTAATTTGAACAATCTCGTGTGATTGCCTTTAAACGCACCTCTGGGACTTCAGCTATTTTTAATTAGTGTGGCTTCATTTTTTTTTTTACTGTTATCACAGTAGTTGATTTGTTTTCAATCTTCACACTCCACCAGTCCCTGCCTCCTCACCTAACTCTTCTGTCTCCCCCATCATATTCACACAGGGTGTTATAGAAGCTGGTAAATTTCCGAATTATGTGTGTCTATAAAGATAAAGCTCTGTGGTTCTTCCTCAGTGCCTCCCATCGCCCTCTCAGCCTCATGCTTGGAAACAGAATTGAAAGTTTATAAGGATATGTTCCCTCTGTAGTGAGGAAAAACCCAATAAGCCGTATCATAAAAAAGAATAATACGTCTGTGTCTTAGGACACGAGCAGGGGGAAGGGTAAGCTGGGAAAAAGTGAGAGAGTGGCATGGGTATATACACACTACCAAATGTAAAACAGATAGCTAGTGGGAAGCAGCCGCATGGCACAGGGAGATCAGCTCGGTGCTTTGTGACCACCTAGAGGGGTGGGGTAGGGAGGGTGGGAGGGAGACTCAAGAGGGAGGAGATATGGGGATATATGTTTATGTATGGCTGATTCACTTTGTTATAAAGCAGAAACTAGCACACCATTGTAAAGCAATTACACTCCAATAAAGATGTTTTTTAAAAAAGAATAAAATTCAAGGTGGGAGATTATACATTTTAATATCTCTCCAATTTTATAGGGGAGGAAACTGAGGCCCAGCCTGTCTAAAGTCACAGGCCCAGTTAAAGGTTGAGCTGGCCTCCAGGCTGGCGCTTCCACCGGGCCACCCACTGGGTCTGAGCTGGCTTCTGGAGGATGCAACGCAGCAGCATATATGGGACCTGTTCTTCAGCTCCAACAGTTCTCCCACTCCCGTCCCTTCTCCCCAGGAGAGCTGGGTGGTGCTCCAGCATTTCTCTGTGATCGTGTTCTGGAGTTGAAAGAACCCAGGGCTGAAAGTCAAAACCCCCCAGTTCTAGTCACCTTTGACACTAATCGGCCCTACATAATTGAATGAGAGATTTGTCTCCAAATTTCCGTTTTCTCCCCATGAAATGGAAATAATATCTACCTGAGCTACAGCACCGGACAGTGATTAACAACTTTCCCATCTTTTGAAATTCTGCATCTTTGGCTTCCAGGACACCCTTCTTTTCTGGTCCATTCCTTTCAACCTCCTCTCTGAGGTCATTCTCTTCCACCACCTCCTACTGCGGGCTCCCCTCAGGGCTCCATCTTCCCTCCATTTCTCCACTGACTCTGTACACTACTCCTGGAAAATTTCACCCCTCAGCTTCAGTTACCATCCATAAATTATGATTCCCAAATCTCATCTCCAGCCCAGACCTCACTCCTGAGGGTAGAGTCTCTCTTCACCATGCCCCTTGGGTGGTCCTCAGTACCTTGACTCAACATACCGACCACATACCTGTTATGCTTCCTCTAGACCTTCCCTTCCTCTGTTGTCTTGGTGAATGGCACCCCATGCTACTCTGTTGCTTACATGTAAAAATTGGGAACTAAATAACAGGGACCTACTTATAGCACAAGGAACTATATTCAATATCTTGCAATAACCTATAATGGAAAAGAATCTGAAAAAGAATATATATACATATATCTGAATCACTTTGCTGTACACCTGAAACACTGTAAATCAGTTATACTTAAATTTTCTTTTAAAGTGGGAACCATGGTAGTTTCCTCCTAAATCCCCTGTCATGTTGAATAGGCCACAATATTCAGTCATGTCTTTCTCCTGAATCTTTTTTTCCATTTCATCCCATTTTACCCATCTTCATTGTCTAGTTAAGTCTCTATTTGTCTCTTACCTAGACTATTTCAACTACCCCTAACTTATCTTCTCCTTTTTCAGTTTATCCCTTTCCAATTTATTTTCCACACCACCTCATAGTTCTCTACCCAAAACACAATTTTGATCATTTTACTCTCAGCATGTTTAAAAGTCCCTCATCATCTAAAAAACAAGAGTAAAACTCTTTCACAATGTCCTTCATGTGAATCCTCCAATCTCATCTAGCTCCTTTTTTCCATTAGGGTACACACACACAAGCACACACACACACCACCACTACCACCACTCCACCCTTTGACACTACCACAAATTTTAATTACTATTAAAGGCCTCAGATCTGCTTATAGCAGATAACTTTTGGATTATCTTTGCAGGCCTCCAGCTCTTTCTTTGAAGCTTTCATCCATAGTGGAGAGCTTTGGAAACCATGTTTGTACCACATGATCTTCCCACTCTTGTCATGTTGGTGGGGCTGGAGCAGATTCTGGACCCAAGCTGGGCCAAGTATCAAAAAGTGAAGTATTTAAACTGAGAGCTATAATTAGACACCTATGGTTCTGGGGATCCCTTTTCTGTTCTTGTTCAGCCCCATCATGTGGCTTGGCAATAACTTGCCCTTGGGATCTATGGGATGCCCACGGTTCCCAATCATACATTTCTATTCTTGTTTAAGCAAGTATGAAATTGGTTTCTTGTACTTGCCTCTAAATGAGTCTAAGTCACTCATCAACGTGTTTAGCATCTGCTTTTCCTCTGACTCTATCTTCCAACTCTGAATCTTACTGATTTCTAGTCATCCTCAAGACCAAGCATGGCCTCCTTTGCAGTTTTCCATACTCCCACTCCCACAGACACATTTATTTACTCCTGCCTATGAGCTGCAACTATATTTGCTATCATACTTAGTCGTAACTTTGTTTACAAGACAGATTTTCTCATAAGACCATGAGCTCCTTGACAGCAGGAATGATGCCATATTCATGTTTATAGCTCCATCACTAGAGGAGAGCTTCATACACAGGAGACACTCAGTACATTTATCTTGAGTGAATTGATACTTGTAAAAGTGCTCTGAAAACTATTAAGGGCTACACACTATTAGATGGAATTTTTTAAAGAAGCTATATTCTTCATGTATAAAATAAAGGTCTTATTCTCTAGATGATCCCCTCCCTCCTAATTTCTGATTAGTGGTTTGTCCTGAATGTAAATGTATTGTGGATACTATCAAGTTATAAACTTTCCATAAAAATTAAGACAAACACAAGAGGAAAAACAGATACTGAAATAGCTAGCAATTTAGGGAAATAAAAGTCTATATGCTAATGGATCAGCCTTTCAAATGGCTCTCTGTCTTTTACTTAAAGTCATTTTAAGGTTGAATTGTCAAAACAATCATCTTGAAAATCGACTTTAACATTTTGTTTTTGTTCTGGAGCTGCAGGGTATAGCAACACCTCTTTGTTTTGACCCCCACAAATGCTTTTCAGTTTCTGAAAGACAATGAAAACTGCTCATACACCATCTTAAAAGAGAATTCATTCATCCCCAATCCATCTCAGGGAAAGACTTTTCTCCCTGCATCAACCATGAACAAGCAACAGCTGAAATTGTTCTTTGAGGTCCAAGGAAAAGTCTAGATCAGAGTAATGCACCTTAAAGCTGATTCATTATTCTTCAAACACTCCCTGCATTTTCCCACCTCTGTATTTTTGCCTCTATCCCCTCAACTTGGAGTAACAGTCACATGCGTCGGCTCTCCACCGACTGTAAATGCTCAGCTCCTCCAGTTTCCCCGAATGGGGACGCCTTTTCTCTTGGCTGCACTCCTGTAGCAACTGCTTCACTCCTCACCTGTAGAACTTCCTACATTCAGCCACGAGCATGTCAACCTTCCCCTCTACATTGGGCTCCTCAAGGTCAAGGTCTGAGTCTCTGAATATCCATAGCACGTTTTTGTTGCCTCAGCACTCAACAGTATTTCTTGCCATTAAATAGATACAAAGAAAATGTTATTCACCAGTCCTTCTGGAAGACTATATGACACTGCACTAGGTTTAAAACTAAGCCCAGGGACTTCCCTGGTGACGCAGCGGTTAAGAATCCACCTGCCAATGCAGGGGACACGGGTTCAAGCCCTGGGCCAGGAAGATCCCACATGCCACAGAGCAACTAAGTCCCTGCGCCACAACTACTGAGCCTGCACTCTAGAGCCCGCGAGCCGCAACTACTGAAGCCTGCATGCCTATGAGCCCATGCTCCACAGCAAAGAGTAGCCCCTGCTCGCCACAACTAGAGAAAGCCCATGAGCAGCAACAAAGACCCAATGCAGCCCAAAAAAAAAAAAAAAAAAACTAAGCCCAGCTAGAATTAGGAAACCCAGCTACCCAGCTCTACTTGCTGTATCTTAGTTTAGCAGAAGTTGACAACACAACGTTCCTAACCCTACCTCCCCAAAGCACCAAACTGTCTTAAATTCTACAATTAACTTATGTCTGACTGATACCTACAAGTGTCTTTGTAGATGGTGTAGGGAGCACTAGCAAGAAAATCAGGAGAACTAAGTTTTAACCCTGAATGTAACACTGAATATGATACTTTTCCTCCCTAAACCTCACTCTTGTCATCTATAAAAAAATGAGTTCTCGGTATTTGAGAAAATGTCTTCCCATGGTTTGGTGACAGTAATGAAACCAAAAAGCTAGCACAAATTAGCTTTCATTTCAACTAATACGTAATCAATGTAGCCAAGGTACCATTAAGCAGAGTCCACCCAAAAAGAAAAATTGATGGATTTAATCCTAGAGTTAAAATCCTTCTTTCTTAGACCTTTATAGTGTTTGTTTGTTTTTTTTTTTTACTCTCAGAAAACAAAAAAAGACAGACTACACACTCAAGTGTGTGTAGAGATGGGTGAAAGAATTGGAATACACGTCATAAGCAAAATAATAGAAAGAATTGGGGATGGCTAGGAGGGGGAAGAGAGCATGTGGGTGCAGCCAGGGGCCAAAGCATGGGCGCTCTCTGCAAATATTTGGAGGGCTTTCTCTGAAGGAGTGATTAAACTTTGTCTAGCCCCAAAGTACCTCAGGAGGGAATGACTCCTCCATCACTAGAGGAGTTTAAACAGAGTCTGGATGACACCTGGGTAAGGATATGGTAGAGCAAGTCCAGGTATTGAATGATGGATTAGCACACAGCCTCAAGGACAGGCTCAAGTTCTGAGTAATAGGTTAGCACATAGTTGCGGAGCACAAGCTCCGGACACGCAGGCTCAGCGGCCATGGCTCACAGGCCCAGCCGCTCTGCGGCATGTGGGATCTTTCCGGACCGGGGCACGAACCCACGTCCCCTGCATCGGCAGGTGGACTCGCAACCACTGCGCCACCAGGGAAGTCCCAGGGAAGCCCCCAAGAAGTGCTTTGATTCTCTCTCTTAGGTCCAACCACATGTTGCTCAGGTCTGGATCAGAAGGGTATTGGTGAAACCCTGGTGGGTGGGGGGTTGGACAGAACTGTCACAATAATGAAATTCACCAGATATAAATTTACCAGATTCCTAAAGAGGCCTATGGCAGGTTAAACAGCTTCGGGCAGTAATGGTCTGTGGCTCTGTCCCAGTGAACAATTGATTTTTTTTTGTGGTTTGATCCACCCAGGCAGACAAAGCCTTTGCTACTTAACCCCCAGTTCAGTCTTGATTCAGCTCCTTCCAGACGGTGATTGAAATAGCACATTTCAGCTTTTTAAACTAGTGTCGGATTGGTTCAGCTCTTTGTTTTCCTTGGAATCACATGATGGGAATTTACACTAACTGGAATAAAGGGTGTTTAGAAATACCTGCTGAGATTCAGAGTATTCTCTTTATAGACAATTTCAATAAGGCCAAATCTTGATGGGATCAATAAGAACAGAGAGGCAAGAAGTAGATGGACTTAATTATACATATGTAATAGATTTTCAAGTGTAGCAAGTTATAATGCAAAAGTTGCCTGGAAGCATGGAATGAATTCTTGGGGCTGAATGACAGGGTCTATGAGACTAGCAGAATTATTTTGACTTTAACTTTTTTCTTTGGTAAAGGCAGATCATCCAGTCTCATAGTGCTGAGAAATATCTAAAGACACCAACAGCTTCTCTCCTGGACACATTTGAAAAAACCAAATGTTTATCAATACAGGAAAGCATAAATAATTCTGATATATTTGTACGATGAAATATAATGCAGAAATTAAAATGACAGAAAAATATAAAAGGAGAGATTTCAAAAGTTATAACTAAGCTATGATGTATAAAGACTATTAAAGCACAAAGCAATACGAAATATTGTTTGTGATCATGTATGTATATAGTAAAATTATAAAACCATGGGTAGGAAGAATACACACTGAATTCATAAGAGTGCTTGCCTCTAAAAGTAGAGAGAGGAATAAGAATATACCTGGGGATGAGATAAAAAGAGACTTCCACTATATTTGTGAATTTAAAAATTTTGGAATGAAATATAAAAAATTTAAAAATTAAATATCATATTCACCATGGTGACTTGCCTATTTACACCCAAGCCTCATATTTTTCCTTCTTGTCTTAAAATAGTGAGTCTCAAAATAGAGTGTGCATCAGAATCTCTTGGAGGACTTGATAAAACACAGATTTCTGGACCCACTCCCCAAATTTCTGATTCAGTAGATCTGAGGTTGGGCCCAAGAAGTTGCTTTTCCCACAAGTTACCAGGTGATTCTAATGTTACTGGTCCAGGGCCACAATTTGAGAACAAGTGTATTATAATACAGTTACCTACTAGTGAACATTCATTCAGATTTTGAACTGCCTAAGCATAGAGGCTTTAACTTATTAATCTATGTAGCTTCCACCTAACAGATAAACCATCAATAAATATTTGTGAATTGAAAGAAAAAAAATCTGTGCATGAACACACACACACACACACACACACACACACACACACACACACACATATTCAGCAGTATGAGAGCCACTCAACAGCAAGCAAAATAAATGTGGCATTAATGATCATAATTTGACACTTTTAGAAAAGCAAATAAAATGTTATCCAGGAAGACAGACTTTCCTCAGGGAAGGCCTCAGTGTATGGCAACAGTGTCTCACCTCCAGCAGGATGTAAGTCTCCAGTCAGGGGCTTGAGGAGTACATAGGGAAGCCCAAAGTCAAGACACTAGACAAAAAACAAGGGCACCTTTTTTTTTTACATTTTTACATCATCACATAATACCTATTTATTCACCTCCTACCAATGCTCTGTGAAATGATCCAGAGACACTCTTTTCACCAAGACTTGTGGATGGGAAGCCTGGCAAAGAACTCTGTGAAGCTCATACAGTCTCTTCTCTGTAGACCAGGAACGACAGTGAGAATTGTTGCCATAAAAACAGACTCCCTGAATTCAGTGGGTACCATGGGATCCTGGGATGTCAGAGGCCAAACGGTGGGGCTTCATTACCAGAAATGAGGAGGCTGTGCTTACCATAACAAGCAGCAGAGGGAAAGCAGAAATCAAAGGGTTTGACTTACAGAGACCTTTGGCATTGTCTAATTGATCGCGATGTCCCTAAAACTGAAATGGATGGGCAGCTTGACTTGATTCTTCAGAAGAGCTGGTCTTAATTTTGAGCTCTGCCACATAAGCTATTTGTGACTTTGGGCAAGTTACTTTCATGTCTTGAATATCAGTTTCTACATTTGTAAAAAATAGAGGTATAAATTCCTGTCCTAATGCCTAATTTATAAATTATAAAACGTGTGACAATTCCATGAGATAACAGTTGTAGAGGACGTTAATAAATTGGAAAGTATTAAATGAATGTAAGCAATTCTCCTGTTCTTTATTATCAACAGTGTTTGTAAAGAAGCTAGAATAGGCCTGTCAAATAATGGGATTTCAAAAAGGTATAAAATCTAGTGCATCTAATCTTTTTCCTCTCAAAACTTTCATCTTAATTGGGAAGTTATGACAAGCATAAATATATAATAGCTAGAGATATATAAACAAAGACATACCCATAGTCTCATACATGCATGCATATGTACACACACACACACACACACACACTACTAATAATACAAGGTACCACTAAATGTGTGTATAAGAAAGTTTCTGGTTAAAATAAAGGAAAACCAAACTACTCTTAAAAAATACAGAGAATTAGAGAATACATATGAAGTGTACAGAGGTAAACATCGTGTTGTTGCTGTTGTTTGTGATAAGCTTAATATCATATTTCAATGAGGCCACCAAAGAGCCAGGTTTCTTACATCTCATCACTCTGCCTTCTACAGCACAAGCCTTCAGACTACACTGGCAGTCTCAATACAGTCGACAAAAATTTTCACGCTTCCTCATCCACAATCAGCGAGATAGAAATGTCCCAGATGAGCCCATAAGAGTCTTAAGTTTCACTGTGATTGGTCATGTGCCCAAGCCATGAACAAATCCTTATGAACAGGGTTGATATATTCCGAGTGGCTTAATCCATTCTGGTATCCATCCTGGACTGCAGGTGGAGTCATTCCCATTCCAACCACACGGTGGAGCATGCACAGTGGGGTGGATCACAAAAAGTAATTCAGGATGCTGCTCTCAAAGAGAGGAGTGAATATTAGAGAAGAGCTGGGACGAAGAAGAGGAAAAAGAAGGAGAAAGGCAGCAGCAACAACGTCAGAAATCTGTCCACTGCAGTGATCCACAAATAAGTGTTTTCATAAATCACCTGAGAAAAAGAGTGTGAGAGCTAGGAGTTTCCAGATTTCTTGAAGGCCATAGAACTTGAGGGCTCTTAGTCATGAATATATCATGCTAACCCATGTATAATAACAAATAAAAAAGAGGACGAAGAAGATGATAAGTCTGGTAAAATCATTGCCTTTCATCCCTGTGTTTGGGGAGTGAGTGGGAGAATATAGACGGGAAAATGAAGAAGAAAGAGCTATGTCCTAGTTAAATTTGTAATCTTGACTTTCATGATGTGCCTTTGGTAGTCAAATAAATCATTACCCAGGGACAGCAATTCTAGGGTAGCTTAATGTTTCTTTCATAAGATGTGCCATTTGACCCTAATGTAGCATTGGAACGGAAAATGTACTTTTATATATTTTTTTATACAGGAAAGATAGAATTAAATAGCCATTAATTGGGAACACATTATCTTTCTTAACTATTTGAACCCTACTTTAAAAGCCTGAATTTCTTTGAAATATTATTTATTTTAATGAGCTGTTTAATCTCTAGATAACAATTTCATCGTCTTAATGGACCATATTCCAGAGACATGTGAAGCTAATAGGAATGAGGTGGCCACTTACACGACCTAGAATATTTATCTGAGACCTTGAGGGGTGTATCAACTTCAGTGGTATAAAAGCCTACTTTGCAAAAGTTCATCTCATTTGTAAGTTTCAGTGAAAATTCTCAGGTCTTCAAATCCCAGCCTCAGGGCAGCTTTTCAAAGGATATACCTACAAGGCCAGAGGCAGGAATATATGACCACTACCCAGGCATAAGGGAGGCAGATGTCATGACCTGTAGACTGAATGCGGACTGATAGATTTGTAACTACTTCATGCGAAAAATGCCCACAGCCCAGGTTGTACTAAAACCTGTGTGTATGAGATTGAGTGGGAAAAGATGTGCTTAAAGGTTATTAATTTTATTTATTTGTTTGTCTGTTTGTTTATTCATTCCTTTAGCAAAACTAAAACTATGATATGAAACGTGTGGAAAGACATTAAAAAGAGTTCCTTGGAAATAATGCTGCTAATGTAGTAACAGGATGAAACCCCAATCCCAGAGCCTAAATCCATTTCTCCTCTGACAGCAAGAGTAGTAATACCCCTTTGTATTATGTATAGAAGAGCAAAATTAAGATGATCCGAAGCTGATCTGCTCTTAATTTGCCCAGCAAGTTGTTTTCCTTTGTTTTGTTTTTTGTTTGTTTGTTTGTTTGTTTGTTTTTGCGATACGTGGGCCTCTCACTGTTGTGGCCTCTCCCGTTGCGGAGCAACAGGCTCCGGACACGCAGGCTCAGCCGCCATGGCTCACGGGCCCAGCCGCTCCGCGGCATGTGGGATCTTCCCGGCCTGGGACACGAACCCGTGTCCCCTGCATCGGCAGGCGGACTCTCAACCACTGTGCCACGAGGGAAGCCCTGAGTTTCCCTTTAATTCACCCTTTTCCCCTAAAATACAGTGGGAAGAGCACTGGATTGGAAATCAGACAACCTGGTTCCAGCTCCACCACTCACCAGCTGGTAACATCTTGGGTGAGTTATTTAGTCTCTCTCACCCTCAGCCTCTTCATATACGAAAGAGGAATATAAACACTTTTCAAGCTAACCTAGACTAAGTTGTAAAAGTGTATATTATATCATTATATACCTATAATTTATTCATCCCATCAAGGGTAAAATCACTTACACTTTCAAACCATAATTTAAAAACTAATAAGGAGAATAATTTAGAGAAAAAAGCAAGGGAGCTACCGGCACCTCTTTTTATCCCTAACACTCTAGACAAACCTCCATTTTAGCATTTGCTCATTTTAAAGGAATATGTCTTACTTCCTAGACTGGGTCCTCTGAAAGCAAAGACCCTACCATACAAATTTTGTTTCCAGTGTCCAGCAAGTCCTCAGCACTGAGGCACATTCTAGATAATAAGAAAGTGAACACCTGAAATTAAGGCACTCATTCTCACTTACTGAAGAAGCAGAGGTGGTCGTTGACATGTTTCTTCCCGGGGCCTGTGGGTGTGGATCGTGACTTCTCTGAGGACCACCCCCACAGGCACAGTCCTGTCTCCTTGGTGTGAGTCCATCCACTTGCTAGGGAACCCCTCCGTCTCCACTCCAGGACAGACTAATTCCTTGCTTCTTGGTCTAATTTAGTCAAAAACTCTCTCCCTTGAATTTCTTTTCCTCTTCATCAGTATCTCTACCATTTCTTCCTAATGTCTTTTCTATTACCACAGGAAGCTATTTTGTATCAATTGTCTTATTCTCCCTCAGATGCAGACCAGTTGTTTGGTGGAAGGTGAAGAAGTTCCAGGGGAAAAATTGGCATTCACTTCAGACTAATGAAACACACCCATTATCCAGAAGGTCAGATTCCTTGAGGGGGCAGTGTAGTAAGATCATCAAAAGAACCCTGAGGTAGAAGAGGGGGAACTTGGGCTTTGTCCAGACTCTACATCAACTTACTGACTATCTTGGGCAGGTAACCTCTCCACATGTCAGCTTCCAGTAAAATGAGTGGTGAGGATGAGATGATCTCGGAGCCCTCTTTCACGTCTAATATTCATAATTAAAGGTGTATTTTGTGTCATCATAAAACAGAATTGTTTGTATGTTGAGAATAGTTTGAGCCAAGGCCAAAAAACTGGTCTTGCATGCGGGCCAAGAGTGAATCTGTATGATCTTAAAATAAACAAATGTGGTTAAAGTATTAGTGAATCTGATTCTCTACAACTGTGAGTCCACAGTTGGTGGACAGTTAAACAGGCCCCACTGAGGAACTTTGTAAAATGGTTAAAGAAAACTGGATTGATTGCAGCTTCCAAATGAGTGGGTCTGCTAATCACATGCTTCAATGGTTATTAAAATTATAACCATGTGCCATGTCTTTCTTGTATCACACCAGCATCACATAGAATAGCCACTATTGCCATATTCCTGTGCTATTCTTAAGAAAAAAAAAATGTTGTTGCCTAGTAATAGAGATTTGCTTCTCTTGAGACTGCAAGCACATGGATCATTCACTCATTCTTCAGTGAACACTGAGAACCTGCTGTGTGCATTGCTTGAGGTACTGATTGCACCTTATATGTGAATCTGACATATATTTATTCATTGGAAGTTCATACACAAATACTCACCCTCTTACATATACTCATACAACTAGAATAAAGGGCAGGAAGTGATAGGTAAACCTCTTGGAAGAGATATAGATTAATAGAGAAGGGAGATATCCCAACTGAGGGCTCAGAGCAAGAATTTTATGGAGGAAGAAGCTTATAAAACAAAGCTTGAAGGCTGGCTTAGATTTGGACCTGTGGAAATGACAAGAAAGAGCAAAAGCAAAGGAAGAGAGTCTAGAAAGCACAGCACATGTGAGAGAAAAAATAACGCCAGTTATGACATCTAACTTACCAACTGTTTACCATGTACTAAGACCTCCAAACACATGATCTTGGTGAATCCTTGTAATTCTAAGGGACTGGCTTTATTAGTATGCCTATTTTCAGATGGGGAAACCAAGGCCCAGAAAAGAAGAGTACCTTGCCCAAGCGATCCCATTAAAAGAAAGAGCAGGTAGTTCAGGACTACTGAAGCCTGTGGTTGTATTAAAGAGGAAGGAAAATATAATCTGAAAAGTTCGTTGTGGCTAGGTGGTAAACAGGCTAGAATACTAGACTCTTGCAGTGAATCAAACTTAAGAAAAACAAATAGCGAAACCAATAGCGTATAATATCACTTATATGCGGAATCTAGAAAAATGGTACAGATGAACTTATTTGCAAAGCAGAAACACAGATGTAGAGAACAAATGTATGGATACCAAGGGGGGAAGGGGGTGGGATGAATTGGGAGATTGGGATTGACATATATACACTACTATGTATGAAATAGATAACTAATAAGAACCTGCTGTATAAAAAAATAAAATAAAGTAAAATTCAAAAATAAATAAAAACAAAAAGAGGAACACAAATGAACTAAATGGGAAATAAAAAGTGAAACCTTCTATATATATCTTTTAAATAACTCTGCTCCATATCTTAATTAAAATGACCAAAATCAGTCCTCCTTTAACACTTTTGTCAATGGTGAAGCACAAAACTGCAGTCACATCTGGAAGGAATATGGGGACCCTTGCCAGTACGGCCTTCTACTTTGAAGGTGGCAAAAATGAGGCTGAAATGTAACTAACTGTGATTAAATGTTCCATTCAACTTAATCTTTAAATGAAGAATATATATATATATATGTGTGTGTGTGTGTATATATATATATATATATATATATATATATAGGCACATGACTATATAATTCTTGCCAATTATTACCATACTACTGTTGGGAACTGACAACTAAAGATGATACTAAAATCTTAAAATCCCCTGGCACTCATACAATCTATGCACTCCTCGGAAAACTATTAAGTTGTGTTCTCTCCTGTGCTTTAATCATAATAATGTGATTTTATTGCTCCATTGAGTTGGTTGGTAACCAGAAGTACAAAAGGCCTTTAACAGAGACAGATCCCCTAAGTGGACACATTAATTCCCTCCTAAATGCCTTGTAAATAAAAGATGTACCAGTACCTCAAAGGATGTTCTGTTTTCACAGAGATTAGTAAAGTGGCTTAGATTTTCTCTTGTTTGATCAGCTGTTCAGGAATTAACTTCCACTAAGCATGTTCATATTAAAAACGTGTATTATCTAACATAAATATCTTCAGTAAAATAAGAAATTCCTCTTAGATGTTTATATGCTCCCATCAGAAAGTTCATACTATGGGGATTTACACTGAGTTTCTGTGTTTATATTTGGTTTCTTTTTTTTTTTGGAGAGGGGACTTTTTTTAAAATTATTTATTTATTTATTTTTAATTTCATTTTTTTAATTTATTTATTTTTGGCTGTGCTGGGTCTTTTCTGTGCGTGGGCTTTCTCTAGTTGCGGCGAGCGGGGGCCACTCTTCATCGCGGTGCGCTGGTCTCTCACTGTCGCGGCCTCTCCCGTGGCGGAGCACAAGCTCCAGACGCGCAGGCTCAGTAGTTGTGGCTCACGGGCCTAGTCGCTCCGTGGCATGTGGGATCTTCCCAGACCAGGGCTCGAACCCATGTCCCCTGCATTGGCAGGCAGACTCTCAACCACTGCGCCACCAGGGAAGCCCTATATTTGGTTTCTTATTCTAGCAGTTATTCGGAAATACAGTTGATAGTTAAAATGCACATCCTCAAAGGGACACCTTTTTAAGGTCTCTGTGAATTAAATTAGCAATGTTTTTATCTCTGTCTTGAGCAGTACCACTTAGTATGTTATTACAGTACTACTAATAATAGCCAGCAGGTACAATTTTTATTATTGTTTGCATTTTTATTTGACTCTCACTTTGATAAAATCAAAAGAAGTCTTGAGTTATCTCCTTCTGTTATTCTGCAATTATGATATTGTACTCTGATACCTTCAATAGTGTTGCATTCACTGAGGTGACCCAACACACATGTTTCTTGCAACCCATAGCTCTCATGTTGGAATCTTATAATTAAGTTGGTATTTCCCCCTGAGGAAAAAAATTTAGGAGCTTACTTTTTTTTTTTTTTTTTTTTTTTGCCGTACGCGGGCCTCTCACTGTTGTGGTCTCTCCCGTTGCGGAGCACAGGCTCCGGACGTGCAGGCTCATCGGCCATGGCTCACGGGCCCAGCTGCTCCACGGCATGCGGGATCCTCCTGGACTGGGGCACAAACACATGTCCCCTGCATCGGCAGGTGGACTCTCAACCACTGCGCCACCAGGGAAGCCCAGGAGCTTACTTTTAAAACAGAAGCAGTTATTTAACCTTGTTCAGTTACAGAGAGGATTGTCAAAGAAGATATTAAAGCAATGTTCTTCTCTAGATAAATGTTCACAAACTATAAACACATCTTAAAAGCTCAGAACTTTATTTTAGCTATTTAAGCCAGCTTCTTTCCTCCAACTTCTAAGTGATTTTTCCCTTCTATTTTTTATATATCATTTATTTTACGTATCAGCCTGGTGGTTAGTTGGACATTTCAGCCTGCCTACCCATTAATACTAATACTCATTTCAACATATAATTTTAAGTGTATTTAAAATGTAATTGATGTTTGTGGCAGCCCCTTCCAATAACTACTGCTGGATTAAAACTAGAATTCATAGAGTGAATTGAGATTATTTATGTTTATAATAACCCAAACTATCTGGGTTACCATTTAAAACATAACTTTTATTACCACAGGGAATTTTAAACAGTATGTCTGTGAGATCTGGAGTGCCTATCTCAAAGAACTTGACTGAAATCACAAATGAAGTTAATCATATAGTATTGAACACAAAGGTTGAACTCAATAAGAAACCAAAATACTTTTTTTCATAATTTCACCATAATTTTATTTTGTATTTACAGTCTTCAATTCCTAATGCAAGGGTCTTACTGAGGATTGGGGGATTAGGGAGGAGAGACGGGGTTTGGAGGAGAGGAATCACAGGTCTTATACGGACAACAATAATCAATAAAGTTAACAGGATGTGAAAGTCTTCCAGAAGAAATTCTTGCAGCCGGCTTTGCGTTCTCGGGGCGCCATGGCCGGGTTCGAGTTAGCGGATCTCTGCAGCTCCAGCCTCATTTCATCCTGTTCAGCAGCCTGGGACAGATCTTCAGGCTCCAGGGCATCGTTCTCTGTCTGGTTGGGTTCAGAGAGCAGCTCTGCCAAGAAGTACTTGGCCAATTCCTGCACGGGGTGGAAGGAAGAGCGAAAGAGAGAGAGAGAGAGAGAGAGGATAAGAATGAGGACGGTGGAGAAGAAGACATGGAAAAGCCGGCTTGAAAAACAGATTTAACCACACCCAAACCCCAATGTTCACAGCTGTGCAATTTTTTTTCACACTTAAAATTGGTTAAGGATATAAAAACAAGGGCTGTTGTTATAATCACCAAGTACACAAAGAAGCTTTAAAAACTCAAATGTTTCTGCAAGTTTTCTGCTTCTGTAGGTTTAAAATACACACATAGAAAGAAATAGATCGTTAGTTTTTCAACAGGAGCCAACAGTTTGTTTAACTCAATTTCCATATCATGAGCTACAAACTAGAATTGTTCTTACCATTTTTACTAAGTCAGCTGTGGAGAACGAGACCTTTCACAATCGTAAACATATTGTGTTCTGGCTGTAAAGTGCCAGTTAGCCCCCAACCCCGCTGCATGGGAGGGAGGTGGTGCTCAGGACAGTAGCAGCTTCGGAGGTCCGTGCTTTCAGCACCTGGGTCAGCACATCCCGCGGTCAGCACCGGGGATCGATGCCATCATCCCTTCGAGCTCAGTTACCAAGGTCTTGGAATTTTCTTGAATGCTAAAGAACTCACCTGAACAGTGACCTACTGCGCTGATCAGGGGAAACAAAGAGGTAATAAGGGATTCTGGACTTTGAAAGTTTTCCTGGGAGCTTTGGTAGCTAAAGGACCCAGAAAAGCACCGGCACTCTTTGAGAGCACCTCTTAAATTCACCCAAGGGATCAGAGGCAAGGCTAGGGAAGGTTGAGAGGTTCTGGAGAGGGGAAAGAAGACGTCGAGGGAGTTTCCTTACCTGCTTCCCAGCGGCAGCAGCCAGGGATTTCTGCAGAAACTGACGGAGTCGGGGATCTGAGGGCGCGCCGGTGACACCGCCCAGAGCCAGAACTATGGAGAGCGCGGCCAGCGCGCACTGGAGACGGCAGGACAGCATCTCGGCGGCGCCGGAGAAGCCGAGCTAGAGTGCGGTTGGTCAAACTCTAGGAGCTGATCGCAGGCAGCAGCAACGGCTCTGAACCTCGCGACTCCTAAAGCGGCTTGTATGCTCTCCTCCGTCTCCCCCTTTTTAAACTCTCTCTCTGACGTCAGACTAGGAGGCGCCCCCAGATCTCACCAGCGCTTTTACGCACCATTACCCTCGTGAAATCAATCACAGAAGTGAGAGGAGGGTACACAATCAAAAGTGGCTTATTTAAAAAAATTAAATCCTGCACAGGCACAGGCACACACGATTCCACACGTCACACCATCTACACAATCTTTTTATAGTCACTCAGTGCTACACACATACACATTCTATAATTTCACTCACACATGTGCACACTTAATTACACACACTCAAACACTCAGCCCCTGGAGAAGCAAATGCACTATCACACTCAGCCGCATACACATAAATGTACCCAGACAATTCTATCCATCATCATGCTCAAACATTTTAGGAGAACCAAATGCAAAAGTGTGAGTGTGACAAGTGGAGATGGTTACAAGCATTCTTTGTGACCGTGAATGTCATAAGCATTCCTCGAAGAACAGATTTGAAAATGGAGTGTGGATTTTAGAAAGACCAAGTCACCTTTCTCCATTAACTCTGTAAAGAGTCTTGTAGATTAAGATGTAATGGGACTCTAAAAGAACTCCACTTTTCCTTATAATGGAAGAGTACCTTAAACTCACCCTCCATCCCTCTTTCTCAGCGGCAGAGACACTTGTAGCCTGCTTGCCATTCGACCGTGACAAAAAATGCTAAAGGAAAAAAAAGTCAGATTGACTTCATTTTGGTGCTAGAAACTTGGAACTAGAAAGAAATCTCAGAAAACGTCTACTAAACTTCAGAGTTTGAGTCACTGAGCCTAGAAATGGGCAGTGAAATTCTCTGGCTCACACAGTACACAGCTGGAGCAAGGACCAGACCTCCACATTCCAAACTAGGATTCTTTTCACTCAACTCTGAGTTTTCTAATGGATTCCTGGCTAGTTGTAGCCATTTTAGGTCAGGGACTCCCAGTGTGGACATACAGAAGTTCAGGAATCCCTTGAATGTAAGTGATCGTTATTGTAAGCCTCTGTGTGAAGAAAGCGTCAAGAGTGCTCCCCTACTCCCCACACAAATAAAAAGGAAGTTTGAGACATGCTGTTGTGGAATTCTGGTTGTGGTCTAGTTAGATGTTTGCTGTCCTGATCAGAGTTCTGGTAGCTTTTCCTTTTCTTTTTTTTCCCCCAGAATAATTCCTTATCAAGGAATGGCCAGCTAATGTCCTGGCACGGACCAGATGATCCCTGCAGGCTCTTCAAGGGCTGGCATTTTATAAGCTTCAAGTTCATAAGAGCTGAAAAAAATTCCTGTATCTTCAGAAACCAAGTGAAGCAGAGAACTTGACTAATCCTGTCACCAGCCAGGCATCACATATGTATTCTCAATACTTAGACGAAGACCACAGTGTTGAGAGGCAGGAGGGGTTGGGAGGTGTCCTGAATGGCTTGAATAATTGTCACCTTTTCTTTTTGTGTCTGTAAGCTACAGCAACAAGAGAAGGCACAGCAAGGAGTGCTAAAGCTTCCGGGGCTTGGTGAGTCCAAACAAGGCTTAGAACAAGTAAGGCATTAAAAAGTCACTCACATGTGTTGGAATAGTCTGGGAGAGCAACGGATCTCAGACTGCAGAACACAATGCATGTTATTTTCTCTATATATCCTGGAACCCTCCTAGGCCTCTAGCTGTGGGTTCAGAGTCTAGTTATGTCAACCCAACTGTCCCAAGGCACCCTCAAATGATCTCACATCTCTTCCACTCAAGGCTTGCCCTTGGCAGCCCCATTGAGTAGAGAAGAATTTTCCTAAAACAGGAGCGAGCCAAAGAACAAATAGTAGCCCCTCCGTCTTGCTCTATGCTCTATTCTACTTCTCTCCCCAGGTGCCTGCTCCTCTCCTTCCACATCTTTATCCTCATTTTTCCTCTTTCTCCTTTCCCAAACCTTTCTCTGAATTTCTCTCTCCAAATCTTCCTTATTCAATCCCCTATTTACTTTCTTTCCCCACTCCCTATCCTCAATCCTCTCTGTTGTACTTCCCTCTCCCCAGTCATTTTCTGACTTTGGTCTGGTTCTATCTGGCTTCCTTCTGCCTTCTCTGCACATCTCCCTCCCTTCCCATTCTGCCTACCCAATATCTATCCCAGTCTCTGCCTCTAGTCTCTTCCTCTCTTAAGCCCCTCCTTCCATTACTTCCTCTTTCCTTCTCAGCTATTTCTCATAAAAAATACTCATGGTGCTCGCTTCAGCAGCATATATACTAAAATTGGAACCATACAGAGAAGATTAGCATGGCCCCTGAGCAAGGATGACACAGAAAGTCTTGAAGCGTTCCATATTTTTCAGGAACAAAGAAAATGCAACATACAATGCAATATCGGAACTTACAAGGAAAACATTTCAGTTCAGTCAGTCTATTTCAGTCTAATTTATATACAGTAAAATGCAAAGGTCTTAAGTGTACAGTTCAGTGAGTCTTGACACCCCTATAAACCTATGAAGCCAACGTGGGAATGAAGATATAGAATATTTCATCACCTTCAAAGTTTCTGAGTGCCCCGTTTCAGTCCATTTCTCCTCAGGAGGCAAGTACTCTTCTGATGTCTCTCATGATAAGTTAGTTGTGACTGTTTCTGAACTTTATGTAAATGGAATGATTTGGTATTTAAAAACAAATACTCATGATCTTTAGCTGTTTAAGTACCTACCTGGGAATAGTAAGTCTGGGTGGCTTCCCTCGTACCTTTGCTGAAGTGCTGAAGCTGTGGATGAGATGACTTCTGGGCTTTTTGTTCTGTTTAGTTTTATAATCCTCAAATTGCTAGGAGTCTAGGAGCCACTTAAGAAAGAAAGAAGAACAAAAGGGGACACAGATTCTTCCTTAAGCCCCCTCCCCATGGCCAAGTTTTGCATAAAGTTTGATTTAGCACAAAGACACTTGAAACTTCCCCAACCTGAGCTTTGCAGCCGACCCCCAGGGTCTTGCTTCCAAGTCCCAAAGGCTGGAGGGGGTTGTACTGGGTGTCTGTGGTTGTACTGGGGACCCTATTTCCCAGACCTTGGTCACTAAGAATGATAGACCCCGTCCTTGTGCAGCCTTCTGTGGTTCACAAAGTATTTTCTCATCCAGTACGACAGGGCGTGCTAGCCCCATCTCACAGAGGAGGAAATTGAATCCCTGAGAGCACAGCTGCCTCTGCCTTGCACAAGGCCACGCAGGCAGGAAGTGGCAAGGTTGAGGGAGGCTACTGATCAGTTTAGCAACTTTCCTCCTCCCCTGACTCAGGGATGCCGGAGACACCTCCTGGCTGAGCAGTCTACAGCCAGGACGCAAGGGCCTCGAGGGGGCATCTAGGCCCCTTTCATGTGCTGCTCTCCAACGGGGATATGATTTCCCACCTCCCTGTGAAATGTACATTTGGGGGTGACTACCTGCCAATATGAGGAGCAAAAACTCATTTTTGTAAGAGACAATAAAATCTATGAGTAATCAGGTGTTCGATATTAAGCAGTGCAGGGAAGCAGAAAGTAACCGTATTTGGAGTCCAGAGACCTGGGTTCTAGTTCTGATTCTGCCACAGTCCAGCTGGGGGCTTCCTCTCTGGGCCTTAGTTTCTTCATCTGCAAAATAGAAGGCTTGATAGGCAACCTTTGTGGTTCTTTCCAGCCCTGATCATCAACAAGCTTGACTTTGAGAAGACAAAGGGGCAAAGTAGAGCACACTGTGATGTTAAAATGCTGTTTCTCAAATTGAGAACTTTATATTGGAAAAGAACCTGGCTTTTATGTAATATGAGGGAGGAAGCCGGATGCAACGGGTATTTCGCAGGCCTATTAGAAGGAAAATTTGCTCTTGCATCTTGCTTCTGGTGCTGACCTGCCCTCCCACCTGGACCTCAGTCTCTCCATCTGTAAAATTGATTTACTCAAATTCTTTCTACAAATAAGTACTGAGAATCTGCACTGCTTGAGAGGTTCATAATATGGTAGTGAACTAGATAGACAAAGTCCTAGTGAGAAAGACAAACAATAAACACAACAATTAATTAATTATGTTCAAGTTGCTAAGAATTAACACAAGGTATAAAGCATGATGACTAGGGGAAAACCCTCCTGAGGAGGAACCGTTTGAGCAGAGACCTGAATGAGGTGAGGGAGCTAGACATGCAAATATCTGAATAAAGATATTTCCTTGTCAGGTGGAAAGACAATCTGTTCAAAGGCCCTGAGGTAGAAGCATGCTTGGTACATTCAAACATCAGAAACAAGGCAAGGGAACTCGAACAGAGCGGGTGGATCAGAGAGGGCTGGGAGATGAGACCAGCAAGGCAGACAGGGGCCAGATCACGTAGAGCCTTGAAGACCATGGTAAGAAGACCACTGGAGGATTTTGAGCAAGGGATTGACCTGATTTGATTTTTTTAAATCAGTGCCTTCTGCTAAAGTGGAGAGTTAACTGTAAGAGAGCAGCAGTCAGGAAGATAACTTAGGAGTCTAAGAACCATTTAAGAGAAAAGAAGAGCCAGGATGGAAGGGACACATTCTCCCTTAAATACCCAAGCTGGTTGGCTTGGCATAAAGGCATCTCATACCTCCAACCCGAGACTACTGCAGCCAACTCCCAAGACCTGTTTCCATGGATGGGAAGGTGGTTTGTGCTTGTTTGGGGGACCTTATTCCCCAGACTAGTTCAGGCAAGAGAAGATGGTATTTGCGCAAGAGTGACAGCTATGAAGGAGCTGAGGACTGGTTAGGTTTGAAGTTTATTTTGAAGTACAGTTGACAAGACATGCTAATGGTTTGTTTGCTTGGATCTCAAGTTAAGGAAATGAGAAGAACAATTGGTAACAAGTGATCTAGACATTCCCTAAAATTCTTTCAAGTTCCACAAATTTCTGAGAGGGCAGGAAGTGGATTTCTGACAAAAACTTCTCTTGGACATTTTGTAAGTGAAAAACCATTTTACTTCCAAGCCAGAATAAAGTGAGAATTATAGGCGGTGGGGAAAAGCAACATGGTATAGTATAAAGAGCTCTGGCCTGGATGTCTGAGGCCCCAGACTTAAGTCCTCAGTTTTCTCTTGCTTAAGATGGGCCTGATAATCCTTGCTTTTGCTATAATATGATTTAAGAACCAGGTCAGACAGTGTAAGTGTAAGTGAAAGTGCTTGGTTATCCATAAAACATGATGAAAAGATAAAGTTCTGTTTTTGTTGT
The DNA here is from genome assembly GCF_951394435.1 of Stenella coeruleoalba. Lineage (NCBI taxonomy): Eukaryota > Metazoa > Chordata > Mammalia > Artiodactyla > Delphinidae > Stenella > Stenella coeruleoalba. The sequence goes on from NC_137150.1 coordinate 64,998,114, forward strand.
TGCTGCCCAGAGGGAGGCCGTCAGCCAGCGCCTGGGGTGATATTCAATGAGCCAGCTTCTGGAAGCTAGAGTGTCCTCAATGATGCTCTGACCCAACTAGTCAGACTGCCCTTCCCCTGAGGACACTGTAGGGTATGATCTGAAGATCCAGGAAGATCTCTCACAGAAATGCAGCAGACTGGTGTTGAAATTCAACCCTTTGAATTAGTCTATGACTATTAGACTATTAGAAAATAGTCTCTTCTCTACATTTTCTTGGAGACGTAGCACATTAAAACTTGAAAGTTATTAACACTTTAGTGTGAATATATATGCTGAATTGTCTTCTTGCTTATAGTCGCCTAAAGGACAGTTTTGACCTAAGTAAAGTTGGGAGATCCCTTGGAGAAGAGGCAGATTTATTGGATGTGCTGCTGGGGCTGGGGGCAGGCTATAGGGAGCACGCAGACCCCTCCTGCCCAAGGGCAAGGGTGCTTAGGTGACGATACCCTAAGGACCTTTCCTTCTAGAGCAACCCTACCACCCTGGAGCATGAGAATGAGAGCTTGCAATTCTCTAAGGGCTTCTGCTGAGCTGGATTTCAGCTGGAAGAGTGTCAGCTCATGCCCCTGGAGTTGCTGATGGTAGAGAAGCCAGACTTTCCCGCCAAATTGGCTTTCACCAACTTCCACAAAGCCTGGCCTAAAGTGATCGCTTTAGACAATGAAGGGTGAAGGGGTCACTGAATGAAGCCCAGGGGTGAACTTCTTCCATGGGTGGGTGAGTGATGACAGCTCAGGCCTGGTCTCCTGCAGTAGTCTCCTCTCTGGTCTCTATCCCATCACTTCCAGCTCAGAAGCTCTCAATGACTCCCCAGTGCCAGCTAGTTCAAATGCAAACACATCAGCCTGGCGGTCATGGTTCCTCAGACCCTAACTGTCCTGTTCAGTCTCGCTCTGTGTCACTCCTAACCTCTCCACCTTCCCATTCCCCCCCCACACCTGTTCTTCCCTATACACACTCTGCAGTTTCCCGCATCCACTCTTGTGTACGTGCTGCTCCCTCCACCTGGAATACCTTGGACCCATCTCTGACTGTTAACATCATACAGCTTACTTTAAATCAAGAGCTTCTCATTTAGAATTACTATGGTCCCCTCCTGTGCCCAAGGGTGTGTCTTTTGTGCCTCTAGTAGAGACTGTTCTAGATCACTTCACACTTCTGTTCCTTGAGAGTCTGTATGTCTCATCTATGAGCCTAGAGTTTCACTGAGAGCAGAGATCTTGTTTCTGTCATATTTGTATTTTCCTCAGAGACCATAAAAATGTGAAGCATGAGTAGCTGCTGAAAAATGTTGATTTAGTGGAAGATAAATTCTTCTTCTTATATGTGAGGACTCTGTGGATTCTGTAGGTAGAATGAACCTCAGGTGAACCTCAGGTAACTGAGGACTGTATCACTTGACCCCCAACCCTAGGTAGCGGATACTTTCAGGAGCACATACCCATTGATCCCTTAGTAATCTCTGAGCTTCAGCAAAGGAAAAATCCCTAAACACTGTTCTGTGTAATTGTTCCTATCTGCTAAAAACTAACTGAAGCTGTCATATGAATATGCTAATATAGTCATTGGAAAGACAAGGGACTTCACTGGAAGGCCTAGGGAGGACACATCCACCAACCAATGAGGAACAGGTATGTCCCTGGCACACAATAGAAGAGAGTATCACTGCTGACTCACCTCTGCGTAGTTTCATGTTTGATCATGTGTTAACATCAACCAAACAAGGGAATGGAGGCCTCGGGTTACATAGTTAGTGCAGAGCTGGGCTGATGTCAGATCCCTGTCTGCCACTCCAACATTTTCTCTCTTACCAGAGACAAGCAAGGAGACTTTGCCCCTAATTATCCCCTCATATTCCTTTCTCTTTGTGGGTCCATTGGACTCTCCAGAAGCATCCCACTTGCTGATCTATGGCTTCTGCTCAGAGCTCCCCATGAAATGAAATCGAGCTGTGCTCTGCCCAACTGTGCCACCCAGCGAACGTCTCCCAGTTCTCTTTACCTATTTTCCTCCTAAAAACAAGGTGTTAAGTCTCAGGTCTCGCACGAGCCTTCCCAGTGCAATTGGCAGGGGAAGAACTGTCTTGACCAACGGGGATTGAGAAATGAGGCCAGAGACTTACAGCCCTGTTCCCGGAATAGTACACAACAGATGGCGAAGTTCCTCTTCGACGTGCTCCTGAGACCCGCCCCCCCCCCCCCCTCGCTTTGAAACGGCATGATAGGGGCTATATAAACACAGAAGTGCCCCATGGAGTGAAAATATCCCTTTTACAGCTCCAATTTCCCACACTCAAACTATAATCTTAACCTAGACTGGTGGATCTTAACTCTAGCTTCACACCAGGATTACCTGGGAAACATTTTAAAAGCACAGATGCCTGGGACCGAACTGCAAAGATTCTGACTTATAGGTCTATATATTTTAAGAACTGAATTATAGTCTGCTACTAGAATGGGCTCCACCTTTGTAGAAAATGATGGAGTCACAAACCACCGCCCACCACTGTTCTTCTCTCATCTCACTCTGCTCAGTTCCTTCTCCCTTTTACCGTTCTCTTCTTTCCCACCTTTGACTTGGGGACCCCCAAGCACAATGGACTTGGCTTGGCCCCGTCAGGGCCAAAGCACCTGCTTCATTGGCTTTCCTGATACAACACCAGTTGTTGAGGGCAGAGGCAGGACTGTGGCCAGAAGTGGACCCAACCACAGACCAGGACCTTCAAAAGCATCTAGCGCCTCCCCTGGGTTTACACGTTGGAAAATTGAATTCAAGAGAAAGGAAGAGTCTCTCTCAAAACCACATAACTAGTATTAGAGTCAGAGCCTCTGATTCTCTTAGTTTTATGTTATTTCTGTGAAGTTTCTTGAATCCCTTCCACCCAAGTGGTTGAAATCCTGTTGTAAGATTGGCAGTTCCTGCCCTGTTATCTATGTATCTCCCCATCAGCCTGGAGCAAAACCTTATTCCCTGACAAGAGTATTATCCTAGAGAGAAAGCTTTGGGGATTAATGTGTTGGGCCTTCATGCTTTGTGTCTCCATCCTTTTCTGGTTGTGCATTTCCTAATCCCATGAAACAACTGGACCTGCTCCTCAAGGCCACGGCTAAGCGTGGCTGCTTCAGCTTACCCAGAGGAAGCTGTTGTTAAACTGAGCTCGCCTGCCCTCTGCTGGCTCAAATGGTAGAAGACAACTTCATCTAAAATTTTAGGGCGGGATTGTATTCATTCCTTCATTTATTTCCTTCACCAACTTCTTTAAATCACCCACTATGCGGAGAGAACTGTGCTTGGTGCTAGGGTTGTAAAGAAGTACTCAGACAGAAACCTCTTCCTTCACACATTTGATTAGGGAGCACTTTGTGCCAGACACTGTGTTGGGGATTCAGAGATGACCAAAACTCAATCCTTGGTTTTGAAAAAAGTCGCAATCTAGGAAATTATACAGATTACTATCTGAGCCATAGAATCAAAGAGTTAGCACTAGAAGGAACTTCAGACACTTTATAACCTGTGTTATAAAGGCTTCCCAGGCTTCCCAAATTAGGTCCTGGGCTCCCTGCACACGGGCCACAGGGACTGCAGAGGCAGGGGGACCCAGTGTGTGGCAGGAATTCTATTTCATTGAACAGGTTTCTGCAACAAAGTTTCATAGAAACAAAGAGCTTGAAGGGGAAGCAAAGTTGGAAAAACGCATTTCTAATACAAACCATTCTCATATTTAACCTGAATACCCTCTAACCTCATGAACCTGTACTCATAATCAATGTCACATTTATAGCTGGTCTCAGAGTCACTGACCTAATCACCTTTTTGAACCCACATGGCAGTGAAATCTCACTCCCTTTGCAAGGTGCTTCCAAGAAGGTCTCACATGTGAGGGCTCCCTTGCCCCCAGGTCATCGCCAGTGTTGAGAACCTGTGAATGGGACCTTATTTTGCAGATATATTCAGTTCAGGATGTCAAGATGAGGTCATCCTGGATTATCTGCATGGGCCCCAAATCCAAAGACAAGTATACTTATTATTAAAAAATAATTATTTTAAGATCACCTAATATGCATCTAAATCTATATCAGTTATTTACTTATAACTATCTTGTTCTAGTGAATATTCAAATTAGTTTACAGGAGTAGATTTTTTAAATGCAAATTAGCAACTAGTAATTTGAGGTTCAAGATGGTGAACTCAGCCTGTGCACCCACCTATTTTGCAAACCTTCCAAACTCTGCAGGTTCCTCACTGGCATAATCAAATGCAAAGTAGGGAGAGAATAGGGTTTTACTTCAGGCTGATGGGGAGATACATGAAAACAGTCTAAAGAATCAGAGTAAATGCCTCTCTCTCCCCTATGGACAAAGTTACTACAAGAAACAATAAAACAACAATCAAGCAAAACCTTAGAAACTCTCCAGCTTATATTCTCTACAAGACTTGTGAAGTTATTGCATCAATTTTTTAATATATTACATTAGGCAATGTAAAAGGAAAGAAACATTAGGCTGATAATGGATTTTTTTTCTACCTCAATAAATTCCAGAAGACATTGAAATAATGCCTACCAAGTTTTGAGAGAAAAAAAAGATTGTTATGATAAAAAGTAATACTTGGCCAATCTATTTAGGGGGGATAAGAGGAAAAAAAGGCCATTCTCAGATAGGCAGACCAGTCACATACTCTCTCTCTCTCTGAAAATATTACTCACAAAAGTAAGAAAGGAAGAGAATAAATCAAAATAAAGAACCCATAAGTGGAGTTGGCTTGTATAAAGATGGTGAGGAGAAGTAAACCTATATGATTTAAGAGTTGATTATTCAATTAATATTATGAAACATAACGCATTTGTCTAATATAATTCTTGAAAGAGAATGTATGAGCTATCAAGTATTTTATTAATTTATTTATAAAATACTAGATTATTCTAACAAAACTAGAAATCCAAGTTGACAGGAAAGAGGGTATGTGAAATTCTTCCCCAGCTACCAAAAGAATTAATAACTTGTGAAACTTTCTTGAAATAGATATAAGAATGTGAACGAAAATGTATTTTCTAAAGATGCAGAGATAACCAGTATTAGAATAGACATTTGTTGTATAACTTTCTATGGGAAAACGATTTTTAAAAGTCTAACAATACTGCGAAATAAGTTTTTAAAGAACTAAGGAGCATTAAAACAGAAATAATTTTTATATGTGATGCTCTCCTCCCTAATTTCTAAATAAACTGCAAACATATTTTATTTCATTTTTATCCTAAGATTTAGAAACACCCATTTTAAATTTAAACACACGTGTCACTGAACAAAGTTGGATTTTTTGACTCATTGCAAAGAGGGAGGATGCCCTTGGGAACCACGGAGCATCTCAGTAAGAGGGTTTAGAGCAGTCACACTCTAGCACTGGGGCACGTGTCAGGTGAGGGAAGGCTGTAAGTGACTTTGCTCTGGATTGGATGCTGTCAGAAAGTGGAGAATATTTTATGATTGGAAATCTTAATGATTCTTATCTAGAAGGTGAGAAGACAGAGAGGAAGCAAGCTGAAGCCGTGACTGGTAAGGTAGCAGCCCCTCATAGTGGCCGCAACAGGGGGTTGTAAGTCGTTTCTGTGGTTTGGACCTTGTTTGTGCTCTTATCTATATTCAGATGTGACTACGGAGTGGTCTTATGCTTGCCTTGATCTAGTATCATCCCAGAGTGGTCTGGTCTGAGGTTGCTGCTCAGTGGAGTACCAGTTCAACAGGAGAGCACCATGGCATAGCTGGGAGTGCCGGGCCGGCTCTCAAGGCTGCTTTTCTCTTTCTCATCTTTCATATAAACACTTTGATATATGAACACACATACAGGGGCTTCCCTGGTGGCGCAGTGGTTGAGAGTCCGCCTGCCGATGCAGGGGACGCGGGTTCGTGCCCCGATCCGGGAAGATCCCACATGCCGCGGAGCGGCTGGGCCCGTGAGCCATGGCCGCTGAGCCTGCGCGTCCGGAGCCTGTGCTCCGCAACGGGAGAGGCCACAACGGTGAGAGGCCCGCGTACTGCAAAAGATCAAAACAAAACAAAAGAACACACACACACATAAGCATACATAATCAAAAGTTTTATATATTTTATTTTATTAGGGACATTTACTCTTGTCTAAAGAACTACAATATGTATATAATGAATGTGGATAAATACATATTTAAATCATAAGAAAGCAATTCACTTTTATTATAGAAACAAACAAAAAGGAATAAAAAAGCAAAACGGAAAATCGGCGGTACTCCGTTCTCAACTGAATTCAGCATACATGAACAATTAGGACCAGAAATAAATTGTCTACTTTCACTAATTATTCAATTAGTTAATTGACTTGATTTTCAGCATTAAATAAACAAATCTTTCTGTGTTGTTTGACCACAGTTATTAGTTTGGGGACTTGCAGCCCCAATTCTCCTTACCCACAGCACGCCTGAAGAGCTCATTCATTGCTATACCTAAAGACGAGAACTGAGACTGTTCTAGCTCCTTGAGTGTGAAAGAAAGATGGATGGAGAATGATCAGAAAGAGGGGGAGACTGAATGCTTCCTTTAATACGTACATAGTGCCTAGTATAAAATATGTAGGCATTCAAATGTTTGTAGAAGACACAAGGGTAGGATTGCTGTTCAGCACTACCTTGTTTTGTTTTGCTTTTTTGCTTTTAAAGACAAGTTCTAAAAATGAATAAAATGTCTCTCACGCTCCCTCCTCACTCTTTACTTTACCTAACTCCAGCCCACCTTGCTTTTCTGCCCTCTTTCGCCGGTGCTGCCGGACTCCTCTTGGGCTCCATCCTGCTCTCTTCTGGTACCTGGTTGCTGACTCTTCCTGAGCATGAAATAAGCTATGTCTCTGGGTCTTCCTTTTTCTTCTCTCAGCCTGGGATGCCCTTGGCTCCCTATCAGCCCCATCCTTGACCCCCTGACCATTTCTACAAAACATACCCCTGCGTGACTGGTCTAAGAAACCATCTCTGACCCTTCATCCCCAGGTATGACAAAGTTGTCCCCTTTCCTAGCATTGACTAGCATACACTGTGAGCCCTCCAAGTCAGGGACTATGACTAATTATCTCTGTAATCCTAGAACTTAGGACAGACCAGGAATAAAATAGATCAGAGTAGATAGATGTTGACTTTTGGATGAAAATGGAAGGATAACAGCTGTATAACCATAGGATATCCTCCATGCAGGTTTTCCTGAATTGGTAATAGGTTTATATTGACTCACTCCACTGTATTGCTGGACTGGTGCCCAGATATCCTGAGTCTCAGCACAAATTCCTTTCCATGCGTCACTGTCCACTTCATCAGGTACTCTGCTAGCAACTACCAACCAGCAGTCGGCACAAGCCATATACGCTTACTCAGCGGTATAAAATCAGCACAAAGACACGCACAAGGGTTATAGGGCACCGCCTCCTTGTAATACCTATAGCTCAGATGCAGTTACAGGAGATACATAGTAACAAAGGAATAAGAATAGTTAGACAGGGCCTCTCTTGACAGCTCACATAGGGCTCATGAGAGACGAGGAACAAATATTCACTCCGCATCACAGCGACAAACGTCCATGCCCACAGGGTTAATCTCACACCAAGTATGGGCAAAAGTTCTCTCCTCAACCTCTTGTCAGCCATCCTGGCAGACGGTTTTTGCACATCTTTCAGACATTTCTGTTTCCAGGTTTCTAGAAGTCCAGTTTCCCCCCCTGTCTTCAGATGCTGGCCTGAAGTCCAGCTGTCATCCAGATGTTAGTGGGGGCCTCTGCCCTCTGGCAAAGTGTTTCTTGAGTCCTTCTCAAGAAATGGTATGTATTGTTAGTATCTGGAAATGAGGTGCGCCTGGCTAATGAGACTAAATTTTATCCACTAGCAGGAAAGAGCACAAGCAGGGGAGAAAGCCGATCATATCCGATTATTAGAAAATCACCCCAGGATAGCGGTAGTGTGGAGAGCGTGCTGTAGCAGGGGAGGCTGAAGGCATGACAATAATGAAGGAGGCTGCAGAGGCAAGGGACACAAATGATGAGTTTGGGCAGCAGTAAATGGGAAGGAAAGAAAGAAGATCAGCCTCAGAGGTATTTGGGAAGAGCATTCAACAGGGCATGGTGACCGATTCGTGCGGGATAGGGTAGGGTGGTGAGAGAGGTCAGGAGACACCTCCCAGATTTCTGAAGTAAGAGCAGCAAACAGGAGGGCAAAATGATGAGATCAGCTTTGGTCATGCTGAGGGATCTCCCAGCGGACAGGTCAATTGGTCTGTGGGTCTGGAGTTCAGTAGAAATACTTAGAGGAGCTATAAGGACTGGGAGTTCATATGCAGTAGAAACCTAAGTCATGGCAGGTGTAAGTAACAGAGAGCAAACCAGCAAGGGGAGAGAATCTCAGGGAACACCAGCACGTAAGGGATGCTGAGAGAATGAATATCATCACAGTAGAGAGGAAACAGAAGTGGGAGACCGAAGAGGGTGTGCTCCCTCCTTGACCCGGAACCTTCAAGGAGGGAGTGCAAAAGGCAGCAGCGAGACCAGGTGAGATAGAGATGATTTGGCAATGGGGGGGGGCGGGGTGACAGTTTTAGGGACATGGAAATGAGACTTCCACGAACTAAGGAGTAAATAAGAAGTAGAGATAAATATAATCTACTCTTTGAGAAACTGGGCTTTGAAGGAATTAAAAAATACCGGGAAATAGTCAAAAGGGAAGTGAAGGCAGTGAGGTGGTCGTTGGAGTTAAATATGAAGAAGACACAGGTATATTTATATACTGAAAAGAAGTGGCTGTTGAAGGAGATGTTCATCTTCCGGAATTTTTCTCAGATCTCATCTCATTTCACCTACTCTATCCCCCCCACCCCCACTCTATTTTCAGTGGCTCTTCATCCCTCAACCCCCAGGCCCACTGCAGAGGCCTCACCTTTGCTGACCCACCTGAGGCCTGACCCTCCCCCTGACACAATCTGAGCAGCCTACCCCTAACCTTATACCCCACCATTTCAGTAAGAGGTGCTGCTGCTACTGCTTCATCAAGCTGGGAGCAGTTGGAGACCTCTGGAAACCTCCTGACACCTGGCCTGCTGACATTCCTCTTCCCAGGAGCCACCATATGTCTGCAGTTGAACAACACCCTGTGAGGCACACGCTCTACACAGGCCCAGCTGAGTATCCTCTGTTGCTGGTGGAGGTGAACACAACCCCACACGCCCACTGGTTCACAAACACACCAGCCTGATGCTCTTCCTGCGCCTCTACTGCACCCAGTCGAAGAAAGGTAGATTCTTCCAGATTGCCTAGCTCTCAGTCCCTAGAGGAATCCGGACGAGTCACCAGAAGCTCCCTGCCAAAGCCAGAGAAGAGTAAAGCCAGCCTGCACATAAGCGGACAGGTGGGACACAGTGTCCAAAGCAGTCCGTCTCTGGAAACACATCCAGGCAAACACACCACCAGACAAACGCACCACCTTGAACTTCATCTTCAGTTTTCAGGTCTCACTTGGGGCAGAAACTCTAAAGATGAGCTATAGAAAGGTGTGAATGTCAGAGAACAATTAGGGGTGTGAATGGGACAGTTTCTTTTCCTATTCCAGATAATAATAAGCACAGGGTCATCTGATGTCAGTCCATGAATCAAATCGCCCAAGTCACAGCTATGCCTGAGGGAACAGGCACAGCAAATACGTTCCTCCTCATGGGGCAGTCTTGTGGACTGGGCAAGGGGGAGGGGCTGGGAGACAGGCGCTGTCTCCACTGCTCATGCTTCCGCTTGATCATCGTGCCCCCTGAATGGAGACACACAGACCCACTGTCACCTGGAGGATCCATCTGCCTCATTTGCCCTTTCCCTCAGCATCCCCAGGATCTAGGACAGCTATAGAATCTTCTACAAGGTATCTTCATATAGGAGGGCAATATCACGCCTGATACTGCATCATGTGTAAGTAGTGGTACCACAGCTCACACATTTCTGCAGAGCACAGGAATATATTCTCCAGGCCCCAAACCAAGACACACATACAAACACACACAGCCATCCTCTTGTGGTGAATTTCTACAGCTCCTCCTTCCCAGGAAATAAATTTAGGCAACACTGGGACTCATAGATTCTAATCAACTGACAGAGCACAGAGGCTGCATATTTATTTGTGTATCTATACCCCACCCCAACTGTCCCTGCCCCCAGGAGGCTTCAGGCTGTGCCTTTAAACCTGTACCCACCTCTTACTTTATGAGACAAAATACATTGAAGTGGGAATTTCAAGTTCTAGACCAGTGCTATTCAACAGAAATTTCTGTGAATATGTTCTATATCTGCACAGTACAATATGGTTACCAGTAGCCACTACTAGATATATGGCTTGATATATGATACCTGATATATGGCTGGTTCCATTGAGGAACAGAATTTTTCATTTTATTTTAATTAATTTAAATTTAGCCACACATGGTTCATGGTTAACATATTGGACAGTGCAGCTCTAAATAATTCCAGACAAACAGATTCTAACACCAGAGTAAAAAAATGAAGGTTTTCAGAATGGTGGGAGTTGGCTCTCAAGGAGAGGGACGGGTCAGGATGCACTGAGTATTGATTGAAGCTGCTTTGGGTGGGCCACTGCCCGTCCCAAGAGGAACCATGGTAGGATGCTCAGAAGCAGCTGAAGATGAGCTTGAGAATCAGGCAGGGAAAAGACGGGTCCTAATGGGGTCCTAATGGGGTCCTAGTGGGGTATGGGATACGGAAATGAAGCAAAAGGAGGTGTAGAGATGGAGGTGGAGGAGGTGCAGGGAAGAGATACCTCCCTGTGAGATAACTACTAACACCAGGCCTGGAGAGTTCTAAATCCACTTAGTCCCTTCTCCCCGTGCCCCCACCACTGTAAATTTTAATGGAAGGATCATTAAATATCTCCTAGAGCAACTCACATTCTGCAGAGTAATAAACTGAGGTCCAAAGAGGTGACTGGGCTGTCCAGCGTTATATATTGAATCTGTAGCAGAATCAGGACCACAACCGCATCGCCACTCACACCCCCACGCACCCTCCTCCCACCCTCAACCAGCTCCACTACAGGAAGGTCGAGCTTCGGAAGGAGAACTGCAGGTAGACAATGAGCAGGCCCAGTGAGGCCCAGAAGAGGCCCCAGCGAAGGGAGAAGAAGTTGTACCCCGATGCCTCCCGGGCCCGTGGCTTGGAGGCACCGGAGAAGGTCACGTCCTCCTCCAGCAGCTTCTCGCTGGGCTTCCAATGCACGATGCCCTCCTGGCAGGCCTCGCAGAACTCTCCGCGGTGCCGCCGGTTGTCTTGGCGGCTGGCCACGTGGATGCGGTACTGGCCGCCGCTCTCCCCGTAGCGCTGCTCGCGCAGGCTGGTGATGAGGTGGTCCACCAGGCTCTCGATGTCCTCCTCCAGCATGCTCGACTCGTCCAGCCGCGCCGTGCCGCACTCGTAGCACAGCTGCTTGAAGACGCGCATGCGCACCGAGCCTGCCTGCTGGGCGCGGTCCAGGTACATGTGGAAGAGGATGACCACGTGGGGCGACTGCCAGGTGTGCCAGCACCAGGAGCAGTGGAACATGCGGCGGAGGGAGGCAGGGATGGAGAAGGTGGGCCTTCCTCCCAGCCACAGCCGGCCTGGAGGAGCCTGGAAAGGAGGAGCCCTGTGTGCCTATACCTGGAAGTTGAGGCGGAGTGTTTACCGCCCCGGGGGTACATTAGTGCCTGAGCCGGCGTCTCAGCCTCCTCCTGGTGAGCTGCCCTCGGCCTGGGGCAGCAACCTCAGGAGCCAGATGCTGGAGCCAACTGGCTTCCAGCAGTGCTCTCCGCCTGCCTCCTGCGGGCCCTCCCGTGGCCTTGGTCCCCCCAAGCCTAATGCACGCAGGACATGGGTCTGGACGCTGTGGACTCACTCCCCCCAATCTGGGCCTTACTTCTCATCTGTGAAATGCAGGATAATTGTGTCCAATAAGCATCCTTCTGCTCAGCCCTCCCATGACTCTGATAAGGGGGATGACCACACGTCTCACTCATGCATCCTGTCTGTTCTGGGGCAAAGAGATGCCTCTAGCTGTCCCAAGCACAGATCACCAAGAATCCACCGGATGGCCAGGTGGATGGGTGGCGTGCCAGCAGGGGGAGGACTACAGAGTTTGGTCCCTGCACCTTCACAAAGAACACTCTCCTGTCCCTTGACAAATCATCCCTAGATCCCACTGCAGGCCCACAGAAGAGACTGGAAAGGTGTATCCTGGTCTGCATCCCCCTCCACACACATACACACATGTACACTTACGTACACACAGGCCACTTTGTCTACCCTGGGCCCCTTCGAGTTCCAGCCTCAGGAAACATGGAGGGAAGTGGCCTGGGACGCATACGGCCTAGGCTTCATCTCAGCCCCCACCCAGTGCTGGCACCCCTTCAGTGGCAGAGAACTCATGACGTCCAGTGGCAGCTCCTTCCGTCCCTGAGATAAAGCTCTTCCAGGTCCCTGTTACCAAGGCTTTACAGGCAGTCCAGAGTCCACTGGGTTGAGTCTGCCCTCACTGCTAACCCTCTATGGGATCCCTGTTGACGGCCCTGAAGGACCTCTGATGAGGAACTCAGTTCAGTCCAACAGACACCACCCAGCACCTACTGTATGCCAAGCAGCACGCAGCGCAGTGGGGTGGAGATGAAGCCAAGCCTGGCCCTGAGCCCTGAGGCCCACAGACAACGTAAGCGCAGCACAGTACCCAGTGCAGTCCAAGGCAGGATTGGCAGGCCAGAGCATTCTGATTGGTCCTGAGCCAGAAGGGGCGTGTCCCACTCCATCCTGCCTCTCTGTGCTAGGCCAGAGCTGCAGGGCACCAGGGTTACAATGCTTACAGGTAGGGTGAGCCTCTGCACAGAATATGCACAAGGGTGACGCCTCTCCAGCCCCACCTGAGGTCCGCTGGGAGCCACAGATCACCAGCCAGGAATAGGACCAGCTGATCCCTGAGGCAAGAGGAGCCACGAGCCTACGGAGCTCAGCCCCAAACCCCTGGACCCCTGCACCTGAGTTTCCAACCCTTTGCACCCCTCCCACCAGCCAGCCCGGAGCTTCACATCTTCAGTCCCCTCCTTCTGTACCTCTTTAAATCAAGCCAATCCAGAGATGTTTCCCCTCCCTCAAGCCACACCTCAGATCTTAAATCTCAAAGCATCAGACCCAGTAGGAGGGGACCTTAGGATATCTAGTCAAACTTTTATTTCATTGAGAGAAAGAGAGCCATCTGCACACACAGCTAGTCAGAGACAGAGCCGAGACCCAGCCTGTAACAGGTGCCCAAAAGATGTCTCTTGAATGGATTTGAATTGAAATGAACCAACCAACCTCTGCCTCTCTGACTTTTGTCCCAAAGGCAAGTTCACTCTAATATTTGCAGCTCTTGGGGCAGGAGTACAGGTGTAAGCTCCTCACCCACCGCCTGCCTCCTTCTGTTCCCACCGCCAGCACAAGGAGCTTAGCATGCAAGCATGTGTGAACAGCCCAGTCTGTGTGTCCACACCCCCAGGACACAGCCCCCTGTTGCCCTCCCCAGGGGCCTAGGGCTACTGTCCTTGATTCAATGGACCCAGGGAAGAGGCCCATACAGTGTGTGTCCTTTTTTTTTTTTTTTTTTGCGGTACGCGGGCCTCTCACTGTTGTGGCCTCTCCCATTGCGGAGCACAGGCTCTGTACGCGCAGGCTCAGCGGCCACGGCTCACGGGCCCAGCCGCTCCGCGGCATGTGGGATCTTCCCAGACCGGGGCACAAACCCGCGTCCCCTGCATTGGCAGGCGGACTCTCAACCACTGCGCCACCAGGGAAGCCCCTATTTTTAAAAATCTGATTTCCTCATTGTACTCCTCATCTCTTACCTGAAACCTCCTGACACTGAACTAAGACAGCTCAGGCCCACAAATGGGAAATTAGTCGGCCAAGGAAATTACTGGCCTCAGGACCGGGCTGCTTACTCCTTGATCACTCCCTCTCAGCAGTCAGCTTCCAGCCAGGAGAGATGGGGGTTCCTGTGAGTTCCTGGGAACAGAACCAACTGAGGAGCTTATGGCCCAGTCAGGTGTGAATCTCTGGGAGACGTTGTGTCATTGTTCCCAGAACAAATGACAATGAAAAAAACCCAAAAAGATAGAGGGTGGAATTGTCAGGGTTTACCTGCTTGCTTTTACTCAAATGATGCCCTTAGGCCTAGAATCAGACTTAATTTGAGTGGGAGCCGTCTCAGCAGAGACCAGTATGTCATCTTTCTGTACCACCGCCCTGTTTTCTCTCAAGAAGAAACGCTTGCTATACAATCAGTGAGCACAATTACAGCCTCTCTTTTCTACACATGGGTTGCTCCAGGAATCCCAGTGTAAGAGCTCACTAACGTATACATGTGTGTAGCTGTGGCCACATCACACACTGGCAGTTTCACTATGCATTGCTGCCATATTTTTTAATCCAGATAATACTTCAAAACATAAAGGAATTTGTATTCCTTTATAAAATTAAACACTGTGTGCCTGTATTCTGCAAACAAAATTGGCAAAGGGGTGGGGGATGAAAGAACCATTCCCCCTCTCCAATTTGGAAAGTGGGTCAATAAATACCTTTGTAAAATAATCATTATTTATATGTTACTTCTTAGAATAATAAGGAATGTCAATGGGGAACCTAAAAATAAAAGTAATGAAGAGTGAGGGAGGTGAACAGATATCCCTGGGGGCTTTTGAAAACTCTATGTACCCTGACCCCAGAGATTTCAATACATGGTCTTGAGGGGGATATACCCCCTCCACCCATTCTGGTTCTGGAAAGACACCCTCATTGACAGCCATTGTTACTGATGGGAATATGTTGTCCCACAGGCATCTTGGTGCCAAAAAAGAGAAAGAAAAACGAAGGTTGGGTAAAACTGAGATAGTGGTTCAGGATATTTCTTTACTTAGAAACAAATCCAGGGGAAATGCAAGCTGAGTCCTGTCTTCTCTTTCTCCACAATTCAAGGAACCAAGGAAGGTGCTACAGGGCAAAGCAAAGGTCCCAGGGGGAATCTTTTCAGTAGCGGTTAGGATGGCCTCTCATCCCCAAGATGCAGTGCTCAGAGGCAACATGGTCCAAGCTCCACTCTGGGCGAGAGGTGACCTCTGAGTGTCAGGGCATTCACATGGTCAGACCAGCCCACAGCTCTCAAACAGTGTGTGTAGCGAAACACCCTCTGGGGAAGATTTCACGCCTCTCTGTTATCAGTTGGCAGCAGACAGGACAAGAGCAGGCAGGCGAGATTCTATTCCTGCTGGTTTTCAAAAGTCCAAATTCTATGGGTCATGCTTCCTAGGCAGCCCAAAGTCTGTATTAAGGGTGGCCATACCTACTGTCACTTTTTTTCAGGGCCTTTTAATGTTAGGCAGAGATTCGGTGAAGAATTGTCACACTATCTGTGGGAAGAACATAAATAAAAAGAGGGAGGTGGGAGCAGGGGGTGCTCCACACAAGGAAAAAAAAAAGAGGATGGGGTTTGAATAAGTGAGTTAGTGGTTCAGGAAGGAAGACTATAGAATTCTCTGCTGAAAAGAGACAGTCGGACTCAGAAGATCTGGAGATACTTTCAGCAGGTGCAGCCAGTGCTGACTTCTGTCCAATAAGTAGAGGGCCTCCGTCAGAGTCCCCTAACTATACTGAGAACCTGTCAGTTTCTGATGAGCTGAGGCTCAACACACACAAAGAACCATGACTCCGCCCTGGGACAGTCATGGCAGAGCAAAAAGGAAGCATGGGAAAGCTTATGCTGGCTCTTAAAGCTCCCATTCTGAAATGACACTTTTCACTTCTCCTCACATTCCGTTGGCCAAATCAAGTCATGTAGCCAAGGCTGCAATTGGGCAGGGAAATATATTTTGCCAAAGGAGGGAGGGGGGCACCTTAGGGAGTGGTACCGAGCACTTTGGACTCAGTAAAATAAAAATAAAATTCATCACAGCATCCACCTGAATGATGGGCACCCTTCTGGAACAATGGAGCTAAACAGGTTTTATGGTGCAGTGTAGTCAGAAATCCTGAATTCTAATCTCTAACTTCTCTTAGACCTTCTCTGTGACCTCAGTGAAAGGGACACCTGTAGAGGATGGAGACCACATGTCCTGAGTTCTCCAGAAGGATCTTCATTTCAAGGCCACTGCGATGTTTCCCAGGAGAATACGTACTTAGCAGACCATGGGGAACTGCGGTCAGTATAAGTTGTTGAACCGTACTCCAGACCCTTGAGAATCCAGCCCCAAAGTCCTGGAAAAATGGCTTTACTAAATTCTCTTGCATAGTAGGACAGAAAGACATATTTGTAAAAATGGTAATTAACAAAATAAAAGCATGCACTTAAGCACCACAGATTCTAACCACCACCAAGACTGTTCCAGAGGCAATCGTACCTGAGGTTGGCAGCGAGGATGCTACTCTGTCTAGTTCCAGTTCTTGGAGGACAGGATTATAAAGACCAACCTTTCTGCTGACCACAACTAAAAAATGCTGCTTAAAATATTGTTTATAAAAGCATTAATTATATAACAAGATCCTTTTGCACCATTAGGATGAAATCTACATGAAGGCAGGAACCCAGAAAGACGAGCAGAGCGCTAAAGCTGCTTTAACTCTGAAGACACTTGTCAAATCAGATGAAATAGAGCCGCTGTATTTATCCCTTCAGAGGACCCAGGACAACAGGAGACACAGTCTAGGGTCCACCTAAGGCAGGGAACATAATAAGAGACCCTCTGCCCAGAGGGCTGGAACCAGGAAGGGCAACACCTCCAGTGTAGCAATGAATGGGAAGCATCAGCCCCAGCCACTCCCAGAAGACTGCAAGGATAATTGCCTTGACCATGAGGAGGAAAACGTATTGTTTAGCTTCAGAATTGGATAAACACTTACAATGATATGGGGATAATTACTAAATGAATAGGAACAGAATATATCTAAACTTTCATCCTAATAGAGAGAAAATAATATAATTATTAGAAAACATATAATCCAAAAGAAAACAAGAGAGAAGAGAGGGAGAATCAAAATACAGTGAGACATGAATTCCCTGGCAGTCCCAGTGGTTAGGACTCTGCACTTCCACTGCAGGGGACACAGGTTCAACCCCTGGTCGGGGAACTAACATCCCGCATGCCGCACAGCGCGGCCAAAAAAAGTGTAGGAGAAGAAAAAGAAGAAGGATCCTTAAACAAAATACAGTGAGGCATAGATAACAAAAAATCAGATAATGGCAAATAGATTAGCAAATACATTAAGTATAAATAAACTGAATGTCCAGTTATAAGGCAAAGATTGTCTGACTGAATTAAAAAACAACATCCAATGACAATCCCAACAGAATATTGTTAGACACCCACCTGACAGGCAAAAATGAAAATGTGTGATCAAGCTAAGGACTGGTGATGTTAACAAGTAACATGAACTGCAATGTGCGGTTGGTGGAAATTTACATAACCCTTTTGGGGAAGTTGTCACTGCCTTGCAAGGCTGAACATTCAAGAACCCTATGATCTAGCCATTATACTCCTGGGTGCATATCCTAGAGAAACTCTTTCACATTTTCACTAGATTACATCTATGACAATGTTCGTACATCATGTTTGGAAGGATGCAAATCACATTCCAATGCATTTCATTCCACTTCTCTCTACCCTATTCCATTCCTCTACATTCAATTCTATTCCTCCCCAGTCCGTTTTATTCTTTTCCATTTCCCTTTACAAATGTCCATCAACCAAAGGATGGACACACACACACTGGAACATTATGGAGCAATAAAAATAAGTTACTTCTACTCACATCAACATGATAAAATTTCATCTTACTCCTTTTTCTCCACTTCTACCATGTTGATGTGAGTAGAAGTAATTAATCTGTGATTTAATGAATTGATATATTAAATGTGTATATGTTAAAATATTTAAATATATGAATAGAAGTATTTATAGTGATTAAAGTAACTATAAGTTTTCTCTGTGGGAAGGGAGAGGGGTGCTTGTGTTAGGGGATTATTACATATTGTGAATGAAAGAGTTTTCAGGGGGCTGGCAAAGTCTTTCTGACCTAGGTGTTTGTTATGTAAGTTTTCAGTGTATAGTTATTCCTTAAATTTTATGTGTATGTCTTAAGTATTCTTCTGTATATAGGATATATTTCACAATTTACAACAAAGTGGATACCACCCCCTTTCTGGGAGACATCCCCTTTCCCGTTGCTCAGATGGCCCCAAAGTACCAGCATCTAGCAATGGCCCTTCTGAATATTTTCATTAAGGTGGTCATAGATTTTAAAACCGAAAGAGGACTAGAAAAACCATCATCCCCCTACTCTGAGAAAAGCTTGGGCAGGTGAGCAAAGGAAATTCAAAGAAGGAAATAATGAGACAGTGCCTGGCAAATAGCAAGCTCTTAGTGAATATTCCAGGTTCTTCTTCCACAGCACCTGCCATACTATCATTGCATTCCTCCACAAGTCCAATTATTCTTTGTTTTCTCCAATGACTAATAAAACCTTACATAGTAGGTGCTCAGTAAAATTTGCTTAATGAATGAATAGTGGTGACACTTAACTGTATATAACCTTTACAATTTAGATTGAATGTAAATTTTACTAACACAGGAACCATAAAAATATGTCCCTACAGATCCCATAGCATATGGAATTGCATATTATAGAAGTACAATAGGTGTTGTGAATTCCATTCACTTCACAGCAACAAAGATTCTTTTAACATCCATGACGTGCTAGGATGGAAACGAAGTGCCACGGGGGACACATAATTACGTGATCTGCCCACATGGGCAGGAAACAGCCCTCAAATGGTGGGATTGAAGGGGCGCTCTAACACCTGTAGCTTCTTGGAATTAGGTTTACGATGCACAGGTCTGGAAGATTATTCTTCCAGGCACTGTAAGCTTAACACAATGCCAGTTATCAGAAAGGGGGAAAGCCCTGAACCTACCGAAAACTACCCTCAAAGAGGATATATAATTTTTAAATAGAATTTTTATTTCACTCAGACATATCAGACTCGTCAGCCACTATGTATATAATGGACATAAAATTTCTAGTATTATTATTAAGAATTTTTCTGATGCAGCACTCAGAACTCTGGGTTTTAAATTTGGGGCAAACTGCCATTGACCTCAGTGTTATAGGCCAAAGAGAATGTAACACAGGTGTTCTTTTTTTTAAAGATCTTTACTTCAAATAAATTTTTAAAAATTAATTAATTAATTTATTTTTGGCTATGTTGGGCCTTCGTTGCTGCGCGCGGGCTTTCTCTAGTTGCGGTGAGCGGGGCCTACTCTTCGTTGTGGTGCGTGGGCTTCTTATTGCGGTGGTTTCTCTTGCTGCGGAGCACGGGCTCTAGGCTCCCAGGCTTCAGTTGTTGTGGCTCACAGGCTCTAGAGCACAGGCTGAGTAGTTGTGGCGCACGGGCTTAGTTGCTCCGAGGCATGTGGGATCTTCCCAGACTAGGGATCGAACCCGGGTTCTCTGCATTGGCAGGCGGATCCTTAACCACTGCGCTATCAGGGAAGTCCAAGACGTGGTTCTTAAAACACCGTTTTTTACATGTATCCAACTCAGCCTCAAGTTCACTAAATCCTTTCTCATCTTTTCTTAATATTAAAGTCTTTACATTTGTCTTTCCTCCTTTGCAACACTACAAGTTTTTCCTCTGAGCACACAGTATATTTGGATAAATATGTGTACCACACATATTTAAAAGAGACCTCCAGAAGGGGTGATGCAAACCCTTGAAGAATGAGCAATTGACAGCTAAACAAAGAAGGGGGATAAATGTATTCAAAGTAGAGGAAACCATTGGCAAAGACTTCAAGGATGAAATAATCTAGAATCGTTCTTGAAACTCCAACGAGAGATATGTGGGACCTGGATTATAAAGGAGTTTTCAATGTCATGCAAAGCATTAAGACTTTGTCTTAAAGGGAACGTGGAATCATGGGAATCATTTTAAGCCTGAACTACCTGATCAGATTTGCACACCAATAGTGGGCCAGTAAAGGGCATTGATCTCTCCCCCATTCCCCAGGAATGGCTGGTGCTTCGAAGTGCTGCTCCCATGACACTGTAGCCCTGGGCTCTGATCTGTCTAACTTCTTGCAAATCCACACCCCTCTGCAGGAGGGATGGAGAGAACTTTCACTCTGTCATACAAAAAAAACTCTAGAGAGTTTTGCCCTGCCAGTTCAGACCTACTGGATTCAGTGTCATGAGAAAATAGAGAAATAAATAGTTTACAATGTTTATGCTGGAAAGCAATTAATACTCAGAATTTGAACATTAAACGTTTTAATCAGTTTATATTGTCAATAAAGCTTCTATGGATTGTTTTCCAACAATGGAGATCCAGGTGAATAAGAAGTAGATACACTGATGCTTGTAAGTTTGCATTAGTACATCAGTATTTGTCAAATGAACACAGACACCCCCAAGACATACATAGCCATCAAGTTGCCTAATATCTCCTACCAATTTTTTTTGAGACAATCTTTGTTTTATTTTATTTTTTATAGTTTTTTATTTTATTCTTAATATTTTAATTTTATTGTAAATTTAATAATTTACAATGTGTTAATTTCAGGTGTATAGCAAAGTGAATCTGTTATACATATACACATATATATATCGCCACTCTTTTTTAGATTCTTTTACCATACAGGCCATTACAGAGTACTGAGTAGAGTTCCCTGTGCTATACAATAGGTCCTTATTAGTTATCTATTTTGTATATAGTGGTGTGTATGTGTCAATCCCAATCTTCCAATTTATCCCTTCCCCTGCCCTTACCCCCTGGTAACCTTAAGTTTATCTTCTACATCTGTAACTCTATTTCTGTTTTGTAGGTAAGTTCATTTGTAGACATATTTTAGATTCCACATATAAGCGATATCATATGACATTTGTCTTTCTCTGACTTATTTCACTTAGTATGACAATCTCTAGGACCATCCATATTGCTGCAAATGGCATCATTTTATTCTTCTTTATGGATGAATAATATGCCATTGTATATATGTACCACATCTTCTTTATCCATTTCTCTGCCAATGGACATCTAGGCTGCTTCCATGTCCTGGCTATTGTAAATAGTGTTTCAGTGAACATTGGGATGCATGTATCTTTTCAAATTATGGTTTGCTCCAGATATGTGCCCAGGAATGGGATTGCTGGATCATATGGTAGCTCTATTTTTAGTTTTTTAAGGAACCTCAGTACCATTCTCCATAGTGGCTGTACCAGCTTACATTCCCACCAACAGTGTAGGAGGGTTCCCTTTTCTCCACACCCTCTCCAGCATTTACTGTTTGTAGATTTTTTGATGATGGCCATTCTGACCAGTGTGAGGTGATACCTTATTGTAGTTTTGATTTGCATTTCTCTAATAATTAATGATGTTGAGCATCTTTTCATGTGCTTTTTAACCATCTGTATGTCTTCTTTGGAGAAATGTCTAATTAGATCTTCTGTCCATTTTTTGATTGGTTGTTTGTTTTTTTGAAATTGAGCTGCATGTGCTGTTTGTATATCTGAGAGATTAATCCCTTGTCAGCTGCTTCATTTACAAATATTTTCTCCCATTCTGAGGGTTGTCTTTTCATTTTGTTTATGGTTTCCTTTGCTGTGCAAAAGCTTTTAAGTCTAATTGGTCCCATTTTTTTTTTCTTTTAACATCTTTATTGGGGTATAATTGCTTTACAATGGTGCGTTAGTTTCTGCTTTATAACAAAGTGAATCAGTTATACATATGCATATGTTCCCATATCTCTTCCCTCTTATCCCATTTGTTTATTTTTGTTTTTATTTTCATTTTCTAGGAGGTGGATCGAAAAAGCTCTTGCTGCGATTTATGCCAGAGTGTTCTGCCTATGTTTTTCTCTAAGAGTTTTATAGTGTCCAGGCTTACCTTTAGGTCCTTAATCCATTTTGAGTTTATTTTTGTGTACAGTGTTAGAATGTGTGGTCTCAGGACTTAATGAAGCTCCGGTTCTTCATATCTCGTGGTGGAAAGAATTCAGCGAGAGACAAAGTGATAGGTAAGAAGTGGATTTATTTGAAGAGAAACGCACTCCGCAGACAGAGTGTGGGCCATCTTAGAAGGCGAGAGGCCTCTCCTACCTAGTTTTTAAAAGATGATATAGGAGGACAGGAAAATCTTAATGGGAATTTATGCCAGTAAGCATGGGACAGGGAGAGTTTGAAAATAACTTACGCTGGAGAGTAAATTCTGTGATGATAAGGTAGACGCTGCAGGTGCAAAAGGCATTACAATTACTTAATTTGCGTTGCTCCCTGCACAATTAAGCAAAGTCCAAGAGGGTGAGGGGACTCGAAGGTCCAGTCCAGAATGGTTTCAATGTCCAAGGGGGCCTGTTGATGGAAACCAGTCAGAGTACAACACCAAACTCATGCGTAGCTACAGTTTCCACATGGGAATCCAGGTCATTCTTCTGAGAGATTTTATATGATGCAAGAGACAGCAGAAGCCACAAACCAGTTCTTGAGACATCAGGAACCGGCCAAGGAAACAACAGATTATTTCTTCACCTTAAAATCTAGTTGGGAGGAAAATCCTGATAAATCTCAATTGTAATAAAAGTTAATAGTGACAGAGTGCTTACTTTACATCATGAGGTTTTCCTAGTACTTTACATATTTTAATTTATTTAAGCACACAAGAACCCTATGAGGTCAGTACTATAATTATTATCCCTATTTCACATATGAGGAAACTGAGGCATCGAAAGGCTAAGTAATTTACTGGCAGTCACATAGTTAATAAGTGACAGTTCCAAGATTTGGACCCAAACAGTCTGGCTCACCAACTACGTGCATTTTATCCACTAAGCTTTTCCCTAGGCCCAGTTTTAAAAGTAATAAATTTGGGCTTCCCTGGTGACACAGTGGTTGCGAGTCCGCCTGCCGATGCAGGGGACACGGGTTCGTGCCCCGGTCTGGGAAGATCCCACATGCCGCGGAGCAGCTGGGCCCGTGAGCCACAGCCGCTGAGCCTGCGCGTCCGGAGCCTGTGCTCTGCAACGGGAGAAGCCACAACAGTGAGAGGCCCGCGTACCACAAAAAAAAAAAAAAAAAAAGAAAGTAATAAACTCATTATAAAATGTTGAGCAATACAACAATATATTAAAGAATAAACAAAAGTTCAACATTCTCTTCACCTCACCTCTCCCTGCCCTTCATTTTTTTGTCCAGTTATTATTGGTAAAAATTTAGAATTTTTGATAACAGAATGTGTTTGATTAAAAACAGAATCATAACATTTTTAAGTGTTGTACAGCACTGATATGTTTCCAGTTCGGTACATAATGATTCATGAGATACGGGGCCTTGTTCGTGAGCCTGTGTTCAACCCATCTGACGCCAGCATCAGCACCTCAGCTGCAGCATCTCCTTGGGCCTTGCACGTGCTGCTGCACATGCAGTACCTTGTGACGTCATTACAGTACTGCCTCTGTGTGAAAAACAACTATCAAAAGAAGGAGGAAACTTTATTAAAAGGTGAAAAACTGGTTAATTTGTGATGTGAGGTCATGCTTTGGCAACCCACGATTCTCCCTGACTGTGATTCCAGTAAAAGCCAGAAAGCTTTTGTAAACATTTCTCAGTTTTCAACTTGGGGATTCTTGGAAGTTCAGGTAAGAATAGTCTCTGTCTGCTTTTAGCATAAAGGTGTCTATGGAGAGCCAGAGACCTGCGTACTTATCTCAAATTTGTAGTAACCTAGGATCAATCACTTTCACTCCTCAGCATTGATTTTCTATTTCCAAATGTCAAAAGTCCTCACCACCCCAGCCCTGTTCGCTGCTGAGATTTTGGTGTCTAGAGGCACCATGAAAAGCAAAGTGGTCTCACCAAGCCTAATACAGATGTCCATCCCCTAACTCTACTGTTTCTACGTACCTCTGTCCCTGTTTCGGTGTGCTTTTGCTTCTGGAGACCCATAGCTTCCTCCAGCTTTGTCTTACAGATTTAAGGGAATCTAGGTATTATCCAGAGTGAGATATATTTTTTAATCCATGAGTAAACAGTTATTGACTCCTATTAGTGCAGAGTGAGGCTCTGAGGCTATTGGGATGAACAAAACACAGTCCCTGCCCTTCTGGATTCCATCTGGGGCAGCACAGTGTTGCCTTTGTGGCCATGAAACAATCGCACTTTCACTGCCGTGACATTCTATCCGTGAACCTTTAGCTCTCTTGTTAGAATAAACTCCTGCTCTCTCCTTCTTTGACCGGTGAATTGTTTTAAGGGTTTTTTTTTTTTAATTTACAGACAAATGGAATTTTTCCAGTTCCCTCTTTTTTTTATTATTATTGATTTTTAGCTTAATTGCATTATTTTGAGAGAATGTCTATATGATACCAAATCTTTGACACATTCTGAGGCTACTGTTGTCCTTTCTTTTTTTTTTTGCGGTACGCGGGCCTCTCACCGCCGCAGCCCCTCCCGCTGGACGCGCAGGCCCAGCGGCCATGGCTCACGGGCCCAGCCGCTCCGCGGCATGTGGTATCTTCCCGGACCGGGGCACGAACCCGTGTCCCCTGCCTGCATCGGCAGGCAGATTCTCAACCACTGCGCCACCAGGGAAGCCCTCCTTTCTTTATTATACTTTTATGTATTTAGTTTTTAACAATTTGTATTAAATATATTTAGAGAGACAGTATAATATTAAAATTAAAACCTCAGACTCCAGCACCAGATCTGGATTTTAATCCCAGCTCTGCCAGTTAATGGTTGCGTAAAATTGGGTGATTATCTGTCTTCATGTTTATAAAGTAGGGATAGTAATAGAGACCACTCCAATTGGTTATTGAGAGGATCAATGAGCTCATACCTGTACAGAGCTAGACGCAATTCTTGGCACATAGTGAATGCTCAATAAATGTTATTTATTATTATTATTTCACTATATTATATTGCTATTAGTTTATTCCATTTATAGAACATTCTCAAAATGACAAAATTATACAGATGGAGACTGTATAATTTTGCCAGGGGTTAGGGATGAAGGGAGGAAGAGGATAACTATGAAGGGGTAGCATGAGGGATTTTTGTGGTGATAGAACAGTTGTGTATCTTGGTTGTGGTGGCCATAAATCTATACAGGAGATAGAATTGCATAGGGCTATACACACATACACATACACACACATACGCACACACGAGTACATGTAAAACTGGTGAAATCTGAGTAAGATCTGTGGGTTATACCAATTGCATCACCTTCCTGGCTTTGATATTGTGCTATAGTTGAGTAATATGTTACCACTGGGGGAAGCTGGGAGAAGGGTACATGAACTTCTATGTACTACTTTTGTGACTTCCTGTGAATCTACAATTACTTAAAAGTAAAAAGTTTCTTTAAAAAAGATCCTAGAGGGCTTCCCTGGTGGTGCAGCGGTTGAGAGTCCGCCTGCTGATGCAGGGGACACGGGTCCGTGCCCCGGTCCGGGAAGATTCCATATGCCGCGGAGCAGCTAGGCCCGTGAGCCATGGCTGCTGAGCCTGCGCGTCCGGAGCCTGTGCTCCGCAAAGGCAGAGGCCACAACGGTGAGGCCCGCGTACCGCAAAAAAAAAAAAAAAAAAAAAAAAAAAGATCCTAGAACATTGTGACTATTCAATAAATGTTATTTAGTATTATTATTTTGTCATAGCTGTTTTTCAAGTTTTTCTGCATTCAAACATGTATTAATTTCAAAATTAAATACACAGCAATAAATGTTATTTTTAAAAGACTGTGCTTCAGCAAAGTTACAAATTGTTAACTATATAGAAACTCTGAGCCCCTTGTGAACTGTTAAGTAGGTTAGAGTTGAAATGTTTGTTAGCCCCTCTTGAACTGTGAAAATATTAGGAGGCATGAGGAGGGAAGCCCCAGAGCTTGGGTGTGTGAATGTTGGTCTACTGGCTGCAGGAAACACTGAGAACAACAGATGAGAAAGGGCCGGCCTACAGCACTTAGAACTCCGTGGTCTGGATGCCTGAATTCTATTCCCAGGACACCCCCAGTGAGAGCAATCACCCACCTCTGTCTCCCAGCTCCATAGGCTGAAAAGCCAGAGTCATGGTTTCCAGAATGGGCCTGGGAGACTGACTGAAAAGACAGTCTTTTCATTTAGAGCCAGAAATTGAGGGCCAGGGAGAAGCTTCCTGACCAAGGCCAATGACCTTGAGTCAGCCAGAGCAGTTTGCCCTGGATCTCACTGAGTCAGCCCAGGTCAGCAGGGATTGGCTGATGTCCTCCACCCATAACTTCCCAGGGTCACTGAGGATGACCAGGGGAGCACATCTTAGGCCCCCCCCACCAGGCCCTTGGCATTGAAAGTGAGCGACAAGGCAGCCAGTCCACACCTGGTACCAGGCACCCAGAGTTCAGGACAACGCTCTGACATAGGGGGTGAGCTCCAGGCCATGCCGAGCGGCTTCTCTGTTAACATTAAGTTTGTGATTTTAACACAAAGAGAATTCCAGTTCTGAGATCCTGAACTCTCTTCTCAGCCTGTGTTGTGCAGTCGGAAAAGCTATGCACTAGGGTGCATGAAGATAGCACAATGATGCAGAATTAATCTTTAACCCATCCGCCGGCACACAAAGGTATTGCCTGCGTGAGCTGAGCCCCCAAACGCAGTCAGAAGGCAAAGGTTCCCTTTCCAGGCCACCGCTGACTCGTCACATGTTCTTTCTGATCCTCAGATTCTTCATCTGCCAAATGGGATTCTTTCTTTCTTAACTGGCAAGATGACAGAGGATTAAGAGAGCTCTTGGAAATGAAAGCTCCTGGCGATCTCTAAACTTAATTGTTCTTATTCGTGTCATCTCCTTAGCCCCTGCCTCCTGCCAGGTTCTACTAGGGATGGGTCTCTTTTGCCTGAGAATTGGTAAATGACCCTCTCCTTTCCAAGGAGAACTGCAAACACAAAATTCAAAGGAATTCCTTTCTGAGTGGAAATTTACACACTCAAGTAGGTCTCGGAAGGAAAGACTTGGGGGCCAGAGGACCTCCAATCACATCCCACAGACCCCCAGCCAATTCTGTTGGATGGCTTTGCTGAGGTGAAGGAGAGCTCTAGGAAGGAAACAGGCACAAAGGCATAAGAGGCCGATTAGAAGAAATAGCCCTGACCCCATTTACACCTTCCTTCTTTCCGGGAACCAGTGGCACCTGCGGCCTTAATGACTTGGTCTACCCTGCCACCTTGTGGTTGTTTGCTAGACTGCACTAATAGAACTGCCTCAAACAATCTGGGTGCCAGAAGAGCTATAAACCCAACTGGAACCCTTAATCACACACTCACTCTCTCAGTCCACCATTCAGCAAACCTATACAGATGCTCACAGTGTCCCAGGCTGAGGAAATTCATGCATGGATGGCCTTTAAAGAGTTCCCAGGGTGGGGGAGAGTAGAAGGAGAAAAATGACATGCTAAGCAGAAGGCGTGGTGTATACAAAGACACTGAAGCCTGGTATGTTTGTGAAATGATGCATTTATCTATGAGCCTGAAAGATAGGGAGCACCAGGTAGGAATAGAGGGAGATGAGGTGTAGTCCCACTGTCAGCAAATGATGTGTGTGAACCCCCAAGAAAAACAAAATGGACATAAGCTGCCCCTGGAATAAGTTCAGGGGTACAGGAGCTGTCCAACCTACACAAAATGACCCCAGACTCATGGGGTCATGCCCTTCTCTCTTGAGATTCATAGCAGACCCGTACTCCTGACTCTTCCCATGATCAAAACCAGTTTCTAAATGGGATAGGACCTTAGAAAAACGGCAAGCTTGAAAGGGGCCTTAGAGTCATTTAGGCCAACTCTCCCTCCAAGTCAACATCACCGCAACTCATCGTGCAGCTTCTGCTTAATCACCTCAGGGATGAGCCCAGGCGCCTGCCCAGAGCCCATTCCGTCCTTAGACAACTATGCGAAAATCCCTCATTCTATGCCGCTGAGTTCCTCCTTTTTATGATTCTTGGCCCAAGTTTCACTCTCCAAGGGTCACACTGAATAAGTGATTTGATATAGGAAGATATATGAAGCAGGCAATCATTTAGGGGCTGTGCTCAGGTCTGGAAATAGAAAATCATGGCAGTGATTTTAGTGGAAAGAACACTGACTTGGGTATTGGGAGAGCCGTGTCCAAGTCCTTCTAGAATCTTTGCTTAATGTCACTTGGCTTCCTTTTATATATGACGAAGGGGCTGGATTAGAGTGGAGATTCTCCCCTCTGGCTGCATGAGTGTCGCTGGGGAGTGGACAGCAGTACGATTACACATTGCCTATGGCAGAGAACCGGATTAGGTCACCACCAGGGTCAGTGCGAACACTCAAGGATGTTTCAAAATACCATTAACTATAATAGCCTCCTGTGCCTGTTAAGGGGCTTTTATCAAACCTGTAATGGTCTGTATACACATTCTTGGTGATCCCTACTCCATAGAGACCATGGATCTAGATTTTCCTCCCTTCTCCATAACGGAAGTGTGGTTGCTCACTGAGCATAGTTAGTTGGTCCCCTAGCTCTTCTGAGGTGAGACCTCCCCACCACCACCTCGCATTGATAAGAGAGACACAGCTGGTTAGAGGGAAAACAGAAGAGGCTCTGCCCAACCTCAGCCAGGTGACTTGGCCTCTCGTCTTAAAGAGGTCAAGTTAGCCCCCCGCCACCAGTGGTTTGTTTGTTTTTGGTTTTTTTTGGCGGTACTCGGGGCTCTCACTGTTGCGGCCCCTCCCATTGCAGAGCACGGGCTCTGTACGCGCAGGCTCAGTGGCCACGGCTCACGGGCCCAGCCGCTCCACGGCATGTGGGATCTTCCCGGACCGGGGCACGAACCCATGTCCCCTGCATCGGCAGGCGGACTCTCAACCACTGCGCCACCAGGGAAGCCCACCAGTGGTTTTTTGTGATGTGACTGAGACCACGGTATAAAGTCCAGTGCCCGGAGTCAAGAAGTCCCTCCAAATCTCAGTTCCCTTCACCTTAGACAGCCGGGAGAAGGCCCAAAGAAGAGGTGGGGGTGGTGCCACTCCTGAGAGCATCTCACCAACCCCCATCCCACAGACAATTCTTGTCATGGGCTGAAATACGTCCCTCCCCCCCACCCCACGATTCTTATGTTGAAATCCTAACCCCCAGGACCTCAGAATGTGACCTGATCTGGAAATAGGGTTGTGCAGATATAATTAGTTAAGATGAGGTTATTGGGGTGGGGCCTACTCCCATTTGATTGGTATCCATATAAAAAGGGGAAATGTGGCCACAGAGACACACACGTAGGGAGAACACTGGGTAAAGATGAAGACAGAGATCAAGGTGACACTCTGCAAGCCAAGGAGTCCCAAGGATGACCAGGAAACCACCGGAAGCTGAAGGGGAGGACTGGAATAAGATGCTGCCTCACAGCCCTCAAAAGAAACCAACCCTGCCGACACCTTGATCTCAGACTCCTAACCTCCAGAACGGTGGGACACCCTCCTGTTGTCCTGGCCACTCAGTTTGCGGTACTTTGTCAAGGCAGCCCTCGCACGCTTATCCACCTCCAGAGGGGGCTCCTATTGGTGGCATTGAGGAGGTGAGCTCTTTTCAGACAGAAGGAGGCACTGCGGTCCCACAGAAAGGAGGGAGATGCTTGCCAGCCCCGGGAGTGCTTCCGCCCAGCCCCCAACTCCGCAGGCCAGCTACCCCTGTGCTGCCCTGAAAGAGCAGTTTGCCATCCGAGGTCGAATCCTCAGGAACATCCTCTTTTAGTCACAATGGTATGTCTCTTTGTGTCTCTTTGTGATTTCACTTCCATATTTGTCCATGTTTCGTCTTCCCAGAGTGACTGCACGCTCCTTGGAGGCTAGGGCCATGTTACAAACCACCTGGGAGTCAAGACCTCTTTGATGAAAATTCTGGGTGTGACCTTAGGCATGTCGCCTTTCCCATGGCTTCTGCACCTGTAGACTAGGATCGTAATCACAAAGGCCCCTGCAGTCATGCTATTCTGTGATTCTGGTTCTAAGCATGCTTGATATTTAACCAACCTGCCTGTTCAAAGTACAAAAGGGAGGAGAGACCCAGGAAACTCATCTCTTAAATGTACTGAGAAGCCAGTCCCTTGGGGTTACATGGGTCAGAATCATTTAATAAAAGGGCGAGACCCCAGGGGCTTAGGGGTAAGATAGTTTTCCATGGGCTCCAAGCCCCACTGAGTGCCCTTCCTAGACTCCAAGACCCTCCTGCTTCAGTGCCTGCCTCCCTAGAAGCCGCTTCCTTAGTGATGCTGAGGCTTTCTCCTCCTTCAATGAAGGTGTGTGGCCCTGGATACTACGTCCCGTGCACCCACCCAGGGCTGGGCTGCTGCGTGCCTTTTAGAAGCCTCCTGCCACTGCTTTGAAGGCTAGGAGGAACACGGTCTTTCCATGTGGTTGCAGTATGTTGGATGGACCACTCTTTGTGTCTTCCCTGGGAGGGATCACAGCATGCCTCAGCCTGAACCCAATCTAAGAGTGTTGAAGGGCCTTCCTGATGGCTGACACCTCAACTGGATACCTGTGTAAATTGTGCTCTTTCAGTTCCAGGAAACAGGGACTCACACAGACCAGACCAAGTACGGTGGGTGATATAGGAGTAGAGGTAGAGACCTTACGATGAAGCGGTTATAAAAGGGATGGACTCTTCTAGAAATCTGAAACCAGAATCCCCCAATCAATGGCAAGCTTCCTAGGACCTGGTACTGGAAGGACATTCTAGTTGCAAGCCTTCTCCAGGGACCTCACTGTGGTACCATTAATGAAACCCAGCTTCTCTCCAGAGGGTCAGCTTCTCTCTGCATCATTTTCCTTCTCTTCCTTATTCCATCTCTCTTAGTGTTTTGCAAAGCATGTCTCTGGTAGAATGTGAGACAATTTCTAGAAGGCATATGAGTGAACATTTTTATTTTGAATACTAACTCTATTTTTATTTATATGGGGGGAACCATATCTTAAAAGTGAGCCGATTTACAGAAAAATAGTGCATAAATATTCAAGGTATGATGTTACAGCAAAATCATGAAGGTGGATCACAAAGGACTGAAATTAGAGAAACACTGGACTGGCTGGTCTTCTTCATATTTCACTACAAATCCCCAGGACACAGGATCTTATGGCCCAACTCATCAGCGCCCCTCTCAGGCAGCACTTGACCTGCTGTGATAGGCTACAGGCCTGCCTGTGGGATCCAGTGTCCATCCTTAGACAAGTCAGGGGTCAGGGAGGTATGGTATGAAATGTGGCTGCCCGTGGTCTGACTCTTCCTCCAGGGCTGGGGACAAGGC
This sequence comes from Stenella coeruleoalba, assembly GCF_951394435.1. NCBI lineage: Eukaryota > Metazoa > Chordata > Mammalia > Artiodactyla > Delphinidae > Stenella > Stenella coeruleoalba. The sequence goes on from NC_137150.1 coordinate 65,029,545, forward strand.
AGTTTCTTTTGGAAAATTCTGTGTACAGGTGTAGTTTGATGTGTTATTATGGGCCCCTGGTTCCATTGTAACTCCTGTGGCACTGCTGCTGTTCCGGAGTTTCTGAGGTTTCCATCCTTCTGTCACTTCTACTCTGAGGAGTGGTTGTGAGATTGAATGTGATCGTTGATACCAAGGTGTTTTGAAAATCATAAGCACCTCATAAATGCAAGATGTTATTACCACATTTAATAAATATACTACTATGAGTGACAGACAGAGGGATGGGAACGCAGATTCCAAAGGAAATAGCTCATTTTCCCCAAGAGAAGGAAATGATTGAAGTTCTACCAACAAGCAGTTGTGTGAACTCAGATTAGTTGGCCACTTCTTAGCTGTGTGACCTTGGACAAGTCCCTGCCTCAGTTTTCTTATTTCTAAGATGGGAACATTTGTGACTGTGCTTCCTTCCCTCAGGGTGGGGCCAGGGGCAGGAGACTGCCCTCCACTCTCTGCCCCAGGGCACCCTAGTTTCTTTATCTCAGTCCCTTCGTGGGTTGAGGACAGATTTGAACTAGGTAATCCTTACCATCCCCCATCCCTTCCAGCTCCTAAATTGATTCTAACCAACCCCCCTCTCCAGGTCCACCCTCCAACCACCACTCTGGTCCTTAGAAACCTTTCCTCTAGAAACCCCACAACATAGAGAAAACCATCACCCTGTTTTGTAAGTTATGCATTTGTGAAAAGTTGCGTTCATGTCACGCTTTTGTAGTAAAAATTTTATATTCCCTTTGCCCTAGCTTATCTGCTTAGAGATGTTTGCCTTTTACTTATTATTGATTGTCAATTGGCTGCAGTTACTCTTTGATCTTCCCTTTTGTTTGAACTTGAATGCCACCCACACTGTCTGCCCCAGCCCCTCTATTAAACAGTAATGATACGTAAACAATCTCAGAGGCCCTTGGGGAGCAAACCGCCCCGGGGCCAGCCTCCCTCGGGCCTGTGAATCGTCATTCCTGAAGCTGTCTGTTTTGTAAGTTCTTCTGCCAAGTTTCTGTGGGAGCAGAGGGATCATTTTCTCCCTTTTCAAAGAGCAGGGTGAGCTGAGGCCTCGAGCTGGCAAGTGCTTTAAAGTCATTTTCAAAGGAAACCTGAGTTGCAAGGCCATGTGGCTGGCAGAGGGCGGTGTGACTTTCTGAGGCTCTCTCTGGGGCTTTGGGTGGTCAGCTCCCGCAGCCTTCCCAGCACGTGCTCGGAGCCTGCTGCAGAGACACTGCCAAGGGACGCCACTGTCCAGCCAGAGGCCCCAGGGCACAGCAAAGGCTCTGCTTCACGTCCCCACCCCACCGCCACTGCCACCCAGGAACGGAAGAGGGGAGTGAGGACTTTCTCCTCTGCGCCGGTGGCCAGGACCACACGTGTCCTCACCATTCTTACTTCTCATCCATCAAACTTGGTTCTTGAGGTTTTCGGAGGTAAAATAAAACGGGGTGTCAAAGTAAGCCAGGGTGAACTTATGTCTGAATTATGGAATTATAAACAATCTAGTGAATCCAATCCCCTCAGGGGTGGTTGGGAAGGGGACCCAGAGAGGGAATGGTTGTCCCAAGTCCCAGGAGGAGGTGGCTGACTTCCAGCACAGAGTTCTTGGGACACAGAACACTTCTGCAGGGATGGAGACTGGCTCGGCTCGTATCAACGCATGAAGTTTCTGGGTCTATAGATGTCTGTCCATCACACAGCAGACAGCAAAAAGTCTCCAAAGACACCAAGGCTGAGGAATGCGTGAGTTGAGGCAGATGCCTCCGTACTGTCCTTGGACCCCAGCAGAGAGAAACTGTTTAGGAAGCCAGGAGGGGATGAGCCTTCTCACTTCACAGAAAGGGCAGAATCTCCAAGGCCCAGGGGAGGAAAGGACACATACATTGGTGTCAGAAGGGCTATAACTGAGGTCATTTATCTGAAGCTCAGCCTAGAGCTCTGAGTGAGAAATAAAGTGAATGAAGCTGGTTAAAACAACAACCAGAAAAAACAAACAGAAAGAGGAGGGAACTGGCCAGAGATAGAGGCGAGGTCCATCCAAAACCCCCCACCTGAGCGCTTCATGACCAGAATCTGCAGTCTCTGGTCCAGCCTGTTGCCAGGGGCCAAAGGTGTAGGTCCCTGCCCGGCCGGCAGGAGCAACCCCCAGCCTCTGCCGTTCTGAGCCCCCGTGGCCAGTGGCGGCTGCCCTCCGCGAGCACCTCCCACCAGGTGAAGAGCTGGGGAAACCGACTCATCCAAGTCTCAATTCCGGCACAAGGAAAAAAATCCCAGAACAAACCGACCTGACTTTTCAACATTTTATTCTTGTATTTGTACAGCTATATTTTACAACTCAGTAATGCAGTTTAGACACAGCCAAACCCTGTCTCCGGAGTAGTTATAACACAAGCATGACGCAGAATGGGATGAGACAAACATTCCCAAAGAGAGCTTAGTTAGTGATAACTCCAAGTCCCTGTGTCTGCCTACACTTCCAAAAGGGATGGTGCGGTCGTTGCCCGCTGAAAACTTCCATGAAAAAAAGGCACCGTAGGACACGTTGTACAGGTATATACAAACCGAAAACTAGAACAAAACTACACATATTTCCTTCCGCAGCTTTTTTTGTTCTTTTTTTTTTAATACACACTTTGTAAATTGTAAACCTTCACTTGCAAAAAAATACAAATACACTGAGGCATTTTAGACAAAATATTTTCTTACTTATACAGATGCAATACTTAAAATATTCTCTTAAGTGCTCTTTCTCATAAAGATTCTCAGATCCGTGTCTGCCTGCAGATACAAAATCGAGCCTTTAACGCGGTTTTATATTTTTAATATATCTTTTTTAGGTTTATATATATTTATTTTATATATATATATATATTTATATATTTACAACTCTGCCATATATTCCTTCACCTTTGGTTAAAAAAATTAAAGCCCTCTCTTTGATAACATACCGAAGTCTCTTCTTTTAAAAGAATGCACATTTACATACAAAAGAAACATCTGATCCCACAAAACATATACATTCCTCATTTTGCAGACTGAGTCAAGTCAGAACTTTTGCATACTCCCCCAGCTTCGATATATAAAATGATTTTGCTTTTTGCTGACATGGTTCGCCTTACACATAGGAGAAGAAGCAGTATTATTTTCTTAATGTTTTACGGCAGTGGGGGAGGGGAGCGGCCGTGGCTCCCCCTCCCCCCGCCCCTCCCCCACCCCCCCACTCCCCCAGCTATGATTTGCACTAGTGGATGAAAGAGGCACTACATCATGGGATGAACATGGTAAAGTGTTACAGTATCCTTTGGGTAGATTCTGAGAAGGGGCTCGAATGGAAAGCATCAACACTCCATGCTTCAGCAGGCTTTGGGGAGCTCCGGGGGCAGGTCAGTGGCGGACACACGGTATTGCACCTTGGTGTTGGTAATGGCACCGTGCTTCTGGCGCAAGTGAAGACGCAGCTGGCTTTTGTGACGGAAATGCAGGTTACATTTCTCACACTGGAAGAGAACCAGAGGCAAACCGTTAGTCATCAACTCAAGAAACATGTCATTACTCAAGGACCTTGAGAAGGAGAGATTCTCCCTTCAAGGGATGGGGCAGCTCTTCCCTCTGGAAGGCCACTTTGAGAACCCACATGAATTCTGGCTTCTGCTAAGGGACAAGTAAGCTGTGTACGAATGTCCCTTCCTTGCCTTCCAAAGTGTTGGTCATGCTTTTACCCCACTTGAGATGAATTTCCCTGCTTCAGCTCCACAAGTTCAAGTCTAAACCAAAAATGCAGTTCCGATGCAGACTCCCCAAATTTTTAAGGCTTTCCTGAATCCCTCAAGGATGAAAATAATCCCTCTTTCCTTTGACTTCTGTAAGATTTCTAGCCTTGCCATGTAATGCCAGATAGCCTTGCCAACCCATGCATTAGCATCCTTCTCAGGTAGGGAATCCTTTGATGGTGGTGAGCACTTCTTACTAAACTTTATAATCTTCCCAGTTCCTAACAGAATATACCTCAGACAATTATGCAATAAATCTGAACATATTTGCATAAATGGATTAGAACAGTCTGAATTCATAAAAATTCTGGAATCTAGGATATGCTTAAAAAATACAGTTATATTCCTTTAAGTGAGTGTGTACACCTCAGATCAGCTAACAAGGCATTAGCAAGCAGAGCTGTTTCTTGCTTTGATTCAATGAATGGATGATAATGGTTTTAGTGGGAAAGTTCTTTAAAAGTAACATGGATGACTAAATGTAATGGGGTAACCTGATGCAATCCTGGAACAGAAAAACATTTTAGGTAAAAGCTAAGAAAACCCAAAAAAGTATGGACTTCAGTTAATCATAACATACCGGAATGGGTTCATTAGTTGTGATAAATGTACCCTAGTAGTAAGACGTTAGCAACAGGGGAAAACTGGGTACATACGGGAACTCTCCATACTATCTTTGCAACTTTTCTATAGATCTAAAACTATCCCCTAGGGGCTTGCCTGGTGGCACAGTGGTTGAGAGCCCGCCTGCCGATGCAGGGGACATGGGTTCGTGCCCCGGTCTGGGAGGATCCCACATGCCGCGGAGCGGCTGGACCTGTGAGCCATGGCCGCTGAGCCTGCGCGTCCGGAGCCTGTGCTCCGCAACGGGAGAGGCCGCAACAGTGAAAGGCCCGCGTACCGCAAAAAAAAAAAAAAAAGCACAAAAAACTATCCCCTAATAAAAGTGTAATAAAATATGTTCATATAGAGAATATGTTTTAAAATAAAAAAGGAAATATATTTAGAAAAATTAAAAAATTAAATGGGCAGGCAGTGAGTAGAAAGAGCCCCGGTCTTGGGAGACAAGGGCCCCTCATATCAATGGCACCCACCGCTGTGCGTCCTGAGTGCGGCATTTCTCTCTGAGCCTTGGCTTTTCCTTCTGTAAGGGACTGAGTCAATACACTCTGAAGGTCACTCCTAATTCTGACATTCCTGTGCATCTAAACACCCACAAAATAACTGAAACAGCAAATATGTACTGGACTATGGGCCAAGCACTGTTCTGAACACTTCAGGGAATCCATTAATTTAATATGACTCCATGAGGTAGGTGTTATTATCAGGCTAATTTTACAGATGAGGAAATTAAGGTACAGAGAGGGTAATTAATTTGCCCAAGAACAAAAGCAAGTAAGAAGATATTCACTCAAGGATTGATAAACAACTGAATGAGAGTAACCACCTTTTCAGGTTAACATTTGCGATATGGGTTAACGATTCATTCATTCGTCCTTGTGCCCATCACGACCTAGAGCGATGCCATAAACTCAGCAAAGCCAGCCTCATCTATAACAGTAGTTTCCACACCTGTAAACCACGGGACTCTTTTTTCAAATTAAATGGAAACTGGAAAGGAAAAGAGACTGGTACTGTCTCATTCCCGTCCTGTCCTGCGGGGTTGCAGAACCTCAGTGATTGGAAGAGCACAGTTTGAAAACTGCTCATCTACAGCATCCTCACTATTTCATAGAGAAAGAAAACTGTGGCCCAGTGAGAGGGTCAGGGTTTGCCCACAGCCCTAAAAAGGGTCATTGTCAAAGCTGGAATAAGAACCCAGATATCTCAGCTACCTGGCCAGTATCTTTCCCCTTTACAGCAGAGATCGGCAAACTGTTTCTGTAAAGAGCCAGACAGTAAATATTTTCCACTTTGTGGGCCTGACATTCTCTGACACAACTACTCAGCTCTGCATTATAGTGTGAAAGAGGCCAGAGACATACGTAAACAAGTGAGCCTGGCTGTGTACCAACAAAACCTTATTTGTGGACATTGAAATTTAAATTTTATATAATTTGTATGTCACAGAATATTATTCTTTTGATTTCTTTTTAGCCATTTGAAAGTATAAAAACCATTCTTAGCTCATGGAATTTCAAAAATTAGCCCACAAGCCATAGTTGGCTGAGACCCTGCCCTAGAACACTGTGATTCCAATGGCCCGATCATGGCCTTTCGCTGCTGGTCACCTGCAGTTGCCTTTTCTCTGTTTTTTTCCCTTGTATCACCACATTCTTCTGGTTCTCCTCCTACCCTATTGACTGCCCCCTCTCAAACACCTTAGCTCCTCTGAAGTAGACATCTAGCCCAGTTTAGGGCCGTGCTGGAAGCACTCAATAAGCAATTGTGGAATGAATGAATGACTCTTGATATCTATGTATTCACAATCCAGACCTCTTTCCTAAGGCCCGGATCACCTAGCCCAACACCTCCACTTTAAAGATGAGCAAACTAAGACTCAGGCCAAGGTCAAGCTGGTTGTCTTAGGACCATTCGAGTTCAGTGGTCATCCCACTGCGCGCCTGAGATTAGAGCAAACAGTCCTGCGGCCCCAGCCCTCCACCTCCGCACCCATCCCAGGCCAGCCAGCAGCCACGAGAGGCTAACGTACATGGTAAGGTTTCTCTCCCGTGTGGATTCGCAGGTGGCTCTTCAGAGTCTGAAGGTGCCGGAAACGGGTGCCACAGATTTCACAGGGATAGGGCTTCTCGCCAGTGTGGATGAGCACGTGGGCACGGAGGTGGGCCACCTGCGCAGGAGAGCAAAGAGCGAAGTGAGAGGCTCTGCCGGGGTGGGCTACAGACACGCCGCAGCCTCTCAGCGGCACCCGGGGCTAGGGTCCTTCCCCACGCCCTCTGCTCACCTGGACAAATCTGGCTCCGCACGTTTCGCACTTGTAGGGCTTCTCTCCGGAGTGGATTCGGGTGTGGGTTTTCAGGTTGGCTGGCCGGTTGAACTGGGCCCCGCAGATGTTACAGCGATAGGGCTTCTCACCTGTTACCGAGAGAAGGGGAAAAGGCAAGCCACACTCAGCAGAGGTCTCCACAGTCCCCGGGCCCTGGATTTCAAAGCAAGCTGCCCTTCCTGGGGCCACTTTGGCTTTCCTTCCCTTGGAAGATGTCAGAGAGAGGCGTCAGGGGTTGGCCACCCCTGCCTGCCAGCCCTCTCTTACACACGCACCAGCACACCTCGCCCACGGCCAGGCTCAAGAAGCAGGTGGTGATGTGGAGGGAGGGAAAGGACGCAGGGCGTGGGACAAGGAGGGAGCGAGGTTCCAAGAACCAGCCTTTTCATTGGGATTATCTAACTGTGGGACGTGGACATGTCACTCTCCTTCTCTGGGCCTCAGTTTCCCTCTCTGGAACCCGAGGGGTGAGTTTAGATTACCTGGGAAGGCTCTTCTAGCTCTTCCCTCGGGTGAGACTGATTCAGTCATCAACCCACTTCCCAGAGAGACACAATCAGGCCGCTCTAGTTTCTCTCCTTGAGAACAAACACGCTTTTCCGCTTGTGGCAACTACATCTGGATTCCGTTTGCACGAGAGCTGGGGCCCGAGTTGGAGTAGTTGCTCAGACAGAGGAAACCAATAGAAGGGCCGAGCCTTCCTTCATGGAAAGTTTCTGGGATAATAGACCCATTTAAAATACCAGGAGAGAGTCAACTTTGGACAACTATCAGGTTATTAGACGCTACCTGGGAAAGGAATGTGAGTTGATAAGGAACAAGCCCTTAGAGGGAATCAAGAGGCCTTTAGCGTTTTTCTGATTTATAAAAACCGAATTGACTTTGCCCCTCTCAGCCAAAGTTTCTTCCCCTGTGCAGTGGGATTAACACTTCTGACCCCAGCAAAGGTGGAGAAGCAAGACAGAGCCTGTCAGAGGAAAGACAAAGGATGTGGGGAGTGGCTGGGTCACTAAGCAAAGACGTGGCGGGGCTAGGCCCGCACTCAGGCCAGGGCAGCACCTGCCCCCTGCCTCACCCCACAGGGCACCGAGGCCCTACACTGCTTTCTCGAGAATGCTCTCCCCGTCCTGCCCCTGGGGAACCCTGGTGAGCTCGGGGGGTGGGGGCAGGGTGTACAGGGCCATACCCGTGTGGACGGTCTTGTGGCTGGCGAGGTTGCCCTTGTAGCGAAAGGAGGCCTGGCAGCGGTCACACTTGTAGGGTTTGTCACTGTGGGTCTGCAGCGTATGCCTCTTGAGGGAGGCCTCCTCAGAAAAGCGGCAGTCACACTCATTGCAGAAGAAGGCCCCGTTCTCTGTCGGAGGGTGGGAGGGGGCACCAGCGTCAGCACCACAAGGAAGGGAGGTAGGGCTCCGAGGCCTCCCCACTCTGGAGCTCCCCCGAGGGCCAAACTGAGCCCCCAGCGCCCTGTCTGCCCAGGGTTCACGGGAGCCCAGAGCAAAGGGCCTGTGCGGATTCTCTTTTTCTTAGCATTTAGAGTCTCGATCGTGGAGGCGAAAGGAGACAGATTTGAAGATTAAGGTATAGGAGGGAAACTCAAACCCACAGGTACCCACATGGCCTGCGCCAGCTTGAGGAAAGCTTGGCACCTCCTTCTCTCGAGAGCTCTGAGAACTGACTTTCCTTATCAGGTCATAGTTCTACTTACATTCATACACAGAAGCCCTCGGGTAAGACAGCCTCTGTCTGTGTCTCTATCTCCAAAATCAGGATAATAAACCCCTGTCCTGCCTACCTCGCAGGCTCACGTTGTATAACATAAAGCATCATAGGAATGTAAGATATGAATCAAAGTCAAAGATACTCTGAGGTCATCAAAGGAGGAATTAATGATGACCATGGTCACCCTTGCACCTATCTGGACTTCATGTCTCCCAAACAGTTTGAGATAGGGAGACCAAAGATGATGGTGGAAGTAGAAACACAGGCCCAGAGAGAAGGAACTGGAGTGTAGAGCAAAGGCAAATGGCCACAGGGCCAGGAGGGGACAGTCCCTGCTCTCCCAACTATCGGTCCATGACCCTGTGCCAAGCCTCTGAGTGTAAATAACTAATTTTTTCTTTTGTTTTAACAATTTGGAAATGACACATCAGGGTAGTTCACCCCTGAAGAGGCATCGCTGGGCTATCCTGTTACAGACAGAGCTGGAGGAAGAGGTAAAAACTGGGGAGGCCAGTCACACACTATCCAGAAACGTCAATTAATAATCAGTTCAACTAATCGAATTCAGCTGACAATAACTGAGCGCCTACTCTGTGCTAGACTCACTTGGCCCGATGGGAAATGCAGGCATGAATGAGGCCGGATGCTTCTCCTTCTGGAACGTACAGCCTAGCAGGGTGAACCAACATGCACACCAATCGGTTGGGGTCCAGTGGGCCTGAGAAGGCTCCGGGAGCTAGTTATAGCCAGCCCCACAGCCAACTTTGCTGGAAGGAAGCTGAAAAGGCTGTGTGGTCCTTCTGCAGTCCCCCAGATTAACTCAAATTCCCCAACCCTTGCTTTGGTCAACTAGTTCCCTACGAGGTCAAGAGTGGGACTACGGGTTGCTGATTTAAATGCCATTGGACTTCCAACCAGGGGCTTCTCCCAATCAATGACAACAGCGTAAATAAAATGGAAACACAAGGCCTGTGGAACAGAGGCAGAGGCCAGGGGAGGGAGGGGAAGGAACTCACCACAGCTGGAATCTGAGTACTCAGACTGGGTCTCTCCCAGCTCCTCGGGGAACGTGGGACCAGTGGCGTGGAGGCACATCTCTGCGTGCTGCGGGGACTGAGAGCCACAGGACGTGCACTTGGGGGCGTGCAGGTAGAGCGGAGAGTGGCTCTCACTGCTGCTGCGTGGGGAGCCGGTCAGTGACCTGTGGGCGGGGAGAAAAGGGCCTCAGCAGCTGGAGCAGGGCAGAGCGCTCTGCCTGGCATTTTTGCATCCCCTCTTCCCTGTGCTCAGGGCAGCCCAGAGGCCAGTTGGAATCTGACGCCACAGAGTTATTTATCCCCTAGCCTACCTCCAAATAGCAGACACATCGAGATCACTGATGGGGGCCACACCGAGCCCAGACTCCACTCCCGGGCCCAGTTTCCTCCCCTCAGTGCTACAGTCCACAGCCTCCCTCGGTCCAAGGCAAGTAAGAGGACTCCCCGCTGCCACAGAGATTGCAGGAGCTTGGGATTCTTGGAATGCTCATCTACCATGGAGGGGAATTCTCTCTCTCTGTGAAAATATACCGAAGCTCAAGGTCCTTCCTCACTAGGCCAATTCAGTCAATAGGCCTTGGCCCATACCTCCAATGTGCTCAGCATTTCAGGCAAGAGCAGAACACAGCGCCCTGCACCCATCAGAAGTGACCCCAGAACCCTGCCCCGGTGAGCCCCGACCCCAGGTCCGGACTGCCTGTGAAATCACCTGTTGACGATGTTATTGAGCCTGCTGGCCTGTGGGATGGTGGAGTCCTCGCCACTGGTGCTGAGCTTGGTTGGGGACTGGAGGTCAAGGGTCTCGGGCTCCATGGGCGGCTGGCAGGCCGCCGGGGCAGTGTAGGCTCGAGGGGAAAGGCGGCCCAGCTCGGCCTGCTCGGGCCCCTCTGGTTTGGCATTCTGGTTGAGGCTGTTGAGCACGATGAACTTGTACTTCTTCCAGTTGCAGGCTTTGGGGTCAGTGGGGCTTTTGGCCGGAGGGGACCCGGAGGTCTGGAGGATGCAGGCGTTCTTGCTGCTGCAGGACTCCGTGGGTGAGTTGGGTTGGCAGTCGGACTTCTGGGGGCTCTGCGGGCTCACCAGACCCTTCCGGTTCAGGGGTGCATTGGGCGGCTCGAAATGCAGGGCGATCTCATCCTCCGACGAGGGCCTCTCTTCCTCTTTGCCGGCCTTGTCACAGGCGAAGTACGGGGCGCTCCGGGCCGAGGGGGCAGCAGGCTTGGGGCCCTCGGCCACACTGTAGTGCATATCACTCCGCGCCTCCTCCAGGGCTGCCTCCTTGGGTGAGTACACGTTGTTGTGGCCCACAGTGGGGGAGAGCTCCATGGCCGGCCGACTGTACTCACTGGGGACTGGCCTGGCACTGTCGCAGGGGAGGGTCCGCTCCTTGGGGAAGGAGTTGGCCACAGGCATCCGGGCATCCCGCAGCTCCTCGTCGGAGAAGAGGAAGCTGCTGACCGGAAGGTGGCCATACATGGGGTACGAGGCTGGCGGCGTGGACAGGCCATTGTACAGGCTGGGCGCGAAGGCTCTGCTCTCACACCCAGGGGCGTTCCTCAGGGGCAGGCTGTTCTCCACCACCTCCCGGCCCCGATAGGCCATGAGGTCCTGGGGCATCAGCATCCGGCTGTTCAGGAAGTCTTCACGGGGAGGCTTAATGGCAGGGACCATCTCTGCTTCACTGCAGGAGCAAAAAGAGAGAAGACCCCGGCCTCCAAGTCAGAACCTTCCAAGTGACACTGGTCTATGAAACCACATTTGCACTTGAGTCAGTCAGACCTGGGCGATGTGGCTCTGGAGTAGGGAAACACTTGCAGTTACAAGGCAGTTCTGCTAAAAGTCTAGCAATCTAGCCCACAGCTGGGGAAACAAGGCCCAGAGAAGGGAAGTGAGTTACCCACACAATCAGTGCCTGTTTAGACGTGATTTTGCATGTTTAAGTCCCATATGTATACATATGCATGAATCTATAATTATTCAGATGTTACAGAATATAAAGCTATCAGAGTCCTTATCTCATTTCATCCTTACAGAAGGGATGTAGATCAGGAATTACTGTCTCCATTTTACACACCTGGTAACTGAGCTTCAGGGAGGGAACAACTTATACGATGTTGGTGCTACATGTTTGGAGGGTCTTTGTTATACTGGTGCCCTGTGAAGAAGGGACTCGCTCTATATACTGCCTGGAGCCGTGGGCGAGTTTACTTTGGAGAACAGGCAGCACGTGCCAGCGTAGGAAGCCCTGGCTCTGCAGCAGCCAGACCTGGTTTCCAGTCCCTGCTGTGCCACTTAGCAGCTCTGTGACCTGGAGCAAGTTACCGAACGCTCCAAGCGCAAGGCCTGACCCAGAGAAAGCATTCATAATGATGATCTTGCCACCATTATCACCCACAGGAGACAAAGAGCCCAAGCTGCGTATACTTGAAGGGACATTATGTGGGTGAAAAATAGGCCAGCTCAGTCTGATCACAGTTAACAGAGCTAGAACCAAGGAGTGAAGGTGAAGGGAGCCAGATTTCAACCCGCTGTAAAGAAGAGCTTTCAAACTATCCAAGGGAGAACTGCATGGCTCTGGGAACACTGAGTTCCTGGCTCCTGGAGATGTTCAAACAGAGGCCGCAAACCTTTCTGTCTGAGAAGGGATGCAATTATCCTGGAGTAGCTGAATCCAACGGTTCTATAGAAGTCAAGGCCCAAGTCTCTGTTCCACTTAGCAAAGCTCTTCCCTTCTTTGGCTCTCAGGTTCCTCAACTTTCCGTGATAGTCATGTCTTACCAGCCCTCAGATAGGGGGCTAGACCCAGTGAACCCTATTTAATTCAATAAATGTTCTCTCTAGTAGCAGCAGGGTGACATAAAAGATGAGTAAAGCAGCCCACAGTCTGGTGGGGGAACTAAGGGGCATATGTAAATAGTTACAGTGGAAGCCTAAAGGAGAACTAAAACATGTATGCAAATAGTGAAAACAGAGGCAAAGTCTAAAAGACAGGCAAAAGGCTTTCAGACACAGCTGAAGAGCTGAGGAAAGAGCAAAGTGATAAGTGCACAAACATCTATGAAGAAGCCGGCATCCAGGCGTGGTCTTACAGGATGCGTGGGAGGAAAGGGTCTATCAAGTGAATGGAAGGAAGCAAGAAGTGGGGAGGCACACGGCATATCTAGGTAGCAGGAGTGTGCAAAAGCAGTGGAAAGGTAGGTTGTGGCGTATCACAGAGGATTGTTTCTTCTGTGTGCAAGCATTATCAATTGTTTCCGACCCTGTCTGATCCCTTCCATCTCCGAGGCTTCCATCTAGGCAGCAGCTCACCTGGCCTTGATGAACTTCCGGCAAGTGTCCACAACATGCTCCATCTGCAGGTACATAGCTGTGGCCATCACGGCCATGATGTTGCCCTCCCGCAGATTGAGCCGAGATGTGTACATGAAGTCCAGGAGGATGCAGAACCCCTCCGGGTTGATCTCAGGATCCAGGTTGATCACACTGAGGTTGCATTTCAGCTGGTCTGTGAAGATGCTGTAGAACAGGCCACTGTAAGACAAAGAAATGTCTCACTATAACAGACACATAGAAACTGTTATCAATTACAGTCACCACGGACGCTCAGCCCCTCTCCCCTGGACCTAGCTCCAGAGCTTCCATGGCAATTAATAATAGTTGCCAATTATGGAGAATTTACTAAATCCCAGAGAGTCATTACACACTTACATACACTATCCTGTGCTCCTCATAACCTTGCAAGGTAGATTCTATCCTTCTCTCCCTTTACAAACGGGGGAACTAAGATCAAAGAGGTCAAGTGAGGGCTTCCCTGGTGGCGTAGTGGTTGAGAGTCCGCCTGCCGATGCAGGGGACACCGGTTCGTGCCCCGGTCCGGGAAGATCCCACATGCCGTGGAGCGGCTGGGCCCGTGAGCCATGGCCGCTGAGCCTGTGCGTCCGGAGCCTGTGCTCCGCAACGGGAGAGGCCACAACAGTGAGAGGCCCGCGTACCACAAAAAAAAAAAAAAAAAAAAAAAAAAGAGGTCAAGTGATTTTCACAAAGTCACAGAACCTGTATTCTTTTGGTCTTAACTGCACAGCTTACCAGAGCTAAATTTAGCACTCATTTGCAGTAACTATTTTGAGTCTATATCTTTGGGATAAGCATTTCTTTTCTTGTTCCATCACATTATCCTTATTTTTTAAATCTTATTGTATTTTTTTAGAAGCAAATTGGGTATTGATGACAAATAAAATGATGCCTACATCTACAGTTTACTGATTTTCTACAAGTCCATAGACTATCACAAGGTCAATACTCCTAGGAGAGCCAAGTCAGTGTCAAGCCAAGCCTCCAGGTACCACGGTGTCTGGTAGAGGAAAGAGCACTCAGTGAGAGGCCAACATTCTGGACTGTCATCTGGATTCTACTCTTTCTGAGCGTGTTGCCAGAAGTGAGCTAGACTTCACCCAGTAGTTAGCTAGGCGACCTTGGTTAAGAGACTTCACTTCCCTGCACCTTGGTTTCCTTCTCTGCAAAGCAGAAACAAGAGTGTCTCCCTTACAGGCCTATGGCAAGAATGAGAATGTGAAGGGGACAGATTGATGCCTGGCACGTAGTAAGCATTCGGTTAGCGTTACCTATTCTTTTTCTCTCTATATAAACCTCTCCACTATTGGAAACAAAGGTGCTTGTTGTAGATGTTGAATAAGTCCTCTACTAGCAATCAAGATCCCTGGCTCTACGTCAGTTTGCCTGTGAATGTCTTCATTTTATCATCTATGAAATGGAGCTAATCGTGCCATCCATAACACAGGCCACTATGGAGATCCAGGGAGGTGCTGTAACATGAATCGCTCTGAACACTTGAAGTACTTGTCAAGTATGAAGAATTAGCCAGCTCACTTTCACCAACTTACATATGCTCGGAAACACCCATAGAAATATAGTCATGGTATAAATAAATACAGTCATAGGAAAAAAAGAGCAAAAGATCTTAAATTAACTCGCTTAAAATATTTTAAAACTCGCTTTCACTTTTCATTTTTTCACTGGTTCACTGAAGTTAGTCTCCATGTTTGCCCAAAACACATCGCTTCCGGAGACAGTATATGATTTCTTCTCCCTCTATCCCCACAGAATGGAAACTCTTTCTTTTCTAAAAGTATGTTCATTCGTTTGCTTCCTGAGAACTCACTCGGCCAGGCCACGTGCTGGAGATCTGGAGAAAAATGAGATGTGATCCCAAACACAGCCAGAGGCCTCCATGCTCCACACTGGCAGCCGGCACCATCGCTCCCCTTATATCCATCATCCACCTTCCGCTTCCAGACCCCTCACCTGCAGGCCATGAGGACCGTCTTATGGGCTCGGAACTGCTCCCGGCTCACCACTATGACAACATCCGTCAAGATGTCGCGGCTCCGGAGGCGATTAAGGTTGAGAAGAACGTCACTGGCGTGGCGGGTGAACTGGATACAGCTGTCAGCCGGCGAGGCCATTTTTTTCTTCACCTGAAAGAAAAGGTCAGAATCTTGTTAGTCCTCCAGAACCTGTTTCCTTCTCACCAGGAGTGTGAGAGCAGGTGGCTTAGCCTGCTCCCTTGTGTTTGCTTTTGAACAACTCATGGCCCATCTCTGGGCATTACTCTTCATGTCTGTACAATGAGCTAATAATCTTTAACCAACTTGTTAACAGAAAACCCTATTGGGGAAAGAGGAGGGAATGAATATTTGTTGAATGTTTTCTCCACATACCAAACACGCTGCCAGCATTGAGAGGCAGTGAGTGTGTGACAGGGGAGAGAAAGCATGCTTTGAAGGTGAGCGCATGGGCCATACCTTTTGCAGGCTGTGTGACTTGGAGCAAGCTGTTTTACGGTTTCTGGGCTTCAGTTTCCCAAAACGGGAGTAGTAATTCCTAGGCGGTTGTAAAACTTAGAGATACGTGCCTGGTCCACAGTAGATTCTCAAAAATCGTAGCTATTCTCATCGGCATCTCATTTCATTATCCCAGCCACCATCTGTCTCTCCCCTGCTAGGCTTCAGGATTGTCTGACTGTATCCTGAGCACCTAGCGCCTTGCTGGTGCATAGTAGGTGGCTAAATTAATGGGAACCGAGAAACGAGTAAGGGAATGAGTGATCGCACAACAGTGTTAAGACAGTCGAACGCAGGGGCAAAGGGGTGGGGGCTGGGTGTGACGGACAGGCAATCGGCTCTCCTTTATCTCATCTAATGAAGAGTGGCACCATTCACAGAGACACATACATTGGCAAATTAAAAGAAAAGTTTGTCCACAAAATTGTAAAGCACATAATTCAATTTACTTACCCAATGCCTTGATTCACAGTCCAAAATTTTGCTTAAAACCTGCAGGGAAGATAAAAAAGCAAACAGAAATTGATTTCATGAATGTAAGATTGTCCACTATAGTCTTATTTTAGGACACACATATTTAGTTTTACTTTGATAGCTGCAGCCTGCCAGCTGGTGCGGTTTTACCACAAGCTAGCAAACATTTTTCCCAGCTCGGCTCTTATGGAAACAACGGGCATCCAAAGCCATGCGATAATAATGTTTTTACCCTGAGTACTGGGAATACAATTTCATACATTAATTACATATACGTAGACACATTTATTTCCTCTCTCAGAGTAAAAACTGTATGCCATCCAAAGGCCCTTGAGTTTATGGGAAAGAAAAAAATAATAAAAGTGATGCTTTCAATACTAATGAGAATGATCCTTCAGGGGCCTAAAAACTCTGGATGCGTTTCAAAACCTGCTAAAATATTCTCTTTCAAGGCCTAGAATGACTCCACAAGGCCAACAGGGTCAACATCTTTATCCCTATTTCACTGATGACAAAACTGAAACTTGGGTTCAAGTGGCTTGCTCAGGACAAACAGCTAGGCAGTATTTCCTGACTAGCTGAAACACTTAAGACAGAATAAGGAATCTGCAGAATACAGCCTGAGATGGTATATCTACTCTTCTCTCCTTTTTTGAAATTTCCCCTCCCATCCCTCTTGGGCCTAAGACCAGATACAGGGTTACAAACTTCCGAGTTTGTGCTTCCCCCTGCTGGTGAAAGATTTAACTGTGAGGTTTAGCTGAGAACCGGCCAGGAAGCGCTTAGGAAATATGGACCCTCTCCAAACTGGTTTCTCTAAAACAAAATAATTTAAAGCATAGGTGAAAGACTATCATTTATGATCACATGTGGGCTGCAAAACAGAACAATATTTGAAACCACACACCCCCCCCCTTGCCCGACTTTTTTTAAAGTGTAGCCCTTTAGAGTTATCTTCCGGGTAAAGGGGCCCGAGGCCAGGGAGGTCATATTGGGCCACATAAATGGTGAGTGACCTGGCCCTAGGTCTTCTGGCTTAAATTCCTGTTCCCTTTCCAAATCAGCCTACGTGCTGTAGAACATGCAAGACAGCACCCTGACGTGGGTGAATCTCATTTTTAAGTTCCTTCCCTCACACAAGCACTTTGCCCCCATTCCAGGCTGCTGAGTCTTACCAAATGAGCACTCTAAAATGAGAGGTTTCCTTGAGTCTGTAACCAAACACTCTGACATTTCTCTGTGGTCCCAAGTGCCAGTCACTCAGTCTCATCGGCTTCAAGGTTAATGTGTGCATGTGAGTGAGTGGGGATGGGGGAAGGAAATGGGGGAAGGGAGAGGATAGAAAAAGACAAAAGAACCTATTTATTTCCTCCTCTCCCCATTCTAACTCAAGATGGGCAAAGAGAGATACACTGAATGGGTCCTAACCAAAGTCCAAGGATGGTCTCCTTGGAAAACGAATGCGGAAGACACGTGAGGTTTATTTATAAACCTTCCCCTCTTCCCCCGTGGAAGAGATCCCTCAACCCTTCTGGAATACCTAAGGCTGCCCTGGAACAAGCTTCAAACACCATCTTGCCTGTGGATTTCCAGTCACAGACTTTTGGAACCACAGGAAGCCCAGATTTGCCATTTCACCTTGACAAGTGGCAATGACTCACTCCAGATGCGGAATGAAACAAACAAACAAAACAATTCCCCTGGGTCCACTGTCAGCCAGGCCCTAGGCTGGGCACTTTCCACTGTAAACCTCTCGGCCTGGCTTGACCAAAAACAAGGCACATACACTAAGGCCCCTGTCCTTATTAAGTCCACTCCTTTCTCAGCTAGCTTTGTCTTCGGAGCCCCACAACTAGTGAGTATGTGGGCTACAGTGGGCGTGGGCAACGCTGCCGCCCTCTAGATGCTGCAGGTGTGGGAGCACTACAGCACCTGGTTTGGTTTTGGGGACCACTCAGCTCCTTCCCATCCATGATTGTGGCTGATAACAATACCAGCCCCCATTTGCTCGGAGGCCACCGAGGCTCCAGGGGATGTCTCGCCCAAGATCTCAGAACTAATTCCAAGCAAAGCCCAGGACGAACGCCGTCTCCTAGCTTCGGCCATCCCACCAATGCCAAACGCAAGACTCATTCCACAGAAACAACCAAGAGAGCAGAGCTGTCAAGGAGAAACTGACATCTGCAAGGGCCCAGACGTGGGCTCTCCCCACCCCAGCCAGCCCCAGTCGCGGAAACCACCAAGTGAGAGCTAAACATGGTCTTTTTCACCCCACACACTTTCCCTTTGGCGCTTTCCCTGTGTATTTTCAATGAGGCACCTTGAGAAGGCAGATCCTTTAAAGGGTCTGAAGAAGAAAAGAAGAGGGAACTCCCCCTCCAAAAAGTCAAAGAGAAAGAAGACAGCATAAAGGAGAGGGAGAGAGACAAGAGGTGAGGAGAGCAAAGCCATCCAATATGAAAGACCCCAGCCTTTCCCTCCCGCCTCCAGAGGCAGCCCCCGTCTCTTGCTCACACACAAGGGCACAAAATCGAGCCGTGCGGCCAGGGCAAGCCCGCGCAGATCCGCAGATTCGCCCACCCCCATCACACCGTACCTGTCTGCCAGGGACCGCCCACCCCCGGGCGTGCTGCCCGCACCGCGGCCCGTCCACCTCGAAGCCCCCGCAGGCGCGGCGGAGGCCCGGCGGTACCCCGGTGGCAGCCCTTAATTTGGTTACATTCAAAAAAAACTTTTCGTGCACCTCGGTAACGAACATTATGTGTGCCTTTTTTCTTTCTCTTTTTTTTTCCTGTTACGCCGTCAAGGCAGGGGGCAGTGAGGGGAATGGCACAACCCTCTCATTCCCGGAACGTAGTCGATCTCCACTCAGCGGATTTCAAAGAACACTCTCTGCCTATCGCCGGCTCCAACGAGAAGTAACTTTCCAGGAAGCTGCCGGCCCGGACGGCCGCCAGGATCGCAGCCTGCGCCGCGCGGGCCGCCGGGGATTCACCCGGCGAGGTTGGCGGAGGGGGTGGGCGCCCGGGGAGGAGGCTCGCGAGGAATACGGCACACTTTCCCCTAAATACCTCGTCCGCTCCCGGTCCAGAACTCCTACAGTTCACCTAGTTCAACCCTTTCCCCATAACAATTTTATAAATAGGGAAAGTCAGGCACAGCTGGTCTAGAACCCAGGATCTCGCGTCCAATCCCCGGCTTATTTCATGACTTCAAGTTGCCGAATTCCGGTGTTTGTTTGCCTGGTGTGTCTTTTTTTTATCTTTCTTTCTCTCATTTTGCTTGCCCCCCCGCCCCTCCCCCTGTTTTAAAGGGAGTGGTTAGGCGAGGACTGAAGGTAAAAAAGATGGAATCCCGAGGACTGAGGGTCTCCATCCAGCGCTCCCCAGCCGAGTTGGAGGAAAACTAAACCGAAAGCCCCTTCCGCCTACGTTGGCAAGAAGGCGAACCCAGCTCGGCTCGGTTTCCGCCTAAGATCTTTAGAATAGGAGCTGTCAGGCCGAACCTGGCCAGATTTCGGAATTTCCGAATCCGATTTCTCCGAAACCATAGAGAAAAGGTCGGGATTCGGCAGGGCCCTGGGCGCAAACCCTATCGCGTTCATGGGCGCGCTCCAAGGTTGCCTCGCCTTCCCGTGGCCTTTCTCGGAATTATAATCCCTGGGCGCCATCGCCTAATCGGTCTCAGTATCGGGCTCCGAGGGGCACTTTTGGGGGCCGGGAGGTGGGGAGTAGGGGGCGCGAAAGATGCAACCTGTGAGGCCGCAGTCCACTCCTAAAACTGGCGGGTAGCGTCACAGTGCGCCGCGCATCACATCAGCAGTGGAGGCGGGGTCAGTAAAGACTGGGCCTCTCTGGCTTCATAAAATCCCACTTTCTCATCCCTTCGCCCGGTGGGATAAAGGTGAAAGCGAAGGCTGAAATTTAATATGGGATGGGATGAGAATCTAGGAAGGGAAGCTAAAATTAAGTAAATGCACTTATTGGAAATTAGGAGGCCAGTGGTTCCAGGACTAGCTCAAACCTAATCATGTTTTACCGCTGGCTAACACTAGAGGGAGCCCTCCATCAAGGCTTAAAACCGACAACTCCTTGTCGCCCCGCCCCTCCTTCCCATTGACCTAGTTTAGACACAGTCTCCCGATTTGGAGAATGCCTTCCGCCCTTCCCCCTTCAATATCCCGTTCGGGTTTTGGATTATTGGTCATCTAATAACTCCAATAACTCGTTGAGAAATCCAAAGGAGAATCTGGAAGTGCGGAGCACTCTTTAGGGGCAGGGACGGGGGATCTTAATAAGGTTGGAGCTGCCGCAGTGGAACCAGCATCAGGGCTCCTTTCGGAGCGCTCCCTTTCTCCGCAGCGTCTCAACTAATGAGCTGCTCGGGTCTAGCCATGGTGATCTGGAGGTGGCGGGGTAGGGTCAAACCGCCGAGTTGTTTTTGTTTTGGGGGAGAAACACTCCTCGCGCTCTTGGCTGGGGGCGGGGGGGTAGGAAGACAGTAGATGAAAGTGAATTTGATAACGCGGTGGCCTTGGCAGTCGCTTTGGGTGACCGAGGAGGTGTTCAGGGACATTATGTCCTGACTTTCATTTCTATCACACTTCCTGCCAACAGCGCTCTTGCAAGCCTGCAAGCTTCTAGGAAATGCAATAAAATAGAGGGATGTGTTTTATCATCAAGATCTGAAGAGGAGCTGCAGAAAGGACGCTCCCCAGGCGCCCAGCTCGTGACAGCCTTCCAGAAAGGGCCGGCAGTCGATGCCAGCCGACCACGAGCAAAGATATTTTGGCCATCCTGGCTGGACCGGGCTCGGCCTTTGCAAAAAGTCTGGCGGGAGAGGGGGGAGGCATGATCTCCCCAGACAAACAATGCCTTTAAAAATCCGATCTGGACAGAAGTCAGCCAAGGTCTTTATTCACGTTAATGAAGATGGAAGGCACTAACTGTCCTTGGAAAGCGATGAGTCAAACTTGACCGCTCTTCAAACCCGTCCCCAGATTCGTTTCCAACCCGAACAGAGGCGCGTTTCTCCGACGCGGCCTCCAACAGCTCCCGCAGCGGGAGAGGCGGAACTCGATTCCGGCGGACCAGGGCGGTGGAAACAACGGCTTCTCCCGCGGGTGTGCGCGCCTGCGGTCGCTAGGGGCCGCCAGCACTCGGTCGCGCGTTTGCCATCTTAAAATTTGAGCTCCGAGAAAGAAAACTTTTCTGAGAAGCTGTTGTGGATTTCACTCTGCCGGTCCATAGGACCCACACACACACAACTGATTTCTCGCCAAGCCACTAAACAAAGTTTGGAAAGAAGGAGAGGAGAGCTATTTCAGGATCCAAATGTGAGCCTCGGGAGCAGCGAGGTGCATCTCTGCAAGTCTAGGGACTGGGCTTTAATCACGCCCTAACACAACGCACAGCCCCCTCCCAAGAAATAAGACTCCCACCCCTGAGCACTACCGTAGGCTTTTCATGTCTGTGACTGAAAATCTTGGGCCATGCTTTCTAAACAAATTCCTCGGGGACAGCTGGGGAACCCTTTCCAACAATGGTTACCTAAGAGGTTAAAATCATGGCTCCCTCTGACTTCTGCTCCTTTCTCTTAGATAACTCAAAGGGGCGGAGATAAACTCGCCTTTGACTTTAAGTCACTGACCTGGAATTCAGAAGCTTAAAATCGGGTTCCGGTTAGGTCACTAATTCGCCATTAACCCTCTCATCAGGCCTGTTTCCTCAACTGTAAAGCGATATATGTCCTAGAGCCCCTGTGGCATCCCTCCAGTATTGACTTTTCCGGGGGAGAGGCCACAGAGACTGGGAAATCGTGTTTTCAGAATCGGGTACTTTTCGGTTCTCTTAGCGGAGACAGATGCCCGTCGCTGAGTGGCTGTGAATGGAGCAAGCATCCGCAGGCTTTCTAATTTTCATCCATCGTACCAAAACTTTGGAGGTTGGGTGTCATCCTCATTGGAGGGTACCCTCCCCTCTGTCAGTCCTAGCACCTGGTTGGGATACTTGGGGACCCGTAGGTGACGCGGTCGGTCCACTGCCCTAGGCAGGGAACTCAGCCAGGACCCACCACTAGGTGGCGGACTCAGTCCGTGCGAAAATCGCCGCGCGACCACAGCCTTCCACACCCGACTGCCCCCCACCTTTTTGCTGTTGTTGTCTCTTAAGGGAAGGGGGGGGGGTGCCTCCATAGGGCAAAGCTGGAAAACACTGAATTTACTAGATGTAATTCCTTCTTCCCGATGCTCAGGCCTCTAGCAACCAAAACGCGGTATCTGGAGCTGCGTTCATGTAGTATACCTTGATTCTTCCAGCCCGAAAGGCTGAATGTATTGGGAAGAGAAAGAAAGGGTGCACATGTCTTCAAAAAGCAGAAGGCAGTCAACGGCATTACCAGAGCTTTCTACCAAACACTGGTCGACCAGCAAAACAGTCGGGAATAAACTGATTCCCACGTAGAAAAGGGGTCCTGGAGGCCAAGGGCAGGCTTAACAGCGCTCGGCTAAGCCGGGGATGGGGGAGTGGGGATGAGGTGGTCTTTTGGTGGGGCTCTCGTCTCAGAGTGGGAGGCGGGGAGGGTTGGGAGGAGCCGTTCCTGGCCTCCAGTGGGGCGAAGAGAAACCGGCCAGCTTTCCCACAACACAGCACCCTCGCTCGGATCACTGCGGTGGCTTTCCCACTTGTTGCGCAGTGCAGGCAACTGGCACGCGCCACACTACTTTGACTCCCAGAGGACTCCAAACCCGGCTACGGATCAGCCTACCATTGCCCCAGTCCATCCACAAACCTCCCTCCCCGACCCATCCCCGCATACACCATCTTCAACCGCCAGCAAAACTACAGGACTTCCAGTCGCTATGGTTTTTTACACCAAAACATTCCTCCTTGTCTCAATATCAGACAGACAGCAGAATTCGGGTGCCCTGAGAGGTCAAGTCCAAGAGGGAAGGGGGGCTACCTCCGCCAGGAGAACTCCCCTACTTAAAGCCAACCAGGCAAGCATTCCCGAGAGAGAGCGCGCGCGCGCGCGCACACACACACACACAAACACACACACACACTCGAACTACTTCGCCTATTATGACACCATCCTAGCTTTTCTCCCTCCTTTTGAGAGATCAACTACAAAGTCCTTGTTAAAAAGCTACTTTTATCTCCCCTTCCTAAAGAAAAAAAAAATCCTCAAAAGGTCATTTCACAACATTTTTCAAATATTTGACTTTTGCAAATAGATAGTTTCACCCACCGAGGGGTGGCGCTACCGCACCACCTCCTCTGAATCGCTAAATTTTTCACAACAAAGTGGGTTGTGAGTGTGGCTACCCGGCAAAGGAGAGAGGGAAGGAAGAATTTTGACATCTAGCCATGGCTACCATTTACTCAACCAATAACTGGAACTCTTTAAGGCTCAGCAAACGACAGCTTAAGAGTTTGGAGTCCCATTCCTGTCAACCAAACCCACAATAAAAATGGGACAGGCTTTTCAAGAAAGCAAGGAGTAGAACCCTTCAAAACTGAGCATAGAGAAAATGGCCAATTGGAGAATTCCCACTTCTAGCTGCCTTCTTCAAGTTGCCCGGTTTTTACAAACAGCTACTAGCCTTATTGTCACTATCAACAGACCCTTAAAACCAGTCAGTGCTTGGGCCTGCAGTATTGGAAATCTTCCAAATAGGATATTGGAACCTTCTATTTATAAGTGGGGGGAGGGAGGACTATTTCCCATCTTCAGGTTTCTATTTTGGCCTGAAGACTCAACTACAGTCATTTTAGCAAGGGAATGCCCATCTCCTGGTACTCCCTTTCCATTTCCTCCTCCCCCAGAGACAAATATCTTTTCTCCTTTTAAAAGAAAACACACATATATTTTAAAGCAAGAATGTGATTTCACCTCGTTCCTCTGAGCTCATGTTTGCTACCTCCAGGAATAGCGGGTGGACTAGGGCCAGATGAACTTCAACTTGGGTTGCAGATTTACGAGGCTCTGTTCCTGTGCCAAAGGCTCTTAGTAGTAAATAATGAGCAAAATAGATACCTGTCTCCTGACAGATCCTGCGGGCCCCCCTCTTACGTTTTTTTAAAGTTATTTATTAAAACCACACACACCTTGCAAAGAAAAAGGGAAACTGGCAGTCTCTGTAGAGGAAGCCGGTGGCATCGCTCAGAGCCACAAACTGTATTTCTAAACAGCCCTTTCCCTGGTTCCTTCTCTCCTGCCCCACTTTTTTTCTTTTTACTTTTTTTTTAAGTAAAAAAATGCATCTACTGACATTTTACTTAAAAAAAAAAAAGAAAAAGACTAAAGCATTACAAGATTTACCTCCTGGAAACTATAAACTGAACAAAAAATCCATAAAGGATTAAATCAGTTTCCTGGGGGGGGGGGGATGACCAGCTCACAGAAGAGGTCAGGGACCCAGTAACAGCTCTGGACTTTGAGCACCCACTTTGGGGTCATTCCTTCGGCTCAGCTGTCAGGACCCCCACCACCAAGTCAAACATTTCGAGAAAGTGCACAACATAAAAAGGGTCTTTTTCATGCTTTTTTTTTAATTTGTAGGTTTGTGTATTTGTTTTCCATAGGATAGCTTTTAAAACTCATTATTGCCACACTAGTTCCATTTTTGGCCAGTTCCAAGATAATACGGCATCATAAAGGCGCAACGCAATCCACAGTTCTCAAGACGTTTACCACGGTCACTGCATCCGGCAGCGGGGTGGCCCCTCGCTCCCGCTGCTCCCCAGCGCAGCCGATTTCCGAGGCTCCAACTCCCCACCCACTCCCTCCCCGGGCCGCCGCCGCCGCCGCCTTCCCGCATTCTTACTCCCTCAAGGAGAGCCACAGGTTGCAAATCCAACCAACCTCGCAATCCGTTTTTGCAAAATCACTCACAAAGATCTCCCGTTCGCGCCCGCGCCCCCTTCTCCCGCGCCAGATCCCCCAGCCGGGGCCACAAAGTGCCCTTCTCTCCTCCCGGGTCTCGCACGTAGGACCGCGGGCTGGGGCTGTTTGTTTTTCCCCTCGCCCAGCGCAAGGACCTCGGGAATCTGAAGCCTTGACGCCGGCTACTCTCCGGCCCGCAGTTCTTGTTTGTTTGTTTGTTTTTACAAAGCCTGCACCATGGGAAAAATAAAATTTAGGAAAGCGGGGGAACAGCCATTGGGAGCTAACACCGAGTCACGAAGCGCCCAAAATACAAACACCGCGACCGCCAGAAATCCCGCCACCTTCCCGCTTGGCTGGGCCGTCCTGCGAAGGTTCCCGGAGTCCCCGCACGCTGAACAGCACCGCAGGTGCAAACGCGCACCCCTTTCCCACCCACCCCCCAAATCCCCGTCCCGCCACAAGCTTCCCTCCCCACGATGGGGTGAGGGAGCGCGCGGGGCTTCCCGACTCTCTAGACTGCAACCAAGAAAGAATAATTTTCAAAGTATTCAACATCCCCGCCCCCAGGCAAGCTAAACCTCCCCCAAAACGCAGGGGAAGGGGACACCAAAACACTCGGATCTCGTTAGGAAGATCACGGCTCTGAAAAGAAAGAGGAGAACCCCATACTTCAACTGGGTTTATGAAAAACAAAAAATAAAAACAAAACGAGGAGTTCGCTTGCATTTTTCCTCCCAAATCTCGGCTCGGAGGTAGGGAATCTAGAGGACCAAGGCCGGTGGAAGGGAGCCAGCGGGGCGAGCGAGCGGGCAGCCTCCCTCCTCGCCTCCCGGAGTGACCAAGAAGGACGTGAGAGGGGAAGGAAGGAGAGGCGAGGGAAAGGAGGAGGGAGGGAGGGAAGGCGAGGCTGGAGCGAGGGAGCAAGGAAGGCAGTTTGCAAGCGAGAAAAGAGGGAAAAAACACAGCCGCACGAATCCAGCGAGATCACAAGCCGTACGCAAGCAGCAGCAGAAAGAGCGAGAGCGCTAGCGCGCGTCCTCTCCGCCGTCTGGGGCCAGACAGCCCCCAGACTTGCCCGAAACACCCCCCCCCCAAGCACTGTCTCGTCCTTTCTGCTCCGGCCGCCCCCTAATTCCCCTCCTTCCTCTCCTCCACCTCCTTTTCAAAAACCAAAACAACACAAGGGAGGGTGGCAAAAGCCTCCCCAAACCGGCCAATTCACTCAAAGACAACAAGAATAAAATAGTAAATATATAAAAATCTATATCCTAGAGTGGGAGAGACGTGGGACTAATCTTCGGCATTTATTTTAACACCTGACAGCTACAATAAATAAATATATACATTTACATCAATAGATACACATAGGAAACTTGTAGCCAAAGCATTTGGCAAGAGCGGAAAAAAAAGAATTAAAAGGTAAAATAATGATCATGAGCAGCGGCGGCGGCAGCGGCACCAGCGGCAACAGCGGCGGCGGCGGCGGCAGCAGCAGCAGCAGCGGCGGCAGCAACAGCAATAATCACCTGGTGTCCGGCCTTTCCTAGAAACTTCTTGCATCACCACTTCTAAGAACCCCAGTTCTAAGAATCAACAGAGCTCAATTCTCGGAATTTGAGCTGCGGGCCTTACCACTGCTACGTGGCAGGGGAGGACTCGGTGTCAGCTCTCCGCGACTTTTGCCTGCTTTGGCCCATAAAAAACCCTCAAAGGCACAATATTTTCCCACTGTCCGGCATATTTCGGGTTCCTCACAGGCTGGGCGTCTCGGGTTTGGAGGTTTCGGTTGTGAGGCTCGAGGGGCCAGACGGCGGCTCTCCCTCCCCGGCCCCCGGACGATGGTACAGCCTGCTCCGCCACCGTCACGTGGGCGCCCCCTCTGTGACGTCGGCGTCTTTGCTGTAGCAAAGCTCG